>NC_139720.1:115600275-116200275 GCF_964211835.1 Anser anser | reverse complement strand
TATCTTTCTAAACCCTGAAAGAATATTTCAGCAACACAAAAAAGCTTCATTTTCCTTCCTTGATCAGCTTGTAGCTGTTAAAGTGCTGACAGCAAGCATATCGGAAGATCTTGCCTCCCCTCTGAGATTTGAGTGGGAGATAAAATATCCACAATAGGAAAACAGTGGGATCTCAACTGCAGTCAGAAAAACAAACAAACAAACAACTGCATTCAGAAAAATAAATAAATAAGTAAATAAATAATATTTCTTTGCCACAAAATGCTTATCAGCTCTTCAGTTTTATATGAAGCGTGCAAGACCTACTGGCTTCTGGTGAGACTTGTGCATCTAATCTGTTTAGATGAAAATCCCAACCTGTTGTGGATTTGTCTCCTACCACCACGCCCTGTCTCCGCACAGCTGTGCATGGACCGTATTCCTCTTAGTGCATAAGTCACTTGAACTTAATCCATGCATTTTTTTATCTTCTCATTGTAGTCTATAGTATCCTGCAGACATGGTGGGCTCTCGACTTTTTGTCAAACTGAGGTAAATTCTTAGGTTTATAGCACCTTTGCTTTTTGCTGAACTCTTTAGATTCGTACAGAATGTAAACATTAGTGACAATGTCAATAATACATCCTCTTTCTGAAATCCTCCCCCAGCAGAAATATGATTTGCAACACTTTAAGTGACTTCATATTTAGATGATTTGAAGAGTCCAAGGTTAACATGTTGTCTGATGAAATGATGATAATTTTATGACTGTAAGGAAAAGTCTCTCAGACTTTTTTTTAAAGATGGAGCCAGTCTGGGGTGGGGAGGTCTCCCATAGAACTGCGTAATCTTGAGGCACATAAATTTTCCTTCTCGGGCTACTGTTCTCATGCAGCTGGAGGTTCTGTCTTTTGCATGGTTTTGTGGCTCTGGATTATTTGCAAAAGTGTAAATTCCTTTAATTTGTAAAACTTATGTATTTTTATTATATTTCTTATAACACAGTTTGCACTAAAGGAAACAGAACTGTCCCCAGTGTCTTTTGAAAGAGGCACTTTTTTTTTTTTTTTTTTTTGCGAAATTTGATCTGTATGTAATGGAAAATATATAGAAAATATGTTTTTGTCAACAACAGGAAAAAAAAAAGGATGAAATGTGGATTTTTATTTTTCACCTTCTTCCCATATAAGTAGAGAAGCTCAGGTGGTTTGCTCACAAGTGACCATTATCTGAGACTGATTGCTAATGCATATAATTTTGGATTTCTCTCAGAAAGGGCTTCTTCTCTTTCATTTATTTTGTGAAGATTCTTCCTAATCTGACTTTTGTACTAGAGCAGATCCAAATATGCAAAGACAGAACAGAGAAAGTTATTTTATTTCCATGGCAACATCAATTCACATTCTGCAGGTACAACAGCTGCCAGTTAGTCCAGTCAGTGAATGAAAGCTCCTGAAGGCTCTTTATACTGCAACATTTGGCCAAAAATAACTTGGCATGCCACAATTTTTCCACAAACCCACAGAGAGAGTGAGATTAAACTGACTGGCAAGCAGACTGTCAACTCGTTCAGTGTCTTCTTGCTAAGAGGAAGAAAACAGCCTCTCTAAACATTTGAGAGGAAAAAGGAATGTTTATGGTTGGCACATTATTTTCATGGCCTGAAAAGTAAAATATTTATGCTGTTGAAAGGAATATGAAATATCTTCTGTCTAGTTCACCCCAAGGGCACCAGGTAATTTGTTTTCCAGCAGAAAACTACTATAATTACATACATTCTGATGCAGAATTAATTAGCATTTTTGAAGTTACAGTGATGAAACTAGGCAGTTATTTAAAATGAATTCTAATGGAAGTAAATCATTTTTTCTTAGTCGGACTTTCTAGTGGCACTTTCTGAGAGACAGAATTATTACTTTCATAACCATTTCATGATAAAGTACTATCAGTAATTAGATATTACCATAAGATACTAAAATTGGTATCACTGTTACCTGTCTTGAGCAGATTTTAATGGGAAACAGGTGTTGTATGAGTGCTTCATAAGAGTATTCAATATGAGGCAGTAAGGAAAAAAAAAGTTGGTTTTTTTTTTTTCCATCAAGTGCATAGGTAATGTTTAGACCTGTAATTACACCTAATTAACTTAATTGAAGTTGAGACAGACAATCCTGTGCTGATTTGTTGAAAACTCTGCAAATATGCCACCCTCAAGAAGGACATAGGGTGATATTCTTTTAATGGTAGTTTTGGGAAAGTGAATGCACCCAGCTCTTGATAGAGAAAAAATGGTCATTTCACCACTTAAACTTAGGCAGAGATAAAAGGATTCCGTAAGGTTAGTTGTTAAAATCTTTTTAACTTAAACTTGTAAAGCAAAAAAAATTAAATTAATTACAGTATTTTCTTGAAAGATTTTGCCTTCATTTAGCTCCAAGGTTCTGCAGACCTGCCTGCATATTGAGTTTACTGTAGGGTTACTGCTTTGGGAGGTAAATGGTCAGCCAGTCAAATGAGTTAGATTTGGATATAAGTCAGTTTTAGGTCCACATAGAAAGTTATTTGGGATATTAGCATTTTAAAACCTCTCTGTATGTGCTAGCAGATTTATACATCACTCCAAAATGCCATGGTAAACTCTAAGCATGCCAAATATGAACAGGTTCAGGTAGTTAAAAGGCTACATTCAAGCTCTGAAATTTTTTTCAGCTGTAGAAGAAAAGATTGCTTACACAGATACATAATGATTATATCCTGTTATTTTTATGTATTCACCACTGCTGATGTGGTGTATATACAGTATTGTACAGTGTGTTTAAACCACTACAAGTAGCTTTTAGTATAGTAATGTATTCACTGTTGTGCTTTTCACCTTATCTGTTGAAGTGCTTACTAATTTTTGATAATGTTTGGTGTTTTTATAATGTCATATTTCATAAGTAATTGTTTCTTTCACTTATGGCCTATTTGTTTATTTTAAAACTTTTTTTCTATAACATAATCAATAGTAGGAATCCTACTTTGATATTTTTAAGATGCAATGTAGTAATATTGCTATCTAAACATAATCAGATTCTCTGGGAAGATCTTTAAGTTAATGTATTCCTTTGGGAGTTACTGCTTCTGAAACCCTTCTCACATATGGGTTGGTAATGCATCCAGGAGTGTAACTGTGCTTATTTTATTTTAAAAGCTGATGTATACAAGGACCTTTTTTTTTTTTTTTTTTTAATGTATTTATGACCTGTCTTATGGAGGGTGTATGATACGTGTTTTATCTGAACACAAGCTGACTCACAAGGGTGCATTAAGCACAGGCCTCCTAGCATGACACCTAGTGGGCAATCCACACAGATATTCCTGGAGTAGTCTTCACATTAGGCAAGGATGATTAGCTTTTATCAAATATAC
Source organism: Anser anser (assembly GCF_964211835.1). NCBI lineage: Eukaryota > Metazoa > Chordata > Aves > Anseriformes > Anatidae > Anser > Anser anser. Next base: position 116,196,885 of record NC_139720.1, on the reverse strand, counting down.
AAACACGGCATGTGAGAATAATATGTGAAGAAGGCATAAACATTTCCAGGGCATCCTTACTGATGGCAGTGTGTGTTACTTCCATGACCTGTAATGCACTGCCTTCCTGTCATTTAAAGGAATATCAGGTATTTCCCATCTTGTTCACACCATTAGATGTTACCACAGGCCATTAGAAGGCACATCAGTGCAACATGGCTGCTTTTAATGGTACCTGTAAATACAGAAGAAAGTCGGACAAAGCAGTTCACATTTTGGTAATACACTGTTAAAACACACAAGAAAAAAAAAAAAGCAAAAACAGTAGGGCTATTCACTCATCTCATTTTCATTAGGAAAGAAAATTTGCTACATCTCTCGTCATTCTGACTGAAAACATCCTTGTCAAGTAAAGTAGTGGTATCTCTTTCATTAAGCAAATGTAACTTGAATTCTTCAGGGTGCTTAGAAAGGTTACAACCTCCATTTCTAGTTTCTGCAAAACCAGAATCTTCATATTTTCTAGCCTGTGTCTTTGCTGTTCGACACAGATACCTTTAAGATCCTACTTATTCAATAGCATTTGAGAAACCTTACTGTATTTTATTTTATTTTATTTTGATTGAGTACTGGTATTTAGCCATCCAATTCTCTGAGAACTAGAAGGGGAGTTGTCATACTCTCTGACAGATGTGGAATTGAGGCATAGAGAGAGGAAAGGTAAAAGAGTGACCTTAGAGAGTCAGAAATTGAGCTCTTGATTCTCACTTCAACATACTAATGCCTGGATATTCCCCTATACGTCTTCTTAGCTGACACTCCTGTGTTTTATCCACCTCTTCTACTGCATCTAGTAAATGAGAAATGTTGATAGTACTTCATCACACAGATTCACATATCAATGTTACAAACCTCAGTGCAGCGTAAAGGTACCACCTTTGGAAGCTGTCTTTTGAACTATTTTTGATAGAGCTAGGAGCAATCTAGCAGCATGATGCTCCATGTTTACTCATTTGAAACTACCTCAGATATACTCTCCAGCTGTCTTTGGCAGTGATAGGTCAATAACCAGCAAATCCTGCTTGTAGTGATGTCTAACTAATTAAGCAGAGTTATTAATTTAATCTGCGACAACTTAATTGTGATAGCATTCTGGCAGAATATGTATCTCAAAAAAACCTTGATGCTATGTTGTGCACTGTTCAGATAAGTATATTTTGAAAAGTCCATGTGTCCTCTAGAGAGCAGGCTGTGCCAGAAGGTTAGGTTGAACAAAGCATACCCAACAACGTGGGGCTGTGGGGTAAGGACTGACGGCTATGGAATTATGAAAGAAGTCATGTAACAAGTTATCCTATCTCACCAAAAGAGATTAAGATGCCAACTTCTTAAATCTTTTATAGGACTTATTGTGGTATGGATGAAGGCTGGTTTTTTGCGCTAAGGCCAGTGTTCCCAGATTCCCTTTACTGATTTTGAGAGGTAGCCTCTCAGAGACATCGGGCAGAGGAACATATTTCTCACCATGGACTGAACCTTTACAGTTCTCCTGTTTCCTCTCATTCTTGAGAGTTTACATGGAGATTTGAAGATTGGTGCAACTGGAGATGACTGGCAGTATAATAGGAGGAGAGAAGCTTGATAAATTAATAGCATTGAGTGAAACTGTATGGTAAATAAATGTATTAAAAGCAAAGAGCAGAAATCTGTTGGTGATGCATTGAAAAGGCAAAGACAGAATGGGTACAAATAGAAAACAGCACCACAGGCCACATTTTATACACTCTGGAAAAGAAAGAGATCCTTGCCGTACACAAAAACAGGGGAAATCTATGGATCGTTCTGGAAATGATTAATTTTCTCTATAAATATTTAAGCAATTCAAAATAGTAGACAACTGCAGACATTAAAATGCATAAAAAAATTATATTTACCAGTAATGGGAAATAAATGAAACCAGTTGGAGGGAGTTCACATCTGGATTGCCTGGAAGTGGGGAGCCTAACGGAGATTTAGCCCCTACAGCTACCCTGGCACCTACCCTATTTTCTCCCAACACTGACTCTTGTCTGGTGCTGTCCTTGGGGTCAAGTGAGGATCTTCTCCTGTCTCTCTCTCACATAAGTACCAAATATAGATTGCCACTACTACTGAGCATTTTGCAGTCTTTAGTGAGAGACTGACCTAGATTTTCTTGTGGATCTTCCTACACAGCATGGCTTAAAGGCTATAACCTCATCCACCCTACCCAGGCTACAGATTCCATCCTCTTTGAGGCAGAATGTCTATCTGAATTTCTCTAACCCTTAAAACTCAAATTTTCAAAACCATTTTTCTCTCCTTGTTTCCCTGCCATTATGCTGTTCCATCTCCACCAAATAAAGACAAGAAAATAAATATCTCAAATCATGGTAACTTCAAACATATAAAAATATTCATGGAATACAAATGAGACTTAACGGCTGGGTAATGAGGTATATTTAGCAATACATGAAAATATAATTTTTGCCAGGTAATGAGAAACTAAACACAGAATAGATAGATGGACAAATACAAGCATAGGATCCTGTTCCATGAAGAAGAATTGTCTATAGATTGCTTATGCTACTCCTAAATATTCTGCTCCCTTAGCAAAGGTGTTATTAACTTAGGAAATAAAATGAAGCAGCAAATTTAAGTATGTTAGCCTTAAAAAACCCTAAAGCCAAATTTAAGTATGTTGGTCTTAAGATCACCAAATACCTGCTGTTTGTTCTTTTATCCATTCTCTACCAACCCTCTCATTTCCTCTCAGAAAACATTTAATTTTGATTATTATTTATCCTAAGTTCAATAATTTTTCCAGGGATAGCCTATTTTTTTGTGAAATTTATATGCCACATTTATCATATGAAATCTTATAAATAATTGTAGCAAACTCATGATAATGACACACATTCGCCAAAACAATTAAGGGCATAGTTTAATTTAAACGTAGAAAACTGGTCATATGAAAGGTGAGGCAGAACACATTGAACTAGAGCATTCACCATTACTGGAAAGCAGTCAGTTTTGGAAGTGTTGAAAAAGTAATTGCAGAAATATTTTGTCTTTATAGGAATAATTTTTACTTTTTACTTTTTCATTATTGATTAAATGTTGTTTCTATTTAATGCACTTCCATATATAGTCAACATTTTCACAACAGAATGAAATCGTAATTCTTTGGAAATTATATTTTTCTGTTCTTTTTTACTGCAGGGAAAGTGAAAAGGCCACTTTCTATTATAAAATGCATATCTCATTAATCCGTGATTTGCTAAAAGAAAATAGTCTGCCTTTCTTGGACCTAGTCCCACAAATCTCCTGAGTGCTTAGGTAACAGGATGGGTCACCAGGTTCACGTGATGTGGACACATACATCACATTAAAATTTGTGCTGTTAGATAACAATCTACAAGAGTATGCTAACTTTGCACAGTAAGAAGCAATGTTGGAGTTGTAGACTTGGAAACTTACTGTTTACTGAAGCTTTCAGTTCTCTGAAGCCCCAATGTGCTACAAGAGAGCTTAGGGATCTAAGTGAGTGTGCTTTCCAAGTAGCCCATTTTGGTGTTTGCCCATTCCATCCTGAACTATGACATTCACTTCCCTCATAGACACTAAACCAGACAAGTGCAAGTAGGTATCAAGGTCACAAAAATTCAAGCACAGTCTGCAAGACTTTCCTTTTTCTTTTTTTTTTTTTGCTGTTTTGCAAAGCCATCACTTTAGGTGCACATTAATCTGATCTGACCAGGCATCAAGCTGAAGAAAAAAATACAAAGTCCAAGAATATGCGCATGACCATTAAGCTAAGTTCTCTACAGAACAATTTAAAAGTTAATTACAGCTCAATCTTTCTTAACCTTTGACCTTTTTATCTCTTGCCTTAAAGAAACTGATAAAAAGCCCCCAGTCACATAGTATCATTAATCTGTTTTTCTGCAGGTTGAGAACTTATAGGTTAGTGCTGGTGTTTGGTACTTACATTGACTCATTAGAGAAACCTACATTACCAGCTCCTGGAAAATTAGAACAGCTGCCTAAATTGAGCATCTTTAATTACTTGGAATATTCATATATTTTTTTAACCTTTACTCAAGACCAAATACAGCATTGCTATTGTCTCAGTACACAAGTGCTGGGCATAGAGATAAGTCTGGAGCAAAGCTTTGACAGTAGTCATTAGTCTTTAAGATTAACAGAGCAATTCTATACATTGGTTACGTATTAATAAACCATGAGTTTAGTACACTGTAATGAATGTTTCTCCAGTAGTCTGTAAAGATGCTTTGCAGCAGCACAGGTCTGTTGAATGTGTTTGTTTCCATGCTCTGTAAGAGACCACTCATCACTATTAATGTGATCTTATGTCACTGTACACATGAATGAAATTGAAGCCAAAAGTTTTTTATTTGTCCATGCTCATTAATTGCAAAAATATATTTATTTAATAATTATCAATAAAGTGTGAGACCAAAATATGTTTCTTATTAGCCACTGAGAAACTGCAAACTGCACTTACAGGGATTTTTTTTTTTTATTTTTTAAATTAGAAGCATTTTTTGTCACTGTTCCTGGGAAGACTTCAAATGATATTGTTTTGCAAGTGGAAGTCCCATGGAATAGTTTAATTGGAGTATTAAAAACTGAACGTTACTCTCTGACCACCATTTCTAGTCTGTTTTCTTATCAGCATAGGCTACTGTGATTAATATAAGTGGGCATGAAATGGAGAAAATTCAACCAGGAGAATGCCATTATAGTTAGATTTTATAGCTGTGAATTAAAGTGCCATTTAAAAAAAAAAAAAAAGTAGATTTCACCATCAGAAAGACTACCACATTTTCAAAATGATGGGAAAGCAATTAAGGTTAAGTCCCTTGTTTCTAAAGATTGCAAAGAATTTAGTGTGAAATTCCTTAAAAGATCTTGGAAACAGCTACCACTTCTTTCAGCCCAAAGGTGTAAAGTGCTGTAACATTAATCAACTTTCAAAAATCTAACTTTTGTTCCTATATTGCTTTACACCAGAAATGAAATCTCCAAATGCAATGTGAGAATGTTAATTGAAATTTAACATTTTCAAAGATTCCTAGGGTATTTGAATTACTGATTCTACCCAAAACCTAGTTTTAAAGGTAAGAAATATAGTGCCAGGGAAGTAATAATTCTTTATTCAAAGATTACATATTTCTTCTTTTGAGAAGAAGATCATTTCAAAGAGAATACTGAGTGATTCAATCACTGGTGTTATGTACTCAAATCTGCATTTATCACCAATGATTATCACTCTAAAAGTGTGTTTTTGCAATAATGAGAACAGGAAAACTGTGGCTTCTTTCCAAATGTTTTCCTGGAGCAGGCAGATGATATAAAAATATTCAGCCAGGGTTATCACCATATCAGCTCTATCACTAGTAACAATATTTGGAGGGCTCCTGTGCATACAGATACAACTTGTTGCTGTTCCATTCATTGTAGTCATGACAGAGAAAAGGTTCTCCTGTAATATAAAAATCCTTTGAGTTTGTAGCTCGATGAAAGAGACACCTTTTGGAAATTAAAATTTAGGAGGTTTGAGAGTCAGTGAAAGGCAGACAGACTATTCCTAGATAGACACTAGGTAGACTAGACACTATCTACTATCTCTCTTATACTCTACTATACTCTCTATCAGAGCCTTCTCTTCTCTAGGTTGTTCAGCAGTCCTTATAGCAAACTTCCAGTAACTTAAAGGGGGCCTATAGGAAAGCTGGAGAGGGACTCTGTCAGGGACTGTAGTGATAGGACAAGGAGTAATGGTTTTAAACTAAAAGAGGATAGATTTAGATTAGGTATAAGGAAGAAATTCTTTACTATGAGAGTGGTGAGGCACTGGAACAGGTTGCCCAGAGAAGCGATCCCTGGAAGTGTTCAAGGCCAGGCTGGATGGGGCTCTGAGCAACCTGGTCTGGTGGGAGGTATCCCTGCCCATGGCAAGGGGATTGGAACTAGATGATCTTTAATGTCCCTTCCAACCCAAACCATTCTATGATTCTACGATTCTATGATATTTAAACCTAGGCAAATATGGAGGTACTGCACTCTATCTGGACAAAAGTCGCTAGGGAACATTGCTGACATTGTTTTTATTTGAATTGTGATGTGTCAAGTTTTGAATTGCTTCAGACATTACAGTGGTAAGTAAAGGAGAAGAGGTTCAACTAGATTTGGTTCCTCATCCTACAGCTTTCACATATTACCTCCAAATGCCATTTGTGAAAGAACAGAACATCACAGGGTTATAAACTGAATTGGTACTTGCTTTTGAAAAGTTTTCAAATTTTAATTACATAGTTCCTGTAGGTATGTGACACACTAGGTATCAAGACCTAGGTGGGTAAGACTGAAGACATGGCAGCTCAGTGAGAAAATACACACTTGCTTATTTGTTTATTCTCATTATTGCATAGTAGTGACAAGACACAGTATTTTCATATCATAAATTTGTTAATAGCTTTCCTTTGGTAATTCAGAATGTTTGATAACTAAAGTAACTGGAATTTACCTGTCAAAGTTAGTCCCAGCCAAGGCTGGTGTGCTTGCAGTAAAGCAGAGGTAGATTGAGTCAAAATATTTAGCTGTAGTGTTTCACTTACTGATGTTCTGATGTAAGACTTCAGGGAAAAAAATAAAAGAAAAATAAAAAACAATCAGATATTATGATATGTCAGGTGACTATATATTTTCAGAAATACTAAAGGCAGAAGAAATAAATGATAATCTTGTTTGCCCTTATGGATAGCATAAGCCATACAATCTAATGCAGATCTTGATAACAACACACTTTAACTCAAGTATTGAAATATGTTGCCTTGAAACTATTAACATTGAGATAATTATATTTCTTCTCATAATTATATTTCTTCTCATATTTCAGTGTAATTAACTTTTAATTTATATTTTCTAAGCTGTTAAATACAGACATAAATATATTGAAATTTAACTTAAAGCGATAAATAGTGGTCAACTGGAAAAACACTGAAACAAGGAACATTTTTAGTGTTTCTTCTGTGAAAACTGCTGAAATTAGGTCTGGGTAATAGTTGTCTTTTTTCTTGTCTTCAAACTTGAAAATGGAAGAGTAAAAAAAATCTATGATGTAGCTCTAATATATTTTTTTTAAATCTCCGTCCACTCCCCATTGAAATGAAACTCAGAAAATGATCTGTTGGGCCAATACGAATGTACCAGACAGATGAAAGCAAGACATTGCCTTTCCTCTACCCTTTGAAGCATGGTATTACAAAATAAATCATGTTAGTATGTATGTTAAAAAGCTTAGAGTTAACTCATGTCACAAAAGTAAGTGAAACAACAGGTGCCACAGATTGAAATCTCAGGCCTGGACAGAAACAGCAAGGCTTCCCTGCTGCCTACATTCCCACAAACAACTAATTCATGTAAGGAAGCACAGAAGATAAGCCAGACTTACCTTGGGCTTGAAGAGTTCACAAACACTGTTCAAAACTCTGTCAAAACACTGAATCACTTCTCTCTCAAGGTGAACTGTGCGGCCCTTGGTTATGCCTATAATACCATTCTTGCAGGAGTGATAGATGCCAATGTTCACTTTCTATGTGCAAGCAAAAAAGAAACCCCAAGAAAAATGAGGAAGAGCCTTAAAAAGGTAAACTAGAAAGGACAGCTTAAATCTTTACAGGTGTCATGACAACTGCTGAAAGATAAACTATTGGAGACAATATCATCTATTAAAAAGGCTTTAGAAAGACTATCAGAAGCTTCCATTTTTAAACAAGGGAGCAGGGGAGGATTAAATAAGTCATCCTTCAGAAATCTACTCTTATGTACAAAACAGAAGAATAGGAAATTACCACTAGCTGAATTTATTGTGTAGAAACATAACATGTCAGGCTAAAAAGAGTTTTAAGAGCAACTTGAAAATCTACTTTCAGACACAAGAGAAGCAGGAATTCTGCCAGAGTATGCAGAGGTCCAATAGATTTGGAATGTACAAAAGGGCTGCTAAGAGAAGACAAGACTAACAAAAGAAAAAAAAAATATAGAGAAAATAGATCAGTTGCCAAAGAGGTCTATGGAATGAATAGAGAAAATGAATGGTAGTGAATTGCTAGCACTAGACATTCACAAGCACCTAGAAAACCAAATCAAACCACCACCACACTGTTGGTATAAAAACCTGTTTAAAAGATAGAACACTGTTTTAAGAAACTTCCATTAGGAAGTCACCAGCAAAAGTTTGAAGGTGTGTGAAGAATGAGCTGAAGTTTTTCTGGCTAAGAGATAGGTGAGGACCGATTATTAGAAGTTAAGTGATTGTGTGACAAAGCAACAGGCAAAGCTTAGTAATATAAATATGTGTATGTATGTGTAGCCATGTAGCCATTAACATTCAGTTGTAAGACCTTGAGGTGGTTGAGTTGTCAGAACCTTAGTGGTTCTCAGCTCAGCATTCTTTCAGGTCAAAGACAAACTATATTTTAGGAATTGAGAAAAGAGAAGACTTCAAAACAACCATTACTATGTTATTGTGTACATTCATGGTGTATGTGCACATCAACCCATGCTGTACCTAAATGCAATGAGCAACTTGATTCTCTTCCACCTCAAGAAGTAGAATCAGAACAGATTCAGATGAAGGTAACAGAGTAGGTTTGTATGGATCCACTTGTGCACATAGAGCGATCATATAGAGGAAGACTTCAGTCTGGGAAAAGATAGCTGGAGAGCATATGACAGAAGATCATAAAATCCCAGATGTCATGGAAGATGAGGTAGTAAATGATTGTCCTATTTCTCTGTACTCCTTCCTGCTTCAAGAACAAGCCTTCAGATTACATTATCTGGTGGTAGATTTGAACGAGCAGTGGGATGTACTTCCTCACACCTCACATAATTAAGCTGAGAAACTTATTGCAAATGATGTCAAAGACACTACAAATTCACATGGACTTGAAAAGTGGTCGGATAATTCCATGGCAGGAAACATCTCATCAGGGACTATTAAATACAAAGATGCCATCAGAAGCTCAGAAGGTCCCCATATTACAGGCTGCTAGAAAATGGGAAAATATTCTGTTGAAATATTGGTATGATTGCCCTGTTCTTAGTCCTTATTAGGCTATCTACTGTTACTTGCTATCTAAGACTGGATGATCTGACCCAATTTGTCTGGCCTTTTTCTTTTTTCTTTCTTTCTCTCTCTCTCTCTCTTTTTTAATTTTTTTTAAAATAAAAATTCTGTCTTTTTTAATGAAAAGTAAGATTTTTGCAAAACTGCTGAAAATGGTGCCCCTTAAGCAGTTGGATAAAAAGATATAAGAGACATAGGTCTAGATCCTTTCCAGTCAGAAAGTAATCCAACCCTTATTGTCTGCCCATTCACAAGGAACAACACAGTCACGAAGCTGTAGGATATTTACGTTCAGATCAAGCTAAAGCACAGTCTCAGTCTCTCACTTTCACTTTGGGGAAATAAGTTAATGCTTAGTAGTGCAAATTCTGGAATCCTGAAATCCTCCTAAATTGTTTTTCAAACTATCAGACCAGGGAATCTTTCCTTCTCTTTCCTCCTCTCTGCCTCAGTGACTACCTTAATATTTTAAGGTTAGTCTGAAGAAAGATCAACCTTAAGGAAAAAAAAGTAACGATGGATAGGATGTTTATTGCAGATATGAAAGAATTTAATCAGTTAACCTTCATTTAATCAGTTATGCAAACTGAAAAAACAAACAAACAAACAAACAAAAGTGCTTACAGACTGCTAGTCAGTATATTCTCCAAGGAGGGAGGATATGTATTTCAAGCTTCTTCAGTCAGAGAAGAAATTGATCATCTGTGTATTGAAGTGCTTAAACCACTAAAACACAGTTTTGTGAAAATCAGCACTCAGATCTTTTTTATTTTTATTTTTTATTTTTTACTTAGTTGAAAATATTTGGTGAATTTCAGCCAAATTCACAAAGAACTTGAGTCTGACTAAATTGCTTTTTTTGGTAATTGTATCAAGTTCAGAAAATTTTCTTATTGAGTGGTTCAAGGAAGAAAGAGTCATGTTTATTTTATTAAGATTGGAGAACAAATCTTAAGTTTTCCCCATTTCTACGAGAAATTCTAATAAAAAGTGTCAAATCTAGTATAGTTGTAACAACAACATAGAAAATTTCCCTAACATCAAAAGTTTTCAAATCTTAAATAAAGGGAGTGAGTAATTCTCAGAATTATATGTTACCTCTTGTAATACTGATTCTATGGTTTGAATTTTGTCATCAGGTTTTTAAGGGCTTCTTGTTTGCTTGGTCATGATCAACACAAGGTTTCAGAACTTCATTTTTGTCAGATTGTGCCTTAGCTTATGAATATGAAAGCAGAATTTGTCTTCATTTGAAAAATAAAATAAATGTAATTTTTGAAGAACAAACCTCAACACAATCCAGGACATTTGCCGTAGCTTTGTTGACTCTCCAAGGTTAACCAGAACAAAATCCAACACAACTACAGTTTTTTCCTGCCAAATTAAGTTTGATATGACTGGGATCATACACAAGGATCTGCTGAGAAAAGAAAAAAAAAAAAAAAAAAAGATATCGCTTATCTATGCTTATCTATTATTTTCTATGTAGCAAGCCATAATATTTGAATTTTAATATATTTTGTATGCTCCTTAGTAACTGTTGGACTAAAGTGAACAGTTATATATAGACCTGCATGCTGAAGGGCAAACGTGAGACCATCATGTCATAGAAATTTCCAAGGGTGGCTCTCAAGCCTTCTTAGAAGGTGATTGCTAGTGACAATCCATTTCCACATACAGCAGTTGTGATCTTTCTGCACCATTTAAGGACTTGAACCATTACTCCCATACAGACCTCAGAAGTCAACTAAATCCTTACTTAGAAGTGAGACTAACCTTTATGCCAGTTTCTAGTACTACGAGCTTCTAGTGCATAGGCTGAGCATTCTCAGATTTTTCCTAGATCCTGTTTGTCCCTACATAGTAGAATAAGGTATTTTGTGCCTCTCTGTTCTGAAGACTCTGGGAGAAAGGATGTTCCATCACTCTATGTATTAATACTCCCTAGTAAGACAGGGTCCTGGTGTTGATGGAAGCTTTCCAATAATGCAATATTTCCTCAATGTAACTGACAATTTGTTAGTCAAGTCACTTGTAGCTACTGTGTAATTTATGGCTGTATCTTTTATATCGGTCCACCTTGACAAAGAAGCAAGAGCATGACCTTTTTCATGCTAACAGATATGTAGGTGAGGAAAGTGCAGGCTGGGGAGACTATTAGCATGGAGAGAGTGGAGGAAGTGAAGACATAAAGGCTCTACCAAGTGGGAGGAAAAATCTGCTTCCAAAATGTAAACACACTGCTTTTGAAATATGAAGAAAGTTCCATGAAAGATTCACAAGCATTAATTTGTTAAATAATCTCACATTACCACAATGCTTGAAGCCTTTTTAGTAAAGGAAGTCAATAAAAGGGAAAAGCAGAGCTTTATTTGCACACATGAACAGGCACAAAGCAGGATTTTCAACTGGCACTGAAGTGATGAGAGCAATCCCCAAAGAATGCTTCCTCTGGACCAGTCCTTGAATATTTAATAATGGTGAATTACCAGAACCCTTCAACCATAATGAAGGAATAAGCAGGCAATTAGAGCAAACTCTAAATCCCTCACCCTAAAAACCCTCCAGCCTTTTAACTCTCTCAGTGCAAATACCATTCCCTTCTGATTTCTCCCACTTACTTAAAACTCACAGTGACAAAACACTTTTTATTGTCTCTTAGAAACCTTCATCCATCCCAATCCTTCTCAGAAAGAAACTATATTAATATCTTCTTTAGTAAAATTCAAAGCCACTACTGCTTACTGAAGTTTTACTGTAGCATATTGAGCTGCTATCACAGCCATTCTTATATGAAACGTATAATATACTTTAGAAACTCTCTTACAAGTGTAGGAAATGAAATGTTTAATCCTTGCAGTATATGAGTGAAGCAACTCGTTGTCAGGAGTGCCTTAGGACATAAGCAGTCACTTGCGTGCTGGCCTTCTTTCTAATAGTTAGTTAGTCTTAGACAAACCTAGTAAAACTGAGAAGCGAAGGCTTTATAGTTGTAATGATAGCTTCAAACTTCTTCAAAATCACTGAAATCCTTAGAAGTGAGGAATACAATATGCTGGAGATACGAATGAATATTTGGACGTGAACTGAAAGCAAGCCAGATGATTCATATATATTGGCTGGTATCATCTTTCATGTAATTTGAAGAAATAATTGTCCAATGCATCTAATTCAGAATTTTCTTCTGTGGATCTTACCCCTAGATTGGTTGTGGGATTTGCAGTCTTAAGATCTACTAATAAATGGATGTAGAATAGAAAATAAGCCCTCATGGCCTATGGGTTTTACTGAAATGGAACTTAAAGCAAATAATGAGAAACTGCAACCAGATTGAAGAGGATTTGGATCATTTAGGTGGCTGGGTCAACATATGGTAAATGCAGTGTGGTATAGGAATATGTAAAATAATTAATCTAGGCAAAAGAAAACAATTATCCACTACACTGGTAAGGAAAGAAGTTTTGGTTATTATGAAGAAGTCGCTGAAATAATCAAGACAGTACACAGCAGTAGGGAGCTGTGCAAACCAGTCATTAGTCTGATTGAGCAAGAGGCTAAAGAGAAAATGGGTGATCTTATTCCTGTTTGGAAGATCTATTTTTTACATATGATCATAGAATTAAGAAAAATCAATATTTCCTTACAAGTGATGCTTAAGACCTTAACAAATATACTTCACTAAGTATTTAGTACTGTGAAGATGACACATAATTGTGTAAGAAATTTTTGGCCACCATCTAGTATTTTGTATGTGGCATTGCTCTGTAGGAGCAATGAAGTAGGAATGATAGATATTATGGCCTTGGAATGACCACTTAATGGAACAGGGTAGCAAAAATGATCCCATACACAAAAGTTACTGTAGTTAAGCTTATTCTGTACGGCTCTAAAGTCTGTGATATTCAGAATCATGGTTGTGGTTGCAAGCACCTATTTTTCAAACTAACAAGTGACAAACCTATCCACATTCAAAGAAATAGAAATTAGAAGTAACAGTTTGACAGTTCTGCATACCCAACATGGTGTATCTTTATAATTATGGAATAAGGTCTGCTGTGAGTGAGGGCAATTTTTTTTTTGAGCATGATTCTCCACTTTATGTGCGTAAACATCCAAACTATGTCTGTTTTTGCTATGGCCTGATGAAAACATGATGGGCAGATGGGCTTGGACCTACTCGCACCCATCTGAAGTCATGTCCTCTGAGAGATAAGAAAGATGGCAAATGTTGGTGACAAAGGGAAAATGAAGGCGAGGAAACAAAGACATGCAGTTTTCACATGCAATGGACTTAAACAATAGGAGCTATGGGATGTATGGTTCCCTTGTCAGGCATGTTTTAGGGGTGTCAGCAATAAAGTAATGACCAGCCATATAAAGTATAAGGGCCAATGAATGAAGAGTGTCCTAGTACCAGACCATGGTTCCTAAGGGGAGAATAACCACCTAAACTCAAAACATGATATTTCCTGTGTTATGGTGAAAGAGTAAGTGTCAAAATAGACATTATTTTTGGCAGGAGGCATGTAAGACTGTCAGCTCTGTCTTATTAATTGCTGGCCTTGATTTTTATTCATATATGCTCTGCATAAAGTCTTTAGAACTGCTTTTCATTATTAATATTCCAACACTTTAATACGTTATTGAAATGGTTAGCTTTACATCTGCATTGCACTCTCAGGGTACTCAGATTTCTTCATTTAGGACTGCTGTTCTCCCAGTGAAAAAGAACGTATCTTTAGAAAATAACTACTATAGACTAGAGCTTCTGGGTAAGCTATGATTTACAACTGTAACTTTTAATGTGAAAGCATACTTTTGAGTTCTGATTCATTCTGAAAATCATGTACAACAGTTGGCCTAAACTGAACTTTCAGAAGCCTAAAGAAATGCAAGTAATTATGACCATAGATTCTCTTTCATTCCTCTTCTAAAGTGATGTATACAGAAAAGACATGTGGTAGACTTTAATTCAGATAGAGAGATGGGACAGTTGAAGCTGAAACTTCAGAAACTGAAGTTTCATAATATTTATGATTTGGTTATTCCAAAGCTTATACAACATTTATTGGAAATAAATTGTATCAGACAGGCTACTCCTTTTATTAAGAGCTTGGATTCATCATCTTAAATCAGCACACGCACATGAGTCTTTTCTACTACCTTGCACAAAATGAAAGGTTTTCCCTCCCTGCTCATTCTTTTGATCTGCAACAGAAAAGTCTATACTTAAAGCTATTGTTGCTGCTATAAACATAAATTTTTATGCTTGCAGTATTTTTTTCTGGACAGCAGATAAAATTATCTTCCAGTTTCTCAATCTGTTAGTGCTTCTCATGTGTGTGTTGCATGGTGTTATCTAAAATCACAGAGCTGACAATGGAGTTTCCTGTTACTTATATAGATTTTAAGGAACAAATTATGTTTTATAAGCCACATTTCCATCTTCTTCCTTAGACAAATAGTAGAATATGGTACAAGCAATTATTCTGAAGTAACTTTTTTATTGCTGTAACAAAGGATTTCTTGCTCCTCCGCTCTGTTTAATTGTCCTTAATTTTGTATTATAATATTGTGGTTATTTCAACCTGGTTTTGCTATAGTATTTTGCCAGAAATTATATTCCCTCCGAAACTGGTTTGTTCAGGGCTCTGAATCTCTCCTTTGATGATTACAATAATAGAACAATAAACCATTTTACACATTCCTGCATCTTGCTTTCATGTTGCAATTGCTATCAGCTTCCTTGCAGTATAGTGAAATGTTTTATGTGTTTTGTTTTTCTGACCATTAGCTATTTGGGGTAGATGTACTCCTACTATTTCTCCTTTATTTTCGCCCTTTTCATTTTTTTGCACCATTCTTCAGAGCTGTTATGAATGGAGGTGTAATTAGGAAAGAGAAGACCATTAATGAGACTTTATTAATGTTGCCAACAACTCCAAGATACTCTTCTTACTGTGTGAAATTCACTTGTAAATCTGAATACTGAGAAGGTTAATACTGTTGTTCAATATTTTAACATTAAGCTGCTCAATGTTTTTCCTGTTTGTTTGGTAACTTGCAAGACTGGAGTAATACTTAAAGTGCAGGTGACTTCCTGACCACCTTATTTCAAAGATTAACCCTATGTTGCTAATTTCAATGAATTGCATGGTCCCATGAATAGAGCTGTATGCCAAGGTTTAGAAAATATGGAAACTTTTGGTAGTGCTGCCAATATTGGCTTTGTTGTGTCAACAAAGTGATTAGACAGCTGTACTATGACCTTGGACAAGTTGTCTTCGTTGTAACTCAGTTTTGTCTTTTCCCTCTCTGTCTTTCCCCTTTAAATTGCAAATTCTCTGAAGGAGATTCTGTAACAGGCTATGTATATATTTTTACAACATGAATGATAATGGTTATCATAGATGATAATGGATATCTGCTAGGGATATCTCCTAGGGGCTATGCTGTTATAGATAGCATTTTGCTGTTTTCTTATATTTTTAAAATTTACAAAAGTAAATGTGAGCTCTTTTTTTTTTTTTTTTCCCCTCCAAAAAAGCTGCTACAGTGCAATTGTGCTGGACATAGTCAAAAAATAAAAAAAATAAAAATGTTACTGGTGTCTAAAGGCAGTGGGTGAGAAAGAATGATACATGGAGACTTAAAGGGCGTAGCTCTTGTGTCACTTGATGCATCTGCAGGTATATGAAAACCTAGGGGCTTAAAGCCTCCTGGCACCCTGTGTGGCTTGAAGTTCTGCAGCCTTTTGTATTCTTTTAATTTTTCTTCAGCTTATAATTTAACTGTGTTTTTAAATGATGAAAGCCTGGTTCACTTGACACAGGTAGCAAAGCTCCCTTGTTTAAGTTTCACTCAAATTAAAATTGTACAACAGTTTGGTCCTCAAATGGTATTTGGAAGAGATAGGTAAGTCAAATGGTTTAATCAGTGACAAAAATGTGTTATACATATATGGAAGGGGTTCTTGCTTTCCTTTTACTACTAGGAAAAAAAATAATTGTTTTAGGTAGTGTGGTGGTTTTACTCGGGTGGGCGGCTGAGCTCCACCACAACCGCTCTCTCACTCCCCCTCCTCAAAGGAAAGGGGGAAGAAAATATGATGCAAAGGGCTCAAGGATTGAAATAAGGATGGGGGGATCACTCAACAATTATCGTGACAGGCGAAACAGACTTAGCATAGGGAGATAGTAGGATTTATTGTCTATTACTAACAAACTAGAGAAGTGAGAAACAAAGAAACCAAAAGCACCTTCCCCCCCATCCACCCTCTTCCACCTCCTCCCCCCGAGCGATGCAGGGGAATGGGGGAATGGGGAGTATGGTCAGTCTATAGCACTACTTCTCCGCCGCTCCTTCTCAGTCACTTTCACCCCCTGTGCTGTGGGGTCCCTCCCACGGGATGCAGTCCTTGCTGAACTGATCCGGCGTGGGCTTTCCACAGGTAACAGCTCTTCAAGAACTGCTCCCATATGGGTCTTTTCCACAGGGTCCATTCCTCAGGAGCAAATTGCTCCAACCTGGGTCCCCCACAGGCAGCAGCTCCCCCCAGACCTCATGCTCCTGCATGGGCTCCTCTCCACAGGCTGCAGGTCGGGCCCGGAATCTGCTCCAGCGGGGGTCATCCACAGGCTGCAGCCTCCAATGGTGCAGGTCCACCTGTTCCACCGTGGTCTCCTCCATGGGCGGCAGTGTGGAACCCTGCTCGACCGTGGGACCCATGGGCTGCAGAGGGACAGGCTGCTTCACCATGGTCCTCACCACAGGCAGCAGGGGACTTCTGCTCCAGCACCTGGAGCACCTCTCCCCCTCCTTCTTCACTGACCTTGGTGGCTGCAAGGCTATTCCTCACTCTTCTCACTCTCCCAGCTGCTGTGAGGTGCAGCATTTATTTATTTTTTTCCCCATCTTAAATATGCTCTCACAGAGGCACAAACAACATCTCATATTGGCTCAGCTCTGGTCAACAGCGGAGCCCTTACCTAACGTGGGGCAGCTTCTAGATTCTTCTCACAGTAACCACCCCTATGGCCCCCTGCTACCAAAACCTTGCCATGTAAACCCACTAAAGGTAGGATATTGAAATCTCTCTCTCTAACACCTGTTCAAAACACCTTTAAATATGCTCATGTTTTTGAAATCTGTTTGGGAAACCATTTGTAGTGTTTGTCCAAAGGAAAGTTCTTGCTGAATTGATGTACACAAATGTGAGAGAGTCTTCCTTTAAAGGATCATTGCCAGAATATCCTTTTACTAAGGAAGGGGATAGGAGTTGTTCAGCTTCAATTGTCACTTAAGGAAGGGATAAAACAACATTTCAGGATTCCTACTTCAGTGGTAGCTGTGAGATAAGCTGCTATACTAATGATTAACTTTATAACACTGAATAAACAAAGTGTTGTAGAGTTGATCTAGTGCTCTATTTCAATCTAAATAATTAAGTGATGTTTATTCATATTAATGATGAGGACACTCCTGCTCAGTGATTGATCAGCAGCCACTGAAAAGTCTTAACTTGAGAAGTAAACCTGCAAACTTCAAAACACAGAATGTGTTATGTTCAAATACCATTTCTTGTGAGTTCTGCACTGTTGTACTCTGTGTTGTCCCATTCCACACGAATACTTCTGTAAATCAGTAATGACTTCCCTGCAGTCAGTGTAGTAGTAGCAGTACAAATTACTAGAGAACTGGTACTGTAAATATTGGTTTCATTATCTAAAAGCAAAAATTTATGCTAAAGCTGACAGTACAGGGTCTAAGTGCATAAATTACAGAAAAGAATTGTTATTTTCTTTTTAGGTGAACAGAACTTTCAAAATGGTGAGATGAAGTTAGGAATGGAACACTAATAATAAATAATACAGTACAAAATAAATTTAAAATCCAGCAGTACAAAATATGACATTATTTTTATCATGCTGCAGGCTGCAATATTTATAAAATAATTTTACTATTTATAAAATAATATTTTTGACAAGTTTGTTGAACCAAAAAAAAAATCATAATGGAACAACAAAATAGTTTGAGGAAAAAAATGAACAAAACATGAACAGAATCATTGTTAGCAACTGGTCATACAAAACAACTACCTCAATATAAAAGTTTAGGCTATAATTACTTTTTGCCTTGGTTCTAGAGGCTACAATTATTTTTTGTGAATGTAAATGTTCATGTGACATGTTTGATTTCTCTTCATTTGGGCAAGGAAAAAGGAGAGGACAGACAGAAACGTGTGAAATATACTTCTCTTCATGTGGCTTACTTCTCATACAGTGAGGAATCAAGATTATCAGAATACTTCTTAAGAAATTATGTTAGACATCTCCTTTTGCCATCCTGGCCATTTTCTCTCTTGCAGCAGGAATTCTGTGTACACAAAGACTTTTCAGTTTGCTTTTATTAAACCTAACTTACTTAAATTCACTAGTGAAAGACCATGTTTTACATACCAGGCATAACGTCTTTGCAGGATCCTGATCATTTATAACAAGGAAGGAAATTTATAGCTTATTCTGTTCTATTTGTCTTCCCAAGCACAATCTTGTATTGCAATAAGGGGATGAATTGTAATTGCAAATTACTTTTCTGAAAATTGATTCTTAAATGTTGACTTTCTATGTCATAAATGGGAATCTTACAGAATTACAGGAAACTGAAATTATTTTTATTGTCCTTAACACAAATAAACCTAAGGATTTAATTTTTTTTTTTCCAGATGAATAAATCTGTAAATTGCTTACAATTGAATTTTGGGATTTCATAACCTTCTTGGGCACTCTTGTCCACTGCTGCACTACTCTGTTATTGGAAACTTTCATAAATGAAAAGTAACCTCACTGAAATCATTGGAGTCTTAGTAGTATGAATGTCCAGTGAATTGACATTATAAACTTTGCATCTAAGAGGAAAAAGCATCTAAGAGGAAAGAGCTTACGTTAAAGATAATGTTATAGGGTCTAATTTCATTAAATGATGAAAAATCAGAGATTCCTCTTAGAATGTATAGCTGGGCACAAGAAGGAGAAGTTGACTGAGAACGGCCAGCATAGATTGACCAGGTGTGTATATTTCCTGGCCAACTTTATTGCCTTCTGAGATAAAATGGCTGGCTTTGTGAGTAAGGGTAGTGTGGTGGATGTCATTTACCTTCAACTTTAGAAAGGTTTTCAACAATATCTGAGAAAAAAAATCTTGTATCCAAGTCAGGATTTTGTGGTGTGGATGCATGCACAACTGCATGGATTGCAACAAGTTGGATGACTGGGCTCAGAGGATCTTAATTAATTGTTTGTATTTTAACTGAATTCTGATAAAAAGTGGAGTATCAGAGGAGTCTGTGTTGGGACCTGTACTGTTTAAAATCTTTATTAATGACCTAGAAGAAGCAATGAAATGCACTCTCATCCTGTCTGCAAATGACACTGAACTGGGGTCAATATATGCAAG
The DNA here is from genome assembly GCF_964211835.1 of Anser anser. Classification (NCBI taxonomy): domain Eukaryota; kingdom Metazoa; phylum Chordata; class Aves; order Anseriformes; family Anatidae; genus Anser; species Anser anser. The sequence continues at coordinate 116,177,273 of NC_139720.1, read as the reverse complement.
AGCTGGGTTGCCAGACTTCAGGCAGGCTTCAGGGATGGGACAGCAGGAACCTCATGAAATTCAACAAGGAGAAATGCAAAGTCCTGTCCCTAGGATGGACCAAAGTCCTGGCAGCACACAGGCTGTGGACTGCCGAGCTGAGTACCAGCTCTGTGGGAAAGGCCCTGACGGTGGTGATTGGCAACAATCTGGACACGAGGCCACAGCATGCCCTGGCAACAAAGAGGACCAACTGTACCCTGGGAAGTATGAACAGTGGCAGCCAACAGATTGTGGGAAGTGGCTATTCCCCTCTGTTCAGTGCTCATTAAACCTCATCTGGATAAATGTCAGAACTTAAGGGGTGAGCTAACCTACTGTTTGAAAGGCAGTCACAAAGATAACAGAGAAAAACTACCCCCTCGGAGAAAAGGGTCACAAGTTGCACACTGGGAGGTTCATGTAGGACATTATGAGAAAGAAAGAAAAAGTTAATAGCATGGAAGTGCAACACAACTGTTTTATACATAGCAACGAATACCAAATGACTAAGTTGCTAAGTTAATTTTCCAGATGTAGAAATTACTGCAGTTTTTTATGGTTTCACGTTGGCTGTACCATGTCCAAAATCATTTAGAATGAAAGATTAATACTATGGAGCAGAATCTTGAAGTTTGAGCACATTCTTTTCTGGAGAATCTTCTTCGATAAGTGTTTGGACAGGGTCTGTTGTAGCACTTATGGTACACAATGGTGGCTCTGTGCCAGAGTGGCACTACTATTATCAATGATTATGTATCTAAATCATCTCCAATAATAAATGATAATAATAATAATAAAACTTACAAATATGAATAGGACATTAGAAAAGGTTTTCTACTACATAATTTTTTAACTGTGGAATACTTTCTAAAATGGACATCATGGTACAAATTCTTTTGTAACAGAAACACCTTGAACCCCAAACTCATCTTCCACTGTGAATAAAGAAAACCAAATACTGAGCTATATTGGGAAAATCATGGACAACAGAATGAACAAAGTTATCCTCTGTCTGCTGGTAGTGAGGACACAGCTGGAATACAGCTGTGGAGAATCTGGAAAGGCTCCAGTGGAAGCAATGAGAATAGACATGAGTCTAGGACATAGGACTCTTTAAAGTAATTCAAAAAATAATTTCACCTCTTAAAGATAGACTTTAAATTTCTTGAATTCTAAGAGCAGCTGTTACTTGGCAATAAATTATTTTCCTTGCATTAATCAGATTTAATTCATTAGAGTATAATGTTGTCATAAATATATATATATATATATATGTTGGAAGAACATTAGACCTTGTATAAACCCTTTAATGTGTCTGATGTCTCTAGAAATACATATTTATATTTGGATTCTCTGTCATGCCTGTATTCCTTTAAATGCAGAAGTGAATAATATATCCCTGGAATCAAGATTGGTTTAAAGTTAAGTTACTGATAAACTCTGCAAGCAATACATTTTACCTTAGCAATGACTTGTGAATAAAAGAGATGATTCACCACAGGGCTGGAAGAGGGAAAACCCACCCAAATAATTTGCACTACATGGAAGTAAAAGGCCAGTGTACTGCAGACAGCAGTTTAACGAATCACTTCTCACATGGCCCAGTTAAACAGCACCCAGCATTTGCTAGGATGTGGGCCACCCATAAGTTTCACAGGAATCTACATTTGAATTTTGCTGTCAATTGGCCACATGACAACTGAGAGCTGTGAACACATGCAGAGATTTCTCCATTGCATTTTGAGCATACTGTAACATTGCTTATACACAAGATCCCTCTGGTCTTGCCTTGTGGAGTGGGGCACCCTTCAGGTTAAATCCCAGTCAGTTCACTAAGACTGAAGAGCTTGCAAGTAATACAAAAGAGTAGGATAGAATGGTCTGCTACCATAGTAATATTGCCCCAAGGTACCATTTGCTTACTTGTTCCTTAACAGTTGCTTGTCACACTATGAAACAGACTGTTACTTAGTGATGAGAAATCTTGTAGTGAGTGTAGATGCTCATCCACAGAAAGATTTGCAGGATCAGGCCATTAGCTTAGCTACGTCTGGATACTGAGAAATAGTAAGATTTTGGCTGAACGGATGATTTCAATGGGGACTTATTTTTACCTTGCCTATAGAAGTCATTGGCAGTACAAGCACATTTTGTTTGTATCACCTGTTTTACAGATGGGGAATTCAGTGGAACAAAGTAGGTATCACACAACATACAAGTTGTGTTTGGGCAAGTTATTCTTTGGTAAAACCAAAGGGTTTACTTCACATAATAATAAACAACTTCAATTTCTCCACTAACTTATTTTGCATCTTTCATTTATTTTTCCATGTCCAGATTTATTTCCATCTCTCCGTGTCCCTGATTCTGTCTTTCCATTTTCTATGTGAGGTGTTTGCCTGAGTGGTTGCCCGAGATAGACAAGATGTTTATATTTGTATAGAGACACTATTTAAATTGACAATAATCATAAGAGTTATTTTATCATGCATCTATCTTACATAGGTGTTCTTTCTCTTTAGGTATTGTATGGAAATGATTCCTTCCTTTCTTTTCCTTGATAAGTTAAAACACAACTAATTACATTTGGAACAGGGAGATAAAGTGGTAGGAACTGAACTTTTTTTTTTTTTTTTTTTTCCCCTGTGTTCTGGAACAGAAAGTTATGTTTTCATTTTGATTTCTTCCCGAAATTTTAAATTGCATTGTTATTTTACCTGGAAGGAGAGTGAGTTGTGTTTTTTTTCTGTTTTGTTATGTTTTATTTTAAGACATCTTCCTTTTGCCAATGCAAGAGAAGTACACCCAGAATACACCCAGAAGTTTTCTAAGAGTTCCCTCTTTTCCTTTTTCTTAATTGAGTTATGACTGACTGTCCTCCTCAACTCAGGGACTAAAAAGCATATACCTCTCATTAAAGTAATGTCCTGGATTCTGTGATGTCCCCTGCTGTCAAATGTGTTTTAAGGTCTCTGTGAGTCCACAAGCCTCTTATGGCTTTGAAGTTTACCAATGGTGTCTTCTGGGAATTTTGATAATGTTCAATATTTTTAACCACACTTTTGGTCTGGAAAGCAAATAGATTCAGGCTCTGATCAGCAAAGAAATACTTAGAGTATAAGAAATCAATATTTGGTTAAAACTACAGAGTATATTTTTTTTTTCATCAGCACATCTATAGACCAGGCAAACAGTTACTTTTATTTATTTTTTTTTGGCCTCTAATATTCCACCTATGTCAAATATCCTAGGGCAGTTGATAGAGCAAGTCTTTGATACCCCACTTCATACCATTGGCAGAACAGCCAGGAACTGTCCTCAGCCCATGTTGTTTAGCCTTTCAAAATTTCACAACATGGAAATTCTGGCTGACACTCAACAGTTTTCAGTCCTGCTTGAATTAGGACATATCAAGCTAATTTCTTACAGGAAGTCCTTTGCCACTGTCAGCTTGTAATCTTTTGTTCATTCCACAAACTAGAAAATATGATCAATTGTGGTGGCATTTAACATGGCACAGTAGGAATGGAACAAGTATGGACATCACTAGAGATTAAACGCCATAACAAAGAGTGTTTTTTGTTTGTTTGTTTCATGACTAGTTAGGAATGAACAAGTGCATCAACAAGTTAGGAATAATTGAAAAGGGCTTTGAAATAAGTGAATGTACTGAGAGTAAAGCCTCTCAGTTCTGTTTTTAGAAGTAAGAACAAGTGAGCAAAAAAGGAGGAAAGCAAGGTTAAGAAAGATTTGGGGGAAGAATAGATTGATACTTCATTCAGCTTTAGAATGTACATATTTAAAATGTGATGAGCAGTGCAAGAGCAAAATTCTTGTAAAATGAGCATTTATAGACATCTTTTTGTGATTTTTATTTAATTCAGCTGCTGAAAACTAATTCTGTAATGATAAAGAAAACTCTACATTATTTTTATGAAACTCACGAGCTTAATTTTTGCAACATTTTTATGCTAAGATCAGCCTTTAAATCATGATCTACTTGAAACTGTCATTACCGATGTTGATGCTGAAAACAAGATGTCTTAGCATAATACAGTGCTAAAATAAATTTGGGTGTACAGACCCTGCATAAAGTGCTGAAGGTGTGAGGAGAGTATGTCTGCAGAACAGTGTGTGAAGGCAGAACAATGTTTGACAAGCTGAAAATGGAGGAAACCTTAGACGGGTGTTCTTTCTAATTTGTTAGATCAATTAATATAAACCAGAGAAAACAGAATTAATCAAAGTAGCTTGATGGGGCGGCAAATCTGGTGGTTAGGACGTATGAATCCCACTGCCTGCAGGCTACCACCTCAAGCCTATAACCGCTTCTAGCTGATTTCTCTGGCCATGTAAAATGTCATTTTTGTCCATTTCCCTCCTTGGCTACAAATATGATGGTATTCACAGGGTTAAATTTGAACTAAACCTTCTTTAACATTAAGGACTACAGTTAGATGTTCATTTCTGTCTTTTAGATGAAATAGCTAGGAAAGATATTTTTCTCCCTGTAGATATATCTGTGACTGGAAGGAAAAAGAATGAAAATCGCATGTGGAAAGATTAAAAAATTTTGAATGACTATCCAAATGCCTTATAGATAATGTACCATCTGCTGTTAATTTTTCTTATTGCTCTGTACAGAGACAAGGGAAAAGAAGCTTTCTCTCCACTGGGAAATTCTGCTTAATTTAAATTAAACAATAATAGAATTTATATTACCTCTTAAGTAGTTGCAGTTGGGATATTTTAAATCAGTCTATCTGAGATGCTTTTATAAAGCCACACTTTGTCCTTAAAGCTTCTGGGCCACTACAAGGCAATATGGCAAAGCAGATGGAGCAGATACTCCTGTGATATAAGTGAGTGGTAGACAGGAGTGGGGGTGCAGCTGTACCTCTTGATTCTGCTTTCTCCCCAAATTGTTGGATGCCAGTCCAACTGTAGAGCAACCGTAAGGTGGATTAATTTTTAAGATTAGTATACAGAGTATACTATGTGTTCAGCTGAGCTGTAGTATGCTTGCTTTTCTACCACTGATCTGTCCAGATGCCACGAGATTTTTGGACCTCTAGGTCTGTAACAGGTACACTTGGGCTCTCCTACTGCAGAGGCATGCAGAACTCACACTGTCTGCATCATTGCTGTATATTGCTGTATAACTGGTGAGTCTGTTTTCAAGAAAAATCTTGAACCTAGATTTAATTGGCAGTCAAAATCCCCCACGGCATTAGGTATTGATGGGGTTAGACAGGATGCAAAAATTTCCTCCACATGAATAAGGAATCAGTGGAGGGAAAGGAAGGGGTCATTGAAGAACTTGAATCATATTAGAGCAAGTAGATCTTGTACATTTTAACACTTTCTAAAGACAGATGCTGACTGAGTTGCTTGACCATCTCAGTTATTGAAGTGGAGACCAAGGAATAAATGGATATTGAAAGGAGAATCATAAAATAATAGAATCACAAAATCACAGAATGGCTTGGGTTGGAAGGGACCTTAAAGATCATCTAGTTCCAACCCCCCTGCCATGGGCAGGGACGCCACCCACCAGACCAGGTTGCCCAAAGCCCCATCCAGCCTGGCCTTGAACACCTCCAGGGATGGGGCATCCACAACTTCTCTGGGCAACCTGTTCCAGGGCCTCACCACCTTCTGAGTGAAGAACTTTCTTGTAACATCTACTCCAAATCTCCCTTCTTTTAGTTCCCATTCCCCCTTGTCCTATCACTATCTGCCTTTGTGAAAAGTCACTCTCCCTCTTTTTTATAAGTCCCCTCTAAGTGCTGAAAGATTGCAATAAGGTCTCCCTGGAGCCTTCTCTTCTCCAGGCTGAACATCCCTAGCTCTGTCAGCCTGTGTTCATAGGACAGGTGCTACAGCCTCTTATCATCTTTGTGGCCCTCCTCTGGACCTAGCATCCTGGCTTGTATCAGAAGCAGTGTGGCCAGCAGGACTAGGTAAGTGATTGTCCCTCTGTATTCGGCTGTGGTGAGGCCGCACCTTGAGTACTGTGTTCAGTTTGGTGCCTCTCACTACAAGAAGGACATCAAGGTGCTCAGGCATGTCCTAAGAAGGGCAGTGAAGCTGGTGGAGGGTTTAGAGAACAATTCTTATGAGGAACAGCTGAGGGAATGCTTCTTCCAAGCACCAAGTGATAAGACAAGAGGAAATGGCCTTAAGTTGCGACAGTGGAGGTTTAGGTTGGATATTAGGAAAAATTTCTTCACTGAAATGGTTGTGGGGCATTGGAACAGGCTGCTCAGGGAAGTGGTGGAGTCACCTTCCCTGGAAGTCTTAAAAAAATGTGTAGATGGGGAGCTTAGTGACATGGTTAAATGGTGGACTTGGCATTACTAGGTTAAAGGTTGGAGTAGATGCTCTTAGAGGTCTTTTCCAACATAAATGATTCTATGAATTCTTACCAGCTATTTCAGTATCTAGATCAGACAAGCTGGACTCCTGCTCTGAATTACTAACCTAAGGTAGTATGCGGCTTTTCTGTGACGGTGCAAATGCTTAATACATATTTGCTAATGCCAAATAGCATCTGGTGCTATTTGCAAATCATAGAATCATAGAATCATAGAATATCCCGAGTTGGAAGGGACCCATAAGGATCATCAAGTCCAACTCCTGGCACCGCACAGGTCTGCCCAAAGTTTAGGCCATGTGACTAAGTGCGCAGTCCAATCTCTTCTTAAATTCAGACAGGCTTGGTGCAGTGACTCCTTCACTGGGGAGCCTGTTCCAGTGTGCGACCACCCTCTCGGTGAACAACCTCTTCCTGATGTCCAGCCTAAACTTCCCCTGCCTCAGCTTAACACCGTTCCAGCAGGTCCTATCACTGCTGATAACGGAGAATAGGTCACCTGCCTCTCCACTCCCCCTCGTGAGGAAGTTGTAGGCCGCGATGAGGTCCCCCCTCAGCCTCCTCTTCTCCAGGCTGAACAGGCCCAGTGACCTCAGCCGCTCCTCATACGTCTTTCCCTCTAGGCCCTTCACCATCTTCATTGCCCTCCTCTGGACACTCTCCAACAGTTTAAAGTCCTTTTTGTACTGTGGTGCCCAGAACTGCACACAGTACTCGAGGTGAGGCCGCACTAGCGCAGAGTAGAGCGGGACAATCACTTCCCTCGACCGACTAGCAATGCCGTGCTTGATGAATGCCAGGATACGGTTGGCCCTCCTGGCTGCCAGGGCACACTTTTGGCTCATATTCAACTTGCTGTCAACCACAACCCCCAGATCCCTCTCTGCGGGTCTGCTCTCCAGCGTCTCGTTGCCCAGTCTGTACGTATAGCCAGGGTTGCCCCGTTTGCCACAGTTTTGCCACCAAATGGTGCAGTTGCAAATATAATTCAGTATGAAAGAACTCAGAGCACCTTTAGAGCTGTCTGTCACAAGCCACCCAAGCTTATACTAAGATGTTGTGTGTTTTGCAGTTTATCATTCATCCAGCATTTTTATCATTTACACATTTTTTATACAAATTGCAGACACTGTGTGTTGCAAAATGGCCGGACTTACTATATAATGTGCTTCTGAAGTATCTCAGAAATCATTTTTTTTCCCAACTCTGTTGATATACTTTCAATTCAAAATAATTAAATAGATTAAAATACTTTTATGATTTGTTAGGATCTAGACCTTTTTAAAGATCTAGATTACATTATATTGAAATAGCTGCTTGATCTGACACAAAGCAAGATATTCTTTTAATAATTACATCAGCATCACAGCAGCTCTGCTTTAATTAAATCTTCACAATTAGACAGGCTTGTTATTGTATGTCATTAGTCTTCTTAATACCATTTTACCTATTATCACCTCATTTTCAAGAACACATCTGTCAGAGGGAAGCTACTTTTCCACCTCACTTCATTGCTTACTGATTTACACCTAAAAGGCTTTAGGCAGTTATGTTAACAATTATGATTTGACTTGGTGAAATTCTAAGGAATTAAAAAAAAATGCACCAGTGCATTGAGCTGAATATAAACATGAAGAACAGATTTTGGAATTCAGTAAGCTTCTTCCTTTCGGGGTTTGCATAGCCATTTGCCTTAATTCTTTCAGGTCCATTCTAGGAGATACCTCAGTACAAACTTTTTGCTGAGCTTGCTTTCTGAACACAAGGATGCAGTGAAATCACTATATTAAGTGGCTAAAATGGTAGCTGAGCATCACTATTTTTCTTAGTTTTAAATCTCTGGAAAAAAAATAACAATTTAAAAAAATGTGATACTTTGATTTTGAGCATGTCAAATATTACACAACTTTCACTCACCCTTATATCTGATATTCAGCTTTTGCACAGCTTTAAGATTTGTTTGTGGCATGAAAGCTGGACAGAATTATTGTTCAGCCTGACCCTGCATCCTTTGGGGTTGTATGAGCTTCTAGTAAAGTTCATGGCAAAATTAAAATGCCAGTTATGCAAGTGTGATGTTATTTTATTGCCAGTGCCTGTCTTCAAAGAATGAAATAAAATAGCAACCCAGAACCTACTATGCAAAGTGTTAGAAACAGCTTTCCTGCTTGATAATCTGTGCTTTTATTTCCCCTTGTGCAGGAAGAACTTTTGGTTTCTCTCTCCTCTTGCACGCCATCTGTGGGTATACTTAAGAAGCACTTTTTTTTCCGATGGGGGAAAAATGACAATAGTACTATTAAAGTAACAAAGTGTTAATTTATGGTTCTGAAGCAACACATCTTGTAGGTAGTAAATAAGGAAGACTGGCATAGACTCCATTAGGATACTGAGAAATGGGTGGCATTATGAGAAAAATTAAAAATATAAAAGGTATTTTTCGTTTTGTACAGTAACTGTCTAGCAATTGCATATTCTGACTGACTTCCAGTCCCAAGGAGCAAGTAGTGAGCCATGGCTACAATATTAATTTCAGTTATCTACTGATGTCATCTGAGCTGTTTGATCTCCTTATTTGTCAACCCTTTGATAACTCACACATCTCCTAAGATAGTACATTTGGCATGTCACTGTGAATTGATTCTTGGCTGTAAAAATATTTTGCTGGCAACTCCTTAACTTTGAAGGAAATTCCCCTGCAGTCACTAGTCCTGTCCCATGCTCAAATCTTTACTTGGATCAGCAGTAATGTGAAGCCTAAGATGTGAACACCAAAACTGCTGAAAGTACCCTGACCCCCTTTGTGGATAAACTATTACAGTAGTGTCCTATTGCAGGGTTCAAGTTTAACCTATCTAATAACGTTAATTTTATTCGGAAACTGAAGGTAGCGTGTGACTTTGAGCACCATCGGTGATACGGGGGGTAGGCTGACTGGCCGTAGGTGACCCCTCCAACTTAGACAGACCTTTGTCCACATCACTCTTTGCTTGTTCATCAGGTTCCAAAGCCTTATACCTATTGTGATGGGCACCTGGAAATGTGAGGTAGGCAGGGAGGGGATTCGCCTCCTACCCTCAGTGGAAACCAGCTTCCACTCTCTTCTGTATGACACTGAACTGGGGGAAGCTGTTGAATTCATTGAGGGATTCAAGGCTTTGCTAAGAGATCTTAACAAGTTAGAGGGCTGGGCAATCACCAACCACATGAAATTTAACAAGAGAAAGTTCTGGATTCTGCACCTGGGATGGGGCAATGTTGGTTATACATACGGGCTGGGGGATGAGAGGCTGGAGAGCAGCCCCACAGAAAGTGGGGCTGATGGCAAATTGAACATGAGCCAGCAGTGTGCCCTGACAGCCAGGAGGGCCAGACAGGCCTGCAGTGCATCAGGCACAGCACTGCCAGCTGGTCGACGGAAGGGACCGGCCTGCTCTGCTCTGCACTGGTGCAGCCTCACCTTGAGTACTGTGTGCAGTTTGGGGTACCACAGTATAAGAAGGACATAAAACTAGCAGAGAGCATCAAAAGAGGACTATGAAGATGGCAAAGGGTCTAGAGGGCAAGATGTATGAGAAGTGATCTGATATTTGGGTGGTCCTGTGTGGATCCAGGAGTTGGACTCAATTGTCCTTCAGGGTTCCTTCCAACGCAGGATATTCTATGATTCTATAAATAGAATCTATAGATAATAATGTATAAAAATAGCCATTGATTTATTAAGCTCTTACCCCCAAAATACTTTTTCCTCAGAAGCAAGTTCACTGTTTTTTCCAGACATGAACACTTATTTTTGTTGGCTGCGTGCAATTTGCAACCTAAAGGAATAATCATTTGGTCTATACTCCTATACTGTTATGGTGGTGGTGTTTCATCTGTCTCTCTTTAAGGGTATAAGAGAGGTGAGATTTGTAAAGAGAAAAATTGGTGTTTTTCTATAGATCAAAAAAAAACAGAAAAAAAAAAACTCAAAGTACCCAAATGTTTGTGTGTTTCTTCCATTTGCTTCAGTTGATCTAATGAAAGATATTACCTCTCCTTAAAATCTTACTTCTCTGAAGCTCAGTACAAACACAAAGCAGATGGTTTCAGATAAATGGGGGAAACAATGAAGCAGTGACACTGTCAACATGGTAGGTGCAGTGTGTAGCAGAAGCTGTTAAGTTTCTATGGGCAACTTCTTCCAGAGAAGAGTCTTAGGAGAATGTCAGAAGGAAGTTGGTGTTTGGAGATGGTTGAGGACTGCTTCCAGGTGCAGGGAGGTGCAGGGAGTTGACATCTCAGGGCAAGTGCATACCAAAATCACCTGTCCATGGTGATGAAGAGCATACGGTGAGAAATCAAGCACCTAGATGGAAATGACAAAAAACTTTTGATTGATATGACTGAGAAAGGGGAAGTCAGTGGAGGAATGAAAAGAGAAAGGTGATACGGTCAAAGCAGCAGACAAGGAAAAGATTTCTCCCAGCAGCACTCTTGTTAGTTGTAAGAAAGATAAATTATGTTTTTCAAGACCAAAGAAATATAAATTCCAAAAATGAATGTATGAAATGATGTAATGAAAACGATTCAAATCCCAGTTGCATGACATGCAAACAACAACAAAACAACCCTCATCCATTCTCCTTTACTACAAAAGATTTACTGTTCCATATCATTTTTTTGAAACTTCCTCCCCCTGAAAAGTCTTAAGTCGTGTGAGGTTAGACAATACGGTATTATAGCCTCTGCTAAAAGTTAGAATTTTTTCTCTGTGTGTAAAAAACATTTGCCTAAAGCTTTAGAGCCATAAGTTTTAACTACTGTAAAGAGTGGTATCTTCCAAGAAATCTATGCAATTTAAGCAGACAAATTTGAGCAAGATCAACCAAGCTCTTAAGAAAAGTTCCAATAGGTCAACACCTGGAATCCCACATCATTAATGAACTCAGTAAACCGACACAATCTATACATCAGTATTTCAGATTGGTAAACTCTGCCTAGCTTAGTGATCCATCATGTTTACAAAACACCTGTGATATTTTCCACTGATTAGCTAAAAAAAGAAAGAAAAAAAGAAAAAAAATGGGAAAAAGGAGGAAATTATTAGTTGTTTATTCTTTTTTCATTTCCATTTTCAAAGTATTGACAGAAACCAGTCCCTCTCTCAGTATATTAAATTGCAAACTCTCATTTCACCAAATTCAGTATTTCTGTTTTGTTTTGTGTATAGGGGAAGAACAAAACACTTCACACACACACACACACACACCCCGCCCCGTTATCTTTTAAATATGCACTTGGAAGACTGCGTAACCATTTCAAAACCCCAGCAACCCAACAATATGAATTATAATAGAACAGATGAGTAATATAGCCATGAGAACAATGCTTAAATTTAAAAAAGCTGACAGAACATACTACAGTGACCCAGATAGCTGTCATGATAAGTACAAGGAAAATCAAGAGAAATATTTATTTCTGTTTATTTTTGGTCTCTGGCAAAGCTTCATCAGGTTTATTCCCTGCCCCACCTATGCCATGGGTTTTAGATGTAGGTTAGGAACAATCACATCAGCCTTTAAGAATGATGTTCTTTTTTAACAGCTAAAACTTTAATACAGGGGGAGTTGTCTGCTGTGGTATCAATTAGAGCTTCTGTCATTTCAGATTCAATGATGCTGGAGGTTCCCAGCTGATCTACAAAAATGCTGATCAATGTTCAAAGGAAAGATTTGGGGCTGTTTGACATCTCTCATGGACTCCTTCCTATTTTGAATTTGAAACAGTACTAAAAATGCCATTCTGCTCCTTTTTCTATCTGATGTAGTAAGAAGGAATAATGTAACCATTCACACATTAAATAACACCTTTAAAAATAAACAAAACAAACCTCATTGCAACTAAGAAAATTCTACAAGAAAGAAATGACAAAAGTGGAGAGAATTGAGAAGCTCCATAATGTTATAAAGCTCCATAAAGTCATAAATCTTCATAAAGTAGAAAAAGAAGAAAATATTTTTAATGTTAGCTGCAGACATCATATAATTTGCCATTCATTTGCCAGCAGTAGTGAGGAAATATGCTGGCATGCTAGTAGTCAGGTTGTCAAAGTGACCTTTTTTAATGTCACACGTCACAGAATTTCATGTCACACTAAGACAATATGACAGGACAGAGCCAAGCTTTTCTAATATTTCCCCTTCACCTTCTCAAAAGTGCTTTCATCCTAAAGAAGAAGAAGGTATAGTATATTCATTGCTTGATGATTCAGTAGCCACTATAACAAGAAAGGTCACATAGCAGAGCAACTTGTGTGTTATAATTTTTTATTTTTTTTAAGAAAAAACATAAAATGGAAATAAAATGGGAAAGCAGTGTGGTGCTTTAACATTAGGTGACAAGAAAAAACTTGAAATGTCAGAGCTGGTTTGGAATGTCAAGCAGATTCTTTATGCAGACATCGTTGTAAATCTAACAAATGCAACCTAAATGAGAATGCCCAATTCTAGCTCCAGTTTACAGCTGGTGACTGAGAATACAGAAAGACAAGGATTGTGCAAATAACAGATCCATTTACACAGACAGGTAGTATGTCTAATTTTATCATAAATTGTAGAACTCAGCTTCAAATAGATTATAGACACACAGATTACAAGAATTTTATTTTTTGCAGATTTTTCTGATCTTTTTGTTGTTTGATTTAAAACACTGGGAGTAAAATTATAGCAAGAAGATTTTTAATTGGTTACTTGAGTTTTCATATTATTCACCTCATTGCAAATATGCAGTGGAACACAGTTAAAATGAATAAAGTTATCACATATTTTTCCAGTTCTAATTGTAACAGGCAGATGGTCATTTTTATCTATGATTATTATAGCACATTTATGACCAATTCTTTAATTAGTATAAATGTAGTTAATAATTTGTGCACAGGTGCATATTTTACTTATGTTGTCACATGCCTGGGTATAAACAGGTACAGCAGAGATTGCATACTTAATACAGTTTGTTACTGTTTTCTGAACTTGGACTGTGAAGTTAATTTCTCTCATCAAGGTGAAAACTCAGCACAGCCCATGTCCAAAACTAAAGAATACTTTTAAAGATAGGTTTCTGAAGAAAAGACAACTTACACGATCTTGTTTCTCCTATTTCCACTTGTGCCCGTATCCTCCTAGCTCCCCCTTCCAGCCCCAGAAGCTTTTGAACCTGCTGACCAATAGGTTCTGCTGTTTGAATGAACACAGATGACCCCAGAGATGCTATACAGCCCTACAAGTTCTGTTGAAGTACAGAGGCAGAAGACATGACCTATATTCTTACTGAGTGGGACTCAGAGTTCAACTATTTTAAGGTTCACAAGGATCTGAATGGGAGATAGTTGCTGTGAATACTCTAATGGTGGGAAGAGCTTCAATGTTCATACTCTATCACACAACAGAGAATCCAGCTCTGCCATACAAATAAGAAACTTGGTTTCATTGCCTTTGCTGCTCATGTAAGAAATTGTCAACTATAGCATCCTTTTCTTCTTTTACTCCCTTAAAGCCTGAAATGCCACATTCTCAGGTTACCTAGATTAGCAGCAGAAACTCTATATTGAAAATCTGGATCTTCATCCTTTTTTTCTGGAAGAGTTCAAGTTTGTGTTTCTTACATGGCTTAAATGATTATGTAGTTGTAGAAACCCTTCCTTGAGTCTGTGTGTTATGTTCTCTTAAGGTGGAGACAGAGCAAACTCATTCCTCTGGGATTGAGTAAAAGCAGTAAAATGAATCTCATCCCAACTGTTATTACATAATCAGGCAGGACAAGCTGATTTTACCTTTTTGTAGGCATGGATCACTCAGAGGCAACAGAGGAGAAACACAGAGAGCAGGAAATATCTGGGTGGTGACTACTGCTTAACCAGGCTGTCAGAGGAGGTAGACATGGTCTCTGTATCTGAGTGGTCATGACTGATCCAGTCGTGGGGAAAATAAATAAATACATAAATAAAATAAAGCTAACATGCTATTTATTTTTCGCCTTAGTCTACTTGTTTTGTGTTCTCTTTGTTTGGAAAACTTTCTGATGATTTATATGTTAATTAAATCCCTTGGAAGTCAGGCTCATATCATCTTGATGCTAGAGGAGAACAATAATTGGAGCCTAGCAGTTGTTAATATGAATAGGGTGTACGACTAGAAAAAAAAAAAGAATTATGAAGTTAAATATTAGGTTAATATATTAATAGTACACAGCATTGGTTTATGTTCAAAATAGTATTGGGAAATTTATTTTATTATTACTTTTTATCCTTTTTTTTTCATTTGAGAAGGGAGGAAAAGGGTATATGTTTTTTCATCTGCCAAGTTACAATGACTAAGCTATAGCCATAGCTGACAGTGGATAAGATGAAATATTTCCAAGGATCTCTCCTAAGTTTGCAGTCAGGCCATTTTCTTTTCACTAGTTCTTTGATTGAAATTGTCACTCTCTGTTCCTTGTATCTGCTATCACTTGCCTTACCACATAACATTTTAGGATGATTACAAATGCTTAAACATTGCCAGAGCAGAAGCATGGAAATGTTTTTTAAATCATAACAACTGGCTTCCAGCTGATTTGCAAGGAGGGGTGCCTTCCTACATGTTTATCCTTATTCATCCTGTAATTATAGCAAACTGACTGTAGGAGCTTTAAAAAACACCAAAAAGAACCCTTTACATGCGTAGCAAATAATTTCCAGGCTTTAAAAGGAACAAGTTTAATGATCTTGATTGGAATTTGAACTTTGATATAGTGATTTACAATGAAAATCTCAGAAATATAGTGAATTTGAGTAGTTTTACGAGTTTAGCATTTGGTCTTATTTGAATTAAGCTCTGCTAGACACAGTTTTTAAAACACATACCTTGTTCTTTTTGTTTTTCCTTTAATATCTGTGTTAAATATATATATATAAATATCTGGTATAGATTCTGTCTTGTTTTGAAATCAGTGGTACACTCTGGGAAAACAGAAAAGCCATCATGTTTTTAAAACTTCGCACCAAATTGGAATTATTTGACAGTACATGGTTCAGCAAGAAGTCCCAAAAGATGGTTGGATCTGCTTTTAATAAATTAGTTTCAAGAATAGATGTGCTGAGATCGAGAAGACAGATCTCCATGGACTGACTGAACTCAGTCCATTGGACACAGAAGTCTGAGCTGCAGATGAGAAAAGGCTGGTGATAGTGACTGCCAGGAATATCTTGATTTTTTTTTTCTTTCTTTCTTTGCTGGCAACAGTGAACAGAAAAACTAGTAGAATTTAATAGTTTGAGTGTGCACGGGTACATTTTCAATGGTTTATTATGGAATTTCATGCCTGTCAGGACCATCAAGAAACCATTCCAGGAATTTTTTATCACACCCTTTGCAGATGGTCATGCTCTGAATCTGTATATCTGTGGGACAGATTGCAGAAATACTAGTTTTTAAGGTGTATTTACATTAGTGCCTGTAACAAGTTCACATTTTCAAAAAATGCCTCTCCTGATTTATTCTCATCAGGTCCTCACAGCAGGTACTAAATAAATCTTATGTTTCCAACAACATTAATTAAGTAAAAATTTGCTACACTTGGGAGTCAACAGCATATAATAGTTGTGACATCTAAGTGAGGGTGATGCTGAAGACGACCAAACAAAGCAGTACATCAGACAACCTTGTCGTCTTAAGCTGAAGAAAACAAGGAAACCATGAAGAAAACAGGGAAACTCAGCCTTGAGCTAGCAGAAGCAAGGGATGAAAACTAGAAAACAAGGAGGAAAACAGCTGAAGGAAGATTCCAGACTGACCAATGGCAACCTTTTCCTCACTAAGGGTTGTTAACGTATTAAAAAACACACCCATAAAAATGCAAAAGTATGGAAATTTGGTGCCTCCCATCTTCTGTAATGTACATGCTCAATAGAGATAAGTTAGACAGCTAAAACAAGCTAAAACAACCAATCAGTTAGTAGCCAGAGGAAGAGTATTATAAGTTAGCCGTGTATAAACAACAGTGATTCAAATCAGATGGGTGCTTGTTTTGCAAAAGATTGCCAAGTACCTGATATTGTAGAATTATGTAACTGAATTATTTAATTAAAAGACATTTTTGTGTATTCCTACTCTGCGCGCTTGCTGGCTGGGTGTACTGGGCACAAACCTACAGATGACAACCGCAACAGCCATGGCAACCAGAAGCAATATATGAAAAGGTATTTACACCCGTTCATGCAGAAGCAAGATAGCACTGTAAGTTACATTTGCAACTTCAGGGTTCGATTATAGCCTGGGCTGCTCTTAAAAGAACCAGTTACAGATGTAGCCTTAATGGTGTCCTCACATCTGTGCCTGGTGAGAAGGGTCTGAGTTTGCTTTCCAGTTCAGTTTTAATGTGGTCATCTAAACTTCAGCTGCTTCAGGACACTGTACTTTACAACTCTGGATGTGGTTATGGGCAACATGCTCTAGGTGGCCCTGCTTGAGTGGAGGCTGCACCAGAAAACCTCCAGAGGTCCCTGGCAACCCAGAACATTCTGTGGTTTACTTCTGTGGGGCTGCTGAATGTACAGCATGTGTTCTCATGTGGCTGCTGGAGGTGGAGCTTCCTTCTTGTAGGTGATCTGGGTGGCAAAAATGTGATGCCAGCTCTCCGAATTTTGTTAGTCATAGTCTTCTTCTGGATTGTGCTGTATCTCATCTGTCACATCTAAACTGTTCATTTCTTGGTGATTTGAGGGGTTGTTGCACTCTCCCAGTGGGGATACCACCTCAGCTGCAATTCATAGAAATGTGAAAGGCTTCTAAATACAAAGAGGTGTAAACTGCTGCTAGGATGTTATCAGTGACTACTCCCCAGCTTCCCTCATTGTTTGAAAATTACACTGATGTATTAGCATTGCAATCTATAAAGCTCAGATTTTTCCCTGGCAGATTTCTGAGTTTGGGCAAGGAGAACCTAGAAAACGAAGGTCGTCTCAGATAGTGTCTTACAGTATATCTGAGATTCTTACTAGGACAATATGTGCACTTGTAAAACCTGTGATAGATATCAAAATAAAGCAATATAGTATGTTTTTGCATTATGAGTCTTGTAAAATCTTGTTTGGATCAAAAATAACTCTACCATGTTCTGGGGATGTCTCCGTAGAACTATTTTCCTTTAGCCACAAGTGATAGGATATTTTGACCACTACCTGACAAAACTTTTTCTTTCAAGTGTTAAAACTTCAGACATGAAAGCAACCTTTTCAGTACTGTATGAGCAGAGTTTCATGAGATACATGTGTTCTCTTCCATTTCTCTGTAAGAAAAACATTTTCCAAATAACAGTGATGTGCAAAGAAGCAGTGCACTGCTTTCTGCCCTGTTGTTTTGAGTAATGATATCCAGCAATTCCTTGGTGGTTGAGGCTTTGCTGCAGTCTTTTGTAAGGGAGTTTTGTGCTTCACATTTGAGAATGACAACAAGGTTGCTAGACTCCCAGGAAAAAGAGCTCAAAGCAGTACCTCCTTTGTGTATTGGCTTAGCTTGGAGGAAGCTTTAGGCATCTCGGTAAAGCAGACACAACTGAATTACGCTGCCCTAAAGATGAGGGACCTGAATCATAAGAAGTGACTAGTGGTAGAAGGAAGGGGAAGATGACCTCAGAGAGGCCTTGCTGCAGCAGGGGAGGAAGTAGCAGGAGTAGGTGCAGTTCCTCTGCAAGAGGTCTCCCTGCCTGACCCATCATGATGCTTGGCAACACCCAACAGTTACTTTTCACTATAGATTAAGAATGGCCACTCTTTTGCACTGAGACTAAATGGGACCCAAAATATATGAATATTATGGTCCTGGTCCCAAAGACCCGAAAATCTAAACAGGGCTTGATGGTTGTTCACTTATGCAACTGTGGAACATAGTTGAGTATAAGAATTATAATTTTTTATGAAACAAACTCAGATTGCTGGGAACAAATTTATGCTTTTTCACTTCAGTATTTTAATTCTACAAGTGACATGAAAAAAGTTCTCATTATAACATAATGTGCTGTAAACAAATAAGCTTTTTTCTGTATGTAATGTTGCAAAAAACATGGTGATGAAATTGCACTGCAGATTTTGAGCATTATTGTGATCTTGATTTCCTTCCAAAGGTATTTAGATCCATCTTCTTGTTCTGGCTTATTGCTACTTTACTGAAGAAAATAGAATTAAAAATCACTTATTTCTGCCAGTCCCAAATCTTACAAGTGTTTTGGCTAATGGAAAGGGAGTTGACTCAGGTTCAAATAAATAAATAAATAATTTTACTCCTTATTTCTGGAATATACATATGTATAAGTTTTTTTGTTTTGTTTTGTTTTTTTTTTACAACTGAAATGCTGTACCGTATTTCATGTGCCCTTCCTCTTCCTTAAGTTCTTAGGCTTGCTGCAGTCCATGAAAGGCAGCATGATGTCATTATAATCACAGAACAATTTTCTCCCTACTGGAAAGAAATTCATTGTTCCCCCTTCAATGTTTCCCCTTCAAAAGAAAATTGAAGCTTTCAATGTTGCAGATAAAACAAAATACATTTAAGTTGCTGTTTTCCTTAATTACTGTATGCTTCTGAGAAGCAAGCAAGAGATGTTGCATTTTGACAGTAAATACCTTTCCTTAATCCCTGTTATGTTAAAAGCTGTGGTCTTGGTTTTGTTCCTCCCCACCACCTGCACAAGGGTTGTATTTGTGTGCATGTGTGTAGTTTTTTTATCATCCAAGCAGCACCAACAAAGCACCTGGCACTGCTTCAGGTAACAGGATTGACTGGTCCCTGAATGTTTATGGGTCAGGTCCTAAGAGAATCCGAAGTACTTGAGTTAACTGCTTGGGGTAACACGTCTCATCAGCATTCAGAGCTAGTGCTGAAGTGGGAAAGGGAAAGGAGCATGAACCTGGTAAGCTGTCAGTCCTGGGATCAGAACAGTCATAGGTGTCTTGTTGCAAAAGAGGATGGTAGTAATTTTTTAACCACCTGCAACATTTGCTATGCAAGTGCCTGTGCTCAGTAAGAGATTTGCACATAAGCTATGAACTCTGTCTGAGAAGCTTAGTTCTTTCATCAAACTGGGCCAGTTTTTGCATAACGTGTATAGTCAGTATATTAGATGTGAGGGCTTTGATCTGTCCTCCTCGTGGAGGACTTAGCTGTTGACATGGTGATGTTATTTTGACTGTAATTTCCGTACTCTGAGGCTAATTCTGTGGTTTCCTTATGGCTGCCTGAACCAGACGCCCAAATGGGGGTGAACCAGATAAGAGTGAAGCACAGTGGTCCCCTTGGTCCCTGCTAGAGCAAGTACTTTTCCATCCAGTGTGGGTGCATGGGAGGCTGATACCTTTTGTTGGTGAAGCACAGCTTTATCACTTCGAATTTATGATATTGTAACTGTATTGTGTTTTTATGATACGCTCTCCTTGGGCATAAATTTCTTGTCAGTCACTGAAGAGGCTTTCTGCTGATCTGGCCTGCCTCCTGCATGAGGCAAACAGTTGCGGCTACAAGCTGCATCTCTAAGAAAAGGTTTGATTTCACTTGTTTTTATGTGGCACTAAGGGAGTTAACCAAGATTGCTAGATGGATGAATGACCTAGAACCTACTTATTTAGCTTGTTGCTTTCCCTTCATCTTAAGAAGAGATTAGAGAGCTGTGTGTAACCTCTTCATTACTCAGCTAGTAACTATTCTTTCTCTGTGAACCTGATTACTTGTTTTCTGGCTGTAAACAGAGATCACCAAACTGAGAATACATTTCTTTGTTGCTGAAATTCATTTCAGCTCCATGTATAGTAGCAGCATCCTTACTCCTATGTTATCTCAGTTCTGGCTTTTCTAGGCTGCAGAGGGTCTGGAGCAGATGAAGATTAAGAACCTGCTGCTTGTCCAGCATAATCACAGAATGGTTAGAGTTGGAAGAAAGCTTAAATGCTACCTGGTTCCAACTCTGGAACACCTCCCACCAGATCAGGTTGCTCAAAGCCCCATCCAACCTGGCCTTAAACACTTCCAGGGATCAGGCACACATAGCCTCTCTGGGCAACCTGTTCCAGTGTCTCACCACCCTTATAGAGAGTTTCTTCCTTATATCTAACCAAAATCTACCCTCTTTCAGCTGAAAGCCATTAGCCCTTGTCCTATCACTATACTCGCTAATGAAGTCTGTCTCCCCATCTCACTTGTAGGCCCCCTTTAAGTACTGGAAAGCTGCTATAAGGTTTCCCTGGAGCCTTCTCTTGTCTAGACTAAACATCCCCAATAAAAAGGGAGGGCTTTAAACCTGAAAGACAGTGGGCATGAAAGCAGACTGACTAAAAAGTTATTTCAAAGGAGGAAATTAGGCATATTGTCTTCAGAAACAAAAACCTACTTGCAGTAAAGGCCCAGCAGTGCTGAGCTTACTCACAAATGCAAAAAAATACTGAGTAGTGTGCAGAATCAATACCGCAATGGAAACAGCTTTCAATCTCTATTTTGAGAGAGGCTATATTAATTAAATCCATAATATGCATTGTTTAAAAAAAAAAAAAAGAGAGAGAGAGAGAGAAACATGTTGTATCTTAGCCAGGACAACAGAGTCACTAGTTTTATGTTGTTGACATGAAGTGTCAAATTAGCTTTAGTGTGTCTGAATCTTACCTCTGGGGAAAATGTGCTGCAATTGCAAAGTAGCAGGGCACAGGTCATGTTGTGTGTATTCATAACTATGCAGGGCTGTTGTTCTGACAATCTTGTGCAATATGTTCATATTTTTAACCTGTTGGTGAGATACTAAGCTTACCTAATGTACAAGGACCTCACTTCTAGTAAAATAGATGTCTTAGCTTGTCAAAAAAATTAGGGGTGTATCGGGTGTGGTATTTAAGATAACAGAATTAAGATTTATAATAAAGAGCAAGAAGTATCGAATGCTAGAACATGTAATCTCTTGGACCGTACAAATTAAAAGCATATGTGTTACTGTTCTGTTTCAGTGCAGAAAACAAAGTATGACTTGATGATTGCATAGCACTGATATATTTTCACTGCATTGTATTCAAATTCTACAATATTTCTGTGGAATTTAAAGGTCATTCTTTTATTTTTATAAGAGATTTTGTGTAGTTAAATGTTTTTTAAAAGAACCAATGAAGAGGTTTGCATTAGTTCATCAGAATATGTTTAATATTCCTGTGTGAGGGGAAATAGTGTCTACGAGACAACATTACAGAATTAGCTGTTTAAATCAGACTCGTGTTGTAATCCTTTAGAACAGGTAAGAATATAAGACACAATCAGCCAAGCCACAGAAACAACATGACTAAATTTTCAATTTAAATGGATGTGAACAACTTTGGATTGTACTTTAATGGGTCTTTGGAAAAGCACTATGATGTAGTTACAAGCTCAAAACTGCTCAAAATAGTCGTGACATTTTCTTTTTTTCCTTCCTTTAATTTTTTTGTTCTCCTTTTTTCTATCTTTATATTTTCTCCTAGACTTATAGCTACAGACCTTTTCCTGGACTTAGCTCTTGAAACATGGATAAAACATAGGAGCTCCAGTCACCCTCACCACACAGAAGCTACCACTTTTAACTCCTGCTTTCAGCCTGGTGTACCTGCAGCTGCAGCATCACCCTTGGGTCTGGGGGTGATGGTGGTGGTGGGGTGTTGTTTTATATTATTTTTTGGTGGGAGTGAGAAGAAGAGAGAATAAACACTGTTTTATTGTTGTCTCTAAAGCAATTGCAGACCAGGCTTCATTAGGAAGCAAGGAGGTTGAAAAGAGCTGGCTGCAGCAGGTTACTTGTTGCCTAGTGACACCATCAGACCTATAAACTCAGGCCTAACTCCAATTCTCTTAACCCTCTACAGTCCAGAGACTGCATTTATACTAGGAAATTCCTGTTCTGACCAGCAAAGAATCTGTATTTCCAACAACAACAACAAAAATCTGTACCACCAGATGCCAGTAAGAATCAGAGGGGGATGGACAGCTTGCAAGTGAAATTAAGAAAAGGTTATTTTTTTTAATGTAAGTCAGAGATAATTGGTTATGTTGTCTTCCAGCACCACTGAATCTGGTAATGTCATACAAATTTAACATGCAAATACAAGTATGAGGCTTTGTTTTGCAAACAACATCCTGTCAATGAAAGATGAAGGGAACATCCTCTCCTCGTGTCTGGCTTAACTCCTTATAACCATTTCCCTCTTAGTCATATATGTAACAAATTGATTTCTGTGGTATTGTTGTTTGGTCATACTGTATCCATTGCTGGTAAGGGTTAAATTCCTATTTCTTCTGTAGAAGCTAGAAAACTTGCACTCAAACCCCACCTAATTAGTGAGATGTCCATTTGCTGACAATTGCCAGGGAAAGGTTACAAGGCAAAGGTGCTCTATCTGTGCTTCTTAAAGCCATTATTTAAGAACAACTAACTACAGTTGTTAGTTAGCCTGTAGGAGCTGATGGTTTTAGACAATAGTATGTTATATAGAATGTGCTTTTATATCAAGATAACTTCAATTTTAGAATTTTTCCTTTTGACTTATTTTCGCTTTTTCTACGATGCTGAATTTTAAAACACTGTAGGTAGCCTAGAAACAAAGCAAAAAGTTCATAGCTCAACTGCTGTCTTTCCACAATCTAATATAGATGAAAGTGATTTTTAGCACTATTAAGCACTGTACCAGTTAGATCTGAGAACTGTTTAACTTTGAAATCATAGTGTTAGTGGGAGTGAGGTCTTTCAATCAATATTGACAAAAGCTGTGGGCCTTAGAAAATGTCTCTCCTGTTGTAGGAAACCATATTAGAAGCATACAAAAAAAAATAAAATGCAAAATTAGGGATTAAAAGGAGAACCATCAACACTAAGGTAGAGAAACGTATTGATTGGGATTCCCTCTTACCAAGCTGTTCCTGTTTGGATTACTGGGTTGGCTTTTGTTTTGCTCTGTTTTCCTGAGAACTTCTTTCCCCTGTAGGATTACCTGGGCAGGTTTGTCAGGTTTTCCAAAGCACAGAGTACTGAGCTTCTGGTCCCTATCTTACCACCTGGTAATTACATGGCTGCATTACCCTTGTACTTTGCCACGGTTTAAAAGTCTCTGCTTCACCATGCTGACAGATCTGGAAGATGTGCATGGGCATTAAGTTGGCAGGATAATTGAAATAACAAGCACAGGTTGGACACAGAAAACTTTGGGTGGCTTAAACTGAGAGCAATAGGGGTGACAAGTTTTTGAACCCACCCTAAAGCTGATTGATGGCATGAAAATCTACAGTTTCAGCCTAGACTCACTGGAAAGTGAAATATTTCTCAGACTGATTTTTATGGAATTACCTGACCCAAGGGCTCTGAGCCCTCTAACATAATGTTATATTTCACACAGATGCTGGTCAGACAGTAAGTAACAGAAATTAAACATGAAAGAAGTAATAAACTGAAACTTCTGCCCCATCAATTTTATTTTCTGCTTTTGTAGCCTGTTCTTTTTTGGTAGCAACTGGTTGGCAATTAAAATGTGATTAGCATGTAATGGTAACTGTTAATGTGGAAACACTGAAATTCCTTGTCCTGGTGATTGCTTTCTCATTAACAGCAAGAATTATTGTGAGTGTTTAACTGCTAGTCAAAGCTATGGAGACAGCGAATGCTGAAGTTTCCTTTGAAATCATGGACAGTGGTGATTTCTGTCACAGGCTTCGGCCTTACAGAAGGTGTAAAACATGCTCTCCAGTGAATACCAGGCAGTCATTACAGTGGAGGAGTGAAGACAATTTCTAGGCTTCTGATGAAACAAGGCCATAGGGAATAATCTTCAAGTAACAATATATTTTTCTTAACTCCAGAAATCTTTGTTCTAACCTTTTATTCCTTCTCTCTTAAATCAGCTATTGTATATTTCTGTGTATCAATTTCTTCTCCTGTAATTTTGCTCTGGTATGTTCCTTACAAAATTAGTTTTGCTTATACAGACAACTATTGCCTGAAAAAAATTTAGTTACTTGCTCATAATATAAAGTTAGGAGGCATTATCCATACTGAAATGGATACAGGAAAAACAGGATGAAGATGAGACAGTAGCTTACAGAGAAAAGAGATGGATGAAATGTGGTAGGAAAAAAAAAAAAGAGCAAAATCATTTACATGAGAATTTTATCCTATTTTTATTTTCTTGTTGGCTGAAAATATGAGGAACTTACTAATACAGTGTCAATGTACAAGCAGATTGCAAAGTAATTATTAGCAACCACTTTTGGTGAGACTATGAAAAAGGCGGATGTTATCCTTGTTGAACAAAAAGAGGTAATGTCCAGTTCATTGTGCCTAGTTTTCACATCTTGGGCAGCTGATTTGTTTCTACCTTCTGCAGCTGTTGTGCTGATGTGCCTCAAGTGTACCCCAGATTTATCATGAACCTCCAGATTAGCTTTGTATCATAGAGCCATTGATAACTTATTAGGTTGTATCCTATTAACTACAGAGATAGACTGGGTTGCCCTGCATGTGCACAGGGTTTATTTATCTGTGACAGATAGCCTAGT
Source organism: Anser anser (assembly GCF_964211835.1). Lineage (NCBI taxonomy): Eukaryota > Metazoa > Chordata > Aves > Anseriformes > Anatidae > Anser > Anser anser. Next base: position 116,152,316 of record NC_139720.1, on the reverse strand, counting down.
CTGCTAGACATTCAGAAAGTCAGTAGATCACCATCCAAAGCACAGAGAGTACTTGGTAGAGGTTGTATTTCCAAAAGAGATATGGAAGCTTTAGTATTGTTATGTGAATCAATGTACAATTTAATTTGGAATTTTTGCTCAATCAACAGAGATCAATTCAAATTGGAATAAGTGTAGAGAAGGCCCACTGACATGACAAAGGGACAAAAAACATTTTATTAAGACATAAGGTTAAGAGCAGGGATGGTTTAATTTATTACAATAAATATGGCAGGGAAGGGGGAAATGCTATTGCCTTCTCTAAACAGAGCAATGTGATAGTGTCAGGGAGATGTTAAGCTAAAGGAAAACATTAATTTATAACAAATACATCTAGCCTGGAAATGGGAAGAAAGCTGGCAGGCATCATCAGATGCAAAGTTCTGAAAAAAGCTTTTCAAGAGAAATCAGTGTGGACAAAAAAAGAGGTCTGTATGGTACTTCCTTGGCCTCTGAAAGGAATTGTTTGATGTGTTTGCTAGAGCAGAAGCCAGAGTGTGTTACAAGACAAAGTTCCTTCAACTTCCATCTTCTTCTGAATAATCTTTAAAGAACTGTTGCATGAACTGGATGAAAATAAGCTATAATAAACAAAAGGCATTTCAGGTTAAATGAGACTTTTTCTTCATTTTAACTGCAAGAAAATATGGTAAATGTACAAAAGAAATTACTAATGAAGCTAATGGAAAGAGTTGGAAATAGGGTAAATTGAGAAACAGAGATTATATAATTATTAAATAAGTAAACTCTACAGCTATCCCAAATTAAGCTGTTATTTAAATGTTTCAATCTCAAGGAGACATACTAAATGATTTATGGCCATGGACTATAGCTCTGTATGCAAAAAAATAAAAATAAATAGATCAGATAACTTGAATATTTAGCTATGGTTTTCCAGTTAGATCTAAGTTGTTCTTCATGATTGTTTTTCCCTTTCCATGACTACATTAAACATAATTTGGAATAGATCTTGGTAAGAAACATTTTTATGCCTAGAAAAACTACAAGTTAAAGTTTTTTCTCTCATCCTGTAATAAGATATCTATAGAATATGTATCTGAGTCTACATTGGGTACATTAATGCATATCAAGCTTTCAACATTTGTTTTACAAAATAGTCTATTCCAGTAAAATACTATTTTTCACTGCACAGTTCCTAACTGTCTCCGTCTGCATCAGTGAGCAATTCACGTTCCTCAAATAATTCTGTCTTTTTTATTGTCTGGACCATCTGCTGTGCTGTGAGCAGATACTATTTTGAGCTTTTTCCCTTTAAGTACAAGTTTCAGATTAAATTAAGCCTTTGTAAAAGCTGAAATTATCACCAAAGCATGTTCAGAAGTGTTGATGTCCTTTTGTGGTTCTTTTGGTTTTTTTAAGTCTTTTCAGAAATTTTGGGCTTTAATGATAGCAGCATGAAGGATGGGATGATGTAATCATTCCTGAACTGTCTCAAAGTGCATTTTTAATAAGTTGCTTACAAATAATTGGTTAAAGAATGTTAGCTGAAGGTTACTTAAAAAAAAAAAATTTCGAAGAAGTGTTGTGGTGAAAATTCATCCAGGAGTCCAGTAATTCAGTAATTCATTGACATCATTGCCATAACAAATAAGAAGGAGAAAAACTACGGTTGAGGTAGCAATTGTCATACCATATCGGATGGTACCCAGGTATCAGCAAGCCTGTTTGCCTTCCCACATAGCTAGTAAATCATCTTCTTTTAAAAATTTTTACGGACGTTGTGATCGACACATGAAGAATACAGGCACTCCAGTGCCAGCTCACTAGATGATCTGCCACTAGTAATGTTGCCAATAGCATAGCTTGTAAAGCTACGTCTACATTGTCCAATTCAGTAATATAAGGGGTTGAGTGAGCTAGTCCATGTACTGGAAACGGTATAGCCTTCTGAGCCTTGCATTTGGACTGGCATAATTTTTCATACTTCTTTTGCTTCTTTCCAACGTCTGCATAAGTTCACTTACAAGGTAGGATACAGAGCAGTGTAGACACATTCATAGTAACCAGGAGGTCATTTTACCAGGTGTAGAGACCAGATAAAGATGTGTTTTGTAGGCACAGTATCAGATTGACCACAGAAGGTCTATATAAGCAGAAGATGGAATAAGATAAAGTCCCTTGTAACCTCATTTTAGTCTGCAAGTTAGCATGGCATAAAACATGAACTTTAAATTTCAGATTTTGTTCCCCAGTTCAGGTGTAGAATTTAAGTTTTGATTCCCCTTCTGCTAGTTGTGTAGTCTCTGTGAGGTGCTTCAGATGGAGAATAACAACTCTTCCCCCGCCTTTGCACTCTCAGATTGCACCTGGAGAAAAAATGGGAAAACCTGTACATGTATTCCAATAATGACTGATATGGATCTGACAGAGTATGTGAAATAGTGTGGAGATTTTGGCGTAACTGTTGTAAATTATTGTTATTTCACAGGATATACTTGGATACGAATTTGAATGTCAGTTTAATATTTGCTTTTCATTTTTTAGATATTCCCTGTTAAAGGTGCTGTAGGATAAGCAGTTGTTCCTAGCTTGAAAGTGAGGAAAATGTACTACTCTGCTTGCTTACCCATAGAAATGTGTACTAGTGTAGCTATGAAGTGCTTGTAACCAGAAGAAATGTTCATTGTAAATCACACTTATGGTTAATGCCCATACCAGGGGAGAAATGGTACGAGCAGAATTGTTTTAATAAAAAGGGCTTTTTTTTTTTTCCTGCAAGGGTTTTATTTTACTGCAGGTTCCCTTCAGATTTCTTTAGTACATATATATGTTGATTGTCTTCTATTTGATGCATTAATCTAAAGCTCAGAGACATACTGTGTGTATGTGAGTATATCCAGCAGTTTTTCCCTTACTTGAAAACTCGAGATTAAAACTGTGAATTACCTAAACAATACCAACTACTGTTTCTTTTAGCTCTCCGTCAGTAGTGAAACATAGTGTTAATTTATCCCTCACTACTTGAGAATTTAATACATCATGTCTTGGTTTATTTGCCCCACTTGTGAAGTTGTCGAATATTTTGTAAATAAAATGCTCTGTCATTGTGATTTCAATAACTTAGTGATGCACAAAAATATAATGTAAAGGCATTTTATCACTTTTCTTGATAACTAAGCAAGAAACAAACAAAATCCCAAGTTGGCAAAGTATAATGCCTAATGTGTTACTCAGTAAGCCTATTTTTAATATAAATATGTGCTACACTACTTCAGCATTTGTCAGCAATGCACGAGAGATTAGTGCATTAAATCCAGAAGCACCAGCGTACTTTTTTTCTAGGGGCTCAGCTCCACCAATGTTGTCTTTCTACTCATACCTAGTACTACTGTTGATACTGTTGTTCCGCCTATATCTAGCAATACACACTTGTTGCTTACAAAAACCTGCATCTCTTAGCACTTCATATGCATCAAAACTTAAGCAGACTTGGTGCATATCAGTACTTGAGCAGGTACATGTAGAAGCAAATCAACACTTCTGCTGGAAAGGGAACAGTTGGTTTTATAGACGACACTTAAATACTCATGGTTTTAGACCTACACTCCACCTGAATGATGAAACCTCTAAGCAAACAGTGCCTGCTAAGAGCACAGCCTACTACCTTCCTCCATTTTGGCTGATGCTGGGGGGTTCTAATTGGAGGGATTAACCAGTCATCTAGTAACTTTGGGTTTTGTGATAGTCACTTATTTTTCAATTTTGCGTTAGTTCCAGCTACTCCAATTTATTCAGATGCTTCAATATTTAATTGTAAAGGTATCCTGACAGAAGAAGTAGTTCTTCCAAATGACAGCTTGAAAATCATGATAGAATTCATTGGCATCGTTAATGTTATATATAGTGCAAGACACCAGTAATTATTACTTGGTTCTGGCAAGTTATGTTTGATCTTATCTTAATGCATTATACCGTAGCAAGCATTTAAGTTCTTCAAAGCCAGGTTATTAGGTATTTTCTGTGCATAATTTTGACTGTGAGACAAATGGGATGGATACAAATTTGGAATGAGCAGAATGAGGGAGCTCTTCATATTCTTCATTCCTCAGATGACCTGTTAGTCTCCACATTTTCTTTCTGCTTGGTTGTTGTTTTTGAGAAATAATAAACAGATGATATCTAAGTAAATCGTGAAGAGTGGCCCTTGACAGCTTTATTATTGCTATTATGTTATGGTACATTAAGTTTTTAATGAAATAAAAATATGGCAGATTGCCAAATTAGGTGATGATAATTTCAGGAAGCTGTAAACAGGTTACTCAGTAGTTTGTAATTGCTGCAGGTAATTTAACATCCAAGAAACTTCCACCTACTGATAGTAATTAAGATCGCATTTTGGCTACTTGCATTGATAATGAGTATCTGATCAAGGGAATTTCTTTTTCTGTCATGCAGTATTTCACACTGAATATTTTACTCTGTTAGGAGCAGCTCTTTCCTTTTCATTTCATGTCCTGGAAAGTGCCAGTGGAAGATGTTGTAACAGTATGTAACTTATATATGAATAATCTCACTACATGGAATCAGAATTTCTCTTTTGGAGAGATACGTGCCTGTGCTGAAGATGAAAGTTTCCTTTGCGGGGCTGCCTGGTGGAAAGTGGTCTTCTATCTGGTTCCAGTCACATGAAAGGCTCTTATGCCAACAAATGCCAGAGACATCATTGTCCAGAGGGTGCATCCCTGAGGATGCAGCCTCGAGATGGCTGATAGCCAGGAATACCAGCATTGGTAGCATTAGATGGTCTTGAGTGACTCATGCTGGGAAAGAGCACAACTTTGGTGGTAAGGCACTGGAATGAGTTGCCCAGAGAGGCTGTGGATGCCCCATCCCCTGGGAGTGTTCAATACCAGGTTAGATGAGGCCCTGGGCAACCTGATTTAGTGGGTGACATCCCTGCCTATATCAGGGGAGCTGGAACTAGATGATCTTTGAGGTCCCTTAGACCCAAGCCATTCTACGATTCCATTCTATGATTCTGTGAACTGGGTGACTGTGGTGGCACCTCCTCGAGTTCAGCGACTTCCTGGAATTTCAACCCAGATCAGGAGAAACAGCGCTGCAGCGTTACCGTGACAGCGGCAGGGGCCTGTCAACACCTCTCTGGCTAATAGTGACAAATGGCACTTATTACATCAGCACTAATTTCATCCGATCCCTTTCAGATGAAGATACTTAGTCCTCACTGATCAAATTGTGTCGCTGTAATTACTGAGAACAGACCTTATTAAATGACAGCGCTCTTTACTCACGGCCTTGTCTCGTGCTGAAGCTCAGAGCTTCCCCAGGTTCCCTACTTTGGGTGGTAGTCTTGGTTGCCCCTGGGACACACTCCCTGTCCAGAAACTGTGGCAGTGCACTTAGGTTATGGAGAGCACAGGTAATTGGTTACAGCCTGCATCTGATTTTCATATTTTAATACGTATGAAAAAAAAGAAGTCAGACCTTCAGAACAGTTGAAGCAGAACTGTTAAATGCATATGAAACTGCTCGGTCCTTGCTATGAAAAGAAAAAGTACTTGTCTACAATTTTGTGGAAAATAGCCTTATTTTAGGTTAAGTTAACTGCATTTAGTGGAGAGCACATGCTGCGGTTATCCTCTCATTGCACTACTTCATTTTCCAGGTTTAACAAGAGACTTAATACAAGAGGAGTGAAATAAATACAGAAAATAAACTGGGGGGCGGGGGGGAATTTAGACTGGTAATCCAGTGGATGCATGCTAGTCTCTGCCATTGACCTGCAGGTCATGTGCACATTTTTTTTTTTTTTCTACCAGTGCTCTCTCCAGTCTGCAAAAGCAGTGGAAAGTCTTAAGCAGTGAAGACAAAATCAGTAGGACATCAAGAAGCTCCATTCACAGATAGGACCCTCTTGTCACAGACAAATTTTCCTCCGCATACTTTTCAATTTAAATTACCAGTTTAAAGGAGCATCCATGTTAGCACTCAAATTCAGGTACTCTTTTGAAAAAGATGAGTATGAACAAAGTGTGCTGAGTTACACAGATACTCACAAAGCAAACAGAATTTTAAAGAAGGCTGTCCTTCATTTCTGTTATTGTTTCTGCAAGGAGTAGTACTTCTCTTTTATAGATCTCCTATGAAAACATTTGTGCAGCTATTATTTTTCACAGCGTTATGATAATATATTTGATATTTTAATAAAATGGCAAGGTTACTATTAATATTATTGTTTGGTCTTCTCATTAAATGACAAAATCATACAAGACTTCTTTTTCTGTGCTCTTCAAGGTTATATACTTCTAAATATGTTTAAGGGATAGTAACAGTAATTCTATTGTTATATAATAGTAACATCAAAAAAACAGGAAATCATAAATGTAATGAAGGTAAATATAAAATCGTGATTACTAACTAGGTCAGGTTACAGCTAGCAAGAAAAGTGAGATGATGAAACAACTCCTCGATATAGGTAAATACATTTTTACACATTTCAACATTTTTCAGATTCCTTTTAGTAAAGTTACAGTTTGGAACAATTGCAAAGTTGGTCTGAGGATGATAAATATCTGCATCTGTTTGCCATTTAGAGGCTAAAGTGAAACTAAAATCATCTTACCTTTTACAATTTATATTGGGTTTTAATCATTTCGTAGCTTTCTTCAAGTCTTCTTAGCTAGACTGAATTCTAATTTTTTATATAAAATACATATATTTGAAAACTTAAAAATTATAAAAAGTTTGGAATTAGATTTATAAACTTACATTCAGTCTTTGAATGTGTGAATAATTCAGAGATTGCTTCAAAACTAAAAAAAACCTCAAAACAAACACAAATAATATGCTAAGTTCCTTAAATATGAATAATAATAATAATAAAAGAATAAATAATGCAAAAAATGTAATCCTACCAATGTCATCTCTCTGCTTTCCTACCAAATAAGTCATATGAGGTACATTTTAAGAGTTCAGATATTGTGAGAAAATATGGATTTTCTCTATGGTGTAACTATGGTGTAGTTAATTATAACAATGAAATTTTAAAGATTTACACTTGCTATTATAATGTGATTTGTGTTTAATTTTGAAAATCTTCTATGTGTATAGAACCATAATCTGTCCTTATTAAAGGAGTTCTGTTCACAGTTCTTTTTAATTTTAATGTTGTGAGTAGTTTCCTTTTTTTTTTTTTTTTAATCTAGGTAATTAGATCAGTGTTGAAATGTGAAATTATTTAAAATATTGACTTTATTGTCTAAGTTCTTTTCAGACTATTAACAGAATTACCTGAGTTATATGAAGCTGCAGTGTAACCAGCTGATGGGATTCCTTGGAGCTCCATTTAGGGCAGTATGAAGAGCATGTATACATACTCTATACAAATTCCACAAGGGAAGCAAGTAAATTTCTCCGTAGGAGTTTCTTTGAACTCAACTTCTACTTGTCTTAGCCAGTGAGCTCCAGAAATGAAATATAAAAGTATCATAGATGCTGAACCTTGTCTTCTATATATCAGATATATTTTTTTAGTTACTTTTTTATTTTGTTGCAGCTCTTTAGCAAGATTCATGTAGATTTTCTAGCAATATATTATAATCAATTCACAAATAAGAGACTATTTTGTAGGCTTTTGCATTAGAATTTTCTCATTTTCTCTAAAAACTTCATCCTCCAGTGTCAGTTCTTTTTTCATCTGCCTTTGAGCTTTATCATTTCCAGAAAATAAACACTTCTTTTAAAACTTAGTCATTTCTCTTATTACTTTTCTCTATCACTTTAATACTCACAAAACAAGTAGGTTAAGATAGGCCATGAGTTAAGTTTTGAATTCAAGTCTTTTTTTTTTTTTTATTACAAATTAGTTGTGTGATGTCATAGGATTATCTATATGCCATACTTAAAGCTCACTGAAGTCAGGAACCAGAATCCCTGTGGTTTCAGTGCATTCTGCATTAGGCTGATGTAAATGCAATAAAGGAGAGAACTTAAGATATTTTCAAATGTCTGGAAGATTGGAGCAGCTGTATTTTGTATTAGAGTAGCAGTTGCAGAATTTTTGTCACTTGCTTTCTTTCATGTTAAGGAAATTCTCTTGTAAGTGTACAATGATTTCAGATTCCTGACTATCATGCACATATTCCTTGCCTGCCACACATTTTTTTAATCTTCACTTAATTACTGGAACATAACAGTGGTATTTCAAGGCAAAGACATTTGGTCGGTCCTCTGGGAAAATACAGCCACAAATCATCTCAACACAAGAGTAGGTCAAATGGTAATAATCAAGTCATATTCATAACTCATTGGAAGTAGACTATTCTGAAATTGCTACCTGATACAGAACAAATGCCTCATTAATCAGAAATGCATCAGCTTAAGAACACTAGTTATGTCAGATAGAATTATGAAAGAGATTACAGGGAATGCAGTGTGTACAATGTTACATTTAAGTGGATGCAATTTTGTATAGACTTGTACATGCATGGAGGACATGTTTTCATCATGGGAATATGGTCTGAACCTATGCAAAAACATTGTGTGAAAAAGGAAGTTATGCGGCTCTAGACACTAAAATAGTATAAATAGTTTAATAAGGGAACCCTCTTTAGACTATCTCACAACATAGTGGGTAACTTAATTTTAAATGCAAGAATCCCAAAGTCCTCCCTGTGGTAGAATTCAGACTGAAGAAAAGAGGGAGCTTAGCTAGGGCAAAAAAGATGTCAGGGCTGGAGAATGAGCTTATATATACTCTATATATGGAGAGCGTAGGCTTGTAATTTACCTATATATATATATATACACACACACACATTCCAGTTTAGGCAAATATGCTGTTTATATATATATATATATATCTGCCTTAGCTTTAGGAGATATATATACATATATACCTAAACTTTAAACTGACATGGATGTAGTCCAGAGTTTGCTTTTTCTGTGCTTTGAGCTGCATGCAGTAGAGCTTATATATATACATATATATATATATAAGCCAACTACCTGCTGTGTTCACATAGTGTTGAGTCTAATCTAAAATCCTTAATCGTTCAGCAAAACTTCATACCCAGACTTAGCAAAATTACACAACTACTGGTTCAAAGGGAGTGGAAGTTCAGCTATCTTAGAGTATAGATAATACTTTCTTTAATAAGCAATTTACCATGCAGATGGACTGTGGGAATGGTAACCTGAGATTTAGTTGGTTGATGTTTCAGAACCATCTCTGAAATACAACTCTGATTTCCCTGAAATACAGAATATGCAATTTATATGCATATATTTGAAGTCACAAAATTGCATTTTTGTCAAGGTCTTAAACAAATAAAAATAAAATCCCACAAAACTGTGGTACAACTTTCCACAGGCATTTTGATGACTAAAATAGAAGTAGAAAAATGTTCTCAATTGATTCTCTATTTACATTATGTGTGCATGATCCCTAAGTTTTCACCCATGTAGCTCCACAAACATTCACATTTCTTTATGTACATGCCCAGAATTGCCTTCCTTTTGACAGTACTGACCAGCTGGTTCCTTGTATTGCATTTGATCTTCAGTTGAAATCTGAGATCTTACACTTACTTTGGTTGTTTAAGACCTTTCCCAAAACATAACAGCCAGAGCCACTTTTACACTACAACAAAGCTGTAGAGAGACGTCTTACTCTTGTCCTGAGGTAATTCCCAGGCTCCCTGTATTTTCACTTTAGAGGACCATACATATTCACAGTAAAATGCTTTCCCATTTCTGCATCTGTGCTGCTGGAAGGTTCATGAAACTTGTTTCCCAGTCATTTCATTTTTTAGGTAACTATGTGCTGAATACTACTGTCTCCATGCATTGGTGGACTCCACTATAGGACTCTTTCACTTAGATTTTATGTACCTTAAATATCTCAAATTCTTCTGTCTTTTAGTGGTAGCATTGAAGTTGGGCTTAGACATTTTTTAAGATGTCAAAAAATTTTGAAAGGTAAATGATTGATTGAGATTATGTAGAATTGAAATGTTTAAGTAGTGTTTTTATACAGACATCTCAACTGAATGGCACAAAGACGTCACAGGTGTGCACAGGCATACACGTAAGGTTGCTTTTCCTGTTTGTGACTCACACAGGGACTATTTTATTGTAGCTTATTTCTGGAATTCAGCTATCTGTATTGTGTTGGCTTTTGAAAAATAAAAAGGTGATTTCTCTCTGATTACATTTAAACTCTGTGATGAGAGTGTTTCTGAACTCAGATACATGGCCTGGTTGCATTGACTCCAAATCAAGGTGATATTCAAGTGCCTCTGATTATCATCTTCCCCTCACCCCCAGTGGTCTTTCCTTGGAAAAGAAGTTTGTTTAGGACCTTGAAGTGTAAAGTAGCATCACATACTGTGTATTCTCAGCATAGTTTGAGGTGCCTGTGGTAAAAATCCATCTGTATAAAAGAAAATTTAGTTCTAATGACATTTCAGAATTATACTAGTAGTTTGAAGACTCACCATGGAGGAAAAATATCACCCAACATCTAATCAGATGGCAGAAAGGATGTAAAGTTTAGAACTATTGTAAGCTAAGTGCTATAGCTTTCAGTTTTAAAAAACACAGGAAGATCATTCTGGCTGTTAAGCACTGAAATAGCAAATTTTTTCGTTTCGTCATAAATTCTTACATGGATGGAAATATAGCATTGCTATTAAAACAGTATAAATACTACCTTGAGTCTTTTGCAAAATGTAGTAATTAACTCATTTGTTTTCCTATTGATAGTGAAATTGAGTGTCTAGTTGTGCCATGTTCAATACTTCTGTCTTCCTACCAGTACAATTGCTCCAAGAATATTCGCAAACAAACAAAACAAAACAAACAAAAAACCACATAACTTTCTCTAATTAAAATACTAAGCATCTGAAATTCTCACAGTTCCACATTTCTAATATTTTTCTACTTAACTATTTGCAGTACTATGACTGTGTATTTCTTCTGAAATGTTTAGTCTCCGGAAATAATTCAGATTACTTGGCATACAAAAGTGTTTTTTGGTAGAAGTAGGTAAAAGCAAGAAGGCTGAGTCATTCTATACTTCTTTGATTCTGGTTTTCAGGATCTTTAAATCAATCGTTACCTGACAGTCTTTTGATGACAGAAATAAGTGATTTTGGGCACCAGCTACAAAAATGTGGTCCTTGTGTACTTTAAACATTGTAGCGATGGTTACTTTATTTATAAACCTGTATCATTTTGTTACCTAATAACCGACAAAGCTATGGAGGACTGCAAAAATTCAGAAGACCTGTGGTTTTCCCTATTCTGTTTCCCTTTGGTCACGTGTTGATTTTAGCATGTGCTTTGTGCCCATTCTCATTATGAGCAGCATTTCTGAGGAAAATACGTTATGTTTGGTAAATATATGTTTTGTAAAATATTGAGGAACTGCATAAGAAAACATTTTGAATATGCTGTCTGTTATTTGTATTTACAAGGTGACTGATATGTATGGTTTTATGCCCTTTATATATACTGCAATGCATTACGAGTTTTATGTGTCTTTTAATATATATTCTAATATTGAAAGAAAGTCAAAATGTTAAGTATATTATTTTGTGCTACAGACATGATGAATAATATTATATTGTTTGGGAACTAGAATTATTAATATTGCAACTACTTTTAACACTGCTTCAGAAGTATTTGTTAATTGCTTGCTAAAGTTCCTCATCCCTTGTCATTTTTTTGCTGTGTAGCCCTCAGAATAATCTTTGAGAGTTCCATTCTTTTGTTTCAGCCTCTGCATTGCTTGTTTTGTGCTCAGTGCCACTGAATAGCTATGATAACTGCTCACACAAAGGGATGTGTTTAAATAAGTGAGCTCTTAAATATTTTGTCTGGATTTGATATTCATATTGCCTTATGCTAGTGCTTAATTCAGGTGTTGTAGCTACTAACGTGTAAGTTAGGTACTAACGCTAAGCAGCTGAAGAAAGTTGCCAATGCATGGCTGGTGAAACATGACTCTCTGCAGCCAGCAGCAGTGAAATAGGTCTGCTGCGTGATTCAGACATATGGGATACGCAGCTCAAATATGACACTATGCCCCAAAGTCAGAATAGCAATGCTGAACTGCATTCTCCATGGTTAATGCCCACTGCCCTTTGAAATGATACCCAAAACTATTTGTGCTTGTTATTCGTGCTTCGCATTTTAGGAAAATGTTTATGCTCTAGACCTGAATGCAAGGTACCTTGCTACTGGATTTCTTGGAGGCATTCCGTTGTGCAAGGAACAGTTTACGTGTGGAAGCAGTTGTTATTCTCAGTTGAATAGAAATTTGGTAAAGAAGAGAAGTTTCTGGTAAAAATGGATTCAAAAGGCCTCAGTAATGAGGAAAATTGTGTCTCTGATTTTCAGCTTTGCATTTGAGTGAGATTACTTCCATCTGTGTTGTTAAAAGCTGTGGGTGCATCTCACATCTCTGTGCACGCTGAAAGAAAGTTCTGCTGGTGGCCCCCAAGCTAGAGCACAGGCAGCCCAAGGGAAGCCTTGACAGGACAAGGGGGAATGGTTTTAACCTAAAAGAGGGGAGATTTGGATTAGAGGTTAGGAGGAAATTCTTCACTCAGAGGATGATGAGGCACTGGAACAAGTTGCCCAGAGAGCTTGTGGATGCCCCATCCCTGGAGATGTTTAAGACCACCAGGTTAGATGAGGCCCTGAGCAACCTGATTTAGCAGGTGGCTTCCTTGCCTATGGCAGGGGTGTTGGAACTAGATGATCTTTGAGATCCCTTCCAACCCAAGCCACTCTGTGATTCTATGCCTTTACATGAATGCAAAGAGCTTGCTCATTGTTTCTCTGTAAGTGACCCATTCTGCACACAGGTGCATAGGATGTGGTCTGTGGCAAAGTGCAAACTACTGAAATGAGAGAAGGGCAACAAAGAAAGAAATCTAAATTGAAAGACAAATATAGAAGATGCCCAGTGATCAATATTTTTGGCATGCCTTAAAGATATGTGTTATTTACATGTTTGACTTGCTTAAACTCACAGTGAAATAAATGTTAAGTACTTATGTAAGACTACTGAAGTATATTGCTTGGGGAAGCAAAAGAAAATTGCAGTTAAGAATAATTACGCCATAAAATTAAGATCTAGATAAGTTTTCAGCACTCTAAAGTTGTCTAGACAAATGAAATTGTTTAGTTTAAATCTAATTCTACATCATTTTCAAACCTGATAAAACCTTTTTGAAAAGGAAAGGAGGAGAGAAACCTTTTTATCTTTAAAGGGAAAAATCATGAATAATTTCAAGTGAAAAGTAAATTCTAGGACTGTGGCATCTTGCTAACACATTGTGAGCAGGGGGAAAAAACAGTGAAATTGGATAAATAAATGATTTGTTATAAATTATTTGTGGGGAATGGTGCGTCTTCTAGTTACCCATCTATCTTGCTATCTTGCATTTATAATGATTTTTACTGCTGTTGTTGCTACAGGACCTCTTCATTTTTTGAGGATTTGTTCTGGTTTCTCAATCAGGTGAAGATAAACAAACTTGGCATATTATGTTCCAGTTATAGAATGGAAAACTACATGAAAGACATTTCCCACAGAAATGATAAGTTGGTCATTTGTTCAATTGTACAATAGGAGGAGACAGTAACTGGACTGAGAGATGAATTTATATAAGAATATTCATTTCCTGTTCCTAGTTCTGTTTCCTACTTTTTCAGTCAAGACGAAACTAAGCAACTGGGGGTTGTTTGTCTTGTTCCTCTTCCCCCCAACACCTTCCACTTTGTGAATGGGTCTCAGTGCATACAGGAGAGTCCTCCAGTGGCATTTGCAAGTCTGGGTAGCCAAGTACGGCACCTAAATCCATGCTTTAGAAGTGAAGGACTTAATCATTTTCCATGGTAATTATCACACTCTGCTCTTCAAATTCATGTATTCAGACATCAGTATCTAGACAACATATCAAAGTATCCCAAGGATCATCTTTTTGAGTCTGGACCATGAGTACATCATCTTTGTTCATCACTCATATTTACTACATGGTGATGAAGAAATATGAACTCTATCAAGGTGGCAAATGTGTGTACAGGTGAAAAAGTATGAATTTTGTGATTAGATTGATCAGATGTGATTAGATGCAATATATTTTTTGAAGAATAGAGTTCACTGATCTGCCCTGCAAAAGAACTGTGAGAAGGCCTCCTTTCAGGTAATCGCTCTCTACAGTTACCTGAAAGGAGGCTGTAGAGAGGTGGGGGTTGGTCTATTCTCCCACGTGCCTAGTGACAGGACGAGGGGGAATGGGCTAAAGTTGCGACAGGGGAGTTTTAGGTTGGATGTTAGGAATTACTTCTTTACCGAAAGGGTTATTAAGCATTGGAACGGGCTGCCCAGGGAGGTGGTGGAGTCACCATCCCTGGAGGTCTTTAAAAGACGTTTAGATGTAGAGCTTAGGGATATGGTTTAGTGGAGTACTTAGTGTTAGGTCGGAGGTTGGACTCGATGATCTTGAGGTCTCTTCCAACCTAGAGAAATCTGTGAATCTGTGAATCTGTGAAAGGGAGGAGCATAGATATAGTAATTCGCTATTGGTGGCTAGTCCTGACTGTCTCAATTCAGTACCTCTCAGAGTTCCTGTATGAACTGTTTATATTTGTAATTTTGTGTGTGCTTGAAGCAAAGGCAGTGATGGAAGAAGATTCAACTTTCAGGTTCAATTTTAACTCTGTGTAGAAAATTATACACATGCAGAGTTTGATTTCGCAGAATAAATATATGATAAATAAAAAGCATTTACTGCTTCTCTACAAAATATTTCATATTGCTCTAGGTGAATGTTGTTTGAGATCTCATCCATGCCTGGTCAGACAAAAGTGCAAAAGCAGTCACAATATACTCTACAACAACAGGTTGTTTGATAGATACTGGTAGCAGTTTGGTTCCTGTCTAACTGAACTTTTCTAAGCAACTGCCAGATAATCTCTTTTGCACATACTAGCAGAAAATGGACATTTGAAATACATATTTAATAGATGTGCATAGAAGAGAGATGTACATGTGAGCATATCTTTAAAAATGTTTCCTTAAAGGTGATTTTTGAAAAGTTAACAGATTCTGTCTTGTCTTGGAGGTTTAACACCATAAATGCTATTCAAAAGTGTAATGACTCACCACATAAACACGAAAACACTGGTATGGTGGATTTACATGCACTTGGGAAAAAAAGACACAGCTTTTCGATCAGACTAATGGCTTGGAAGTGGCTTCAGGACGAGTGCTGGTAATCGCATTTGACAGTCTGAATTGACGGCTGATGGCTTGTAAAGGGCAATGCACTGGAGTGATTTCAGGGAGCTTTTAATAATGCTTAGCAAATGATCAGGCTGCACAGTCAATCACTTTGTAGATGCCAATATCTTTCCCCACCTCTCAGTAAGTTAGAAGCAAAGAGAAAAACAAAACTAAAGGAAGCACAGAACTGCAGACTTAGTCAAGATAATCACAGTATCTTTAAGGAAAATTAAAAAAAAAAAAAAGACAGAAAAGACAGAAAAGAGATTAAAGGAATAAGCTTTATACAGACAAGTAATAATTGTAATTTTCCCTTGAGATTTGTATGCTACTTATGAATTCTTTGAGGATTCATTTTCTGTTTATTAGTGTAATATTAAGAAAGACCTAATTAAAGCAGTGTTACCCTGCAAGAGGACACTGAGAAGCATCCTGTCTTAATTAGATGTTCTTTCCAAAATTTTTCATGTCCTTCTCTTCTGTTGGCAAGTAGTAGACCTAATGGATGGCCATAGTCCCTTAGAAGTGGGATCCACACCCTCTCTATTCCATAACGGGACCTGGGAAGAGCTTTTTCTCTCTTCTCATTCACTTAGATTCTGAGCAAAACTTATTGGAATATCTGAAAACCTAATACTAACTAAGTCAGTGACTTCTCTATTAGAATTCATGTATATTTAAAATAGTAATGATTTTTGAATTCCTCCATTTCATGATTACTTATAATACTCAAAAGATTTTTAGAAGGCATAATGATCAACAGGAGATCAACTTACTTGTATGTATTATGACTATTTCCTAACATGCTATGCTCTTACAGTCTTATTTTTAGCTTTCTAAATTCCCTGTTGCCTAGAGCATTATTAGAGATACTTGTGGATATTACCTGTAGGAAATGCTTTGGGAAACAGTACTGTAATGCTCTCACCACAAAGAAACTATGGTACTATATACAGTATGTAATAATTTCATTTCTGATGTGGAAAAGGTAAAAATTTTCCAAGTAGCGGTGGTTAGCATGTTGGAGTGTTGCCATTTAACAAGGTAGATGACTCCCCTGTTGCAGATTGACACCGTTCCCTCAGGTCCTATCGCTGGTCACTAAAGAGAATAGATTGGCACCTGCCCCTCCACTCCCCCTCTCAAGGAAGCCGTTGACCATGATGAGGCCTCCCCTCAGCCTCCTCTTTTCCAGGCTGAACAGGCCAAGTGATCTCAGCTGCTCCTCATACATCTTCCCCTTTAGGCCCTTCACCATCTTTAGTAGCCCTTCTCTGGACACTGTCCAATAGTTTCACATCCTTTTTGTACTGTGGTGCCCAGAACTGCACACAGTACTCAAGGTGAGGCCGCACCAGTGCGGAGTAGAGCAGGACAATCCCTTCCCTCAACTGACTAGCAATGCTGTGCTTGATGCACCCAAGGATACAGTTGGCCCTCCTGGCTGCCAGGGCACGTTGCTCACTCATATTCAGCTTGCTACCAACCAAAACCCCCAGATCCCTCTCTGCAGGGTGCTCTCCAGAGTCTTGTCTCCCAGTCTGTATGCATAGCCAGGGTTGCCCCTTCCCAGTTGTGGGAATGTAAAGTCTCACAATTGATTGCCTATTTCTCAAAAGCTGAACTGTAAAGCTCAGTTCCACCATAGATTTCAGTTTTAGGGGAACTGATTGCAAATATTTTTGGGTGAAAGACAAAAACTACCAGTGTTGTCCAAGAATCCCTTAGGAAACTTCAAGTTTACCCACGACAACACTTTGTGTTACTGGTTTAACTGGATATATATGACATTTTACTTTCTTTTTCTACACATGCTCTATGTCTCTGCAGCTCTGCAAGAAGACTGGAAGAAGACTGGTTTTTTTTCTGTTTATACTCATATTTTCCTTAGGCTCATGTTTATGTGTTGCTGATAGGATGCATACACTGTAACTTTGTTTCATTAGTGATCTCAAATTGCACAAAGGGATGTTTAGGCTGGATGTTAGGAAGAGTCTCTCCATGGAGAGGGCTGTCAAGTAATTGAACAAGTTGCCAAGGTAGAGTCCCCAACCCTGGAAGTATTTAAGAGACATGTGGATATGGCGCTATGGGTCATGGTTTATTGATAGGAGTCAGTAGGTCAAGTTGATGGTTTGACTTAATGATCTTGTCTAGTTGATAATAGAATGGTGGTGAATAGTCTGGAAATGTGTGATAACTTTCTCTGGTGGTAAAACTGGTTGTTTTAAATAATGCTGGGTTTGGTTTTTATTATTATTTTGTTTCTTAATAACCTGAAGCGTGAGTCTTACAGTCATGAGCATGTGACAATTGATGTCAGTCAGTAGTTTGGGTACTGTTTCCTGGCAAGATATTTTATAGAGAGAGTGCGTTAATCAGAGAAGGAAGGACTCTTAGAGTGTTCTTGTGGATCAAACTTGCACAAATAACTGTTCACCACATTACTCCTTGTTACCCTACAGGCAGATGTTCAACTACTTTAAGTAGCTCTTGCACCATTGTACCACAAAATACTTTAACTGGCTTACACCTTATTATTAACATCTCCTGGGAATCTATCTGCTTCCCTACTTGTCCACTCTACCATTATTTCCCTCCCACCCTGCAATACAAAATAAATAGTAAATTATTTTCTTTCATTTTCTATGCTTCTTCGTAGTCCCTTACAACAACAAACCCATCAAATTTGAGTATATCCATTTTATGTGACTTAGATCTTCAAAGTCCAAAAACTTGTGTTAGCTTCTTGGTGTTTTTTTTTTTTTAATGCTGTTATTGGTAGATATAAAATTAGCAATATTATACTCCAGATTTCAATCTTTTGAAGAGTTTGGAGGCCAAACTGTTATACTTATCTATTTGTTACAACTTTTCAAGGACAGACCTGTCTCTTAGTCTCCTTTACACACGTGTAAGTTAGTAATTCTTTATTCAAACTGCTCCTTAAAGCTGTCTCTAAATCAAGACAACTGTGGTAAGAACAGTAAGCAGAATACTTGTCCATCTGAAACCTTCTAGTGGCTACAGTGACACTCTGGCAAACATATCCATATTATCCAAATAGTAAATTTGAAGAGAAAACAAAGATTTTCATTGTGCACTTGGTGGCCTTGATAAACGATGTAGTTTTGTGAAGTATGATGTAGTGCATGAATAGTGATACTCATTATAATCTATCTCCTTGTACATACATCTCAAAACATAACAATCATTTGAAGGTCTTTTACATATTTGCAGGCAATACTAGATGGATTGATTTTCTGTTTTCTGTCTTCTTCATCGTTAACTTACTGCAAATAAATGCGAGAATTGTGTCAAGATAGACAATGAGACATTTTCTGTTAGAAAGTGAAGCTTCTCAACTAAGATCCATCAGTCCAAAACGGTTTTGTCCTTGTAACCCCTTGTGCAGAACTGGAAAGAAACAAAAAAGGGAGAAAAAGAAAACAAAAATTGGTCTTTTCCTTTATTCCCAGCTGTGAAACCATCCATGGTCAGAAATTCAGTTGAAGTGGGGAAGTAAAAGCAAAGAACAACTGTCTCTGCCGTTAGAATTTAGGAAAAGAATGACCTGGGTCATCAGGTTCAGTTCCACAAGCATAAATACATAATACTGAGGAGTTCACAGAATATCTATTCTTAATCTCTCCTCCCTCTCCTCCCCTCCCCGCCCCCCAAAAAAAAGACAAAAAAGCACTCCCTGTCTTAACAGTTGGCACACAGAATCTAAAATTATATATATGTTTAAAAAAAAAAAAGTATGATACACGAGAAAGGATGAAAGAGTGATGTCCTATAACCTTCCCGTGGCAGAACAGTTCTGTTATATAAAAAACAAGCAAACAAAAAAACAACTTCTAAGTAATGTAGAGAAAAGTTTACAAAAAAAAAAAACAAAAACAACAACAACAACAACAAAAACACAACAGTAGACCTTGCCAGTCTAGTTGGTATCATAATTCTTTATTGATCCCAAATTAGGAGACTATCTGTAATCCTGAGCATTCAGACAACATATGCTAACTAAGCACTTCGTGTTTTTCTAAACCTTTCCACTTAGAATATTGTTTTCTGCCAAGTATCCCTTCATTGTGCTGCAGAGGACCCACTCTGCTGATAATGATCAGCAGATCTGAATCACAGGATATAAAAAAAAAAAAAAACATGCTGAGAAGTATTAAAAAGTGCCAGTTTTCTTGAATTGAAAGCCCAAAGCTTTACTTCACAAGCATTCATTTCTGAATTTCCAGATCATGTTAGATAATCATTTCCATCTCCTCCTCAGGCTCCATCATGAAACAAGGAAGTTTTCCCTACTTCTTTGTTTGGAAGGCTTTCTTTTCATCTTCAGATCTTTATCTAATCTCCAAATGTCTAGACTTAAGTTTTATTCATGGCTAATTCAAAGCCATTAAATCTCATTCCAGTAATGCTCTTTAAATTCAATAATTCTTTTCTCTCTCTTTCCCTGGTGTATATACCCCCAGTGATACTTATTTTATTATTTTACTGTAACACTATTGACACATTTATTACTGACTTTTACTTAGTGGTGTACATAAACCAAATTATTAAAATTCCTTCTAAAATAATAGGTTCTCTTTTTGCTTAAGCACTATGTAATTGTTTCTGTTATTCTTGTTTGAGATGTTCTTTGTGAACAAAATCAACCTGAATTACAGATGATATTCTACATGAGCTCTTACCTACACCTACCACAACGGTATTACTGCTTCTCTTCATCTACAAAACCTCCTTACCTGTTTAATCTTAAAATTAGGAACCAATGTGAAAAATATCAGTTTGGCTTCTGAGCAAGATATGGCTTTTATGTTAACATTTTTAAATTGAAAAAAAAAAAAAAGAAGAAAATTCATGCTTTGTTAATTCTGAAAGGATGATTAGATCGCAAGTATCTCTGCTAATTTCATAGCATAGATACTGTCCTAATCCAGGCTGCAACCAGGAACTACAGAAGTTAGAAGGAAGATCATGAAGATGTGGATCTAAAATTAACATAATTTCCTCATCTCTGACCCTCCAAGTCTCAGAAGACATTTCTTTTATCGTTGGCCCACATTATGCTTGGATAAAGCTATCAGTAACTAGTGAGACCAATTCTTGTTCTGTGTGAGTGAAGTTCCCACTGTATACATTTTTAATATTTTCTCTGTTCTTTTCTGGAAAGGTATTGCTTCTTTCAAGTCCCTGCCTCATTATTTTAGTATAGGATATTCTGATTTTCTTCTGTGAATGCAATACATTCGCTCTGGTCAGGAACTCAGAAGTAATAATAAAGTTAGAGAAATGGTTGCTCATGAGTCCTGGGAGTTTATTTACTCAGAAGATTTTTAGTGCAGAAGGGGAGAGACATATATGGCAATGTGCAGAGGGGTAATTTCATTGAGAAATTTTGATTAAGTCACATGAAAAACCAAAAGCATGTGTCCTTGAATTATTAGCTGGAACCACTTGCAGAAGTGTTCCACTGAAGGAAATAAATCCCTGCAAATCTGTGGTCCCCACTTGTCTTCTAGGAACACAAATGAAGGGATGGGGCTGCTCAGAGGAAGGTAATAGGAGCAGTTTCAGTGGTAGTAGACTTCAGTTCTGCCACATTGAAGTGCCTAATTCCTACACGTCTGCAAATTCTCATGGGAAAGACAAATGTTCTGCTTTCTTCTCGACAACCTTTTAAACTATTTTCACCTTCCACATTTATGCCTGGAATTTATCCTAGAATTCCTTTATCACCTATCACTTTGTAATTAATTGTGGAATTTGTTATGACTGTCCTGATACTTTAATTTTACATTTTCTATCTATTCTGAATTAGTTTCCACTCTTTGACAGTGTATGCGGTTATATCTTGACCTGTTAAAATAAAAGAACTTTTTGCAGTCTCAAGTCTTCCCTAAGTCTCCTAACTTACCATCTTAAAGCTACCACTATAAAGTTGGGCTTCCAGTTTTGATTCACTCTTTTAGCTCTTCCCTGAATCCTGCCAAATTTTCAACATTATTTCAGTGAAGTGAGATTTAATTTTCACATTTTTCAAGTTGTTTTCATAGTAAATGCTTCCATAAATGGAGCACAGAAAGGTGCACAATTATGAAATCTTCAGATCTATTATTTTGAACTTAACATTTTATTTGTATGCCATCTATCTCCAGCAGACACTGGGACTTCACTGAGTTCTTCCCCACAGCTTCTTGTGTGCCAATGACTTTTCCCGTTGTTAACTCTAAGTCATGTATTATACATCTCATCTATAATTTACCATAAAGAGGGACCTTCTATTATTTATCACCTGTGTGAAGACATTCATGTGCACACATGCATATATGTGATATTTTCTTAAATACATACTCTTATTAATGTATAAATATTTAACAGAGGTTATAGTCTACAGAAATATTACTCTTTAAAATTTTGGATTTTTTTCCCCCCAATATATTTAATATGTACCATAGGGCACACTATTGAAAGAAATAGGTGATGCATCTCTATAGAATATTATTTTAAATGTGAGGAAGAATTAATATCATTTAAAATTTTATCATCTTAATAAAGGTATGTCCTATTTCAAGATATTCCAATTTCTTGTTCAGAACTCACTGTCTTTTTAAGATTCAGTATTGGCCTTAAGCATAAGTTATATATTAAAAAGAGACAAGGGTTTTTTGTTTGTTTTTTAAGCATTAAGCACTGGAGACTATTTCAATTCTGTTCTGTATGCACAATACAGCATTAAGTTGGGACTACAGTGCAGTGAGATCATCAGGATGGTCCTGAAAAAAAAAATCACATTGTATTTCACGTAAGCATTGTCTGTTGTTCAGAAGACAAACTATAAAACAAGCTTTATAATATGCAATCTTCTATTGGTCAGCCTTCCTGTACACAATAAAATTCAGTGCAAGTTTTGTCTGAATAAAAAGAGAGAGAGAAGCCTGGGTTTTAAGAAAGCATCATCTGAGTTAAAGACTTTACTATGTTGAAGGCTTCCACTTTAATATATTATCTCCCTAAAAAAAAATAAGTGCAGATGATGTTTGAAATTGGGTTAACCACACAACTTGCCCATGAATGTTCAGGTATTTGCATTTTCTATTTAAATTGAAAATGACTCTTGGAAATCTTAGCTAAAAAGTATCTCAGAAATTAAATGAGAAAGAGTAGCCTTTTATTGAGTGGTTTTTCAAGGCAGGAAGATATTCATTAGTGAATAGCTGTTACTTTTGGTAACGGTCTCTCCCTGACCGTTTTTAGATGTCTGCATTTGCATACTAGAATTTAAAAGTAGTTTTTATAAAGACTAGGTAGGCCTACAGAACAGAATCCAAGTCACCCAAGTAAAATCATCTCTCCTTCAGTACCTATTATCTCATGGGGATAGTCTGCAGGTATGCCTCAGAAGAAGAGCTAGACAGGTAATAGGAAGAGTGTAGAACAGTTTCAACTTTAATACCTCATTTTGAAAGATTAGGTCAAAGGAAGTCAATGTAACAGGTCGGTCACAATCAGATCCCATCAAACTGCTTACAATTAATTATTCAAGGCTTTCTTTGTGCTCTTGTCAATTTGAACAGAAAAGCTGACAGCTGTTGAGTCTCTATTGAAGACCAGCCTTAAATCATTATTATTGAACTGCTACTTACTAGGCTCTCGGGCCAGCGCTCTTGTCAGAAACAAAAAAGAAATGAAGCACAGTATATTGACTTTTGGATCTTTTGGATATTATTTATTTAATTTTTCTCCTATCGTCTGCTGCGTTCTTTATTCTGCAAGGTGCTGTGCTTTTTGCAGTGGCCCCTTTGCTCCAGAAAGAATGTAAGTCAACAAAGCTCAATTTACAGGGATTGCATATATGTTACACCTTCTTAATGAAAATGCTCTAGGGAGGGGATACCATGTCTCGACTGTGGATGTGGTGTAGAATGCAAATCTAGGGTCAGTGATACAAACTCGTGGGGTTCTGCCTAGGAGAATTTGAGTGAAGAAAAATTGACTTTCTCCTGGGAGATAAAAACTGTGAACTATGAAAGTAATAATGCTGACCCAGATAACAGTTGCTCAAAAGATTGAACCAATGCAGAATTTGCTTAGAATAAATGCCATGCAGCTGTCAGATTTTGCTACATTAATTTTCTTTTTATAAGATTCATTTATGGCTGCTCACATCCCTAAGCCACTGGCTGCATGAAAGACTATACCCAGATTACAGTTGAATATCAAGAAAAAAGAAGAAAAATAATTTTAGTTCAGAGCTTTTTCATCATTATGATTTTGTTGTCTGGGTTTGAAAAACAAGGATAATTATTTTAAAATGTTCTTATCTCAGGGACACTAACATTTTTCAAATGATCATTTAAAATGTCAAGTCCCCAAAACTGCAGTGTGTTTTCTCAATAAAAAGAAGTGCATTGACGCAAATCAAACGTCCCTACATTATATGCCTTTGTCCAAAAGAATACTTTTAGACCTTATGTGTTTAAATCACTGTGCACAAGTAAGAACAAATCACAGATGCATCACTTTAAATCCCTTTTAAGCTCTGTTCTGATGTCTTAAATGACAGATATGTACTTCACAGGTTTCATAATGTACCTATATGAATGCACCTATGTAAAGATGCATTTAATCCACGTGAACTAATCTTTTAAAAGCAGATTACATGGGTGCATTTGGCCTTAGTTGTTATAGACGTAGTCATCTGCAGCTGGTCATCGATGTGTCTGCCTTATTATGTGTGTGCTCCACCAGTTGTGCTACACTGACCATGAGTACAAAGGATGCAATTTAGATTCAGCACATCTTGGACTGACTGAACATGTACATTTGCAGGCATTTCTGTCAAGTCAGTCTTGTTTAGGCAACTTTTCTGATGCTTACATGTTCTGGGAATGTGAGAAATGTCAGTCATATAAATCTTCATGGATAAATGTTATTAACATGGTCAAGGCCATCTGTACTAATATATGATGCTGACAAGCAAAGCCAGTCTGACTCAACATGTTCTTTAATGGCATGTGAAGTTAAAGAAAGAGAATGACTGCTCAAGAAGACTGCTTAGGATCCAGACAATACTTGTCTGTCTGCTTTGATATTTATCTTTTTCTTTTTTTTTTTTCTTTTTTTCTTTTTTTAATGCAATGCTATTCTTCAAAAATCAGTTTCATAAGAACAAATGTTTTGGAAACTCAGGAAGATCAGAAGAAGGTTTAAGAGAGGTTTGCCTGAAACAGTAGTCTGGCAAAAGGCTATATTTTCAAATTAATTTATTTTCACGTCTTTATATAGAATGAAAAACAATGCAAACAAAAACAGTACAGTGGGCTTGTAAATTCTATGACAACCGAAATAGTAGAATAGTAGTAATATTTAGCTCAAACATAGAGTTTTACATATTCAAACTGTGTCCTTATTATGTACGTACACAAAGGGCTGAATAGTATCTGGCCAGTCTTCAGGCATTGCATGTAAAATGAGAAGTAAGAAAGGATGCTTTTATGCTCAAAGCCCAGGACTGGGATACAGGATTCCCAGATCTGCCACAAACACACAAGATAACATTGGGCATACCAAGTAGTTTTACTGTGCTTCAATTTTCCAATCAATTAAAAAATATGCAAATGATGAAAATTACCTGAGAAATGTGCATGAGCATATTTGCATAATGTTTCTGACACCCGGAAAGGCTTCCAAGTCCTGATTTCCAGAACAGTTCATAAATAAATATAATATTCTAAGATATAAATTATAATATATATTATATATAATATATATTATATATAATATATAATATAATATTCTAAGAATATAATATATATAATATTCTAAGAATTCATAAAAATTTGTAATCCACAAGAATGAGGTATGCATGCATGCTAAATGCCCATATACTGATTCAGTGCAACCTGGAATCAAATTCTGCAGGAATTATTTGCATTTATTTTGATATAAAATTGGTGGTCTTTTTTTTCTTTTTTCAAAGCTGATTATATGTGTGGCTTATCTTGTATAATAATTAGTCGCTAATTTTCTAATATTTCTTTACATGGTAATTTCATTGGATTAGAGTCAGCATGAGTCCTTCTGTTTCAGAATACAATATGGAATAGTTTTTACACGTTTCTGCTCCTATTACTGTGATCCTGATGCTGTATCTCTCCTGTTTAAAACACTGCTTCACCAGGGACCCAACAACTATTCTGTATCATTCTATACTGAGGAAAACGTATGGCAAGTCCTAAAAGATGAGACTAGCGTGACAGGAGGCTGTTTTAAAAATGCAAGCATGTTAAGTGTACTACGAGTTGAAAGAAGTTAAAAACATAAATGAAATGGATATCTGTACCTTACCTATGTTGTCTGACAGGGTAAACCTGTTACAGAATCAGGTTCCTATCATATGCCGTGGCTCAGTATGTTTAGAGTCAAAATCAGCGTGCATGAGAGAGGACAAGTTCCAAGAGGAAAAGTAGCAAGCAGCTATTGGTAGGGGATTTAAAAATAATAATTATTATTTTTTCAAAGAGCTGTTGAAAAGCAGCTCTATAGACAACATTATCATCATGTTTAAAAAGACAGAAATGTATATCATTAATTGTTTTTTTTCTACCCTTTAAAAATTACTCATTGAATACTGGACTGCTGTCCCCAGGGAACTGGCCAGGAGTCTCCAGAGGGAATTCCACTGAGGGTCTCCTACAGTGTATATTTTGAATATTTTTTATCCAAAAGACACCATAAGTTTCCTTTATCAAATTGAGCAAGAAAGAAAATAACTCTTTCCCAAGTCATTACCCTAAAACCAAATTAACCTGTTTAAGTTTCCCTAATTTTACACTTTCAAAATAAGACATTAGGTGAAAAAATACTCTAGAATGTACCATATGAGGCTTTGTTAGTTATTGTATTCACCTTAAATAAATATTCCCAATGTTCAGATGAATTGTGAATTTCTGAACGGAGTTTTTCATGAAGGGAAGTTGGTACTGTTTCTCATTAAACTGTTTCTCATAAAAATGTTCTTTCAGGTTGAGATCCTTCATTACCTTCATAGTTACTTGCAGAATAAATGTGGTTAAACATGTGGGGCCACAGAGCTGCAGCTGCTATAATTAATGTAGCATAATATTGATTATTTGCAGTTTGTTAAAATAATTCTGCTGCTGGTGGCACTTGTAATTCTGTGTATGCAAGGCTGTGATTTATTCTGATCATATTGTCTATAACAGTACGTATTCTGCATATGCAATGATTTTGAAGCTATAAACTATTAAGGTGCACACTTGATGATGGTGACATAAACCAACTGCTGTTCATGCTGGAGGAGATGGAGGTTCTCCCTTTACTTAACAAGTAAGGTCTTCCTTGTGTTTAAATATACATGCGGCTAGAAGGAGAGATGGGTTTTGTTTCTGGATGTTGCGGAGAGTAAAGTGCAAGTTTATCTGTGCTAAGCTACTGGTCAGCTGTAGGCCATTTATTTATCTGGGATGCACCAGCAAAAGCCTGAGAGAAGAAATTTTAATCCTCCAGACAACTCTATATATCATGGACAGAGATGAATCCTCTTTAATCAGAGCCCTTAAAGCTAGCTAGTGATTTAAAATTATCTGCTTTCTTTCTAGATGAAATAAGGAAAGCAGCTTCTACAGCAATATGTGCAAGGACCCAAATCACCTAAACTGTGTTATTAAAGATTATGGCAGTTTTATTTAAAGTCCTGGAGGACTGACAGTTAACAACAGTGGGTAGAGAACTCTAGCTGCTCATGCCTAATATATTCATAAAAGATTAAGATGGTAAACAATTAAACACAAACGTTATGTGATCAGTCACGTTTGTGCCATTTAATCATAAAGTAGTAACAATTAACATAACATTGTGTACACAAATATACAGCTCCTGCAACTGTTTATGCTTAAAAGAAAAGATTATGTTTATTTCTCCTTTATAAAACTTCAATACTGTATACATAATATAAGTGGAATTGATACTGTCAATTGGCATGAAATATATTTTTGCAGTCTCAGAAACATGGAGAGAGCAATAAAATGATCCTCTCTATGGTCTGAAGTTTGTAATCCGTCCAACAATCTGGTTTTAAGAATGGCCATTATCATAGTATCAAAATTTATTCAGAAAATAATAGAGCTGTGCATTATAATAGCACTAATGCTCGTATTTCTTTCCTTGTTCTGTGGTTACAGAAACACAAATGTACTCATATTACTGTTAAATTTAAAGGAGCTAAAACCAGGAATAGAGATGCCAATGGCTTTCAGAACCTGTTTAATTTTTGAGCATTGTGTTCAGGCCTCATCTTGTCTGAATTTGAATCCAGCATGGTACCACAACCCTTGTTCCTATGGCAATACTGTAACTGAGTCAGCAGATTATCTATATCAGCTCAGTTTATAAATTCAAAACTGGAGCTTTATTTTCCTATTTTCCTCTCCTCCCTCCATCCCTCACTCTTTTTGTTTCTTGCTTACTTGCTTTCTTTGCTTTCTTTTTACTTTCTCTTTCTCTCTATTTTAATTTTATGCACCTCATGGTTCTGTATGCAAGAATTAGGCAGGTTTGTTGTCTTAGTGTAGTAATGTTGTATGCAAAACTTTAAGGGAAATCTGGAAACTATAGCTATAGTACAACCTAAAGTACGAGAGACAGTGAAACATCTTGGAATAGAGAAGTAAACACCACAGTATCTAGATTTGACTAAATCTATTTTCTTTGGAGAGATGCAGAGAGAATGTTGGTCCCTAATATTACTGAGAATTATAGGTGCCAAAATAATAATAATTCTTGTATGTTAAATATTTACCTCTTTTAGTTTTTATACCTTCAATGATTCGATAGAAAATATTTCATGACCTTTCTCCTTTTGTCTCATGCTGGTGTAGAAGGATGGTGATGATGATGGACAGCCTAGACTTTGAGCAGCTCTGACCTCTGCTGGCAGAGGGGCAGGGTGACTGATCAGTAACTGATTTATTTGCATCCCCAATGTAGACTGAGCTGCCAACACAACAGAAGTTTCCCGAGGGGAGACCTGACTGAGGTAGAGGAGGTGAGGAGGGTAAAAGGAGTTAAAGAGTGATGGTGTAAGAAAAATGTATATATATATATTATTTTTTGAGCTATGAGTTCTATACAAATTTTGGAAAGTTTTTGGAAAGTTTTTGTCTATGTTACAATTAGAACCATGTCAGTCATAGTGTTGAAAACATTCATGAACATCCTCAACTTTTTTGTGGAGAGAGAACCTCAGTTACTTTTTATTGAACTCAGAACAGATTATGTGTCCAGATAAAAGAGAAAAAAATACCTCATGTGAGGCTGCTGGCTTCTTTTATAAATTCTCAAATTTAATTCTAGGAGAAAAAAAAAAAAGGATGAAAAGGGTTGCTTATAGCTGTGGAACTGAAGAACTCTTCAGACCTACAAGCTCAGTCTAGTGATACAGATGTATTTCAGAGAACTCTGAGGAGTTTGGAACAACAGCTCACATGTACCAGCAGCCTCTTTTGCCACTTCTCATGGCTTTTATGCCTATTTCTTTCCTTGTCTCGGGAAAAAATGGGAAGATCAAAGACCTTAATTCCTCAGGAGTAACATCTCCCTCTGGTAGTACTTGAGAAAATTTGTCACTGAATTTTTCACCCAGAAAGTGAGTCATGCTCATGGTGGCTTCTCCAGTTACCTAAATTAAAATCTGTGAGAGTCAAGAACCAGGCAATGTAGTGCAAATAAGTATTTGATTCAGCAGGTATGCCTGAACGGTGGAGGTGGTAACACAAGGGAGGGCTAATTTCAGTGTAATTGATTAAGGAAGATAATTGTCCTTGGGCTGCAGGGCAATGCTATGATTTCCCTTGCCTGCTCTCCTGGAAGTAAGCTGTGGGTTGTGTCCCTGACAGGGAGAGCAGCAGTGGTCAATGCACTCCAAAGGGGCAATATATAGACCCCAGTGCTGAAGGAAAACAAGGGACCAGAAAAAATCAGTTTATCCTCTGTAAGATCTGATAGTGAGGCCTGTAAGCTTGGCTACATCCACAGAGGGGAAGGCTGTGCTGAGCAGAGTGTAGCCATGTTTTGACCATCTGCACCACCTACTGTGAGCAACATCCCAGGCATCTCTTGTAGGTTGAGAACATTATATATATATGAGCGGTGCTTGGAAAAGTGAAATCCTTACCTCTCTCCTTCCCCACATTCCTCTCTTTCATCATCTAATCATTGGTTTGTGTATCAAATGCACTGGCAGGACTGTGACTTCAGCGTACAGTTTCAGCATGGCTGCTTCTAGCACATTTTCCATGCCCAAAGCAGCAGATTGCTTTGCTTTGAGAATGATGTTGTAGCAGTACTATAAAACTGAGTTATAGGTTACACTTTGCTTTGGCTCTGCAGGGAGGTTTCTCCCCTTGCATGCACAGGTCATGCTAGAAACTTGCTAGCAGAAGCAGTTCTATCCAGCAGAGGTGACAAGTACAGCTGATAAAAGTTTATTTGTTCTATATTATCATTTGGCACACGATTAGAGCAGCCATCTGTTCCCTTAATTTCTATCAACCCAATTTAGACTGCAATAACATAATGCCATAAGATGTGTTTCCAACAAAGTGAAAATCAAATATGATTTTTAAAAACATCTTGAGGATAACATGGCCCCTATTTAAAGACTAACAGCGTGCTGAGGGAAAAAAAAAGGCATTATACAAGAATAATTAATGTTACAGTTTTAAAATATTCTCATTTTAATACAAGAATATTTTACAGTAATTCTACAGGAAAGTGTTCACGTTTTCTTATGAATTATACATGAGAACAATTTCACATAGGAAACCTAAACAGAATTATTTTAACTTATTACTAAGACCTGTAAAATTTTATTTTAATCTCTGATATCATACAGTTTAATGGAAGGCATTAAAACCTTACATAAGAGCAATTTCATAATTGTTAATGTGACCTCTTCTCACTTAAAGAAATGAATACATGATTTACCAATGCAGCTAAACTTTAATGAAGTCACTAGGTTATTCAGAATACTAGTCAGCAGA
Source organism: Anser anser (assembly GCF_964211835.1). Classification (NCBI taxonomy): domain Eukaryota; kingdom Metazoa; phylum Chordata; class Aves; order Anseriformes; family Anatidae; genus Anser; species Anser anser. The sequence goes on along the minus strand of NC_139720.1, from coordinate 116,121,914 downwards.
TGGTAAATTTAGGGGTATGCTTCTAAAATGTCACGGGATTTTGGCCCCTTGGTTGAGGTTGGTCAAGACTAAGTATGACCCAGTTTCCTTCTGCTTTTCCCTCTTTCTTCTCTTCAGGGTCTTACTAGTTCAAAATATGTACTTTCAAAACAAAGATTTTGATAACAGCTCAAATAAAAACATAAAGTTTCAGTTAAGGAATGAAGTTTAGTTAAGGAAACACGTTGATGAAGTATACAAATGGACCAAGTGTTTGTATGATGGCAAATAATCTTATGGTTCGGTGAGTTACGTAGGGAGATTGGATTGTGTGATAAAGATGTCATGTATGAATATGTAGCTTTTCATACAGACAGTGCTCGTGTCAAGAAAGACAGTAGGTTCAATCTATAGAATGGGGGAAATCTGTCCTGTAAGTCCGAAAAGGATACCAGAATTTTTTATCAATAACCAAAATAAGTTATCATTGGTAAGAGAACTAGTGCAATTTCTGGATGCATAAATGTATGGAATATTTCTATAAAAGAGAGTGGTGACATTTTGCATTCACTATTACCAGAACTGTTAATGAAACTATCTGCATGATCCAAACTTTAAAAAGAATTTCAAAAACTTGTTAAGGTGTTGGGCAAAAACTGCAGGAATATTTCAAGATATGAATTATTCACAGTAAATGAGTTAGGAAGTTCAATCTATATAACTAATTAAGGAGATATGTGGTTTAAGAGGTAATTTCTTCACATTCCGTAATTACTTAAACAGAAGATTTCTGACTGCAGAGGAAATCTTTAATGAAGGCACAGTAAGATTTGATAGCTGGGGTCAAAGCCAGATAGACCACAAACAATACTCTAACTTTCAAAAGTGAGAATAATTAACCACTGGAATAATTTACCCAGGGGTATCAAATGCTCTCCACTATAGGAAGTCTTTAATCATGACTAATGTCTTTTTAAAAAGCTGTAGCTTAACTTCCAGATATGGACTTGATGCAGGAATTAATGGGTGAAGCATGAAAGGTGAGAATAAATGACTCTAATAGTTCTTTCTAGTCCTTGGATCTATATATTTTTTCAGTCTCTGCAAGACAAAGTTATGTATCAGTGACAGATGAAGCCCTGAAGAAAGAATGATGGGTTCCGTTTACGTTTTTCCACTGACTTGTTTACATCAATCTACATATCTCAGTAAGCTTATTTGTAAAACTTTTAAATTTTAAATAATAATATGTTACTACGCTTGCCTACTTCACCAAGGTAGTAAAGGTTGCTAATGTCCTTTGAATTCTTTAAATGAAAGACATACTAAAGATATTGGGCCAGGTCTTCAAAGCCTCCAAGCACTGAAAACGAAAAAAGATGTAAGCTTTCAACATCTCTGAAAATCAGATTATGAAATTATTATAATCAAGTTTTCAAGGCATTAATAAAAACACTTCAGAATAATAAATGGGAATTATGAGATATATTTTGACACTCTTCTTTTTAATTGTTGTGAAGGAGGCTTCTCTGTCTTCCTCCCTTGAAGACTGCTAACAGCCAAACAAACAGAAAGCTTCAGCTTATCTGAAAGGATGTTCCATAAAAAAAAAAAAAACAAAAAAAAAAAAAAACACTTATTTGCTATATTAAGTAGATGAGTCAAAAAAATTAGACTTTGTTACAGCAAAGTGAGAGCAATTAAATTAAATGTGCCTCAAGAACAGAACACTCCCCTAGATCAACAGGGTAATAAAAACTAGTCGATCCCTATCCCAGTGCATTTCTAAACACTTTTTGAAGTACAGAACACAGAGAGCTCAACACTTCAGGTTTGTCACCATTGACAGCCTGTCAGTTTTAATGAAAATGCTCTCCATTTAGAAGATGACAGAAATTACATGCATTTCCCCTTTTATTTTTCTGTCATCTTTTCTGTCTTGCGTTTTTACAGTAGAAGGTGGAATTGGTTATTAAAGCATTACATAAGTATGCAAAATATATTAAGAAGAAGGAAGAAAAGGAAAAGCTTTAGCCCTGCAATTATATATAATGTGTTGGTGAGAAATGTATATTGTGGGATAACATCTGATGTGTGGCAATAACTATTTATTTTTAGTTATATTTAAAGAGGGAGAGGCAAATTCTCTAGATAATGCATTAAATGAAGGTTTTATTATACAATTGCCTGAGTAATTTCGAACAGGAAGATGATCTAAGCAGTGTTAGATAGCTCAAGTACATTCATAACTTCTCTAGAAAACATAGCAAGATAACACTGAACAATTTCTTGGCTCTGTATAGCTTCCACAAGCCTCTTTTAATAAGTGGCAGGCTTTTAATAAGTGTACCAGCTCTGCTTGACAGAGATGTAAAACTGCACCTGAGGAAACTTGCTGCCAGGACTGAAGAAGGAAGGCTTCACCTGAAAGTATGAGGCAGTACTACGGGATCTGGAAACAGCCCACAAATCTATACAGAGTCTTCAGCCTGGCAGTAGCCATTCCTTATGTTTCCCCAGTTTTGATTCCAGTGTAAGTATTAGTGAGAATAATGGGTGCAGTGTTGAGACAGTGAGGAGGTGGGCTTTTGGCAGGTTTAAGGAAAGCTATGAATTTCATCCTCTGTGACAGCTACTTCAAGCTTATCCTAAGAGAAACAAATTTAATTATTAGTGATGGCCTGTATAGAACATACCTCAAATTTTTGCAAGCTTTAGGAAAACAGAGAATGCAATTAATTGCTAAGCTTTTTACACAAATTTGTACAGTTTTATACTTGTGCCTACTAATGGTCTCCAACAGTGCAAATTTTTGTAGAACTAGAATTATGTATATTTAGCAAAGCTAAAATTGGAGCCCAGGAAAAGAAACCTACATGAAGCCATTGTACAATGAGCACATTTCTGCCCATCAACTGTTTAGTTTCCAGTTGCTTGACCTAAATGAACAGCCTTTGAAGGTTTACTGGAGGGGCCAGAAGGGTCACAGCCATCCTGTTAGCCCCTTCTTATCTCACTTATGGTCCTGGTCCTCTGATGTTACAGCAGTTGAGCAGCTTCTCCACTGACATCCACCCCTGTACTGTTTGATAATGGAGTTACATCCTAGTTTGGAAAGCCTGATCTGATTCTTGATCGGGCTCCAGAGGACAGGTCTGTATGGTGTGTACAGTCCCTAATCAGCGGCCCATCAGCCCTGCCAGCCGAGTTGCATTGCTGTGGGCAAACACACATCTGAAGTGGCTGTGCTATCTGAAATACAGAGCTGCATAATGCTCACACAGCTGGAAACGGAAGCAAGAGATTGCCTCTGCCACATACCCACCATTAACCCCAAGTAAAATCCTTAAATGTGATTCCTTTCTCCCGAAGCTATCATTTCATGCTGCCTAAAGACTAAGGGAGACAATTGTGCCTTAATTACCTTTAGCCCTTGTAACATATTTCTTGGCAAAGGTAGATTTGCTTTATGAATATTACAGTTGTGCAAAATCTGCATGATGCAGGAGTCAAACAGCCCAGGGTTTTCACAACAAAATTCTAAACATCCTTTCTCACCTAGAATTATGGATGAATGTAAACCTGGTTTAAGGGTACAGATGTTGAGCACCTGTGTTATGAGGAGATAGGGTGGAATGGGCTGATTGATTATGTCTGCATAATGGGGACTGTGAAGAGGAAAGGAAGAAATACAGGACACTGTATCTAGGAGTTGTAGTGTGAAAATCAACCAGAAAAAAAATTTTATCCTCTGGCCATCAGAAAGTACAACCTCTTAGTGAACTGACATGAATCTGCCTCCCTAAAAGGAGGAAGAATTCTCCTCAGCTGTGGCTTTCAAACTGTGCTGTACATATGACAGGAGGTAAGGAACAGCCCTATGACTGTTAAGAGATGTACTAGCTGGTTGCCAGAATACTTGCAGATCGGATGTTTTCTGGTTGCTCATAGCTGTTAGTTGCCAGATATTTGTAGAAAATGCACTCAGCTTGTTTGGTCAAGCCAAGCTATTTTGCAGACTAGCGAATAAATAACTTGTAATAACTAGTAATTGAAAAGCTAGGTAAAACATATTTTATCAGTTTAACATATTTTTATTAACTGTGTATATTGTTTCATCCAAACATTACAACTAAACATATTGAAATATAAGATGCACGATAGCTTTGCTTTTCTCATGTAGCCTTTAAAATGCCATACATACCTGGCTGTGAAATTGTGAAATATTACCTACTCAGGTGCTTTTCCTGCTCTGCTCAACTGTATTTGAAACATAAGATTTCCATATATAAGCACTTGCATTTTCAGGGGCATATGACATCAATATGGCCTTTGTATCAGAGGGAACCCCCCACTAGGTTGGAATATAGTGTTGTACAGTGTCACTGATAGCTCATGGCTGAGGAAAGCACACTTGCCTCCCAGTCATACATCTTCCCTTGGGTCTTCCCTTGCCCAGCTCTCCCCCTTGACAGCTGGGAGTAGCTCAGCATCTTCTGTGTCTCCATGCTGTGGATTTATTTTGTTAATATATTTATTATTAATGGCACATGCTGTTAGAATAAAACAGATACTTTAGAAGAGTATGTACAATATGGCATAAGCTTTTCTGAAGGTGTGACCCGACTGCTTCCATGTTTATGCCTTGACTTTCAGGAGAACAGGGCTGCCAAGACAAGTAGCATGGTTATTTTATAATTCAGTATGCATACAAGGATGAGAGAGGTGAGCTGAGGTTGTGTTATTCAATATTCTCTGTTCTAAGGGTCAGTCTTGTCCAGTGCTATTAAATGGTTGTATTTTTTTTTTTTTTCACTTCTTTTAGATTGTGATTTAAAGGAGATTGCCTTTGGTAATAATACCATTTCCTTTCTGTCTTTTCTCTGCTGGATTGCTTTCCCACTGACTCATTTTTGAGCAAGCACCTTGACTACACTTAATTATTAAAAAGTCATTGCTCAAATACAGTTCCGAAGAAAAGGAAATATTTCTTACCGCATATTACTGAATATTAGATCATAATGTGTTTCTTCTTTGTGTATTCTCTCGCTTAATTTGGGAGACATTTTTTATAATACACAGATAGAGGTTTGTATGCACAACTCTGCTAGTGTGCACAACTCTGCTAGTGAATGACCATATCACTCTATGATGTTAAGTTATACTAGATTAAATTCTTTACCTTATATTTTATTTCAGATACCTCTTGGATATTGTTTTGTGATTGTGATGTAGACCACGACACCTTTCTTTCTTTCATTCCTCACATTTGTCTTACAGATCCTTACATTTTCAATAAGAAATACATGTGTTAATATCTTTATATGCATTTGCAGAGAGCACGTAGTAGACTTATAATTTGCAGCCTCTAGACTCTGGCAACAAAACCTTCAGGACCCTTCAGCCTGCATCCTCCATCGCCCAGTGTGAGCAAGCAGAACACATTAACAACCTGCAGGTATTTTAAACACTGCAAATTCTTGTGTCTTTCAGGACCTAGATTTCTCATCACATCCACGGGAGCCTTGTATATTTTAGATGTACAGAATGAAGACGGACTGTACAACTACCGATGTATCACAAGGCACAGATACACTGGAGAAACACGACAAAGCAACAGTGCAAGACTTTTTGTATCAGGTGCTCCCTTTTATATATATATATATAGTGTGTTGAAATAAATACTATATATGCCTCTCTCTAGTATGCTGAACTGATATGGCAGGATCTTGATCTTGTATTAATATGCACCAACAACCAAGTTGTCTATCAAATGGAAGGTAGAAGTGAGCTTATTGCAGCTCCCTAAAATCTGCTTTTTTAAAATCTGCTTTTTTTTTTTAATTTTTTTTTTGATTTTACTGCTACTAGTAGATATTCCCAGAGAATCGGTAGGGTACACGGCGTGTCACTGACATTTAGTACAGTGATTTTTAGCATGCTTTGTAAAAGGACTGTGGATGTTAAAGTAGACATTCACAGTGAAAGTATCTAGTTACCCTAGCTTCCCCTTTGAAATCAAAGGGGAGCCATAGACACTTTACAGAGTAGTGCATCTGGCCTACTTCAGCTGCTTCTATTGGGGTGAGATGAATTGCCCTACGGTGCCTATTTTTCTTTAACCACAGCAGGAGCTCAGGGTATTTAGCTCAGCTGTAGGTATTTCCACTGCAGGAGCTTCAGGTCAGCTGAGGTGCATTTCAACTTTCCTCTTTCATTTCAGATGCTCCTTCCCTAAGGTAAGCAGTGTTTTCTCCTACTTCCAGCAGGGATCTCTAGCCAGAAAGGGAATGTGACCTGGCTGAGGCCACTAAGGGTGCTGCAGGTAGACTGGAGGGCTAGCAGGTGGCTGTACATGGGCAAAGCTTAGACCATGGGCAAATGGCCTTGTGCAGCAGGTATGAAAATTAGAAGATAGGTAGGGTATTTTCATTTTTCTTTCAATTTGCTAATTATCTACTGATTGTTGTGAGTGCGAAGGATTGCCAGGGTCCCCCCACCTGACTAAACACATGGGGTGGTCAATATGGTATTGCTCCAATTCCCCCATTTTATCCCAGTGAGAGGTGCCAGTTGTGGGTAAGGTGAGGTGAGAAGGAGGAGCAGATGCTAGGCCTGGGTTTGCAGCTCTCTCCTAAATACCTCTATATAAGAATAGCCATTTTCCATCTCCCCTTCCTCTCCCTGCTGGGTGCCTGTAACTGCACCGTATGTTTGCATGTGTGCAAATCTACAGTTGTATTCCTGAATCCATAGTTAGCTGACAATAGGCTTTCTCCTCTCTCTCCCTGTGTCTTTACCTTACTGAAGACATGTCCACCATCCCACTGAATGCCCACAGAGTTTTTTCCTTTTCACTGTTATTAAGTTGCCAAATAACCTTACAGATCCATCAGGGTATAGTGACCTTCATAATCTAACAGCGTGAACATTCTCCTTTTAACCTTGTCCTCTTGTATTTTGCTCTTTTTATCAGGAAAACAAAAACAAACAAACAAAACGAACACAGCACCTAGTGATTAAGTCTTAACTCTCTATCCTCTGTTTGAGAGCAATAAGGGAGACAGAAGTGGGCACAAGGTCTTGCATTAGTAGTATACTTCCTACCCTCCTCCAATATGATCATTGCTGAAAGATATGGGAGCCCTTAGAACACACAAATCAGTACTTAAATATGCTAATGCTAAAAATAGTGTCATTGTTCAAGTTCAAGAATCACTTACCAGTCAGATCCAGGAGTTTCTTCCTTTGATATCTTTCTCCTGTGGGTAAAACTCTTGCCTCTGCTTTTTCCAGACAGATGAAAAAATATTTTTCCTGCACAATAATCTATCTGCTTTGGTCTTATAAGGATAGGCAGGGTCCTATCCTTCTATCTGGCTCCATAATATGGTCTGCTTCCGTATGAAATCATGCTAAGGCTGAGCCAGTGGTAACATAAATAAAATCAAGCTTGTATCTTGGTTACCACAGGCAAATTTGTAGTTATTTCACTGAACAAAAGGGTAAAACTGAAAGCTCTGTCTTGCTCATCTTTCATAACATGCACTCTAAAAAATGTGCCCTGTCCGGACTTCCCTCTTCTATTCCTCTTCCACAGACCAAATCAAAATAGGAAGTTTACCTGTGTATTATAGATGGCTTTTTTTGAATTCTGTGGGATTAATTGTTCTCTTTTAGATCTATACAGGGCTCTGATTTCCAGTCCCGTTAATCTACTGAACAAGTGCAGCAATTATGTGCAGTTTGTCTCTTAATACTTCTCATGCTACTTTTCTTCTTTCATTATTCTTTAGAGAAATATATTATGTTTTAAAATAGTGAGTCCTTCAAGAGCTGAGATCAGAGAATCCATGAACATAGTCGTGAAAGGTCTACTTGCATGAGACCTACATTTTTGCCTGCCTTTTACAGCCATAAATATTCTTAGCTTAATTGAGGATGAAAAAAATTGTCATGGATATTGATTATGTTCTCTTGGTCATATTTTAAATAATTAAGTTTCTTTATTGTTTGAAAGAGTGAGGAAGGTAATGTGTATATGAGAGAAAATACAAAGGTGAATAATTAGTATGCCTATAATTGAAGCAGAGTTCTAAATTTCATTTGCAGTAGGAACATTGCTTTCAAATCATGTGACTTTTCAAAATAAAACTATACCCAAGACCAATAATGTGGTAAAGAATATTTCTATGATGCCCATTATAGTGTACATTTCAAAAAATAATTTTGTCAAGCCATGAGTTCCAGCTCCTAAAGTCTTTAACTTTTTTCACCCCCTGACCCTCAAGAAAAATAAATAAATAAATACAAAGACCACATGATATTGAAAGCGTAATGAATTTCTTGCTCTGTCCTTCAAAGAAGATCCAAAGGTGAATGTTTTAGTATGTACAACAGTATTTTGTCTCATTTTTTTCCCTGTTGTCCTTGCCAGAAGTCATTTGCTGCTGACTGCTGAAGCACAGTAAAATAATAACTCAAAATACTCCATATTACATATTGTAATTGGGGTATTTTACTTTATTGTTTGCCTCATTGGAGGTGATTGCATATGAACACTGGGGTTTCTTTTGTGCTTTTTTCTTTCTATTTAGTTGGTTAGATGTACTGTATGTAGGAGTTCAAACTAGAAGTCTGGTCCAGGGACATCGCAAAGAGATGTTTTTACCATCCATTTCAATATATAAGAACAGAATGCAATAAATTTGAAATATCTCCTCTATAAGAACCAGTTCAAGGTTTCTCAAGTACATAAGCAAATCTCAGTTCAGTTGTTCTGCAGATGGGGATTCAGGTAGGGTTATTCCTGCTCAGGCTCAGTTCAAGAAGGAAAAAGGGGAAGTGGCTTTGACCTGGGACAGACGACCTGGGAACAGGTGGGCTTTTCTTGAAGGGTGAGACACAACAGTTAAAGAGAGGGGTCATGCTTCCCACCGTGGCTACTGACATCCTATCCACCTCCTGGGGGCAGCCTGCCTGCCTTCCCGCTCCCTGACTTCTGCTGAGGCAATGGCTGCTTTGTTTTCACCGTCAGTTTGTTATCTAAGGTGGTTTCAAAATTTCCCTGAGCCTAGCATTGAAGCATGTGTGGTTCTCTACAGCAAAATTGGGTTTTTCAACACGTGGTATTTATTAGTCACATCTTTTCCTTACCTTAGTTCCTTCCCTGATATTCCCCTGTCTTGTTTCAAGTCCAAATAGTACTTTGTATTTTTGTACTTACAGGATTGTAAATGGGACCACATATATCCTCCACAAAGCCTTTTGAAGTTAAAAACATATGAAGAAAATGTGATGTTACTGGGAGCTTTTAAGTAGGATTGCACAGGCAATAACTCTAAAAGTCACTTCTACTTTTTCATTATTTAATTGTTATTTTCAACTGAAGAAACTGTTTTCATGTAGACGTAATCTTTCTAGCAGCCAGAGCTGTAATCCCTCGCATGCTTACATTTTCATGGAGTTAATTCCTCAGGCTAAACAGAGGAATCTGTGCACAGAAAACATAGATGCCTGATGACCCCAAAGGGGAGAAAAGGAGAAGAATAATCAATTAGTCAAATTGACATTGGCATTTCCAATAACATCCTGGCAGAGTGTGCTCTCACTAAGCCAGACATAAACAGCATGGCAAGCTAAAAAATAAACTCCTCGATGCCAAGTATGGACCCAGTGGCTACCAATGCATACAAAATCATCTGTTTAACTACTGGCTGACTTGTTTCTGATGAGACTGACAAGTAAATTGCTGTAAACTGAATGTGTTTTTACCTTCAGTGGTTCAAATTTCTGCTGGTACCCACAGAGAAGGAGAAAAAAATGTGGTTATCTTTAATTGAATTTGGCATTTGGAGTTTCATTTAGGTATTCATACAAAATTTAATTAGCCCATTTGTTTACCATCACAATTTTAGTTTCTGGACTGATAGTTTAACATGCATAGTGATTATACCTAATACAGTACATGTATTTTGCCAGGTGTGGCTACAGCTCATGAAAATATAGCTAAATTATTTTTAAACTTAACTAACTCAGGTAGGGATTACACTATCACTTGGATTCAGCATGGACTGCTCATTTAATCTCTCCTGCTTCCGACAGGAACCTGCTGCAGCTGTTGTGAGCAGTACCTGAAATAGCTAAGTCAAAGACCACTAGAAAACTTCAACGTTGTTGTAATCACACCTACACCTAGAGAACTGCTATGTAGATATATCCAAAGGACATCAACATGTCAGACAGGAGCCAGAAGAGTTGATCAGCATGTGGAGTTTCTCTGTGAGACAAAAATCCTATCAAAATATGTTCATGCGATAAGCAAATTCTTTAATGAATAATTGTTGATGTATTGTTCGGTATTTCTGTCACGCTAGATCCAGGACAAGCTTCCATCATGCTGCTCAGAGCTGTAAACCATGTCAGCCTCTTTCTCCAAGAGTTTTCAAATTAAAAGAGCTGGCGTCACAAATAGAGTACTATTTTTGATGGGGGACATACATATTTTGTGAAAGTACTCTACCAGACTTCTGTGAGATGCATAAATACATACCAGTATTAAACAAGCATGTTTATATGAGAGCTGCTTTTCTCAGTAAGCTGTGCACAGAAAGTTGGAGTATTAAGTTGTGAATTGTTCTTCTCACCTTAAGCTCTTTTTACAGAAAAAAAAAACAGGCTGGTCTGTCAGTTAGACTACAGATAGAAATTCCCATGTCTTTGCCCATTTCTTTCCTGACAAAGGAATATATTGCTCCTTTAATTCAAAGCCTTTGGATCACTGAGAAGCACGGAGAGTGTTTTGGCTTTGTTCTAATAGAGTAGTGGAGGGATAACTGTCATAATTGGTCAGGCAACATATTTTTGGCTCTCTATTCTTCTGATAGGGGACATGAAGGATGACCAGGGAAGTGGTTGCCATCTGGAAAAAGTCCAATGGGAGAGTTTCCAAGTAGACATGAGATGTTCCAGTAGCACATGCTGTTTGATCTCAGCCACCACCACTGAGATATTACAGGCTGATGGCTGGGGCACCGTAGCTAACTGCAGTACATAAAACACTGGGCTAGTGAGTCAGAAAGGCAGGAGAATAAATATTGATATATTGCTTAGTGAATGTAATAATTGTAATACTCCCATTGAAAACCACTATTTGTTCTTTCAGATCCAGCGAATTCAGCTCCATCTATTCTAGATGGGTTTGACCACCGTAAAGCCATGGCAGGACAGCGAGTGGAGCTGCCTTGCAAAGCATCAGGGCACCCCACACCAAAGTATCGTTGGCTGAAGGACAATGTTCCCTGGGAGCCTGACAGCAGGTTTCGGCAGACAGTTACAGGTTTGCTGATAGAGAACACGCGTCCCTCAGACTCAGGCAACTACGTCTGCGAGGTGTGGAACAACTATGGTACTGCTGAGATGATAGGGCGACTATATGTAAAACGTAAGTCCTTGCCTGAGTGAAGCTCTTGGACTGCCTCCTGCTTGGGCATTTGCATGTGGGAAGATGTTGCTATGCCTTACTGAACCTTCTGTTGTGTTACTTTACCTTAGCAATGTTTTAACTTCTCAAAGTTGTGCAACATCAGAAAGTAGGCTCTGTGGAGATGAGTTAGTTGGACAATTGAGCGATCATAAGTGCAAACAGATGCAATTTATAATGTAGCTATATAATTTATCACACAGAGGATATGTAATTTAGAAGCTTCAATTGGATGCTTAAAAAGAAATTGCAAATGTTCTCATGAATAAAGCTGCCAAACTCTTGTTGCCATGACTCATGCTGTTCAGTAATATTGAATACTCATACCTCCTCTCAGTTGAGTATTCATGTGTGAATATTCTGAATGTTTCACAAATTCTAGCAAAGATAATTATTACTCAGAAGCACTGCACTGGAAAAGTGTTATTCTTCTATTGTTAAAAAGAAATTATTTCCTGAAATAGAAATAATGCTTTGTGAACTAACATTTCCACCTGTACAGCACAACTAGCAAACTGAAAAGGGACAAGTTTGTGAATAGTTCAGGCCATTAAAATGTCTTTACCACTAATTACACATAGTGGATTTAGGCAAAATAAAACAGATCAGTAATTTATGTATTATAACGAAGGATCTTTGCTGTTACATATATGCATAAAAATTAGTTTAATTCAGTTTGCCATGTGTGACACTAAGCCAAAATGTCCAGAAACATGACGTAACAGTGTTGTTAGTGATACTGAATGCATCCTCACACCCGAGTGATATGTTTTACTTATGGACTCAATGGTCAGCCAGACCATTAGCAGTTATCAATGGGTAGATATCTAATGGATAGTGTTGGCAGGAAGAAAAAGTTGGGGAAAAAGTGTTACTCTTCTCTATAATGGAGGATATGGTTCACTTTCTTGACTCATCTTGGCTTTAAGGTGGTGGTAGTACTCTTCAGCATACCTACTTTGTTTAATTGGTTGTTGACAGTTTGGAGGCTTTGTGGCCTTTTCTTTAAAAAACATAGGATATTCAGTGACTTGTAACATGCATGTGATCACAGATTAACTACTGATCTGGATCATTTTGGAGGAAAAGTCTATTACATAAATGTATGGGATCTGGAATGATGGGGACCATGGACCCACATGTGGTTTTTTTTCCAGGCCTCTGTTCCCAACTGGCCTGTAATTTTTGGCAGTACATATTGGAGAAGCACTAAAGATTTATTCTAACTTGCATGTTACAAATTTTTCTGTAAAGTGATTGAGTTAGTTGAGGAATTTTTTATATATAAGTGTGAGTATATATATGTGTATGTATGTACGTAAGCTGGCTAAAAAAATAGAATAGTATGTGTTTAGTATCAGAGATGATATCAGCATTGATTATCCACAAGTGAAGAAGGAAATGTGTTATATATTTCATTCTTATTTTTAAAGGCAGTATTGAACATACACCAGAATCTATTATAAATGTACACTTCAAACAAGTCCCTCATCTTTATAAGGAAGTCAAACCTAAATATACAAAACATGAGATCAGATCTGCATTCATTAATGCCAGTAACTATTGGCAGGATAAAGATTGTTTTCCTTGCATTTACATTTATGATTTTTCTTTAACACCATTCATTCCTTTTGTTTGCTGCCATATAAAATTTCTACTTATGTCCTACAGCTTCTTAAGGATGACTTGAAAACACTGTACTCCTCCCACATCAAAGTGGAAAATTTAATGATCCCACACAAAGAAGCACTTGGGTATGGACAGATTCCACAGATCTTTATAGCTACACTTCTGGTAACATTTTAGTGTGGATCTTCCAGTCTTAAAAACAAAATCTCCTGGTCCTTGGCATTTACTACAGTTGTTCACATCAGATAATGTGAACTATGTGACTTTGGAGGAAATGAAAACAGAAGATGAGCTTCAGGATTACACCTAATGCACCAGTTTGAAGTCCGCACTGAACTAATCTGAAATAGTGTCCTACCCTCCAAAAACATGTGTAGTGCTATTGATAAGCCCCCAGTAAATGGTATTACTAGTACATCTGTTCCTACCATTCATTTAGGCATAATCTAGGGAATTCTACCATATGTTAAGTAGGTTTTCACTTATGTTTTGTGTCATGGATGAAAATGTTTTTTTCAAGCAAAAAAAATAATCCATTGTTTTGTTGTTGTTGTAGTGTTTTGTTTTGTTTTTCTCAGAAGGGCATGGATTTGATTTTTGTTCTTCTTACGTGAGAGTTAATGTTACTCACACATAAATGTACATGTATACTTAATGTTATTTCCCTTTCCCTCCCCTTATTTTGATTTAAATCTTCAGAACCACTAAAAGCCACAATCAGCCCACGGAAAGTAAAAAGCAGTGTTGGTAGCCAAGTGTCCTTGTCCTGCAGTGTGACAGGAACTGAGGACCAGGAGCTCTCCTGGTACCGTAATGGTGAAATCATCAACCCTGGCAACAATGTCCGGATCACTGGGGTCAACCGGGAGAACCTTATTATGGATGGCATGGCTAAGAGTGATGGTGGAGCATACCAGTGCTTTGTGCGTAAGGACAAGATGTCTGCTCAAGATTATGTTCAGGTGGTACTAGAAGGTGAGTCACAACCTGTTTAGTGATTCTGGTCTCCATATTGTATATGATTGTCTTTGGTGTCACTGTTGTAAAGTGAGGGACAGGAGACCCTAAACAAGAGAAATAGTTACCTACGAGCTGTCAGCAGAGTTTATTGTGCCTCCTCATCCTGAAGAAAAATGAACAGAAAGTGTCAGTTTGATAAAAATACTTCTTTTGAACAGTCTTTCCAGTCTTTCTCTTTGGGGGATGGTGCTGATTTTGTACACTAGCTTTTCAGCAGAACACGAGATAAGAGTTCTCTATTCAGCTCCAAACATCTCCTTCTAGGCAGGAAGAGAGAGATGAACATCTCCTTTTCTGGTTGGACATATTGGCTAAAGACCTGGAGATCATATTAAGTTACTGACACAATGCTCCACATGATAAACAAGTGAGGAAAGTAATCAATTTGTACAGAGCCAGTTTTCTAATGAGGCTGTAGTGCAGTTGTGGCATGGACACTATTTTTAGAGTCTTTATAGAAAAAGAAGAGATTACCTGCCTGAGCTGAGTTACCTCGGCAACCATCTCCTGTGACAAGAAAGCCTAAAGAGCATATTGATAATCTATCATGATGTCGAGAGAGTGCAGGTTATCAGAGAGCAACAGCAGGAAAGATTTCAAAGACACTTGCGTCTCGCTGGGAAAATAATGTCTGCTTTCATCTCAAAAAAAAAAAAAAAGCCTGTCACTTGAATTAAAAAAAAAAAAAGGTGGAGGGTGGGGGGAGGGAGAGGGAGGGGTAGCAGAGGTACATAGTGTGCACACTCAAAGGTTTATTGGTCCAGTGTCAGTTTCCTTTCAGGGTAAAAAGCTTTTTTTCCCCCTATTGCTGCTGCTTTGTTTTCTGAGGAATGACAGTATCTAATATACAGTAAAGGAAAGGAAGAGAGTCAGAGATGAAAATAAATAAATAAATTAGAACTTTGTCACACAATTGATGGGACAGAAATAAAATGGAGAGGAGGAAAGAAGAGAAAATTATGAAATCAAACAAAATTAAATGTACCTTTTTGTATGCCGAGTTCTTTCAGCAGTCTGAGAGTGTCTGTGTTTTATGATTTTCACTATGTGGCAAGCAAAGGAATATTTCTGCGCTATTGTTAATTTCACTGTGATTCAGCATGTTTTGGGGGGAGGGCTTTGTATACATCATGCCAGTTCCCTCAGTTTCCTGGGTGATGTTGCACTGAAATTTCTATATAAGAATTGTGATTTCCAGGGGTATCATTATGGTTCAAGCCCCCCAAATGTATGGGTAGCATATAGCAAAGTGTATGTGAGGAGACAACACATAGCACACACAAATAGCACATCACACAGAGGGTGAGGCTTGTAAGTCCTGTCCTGACATCCTTTGTCCTGTGTGAAACTGAAATTGTTGTGTTTAAAAAGCCTCATGAACAAGGTGAGTTTTCGAGTGACTTTTTCCTTTCTCTAGGTAATGAGTAGCCTTTTCCTGTTGTTTCTTGCAGGTGCTAACACTGTAGGAACACTGAAGTTAGTTTACTTGCCACTTGGTTCTTTAAAACCAGACAGTAGCCTACAGCATTGTTGTCCAAACTTCTGACTGGCTTGTTTCCAGTG
The DNA here is from genome assembly GCF_964211835.1 of Anser anser. NCBI lineage: Eukaryota > Metazoa > Chordata > Aves > Anseriformes > Anatidae > Anser > Anser anser. Next base: position 116,106,241 of record NC_139720.1, on the reverse strand, counting down.
TTCTGCCTAATGATCTTGATACATGGCCTTTTGCACTTTTGCTCCCAATTACAATGAAATCCCTTCTAGACACAGCTTTGAAAGTATAATTTTCAAAGGAGAACAACCATGCATTACATGATCTCAGAAAGAACTTCCTAACTAATAGCAGAGTGTCAGCATTCCTAAATGTTACACCTCCAAGCTCTCTGCTGAGGTGATTATATAATCCTGCTTCCTACTTAAAATCTCAAAGTCTGTGTATCCATCCATTCTCTTTATTCATTTACCTGGCAGAGGCTGAGTGAATTGTGACATGGACCACACAAGAAAGTATTTGAATGCTCTCATCACAGAGCGATATTTATCTGTAGCACAATATGACCAGAGAAAGAAAATAGCATCACTACTATTACTGGCAATCTGTATTCAGGAGAAGCTTAACATAATACTTCTCTAAATGGGGTATTGTGGGTCAGGACTAAACTGAATTGACACAGCTGTGTGAAATTAGCCTATACAAGTTATGCCCGACTCTTGTCAGCAGGGTTCATCCTTAACTTTTAAAGGACCTGAAATGTACCAGAAGAGGTAAAATTCCAAGCATGTTAAGGCTTTGCTGCATGTTGTTAGTGATGAATTGTCTATGACTGACACCTCTCTGCAAGAATCTGGCAGTTCATATAGCTGTGCAGAGCCCTGGTCCATCTATTCAAGTGCTTTTCCTTCAGTGGGGTCCATACAAGTGTTCTTAGAAGATGACAAAGACACCTGCAGTTAGAAAAGTATTACTTAAGTAATCTACCAAAATTTGTTTCTGTCCTGTAGTGATTAGAGTTACATCCTGGAATACAGTTATTTACATCTCTTCTAAAAAGATCTTGGTTTATGTGATTAGGCTTCAGGATAGAGGGAACAGATTTACAGCATGTAAGTACTCATCTCTTGCTTTTCTTTCCCTTGGCAGATGGAACTCCCAAAATCATTTCTGCCTTCAGTGAGAAAGTGGTGAGTCCAGGAGAGCCTGTCTCTCTTATGTGCAATGTGAAGGGGACCCCCCTGCCTACCATCACTTGGACACTGGACGAAGATCCCATTGTGAAGGATGGCAGTCATCGTATCAGCCAGATTATCACCTCTGAAGGGAACGTGGTCAGTTACCTGAATATCTCTAACACTCAGGTCCGAGATGGTGGAGTTTATCGCTGTATTGCCAACAACTCTGCTGGAGTCGTCCTGTACCAGGCTCGAATAAACGTAAGAGGTGCTTGTCAAATCAGCTCCTCAAAAAAACACACATAACTCATTGTAGTTGAGAAGAAGATTGTTGCATGTGTTGAAATGAGTCTTGGAATGCCAAAACCAACTGACTGTTTTCCCTCTCCTGTTCCTCCCTCCCCCCCTCTTTTTTTTTTCCCAACCCCACCTTTCTAGCCCCATCTAGAAAGTGTATGATATGGTTAAATGTTGGAAGATCTCTTTTGGCTTGTGTTCTATAGTCTATCTTTCCTATATCCATTTTTATTAGTTCACAGTTTCTTTACTTTAGTCCTACTGTGCATGATTTTTTTCTTTTTCTTTCCTCCTTTACTTGTCCAACATTCATTGTAATTATTCATGTACACAGTACTTTAGCTTGCATTTCCAGCTCTACATGGCATAATACCCATCCTCATGGTATTATACTTTATATACGTCAAAATAAATGCTAACTTTGTCAGCATTCTCATGTGTAACAGGGTTTTTGCTTTGTATCGGTGTTAGTATTTCACATTAATTAAATCATCCTCTGCCTTTTAATTTGTAATGCAGCAAAGATTTTATCAGACGAGTGTTGGATAATGCAAATATGTATCTCCACGTAATTGGTATGTAAGCTGCAGGGTGAGTTAAAACTAGAGCATATAAAGATTAGGGAAACTGCTTAAGTGGCTCTTAAAAGCAAAAACTGTCAAATACTAAGAAGTGTTGTGTAAGCTGCATTTGTAAATGTTAACAACATTGGTATATTCAGAAATATATACGCCTGTTTCCACAAGCAAATGCACATTTAAATTGATTTCAAGAGTTCATTTTTACAATTCCAGGGCCAGCAAGTATTCGACCAATGAAAAACATCACAGCAATAGCAGGACGGGACACCTACATCCACTGCCGTGTAATTGGCTACCCATATTACTCCATCAAGTGGTACAAGAACTCTAACCTGCTACCCTTTAACCATCGCCAAGTGGCATTTGAGAACAACGGGACACTGAAGCTTTCAGATGTGCAGAAGGAAGTAGATGAGGGTGAATACACATGCAATGTCCTCGTTCAGCCCCAGCTGTCCACCAGCCAGAGTGTTCACGTGACAGTAAAAGGTAAGATTGACTTGGAAAACTACAGTGGAGCTAATAGCTTTTGTGGTTTATAGAAAGACAGAACTGCACACATAGGATTCTCCTGTCAGTTAGATAATGAACTCTTAAACAAAAATCTGAAATTTTTATTTTTATTTTAAATGATGACAGATAATAATCAGACACTGTCTTGTTCTGTCTCAATTTTTACCCTCCTTTATTCAGTTTGTGGGGTATATTCCCCTTGCTTTCCAACAGGAAGCCTTACAGAAATACATTTTCTATGAGCAGTTTTCACTACAGTAGATGAATGTTTTGTCACCTAAATTTCACTGGTGACTCTTTCTCTGCTGGATGGCCAAGTCCACATTTTCATTAGCTGGTGGCTTTCTAGCTTTTAACAAATAAGATGAGAATTTTAAAGCATGTCTTTCTACTAATAAGCAGAGACAGGAACTACAAGCATTCACCTTTCTTTATTGTTATTAAGCAAGCCTTTCAGTGTCTGCTGTAGAAAGTTAGCACTATAAACAAATTTGACTTGAAATTCTAACAGGATGCTTAAAATCTATTCAAATAGTCCCAAACGAGGATGTTCAGATGGACCTGAAAGACTTCAGCAATAGACAAGAACAGTTTGTTTGGTTTTTTTTAACATTTGTTCAGGCTATTCTGATCTTGGTGATGTTCAGACCTATTCACAAGGACACAGAAGATACAGAACCTGATTGTAGTAACACCTTGTTTTGAGCAATGGGGCCACTAAACAATGAGCTTCACGTGAGCCTGTAGGAAGAACTGAAATATAATTTTACCATTCTTGAAGTCCTTGGGAACTCAGAAATAGAGGACATAGCTAAAATTACTTTGTTACAGATACCTGATCTTTTATTTTCTTTCTGTTTGGTTTGTTTAGCCCATTCTTGCTTTCAGATTCGAGTGAAGTAATTGCTATTTATTTCAAGAGGTTAGGGGATTAGCCTTAAAACACTAGCAATTTGTTCTCTGAAAGGTGTGGTAACTCATGTACCTGAAACCAACAGGATCACTGGTCACATCCTGTGTCATAAAAAGCTAATGTCACCATTTCTTTTCACATTTGTGGTACTTTGCTTGACATCAAAATAATATTGCAGATCTATTGAAGCAGCTGAAGAAATGAATGCCAAATTAATAACTGTGTTGCTATTGCACTGAAAGCTTACTAGGGTAAATCTGGTGAGGAATGCTACCTTTTAAATGATACATTTCTTCAAGTGATGATCAGAATGAATGTAGCCAGACAGAACAATCCATCAGTCTATCCATTCAGCTTGGGCAGTTGGGCAGCCAAAGCTGGCTACAGAAAAAGTGTCTTAGGCATTTCAACATGCCCTGGACTTTTTCAAGGTATATGATATCATTATCTTTAGTTCAGCTTCTCATATTATCACTCTACTTATTTCTTCTTCAGAGAAACAGAAGGAGGATTATTGCCCATGCACAACACCATGGGTCCTTTGGGTTGTTCTCATTTCTGCTGCAAGCTTCCTGAGTGACCCCAAACCAGTCATCTGAGGGTTTATTCAAAATAGGTGGTACTTAATGGGCTATTTGGTATCTGGTTTCCTCCATGTTCCATTCTTAAGATATAATTACAAATTTCCTCATGAGTTTTTCTGAGGTGATAATCTCTGTGATATCAGAATGTTTCAGAAACAAGTTTTTTCAAAACCCCCAAAGAAGGTGATAAGGACCTCTATGGCAAATGGCAGCTGAGGCATAGACAAAACTTAAAACTATCCACAATTTTTTGTATATTCACTTTCAGATGCCTACAGCTTGATTTTTTTTCCCCCCAGTTTACATGATGTTATATAGAGTTTATATGTTCAATGCACTGCTTTCATCAAAATAAGAGTTCTTTGTCTTTAATACATTCCATTATACAGCTTGGCAACCTGATGGGAAAGATAGATTTAAGTCATTTAATTAGCACCATCTGAGAGATCTGTTGCAAAGGTGGATTCAGATTTTGGCTCTACAGGGTAGTGCTTATATCTATTACACATACAACTGGCCATTCGTGTCTGCAAACCTCTGCCTCATTTACTGCCTACTTACCAAATTCTCCAGTACATGAGGCATCCTTATTCTGTCTTGAATGAGGATTTGTCAAAAGCACCGTCCAAACAAAGATATGCAACAGCATGAGCATGTAATTAAATACAAGAGGGCTGTCCATTCTGTACGGTATTTTGAGATTTATAAATATCTAAATGAAAGCAAAATCTTGAGGACATTCTTTGCAAATCACTGTAAGATCTCAGAACAGAAAGTTTCTTGGCACTAACTTCAGAATGAAATCCTGCCTGCCAGAGAACCTAAGAGTGGGATTTACAGAGCCTTGCTCTGCACCTGGGAGGCTGTCAAGAAGCCAGAATCTTTGAGCTGGGCATCTATGTGTTATTCAGCACTGAGCCAGCTACTTCTTTGTGTTACTCATTAGAAGAATCAATTAGACACTACATTAAATCAGTTGCCACGTTTTCAGGAAGAGCTGGTACCCATGTCCACAGAGCCACTTTCCCAAGTGGTCTGTGGACTCCAAATGGCTGGCCCAGAGAGATGTGGCATGCCAGCCCTCCCACCCCCAGCCCCTTGCCTGTCCATTGTCTAAGCCCCAGAATCTGGATCTTGGAAGCTAGCAGCCTTGTAAGCTGGCTGCTGGAAGCTGAGTGGATAAGCTGGCAGGAAAATAAGCAGGTTTCTGTTTGGCAGACACAGCACTGTTGGAACCATTCCTGAGTCCTAACGGAGCTTTTTGGAAATCAAGCCATCTTGGCAATTTCTTTTTTTCATTTAGACAAATGAATTGGCCAGTTCTGAGTTCTGACAACAGCCATGAAATCTACCCACGCTGTAATCCGTACGTAATGGGGAGGCTATGGCTATACTTGCATACTTAATTTCTGATATTTTTATACCTTTTGAGTGCTTTCATTTTCAACTGTAATAATCTTTCAACATGTTTTGTTCTGGCCTGTGTTAAATTCAATTTCCTTCTAGCTTTTGTTGTAAACTAAGTGCCCTCTTCTTCCCCTCCTGCAAAATGGAAACAGCATTTATGACATCCTCAGAAGTAATCATCAAGATTAACCTTGTTAAGGACACTGTGCAGGTCCTTGCCAAGAACAGAATTATTCCTAGCAGCACTAGTTTCTTAGTCCTTATGTCACCCAGCTCTAGTGGTTTGCCTGTGAGATTCTTATGCTTCTGCTGGCAGAAGAGGACTATTACAGGATGACATCTTAGAAAGAGAAGAATATTTTGTAGAAGAGGTAGACTTTTGTGTTCATTCCTCCTAAGTATGACCTGTTCTCCTCCATCTTCTCCTGCTCATTCTTGCCCTAGTCCTGTCTACACTCCATGTCTTTCACACCTCCGTCTTTATTTTCCTGGGGCCTTGTTCTCATGACTCAGAGCTAGTCTTCCCCTCAGAATTCCCAGCCATCCTCCCAGTCTCCATTTACACTCCAAACTTTCTGCCAGTCTTAATTTTCTCCATTTCCACTGTTTTTCAATCTGTCTCTCCTTCATGTGGGTCTTCACCCTCTGTCAGTGCTGTATCCCACCCCACTATTTTCTTGTTTCGGTCTCACATCCCCAGCTGTTTTCCCAACTACTCTTTAGCAGCCTCCATCACCTGCAATCCCACTGTAAGCCTGATCCTGACTTCTGACTTTCTCCCACTGCTCTTAAATCCAGTTCTGCAATTCCCTTTTATTGTCCTGGGCACCATTTTGAGTTTCTGCTCCATCTCTCATTGCTGCTGTCTGCATGCCCAGCAACAGAGACTGGTTTCCAACACTCATCTGGGCCCCCAGGTTTCCTCTCTTTCTCTGTGCATTCAGATTACTTTCTTGTCTATGCTTCCTGGGCCTAGTATGGGCAGCTGTACAAGCACTAGAGAGGGAATTCTGTTTGCCTTGATTTCTGAGGTCTCACCAGACTATACCTGTGCATGTGGCTGTAACTAACTTAGCCACTGAGGGTAGTTCTAGGATGTGTTCAGAGTCAATGATGGAAGCTCTTAGCTGTTCATTACTGGAAAATCACTTCTGAGGATGTAATAACTGCTGTTTGTCTATTTATACAACTGTTTGTGCTCAGACTACAAAATTTGGGCACCCTTTTGATGATTTTTCATAGGAACAGCAAGAACATCTGTGATAGTGCTGTCACCTGCTGAGGTTGAAAGCCATGGGGCAAGTTGGACTGCTCAAATTCTCATAATGGCTTTTTATTTTTTGCTTTTATGGTAGGATCAAAATATCATCCCTGTTTTTCCACCCTCTTCCCTTATTCTTGGAAGTGGCCAAACAGTTGTAGCTGCAACTTTCCAGCTGAAATGGGTGAGCCTGAGGCAGACACCTGGCCTGGAAAATTACTATCCAAACAAAAGTCAAACAGCAAGCAATTGAAAGTAGTCTTACAATGGGAAGTGTTGGCAAAAAAATAAAAGCTTATATTACCCACCCCATCTGTAACTTTCATATTTGCACTGAAAAACAACCCTTCAATTGGCAAGGTGGTAAAATAATATTAGCAATATCTCTTCTGCAGCATTTTAGTGGATCTGGAAGCATTTTAAAAGCAGGAGTGTCATTATCTCCATTTTTTTTTTATTATGAAATTTATAGTAACAGTTTTCTCCGCTACAGTAGAAGCTATCAGTATTAAGTGATGATTTTCTTTTCATCAGTCTCATGGGACACACTTCTCATGTAAACAGCCTGCTGCTATTCACACTTCTCAGACAGAAATTAATTGAAAAAGAAGCCCCTGAGAGGACGGGTGCAGCATCCAAAAAAAAAAAAAAAAAAGTGGTGTCCAAAAGTGCTGTTTCTGATCTGGTAAAGCTTATATATCCCATTGATTTAGAAGGCTTCTCATTACCTGGTGCTGAAGTGATAGCACTTCACCTGTTGTGAACTGCATAAAATAATTGTACCAGTCTGTTTCATTTTAGAAAACATGCAAACTGAACAGGGGCTGTTCCTGAAAAACTCCATGTTCCAACTGTTTGAATAGATCCTCCTCATCTCTCCTGGGAAGGATTCAGCCTTTTCTAATATACAAAATTATATATTTGTGGTGGTTCAACCCAGCAGGCAGCTAAGCACCACGCAGCCGTTTGCTCCAGCTGCCTCTCCCCCCCCACCTCCCCCAGTGGGACGGGGAAGGGAGTTGGGAAAAAATAAAAAAGTAAAAGATTGCAGGTTGAAATAAAAATGGTTTAATAGGACAGAAAAGGAAGAGAAATAATAATAATAATGATTATAGTAATAATATGTATGAAGTAAGTGATGTACAATCTTCAGCTGTAGAAGAAGCTGAAAAGTCCTTGAGTTAGTGTAAGCACTGCTCAACAACGATTAAAAAATCAGGATGTTATCTACATTATTCTCATCCTAAACCCCATACACAGCACCATACCAGCTACTATGAGAAAAATCAACTCTATTCTAGCTGAAACCAGGATAATATTTATATAATACATATTATAATATTAGATATATATATATATTATACATGTAATTTATATATAATTATATAGAGATAGATTGTTGATGGATTTGCATTGCAGATCAGTTCAGGGAGGACTATTCTGGACAGTGAGATGGACAGGCATAGTCTGGCAGACAAAGAAAGGAAAAACCTTTGAGGGGAGGATCTTTCAAGTGTCCTTTGGACCATGGTTCATGCTGTTGTCAAACAGTTTGCTAATTTATTTATGCTCCTTTCAATCTATAGTGTGGATTACAGCATGTGTGAATTCTGTTTCCTGCATATATGCAGGACATAACTTCTCATATGTACTTTTGACTGAAAATTTCCAATAGTTTGAATGAGAATAAACTTCTGGCTTTGATGTCCTTCAGAAACTTCTTTCACTATAACAGGTCCTGCATTTCTTTCTCTCACTCTCCCATGCAATATTTTTTTGGATCCCTCCAAGCTTGTTCCAACTCCTTCAGGAAGAAATATTCAGATCTCCTGAAGTCACTGGAGTTGTCATATGCAGGAATCACAAAAGGTCCGTGTGATGAGAATGGATGTCCAGTTGTGCAAATGATCCTGCAGAAATCCACTTAATAGTCATTTTTAGGTAAAAAAATATGAAATGAGTCTTAATACTTGAATAGCAGTTCAAGAAGATCTGTATATTTACACTTGGGTCTTTCAAAAGCTAGCACTCCTCTCTTACAATGCAGCTTTGTTTAGTTTGGGTTTGGAAGAAAGCATGTTCTTGCATTTTTGCATTCAATTATATTTAAAATACTTTTATATATATTTGTTAGAATTGTTCTTAAAATGTTAATGACTGTTTTGTCAAGTTAGTTTGTGCTATTAGCAGTATATGTAAATCCATATAGTAAGTACATAGTAAGTAAGTAAAAAGCATGAGTGTGCATGCACACGGTAGAGCAGGTACGGAATATGCTACCTTAACTTCAAGTCAGTGTATAGTACATAGCAGGAGATGGTGGGGAAGGGTGTGTGTGGGGAGTGAAATGGAGGACATCAACACTGACGTAACAGAAGGGCAGAAAGCTACAAAATCAGCTGCTTATGTACAGTCATGGAATAGCGATGAAGAGGAAGCTAGTGTGAAACCAGTCAAACTACTTACAGGAATAATTTTCAGAGCAAGCGGTCCTTCTGTTGAAGTCCTTTCTCATCTAAATCTGGAACTTTTGGATCTTGTGATTTAGTTGGGTTCAACTTTTCACAGTATTACCTGAGGACAGAGATCACTTTAGATCACGTAGGGGCTAAACAAGGGCAATAGCTCAGAACCAGGTTCCAAAAGCATACAAAAAGTAATGTACCGGGTAAGTGCTTCTGGATGTACAACCTACAAGAGAGGCCTTTTATCACATGGCACTTTAACAATGAAGATAACAGCTTTTCTGTTAATATGCTCTCACAGCTGTTAACTTATCTTTACATCAGGAAAGTTTTCTCTTTAAAAAAACATAAGCAAATGCATCCCCTTGGGCAAGGAACTGAGCTTCTCCCCATCCTAGATTTTCAGGGTGGTTTCTATGATAAGGGCATGCTTCCTTACCCTCACAATGGAGGCTGAAAGAGGTGGTTTGATAGATGGATGAAAACTGACATAGAAGCACTCTTGGCTTCTATGCAACATTTTAATTCCTCTCTTATTTTGGAGGAGCAGGGGGGAGCCTGTCACTACCAGTGTTTTATTGCAGGAAGGGGGAGTGGGGGCTGAGGCTTGGAAAGGTGCACCACAACATTTCCTCAGCCACACTCTGTAGTGGTAAGATTTTGAAAACCTTTGAATAATGGGTTAATTCTGGTAACTAATGAGCCTACAAGTGTATGGAAATGTTGTGCAACAGCAGAGGCATTATGGAGACTAGTTTGGTTTTTTTCAATGCATACAGTTAAAAAGGCCTAATAATATAATGGTATTCCCCCTTTTCAAGACAGGATCCACTAGCACTCAACAAGAGAGCAGCATATTTAGCTCAGATTGGTAAATGCTATCAACAGTTTGGTGAATGATGTGTCCTACTGATAGACTCAATACATAAAAGAGAGAAGCAGAAAAATGCAGTGCTTCAGTAGCTGTGTGCAATTGCTCAGCTGTCACCCACAAGGGATGGCGGTGCTTAGGAGAAACAAGTGAAGGCTGATAAAACTTAAATATGACTAGACTGTGGCTAGATTCTGTGCAAAGACAAAACAGTTTTGATTCTTGCAATCCCAGTGCATGAAATCTGCATTCACATAGTTGCTTTAGAGGGTTATATAGTTTGGTGGCTATTACTTTGCATCAGCCAATGGACCTGTGTTCTGTGTACTCATTGCGAAGGGTACTTCATAGTGTGAGCACAGCTCCTTCAACAGTGTTGTTACAGGAAAATCCATTAGGGAGCACTTTCTAATGATAAACAAGAGAATGACTTTTATCTTACTATTTTACTGCTGCAAGAGAGCAACACTGTTTTCACAAGGCTGCTACAGGAGACAGGGTATCTGCAGGATACTCTGTTTTAGTGAATCAACTCAGCAGATCCTTCCAACATAATTCCCCTGGAACAGAGGGCAAGAAATTAAGGATGTTCCTTTGCTAATGGAGAGCAGCATGGAAGCTCTCCTTTAAAGTAATCTCCCAGAGGTAGAGAAGACCTTGCTAGGTCACAAAAACATAATTTAAATTTTCCTGCATTAGCACTAATGAGTCTGGCCCATGATCCTCTTCTTAAATAGACACTTAATTCAAGCACTCATCAATAAAGTATTCCCAAGTCATTGTACTTCATTGCATGGAGAAGCAATTTTCACTCTTTTGCTTGTTGTGAGTAAAGGAGGAAGCTTCTCTTCCATATACACATGCACACACAACCTTCTCTCTATGTAGTTAATATGTAACATGTTATATATAATAGCACAATTTACTGAACAAAAACAAATACAAGCTCAGAAATATGGTCAAACAGAATCTATGCATAGAGTAAGAAAAATACTTCAATACACTTTAAAGTATTTAAAACACATTTTAAATACATCTACCATATGGGAACTTTTCTCTCAGATTTAAAGTTGTATACCTCCCTCTCTCTTTTTTTTTTTTTTTTTAAAGCGCTGTTTGTCAATGATAATGCTTTATTTTCCAAAAAATCTCAAAACGTGATTGTTAATCGAGCAGAACAGTCTCTTCTGTTAGGAGTATATGTTAGCGTTTTACTTCAGAAATATATACAAGGCAAACCTTGTATTTCAGAAGTGATTTTCCTGACTTTGTCTGTGTTTTATTCTATTCCTAAGCTTTTAATAAGTGATTTTTGGTGATTTTTGCCTTCTGCAAATTAGCAGGAAGATAATTTATCTGCTGTGTTAGGACATCAGAAACTCCTTTTACCAGCCCCAACTGATAAATATTGTAGCTTTAAAAACATTATTGCAAACGTTGAAGTTATCCTTAGACTATCTACTGTTTTTAAGTACTGATTTTACGTTACTCACTGATTTTCAAAACAAGGTCCTTGTCAGGACTGCAAGATGCTGCAGGTTGAATATACATTATATGTTATGAAGCAGAAATAAATGTTGGTTTCCTCTATATCTTAAAACCCTAAGCAGAGGTAAAATGTACTATCTGTAAATATTTTACCCAATTTCTGAAATGCTCTGCAGGCTGCTGCTTAAATTTTAGAGTTGGTAAATGCAGCTTTGCAAATTATTATTTTGTGAGGAATACTTTATTTTAACGTGACCTAATGATCTTGCTCCTAATTTTTTTTTTCATCAGGGAGATGAAGGGTGAGGATGCATTGAATAATCCTTGAGCAATATGTTGTCTGACTCCTGATATATTTTGTCTGTGAAAGATCAGTTCAAATCTATTACATGCTCAGCAGAAAATACAGAAGCAATTTACTACTTTGTCCTGAATTTTAGTGTATCTTTTGGTAACGATACATATGAGAAGGGTTTGAGCAGAAATGTGCTGGCCAACACAGTCAGTGTAGAGGGTCTGTTTGGCATTTAGCAGATAGCAGCACTCATCAAGGGGAAAGGTTTTATCAAAACCTCCTGACAGTCTCATACTTAAAATTTCTCATTCCCACTTACATTGTAAAATGTGTGTCAAAAATACTGAGAGAAATTTGGTCATTTTCTGTTGATGCACAAGGAAACCAAATCTCAATCATTGTGTAAGGCACACCAAGACAAATAGAAGAGGCAGGCAGACATTTTGTCTCACTGTGTAACACTAGGTCCCAAGAGAAAAAGAAAAAGGTAATGGAAAACCTGTAAGAAGATGTTACACTCTGCATTTGTGTACCTGAGGCCTGATGTCACCTCTCTGTGACAGACGAGCATGGCTGTAACTTCTCCTCATTAAATTGTAACATGTCTAAGCCAAAAGCAGCAGATTTATCATCTTATTTATCTCCCTCTTGCACCGTGATGCTTATGTACACTTGTATAAGCCATTGAATAACGTTTTTGTCCTTCGGGGAGTTTGGTATCACTTCCTTAATAATAATCGTTCTTACTCCTAATGGAAGAGCAGCCACAATGTAATGGTCAGAAGTACCTGTCCCTGTATCCCAGAAGAAGGAGACTGGCGGAGGAGTAAAAGTGCTGCTAAGAAAGTCAATGGGCTGGCATACCTTGCAAATGTTTTGAAGAGCTTTTCTCCTTTTCTACTTCATTTTCCGTGAAAATACAGCTTTAGTTTTGCTAAAGGGTGAAAGGACAAAAGAAACACAAATAGATAAATCCAGCAGCTCCATTTTCTTCTGAAGCTAACTGATATAGAGCAGTATAAATGTTCTGCTGTGGGTGTCCTTTGATCGTTCCTGTTAAAGATGTTCAAATGTAGTTCAGACTATGTATAAGTAATCTCTCAGGCAAGAACAGGCAAATGCACTCCTATATCTAAGGTACATAACCTCTAAGAGTCTTCTCTTTTGATAAGTGAGTATTTGAGTATTGACTGCAAAGTTGGTTTTATAGTCTTCTTAGGAGTGGCTGACAGAAACCCATTTTAGACCAATGCTCTGGTTGTTAGAGTGCTCCCCTGAGACTGGGAGAAGGTTCAAATTTCTTCAGCTGGGTAGGTATTTGATTTCCAATCTGCCTGATTTGGGGCAAATGTTTCAACCCAAGCTGGCAGAAAGTAAGACCCCCCTATTACTTCCTGTTTTGTTTACTGAATCCAAACCATTATTTCCTTTGTTTTTATTTACAGTACCTGAGAACAAAATATTTCCTTAAAAGTGAAATTCTTCCCTATAATTCAAAAAAGTGCTTTTGTTTGTGTTTTTTCTTGGTTTTTTTTTTTTGTTTGTTTCTTTTGTGTGTTGGTGTCTTTTTTGTTTGTTTGTTTTTTCCATCCACAGAATAATAAAGCAGAAATAAATTCAAGCAAAATATGCTTAGCAGGAATTAAATTCCAGCTTGAGATTTTATGTCTTGTACTGGCCCTCTGTTTAGAAATCATCTTTTACTGAAGTTCTGACCTACAAATACTGTATGTACCTTTCACTGCACAACTCCACACAGTCTTAGTGAAAACTGTGCCTTGAAACATTTTGAAAAAAAATCTAAGAAGAGTTATAGAAGCTTACACTCCCTTTCATTATGTCTCAGAGACAAAGCTGGAGCTTCTTCCAGGTTTATTGTATGATCCTAAACAAGGTCCTCACACCAAATCCTGAAAGCTGATTAGATCTTTCTGGACTATCCAGGCAATAACACTGGTGAAAAATCTGGCGAGTCATGAGCTGGAAGTGGAATTTTTTGGAGAGGGGCTGATTACTCTCGCAGGAACCTGCCAGCAGTTTCTGGTGTCTGTAGAAGCCAGGGATTTCAGTGCTTGTCATCTCTGCTTAATGCATCTGGCCAAGAAAAAGAAAACCAATTTCAGAAAGGCATTTGCAAAAGATGTACTTTTTTTATGACTATCAAAGATATTGTTATTACATATTCAGCGTCTCACATGCTAAGTATCTGTTCAGTTATGCTATTTTCAGGCATGGGACCATACCTGCAATAGCTCCTCTTTTCTGTTTTGTTTCAGTTCCACCTTTTATTCAGCCTTTTGAGTTCCCAAGGTTCTCCATTGGACAGCGGGTCTTCATTCCCTGTGTGGTGGTCTCTGGAGATCTGCCCATCACCATCACCTGGCAGAAGGACGGCAGACCCATCCCAGCCAGCCTTGGGGTGACTATTGACAACATCGACTTCACCAGCTCCTTAAGGATCTCTAATCTTTCGCTGATGCACAATGGGAATTACACCTGTATAGCCAGAAATGATGCAGCAGCTGTGGAGCACCAAAGCCAATTAATTGTGAGAGGTAAGTAGATGTAAATAGCTTGAAGGGCACCAATTAAGTGGATTTCATCAGTATTTCGTAGTGACATCTGTTTGATAGGAATTATAAAACAGAGGAAAATACGGTAATCCTCTCCTCATAATAGAGAGCACACAGAGCAGTGAAGCATAGAAACTCATAAGGCTTTTCTATCTAGAAGTAGTGAGTCCTGAAACTAATCAACAACTCTGAAGTGTACAGGGTAGATAGGGGGCCCAGAGTAATGACATTCTGAAAAATTTTGACGCGCAAACCAACTCATTGGGTTCAAGAGTTTGTAATGGTATCAAATTCCTCTCTGTTATTTTTCTGGTCTGATTAACCCCGTTTTTGATTTACAACAGCCTCTCCTATAACATTACATCAGTAAAAAAGCAAAACATTGATGTTGACTTCATGGGAAAAAGACTCTCCTTTGTTGGTGTGTTGCTGTTCTTTTTCTTATTTGTTTGTTACTCAGTTAGCATGGTCCCTTTGATCATGCTGACTTCATATCATTTTGCCTTGAAATAAATGTTAACATAGAATTTCAGTAAAGAAATATTTTACGTGGAAAAGACATTTTAGAAAGATACCTCACCTCCAATATCTTACACCTTTAAAGTCACACCTTAGCCAAGCTCCCTAGAGACTACACCTTGTGATACACTTTCAGACTTACTGTGCAAAGCTTCAGAATAAACAAATTGCTTCTTTTTCTTTTTGAAAGTTTTTCAAAGCACTTTGTTAAAAAAATAAATAAATAAAATAAGGCTATTATACTCTTCACCATTTCTTTCTTGCTACCAAACTATTGATAGCAAGAGGGCGCATAAAGTAATACTGCAAATAACCCTGGTTATTTGTGTTGAAGAACACTACATCTTATGAGTTTTACCAAGATAATTCTTACAAGCACTTAGGACTTTTTTTTTTTTTTGCCATCTTTTCCAGGCCTTTTTTCCCCCTCAGAAATTCATTTGAAGCTTAAAATGTTAAGCAGCTTTTTTTTTTTTTTTTTAAGTCAATACTTCCCGTTGTCTGAGTCCCTAATGGACTTAGTTTATACTTACAGAATTTATATGCTTACTTTTTCTTATGTTATGTTCCCAAAACTCAGCTGCAAATGGGTACATTGCTTTTTCACAAGTTTTGGTATGAATAATACTTGAACAGTTTGTTGTTGTTGTTGTTTTTAGTTTAACTGCTTTTAACCTTTTAAAAGTATTATTCAGTACAGTTGTCTGTTGGTCTTTCCATCTGTCTAGTAATTCTTAAATGAAGTAGTTTAATTAACTACATGCATTTGATTATTCTTTTCCTGTGCTGTTCTGTTGGTTTTTAACCCTAGTTATCATTCAAACAGCACAAGAATTTCCTCTCCTCTTTTTCTGGAGAAAGGAAAGTTCACAACCTCCTATCATAACAGACAGTGCACTGGCTATGTCTGCTCTACATAGAAATGCCCATTTAATAACAGCTGAGATAGTATGTGATATGCAGTAACCATACTCACTGCTTGAAATTGTGCGAAAGAATCATTCTAGCAACTCGGTATGGGTTTCTAATCTAAGATTATTCTACCATAGGTAGGATAGGTTGTAGCACTGAAAACTAGCTCTCTGGAAACACTGTCTGTCCTATTTTCCTTACCAAGAACCACAAGGCTATAACAGCTCAAGAGATCCCACGTTAGGATTTCTGCTCTGCACCCCACTGATTGGGGCAAGTCCTGCCTTCCCATAACAGCAGCCCTGCTCTCCCTGCCTTGCCTGAAGTGCCTCCTGTTGTCTTCTTCTAGCGAGCCCTTGCTTGGCCTGACCTCTGCTCCCCAGACACAACTGCCTCTCACTGTCTTGCTCTCCCCCTGCATTTATCTGGTATTAACTTAGCTTTCCTTCCCTGTCCAAGTAGTGAGAAGTTTTGCTTTCAAACTCCTTTCACATCATTGACACTGATACCTCTGTCCTCCCCACGTGTCACTATAATTGCACCTCTTTTTGTAAGATGACATGGGTTCAGTGCTTGTACCTAAAAGACATCCTATGTGATAGAAGGTAGCTTTTCACTCTGTTTTGCCCAGAGGCTTGGAGGAGCTTTCTGGAGTCCTGGTACTGCCATTTTTTAAGAGGTTATGAGGGCTATTTAATTTTTCCCCTCTTACATATCTTTCTGCCCCAGCTAGTGCTCTGTGGCAGCCTCCCTTAAGACCTTCTCTTCTCTCTCTCTCTCAATTTAAATGGTAATGGCTTAATCACTTTTGCTTATGCATCTGAGATAATAATTCTCACTCAGAGGAGAAGGGGGAAATATAATACGATATCTGACCTGAATTTTCTGCCAAAAGTCTGGACTGACCTCTTTCCCTCATATTGAACTGCTTCTGCTGTCTCATTCCACATAGGTCAGAAGACAGCAATTAGAGGGTTATTTGTGGTCACTACTAGTCTCCGTCCAACCTGACCTATAAACATTTTAATAACTACTTGATTTTCTGCTGTTTCTTCTCCAAGCTTTCCAATCCATCCTCGTCTGTTCGTGAGTGCTGTATAACTGAAATGTAATATTTTTCTAAATCCACTGTGCAGTTTTTCTCTAAATAAAGGGAGAAGAAATGGTGCTTACATTCTTCTTGTTTCTAATCCATGCTGTGTGATGATTTTTCAGCAGTATGATTTACACTTCATTGTGTTTTTGTCTTTTTCTTTTTTTTTTTTTTTGGTCAGGGGATGTGTTCAGGGAGTATCTTATTTATGTGGTTTTTGATATGCAAGTAGACAATGAATGAGAGAAGAAAGTAGAGAGAAATATGACTGTTCACCACAAAGTTCCAGTCATTGTTTTCTTTTTAGAAGTAGATTTAAAAATGATGAATACTAAATAGATTTCAAATATATGTGGGAGCCCATATCATTTTACGGTACGTGGAGAGACTTGGAAGTATCCAAATCCAATCCATTTCTAAGATGAATGGAGAAGCCCAGGCCAACTGCTTGTTGTTACATTTTAACCACTAGTGAATACCCAAACTTTTGCAGAATGCATACAACCACATAAATTCTTCGGGTTTGTAACCTGAGATTTTTTTCCCCTGATATTTTATCTGTTAGATCATATGTATGCCCTGTTTAGCATTCATATTTTTCTGTTATTTTTTAAGTCAGCTAAATAGATTTTTTATTTTTCTAAATAGATTCTTCCTACAAATATTTTTCATATGTAAGATGAACTACTGTTTTGCTAGAAGTATAAAATAGCAAAAGATAAACAAGAACCGGTCTCTTAAAATATGTGGACACTGTACGGTGTACCTTCACTGCCATTCCTGTTATTCTGTGCTGAGTAAAAGCAAGCAAACAATGATGAGAAGTCCTAAAAATACCTGGCAATCAAGGCTGGATTTTCCCTGCCTTAAATATCAGAGGAGGATGACCAGCTTCTACAGAGCTTCCTTGTAGAGTATCACCTAGTAGATGGAAGACGCCTGCAGAGAGAAATAAAGTGAGGGTAGAAAGTTGTTGAGCAGCTGTACAACCCTGGGTAAGAAGCTTTCAGGGCAATCTTGGATCTCTGTCACAGGTTTCTTAGTGAGGAGCTGGAAATGAAACTTAGCCACATTCTCTGGGCATAAATCTGCCAGTACTTCTCCCCTCCACAACTTATCGTCTGATTTCAGACAAATCTGAAGAGGAGAAAATACCTCCAGTGGATCTGAAAGCCTAAAAACTTAATGAAATTATTAGAAACACCTTTACTAAGTGTGGTGCAGTGTAATACTAGATGCCAGATATTAGTGAGCTCCAGAGAATGGCAAGCTCGGGTGAGCTCCGCTGCAAACACAAGAAATGCTCCAACTACAGTCTATACTCAACCATGAGATAAAAATCCACCTAAAATAAGGCTTTATAAAAATCTCAAATAATTTTCTTCAGACAGGATCTTCTCTGAAGCTATTTTATTCGCGATTGCAATGGCGGGCGTCCAGTCAATCAGGAGCGCATTTTAGTAAACAAATCATAACCTTTTATTCCCTATTACCCGACCCCTGATCACCTTCCCTGTTTCCTCACTGACTGAGTACTACAGGTTCACAAGCTACTCGACACTCCTCTATACCCTATATGTACAATTTCTCTTTTTTTTCAACCTTTAATTTCTCCTTTCTTAAGTTTTGAGAACTTGTGACCTTTGTTTTACTGATCTCACACCACTCATCCTGTTTTTCTCAAGCTTCTACCTTATTTTGGAACAGTGAGACCTTCTACTGTCCACTTATCTACTTAGCATTTCTCCTTATTATGACTACACGACTACCTTGGAATACGGAAAAGTAATTCTCTACTGCAAAAACACAACTCTGTTTCTCACAATTAGTTCTTATATTTAGGGAATGTCTTGTAAAAGCTCATGAATTAGCCTTTGGGAGAAGTCTACTCTCTTTACTGCATCCAGAGAGTGCAGATAGGCAGCCCAGGTGAGTGAAAACAGAGCTTTCATTCTCATCATCTTGCATTGCACAGGATCCCAACCTGCAATTCTTCTGGAAATTCATTTTTAAAAGTTTGCAAGTTAGAAGGGTTTCTCAAAAACTCATAAATCCTTAATTTGATTATTTTATTTATTTCTGCACTCCTGGTTTGCTAGGCATGCTATTAACAAAAAGGAAAGAATAGGATTCTGTCATAAAAGGCACTCATGGAAATTAGGAAAATATCTTCCCTGTTAAATACTTACACATCATGCAGAATTAATTAAGGCTTTACTCATTATGCCTGTCTTCTAAAGAGTGATTAAAAATATGTATACAGTTTATCATGTTATTCATTTCTAAAGGGTTTCCTAAAATGAGAATGAAATAATAATAGAAAGAGGTGAAAAATATTTTAATTGATAGCCAAGTAGAAGAAGTTCATAAATGTATTATGATGTATCAGATGCTGCAAGAACAGAGAATTCAATGATAGCAGTGGGTGCATAAATCACGATTTTAAAATTCTTGTTAGTGAACACATCATAAGTTAAAATTGAGATAAGGTCTTTAAATACCTAATAACCCCCCTTAATGCATTTAGTACATTAAGTGTAAATGTGTTTTCATTTTGTGCTTGCCAGGAATATCAAATTTTGTTATATAGTTAAGTACCCAATGAGCAGTCCCTGAGCCTTGAATCTTCTATATAGGAAGTGAGTATCAGCCTGCTTTCTGGTGCTTGGAGGTGGTATGATGCAGCAAATGCAGTCTGATGGAAAAACAAAGGGGAAAGATTCATGGCTGCAGCTAGTGTCAAAACTCATTTACTTTCTTTGCTGGTGTTTACACTGTAGCTCTGAAAATTATTGTTGAATGATTCACTTCCTATCTAATGTTCTCATGAGACAAACCTGATCAACACAAAACCACTAGGCACTGTCTCATTTTGCAAAAGTACATCTTTTTCCTTGAACTGCATAGCAAATGGTTTTACTAAACCAGCTAAATCGACCCCTTAGGTCCAATGACCAAATTTAATAACTGTTCATCTTTGCTAAAGTACAGTGTTTAATGATCTCATTCATTAATACATCAGTGGTTGCTTTGGCTGATTAAATTTCTTCCATCATTTTGACAGTATGATCTAAATGTAAAGTACAAATATTCCATGTAAAAATGAAACATTGTGTTCTAGGCAAATGTCATAGATTATTTCTTAACTTACTCCAGTAGCCCACTGCAGAAGCTCATGTTAAGGGCCTTCAGGATTGCACTTGAGTGTAACGTACTCATCTCTGTACTTGGGAGCCTGAAGTACCTCCAGAGATTGGAAGTCCAGGAAAATGTGTGTGAGTTTGCCACCTGGTCTCTGCCATGAAGCACAGTCAGAAAGAATTCTGGGATTTACATAAAGCAAAATTAAATTAGGGAATGTCGACAGGCACTCCTAAATTAATTTATATTACTAGATTGTAAAGTCCAAGTGAGCAGCAAGGACATTGGTAAGCAGTATCTTCTTAAGATACCAACTCATATTTTCTCATCTTATCAGGATTGTTTCACACAAGGAGACAATTTAAACATTTTCCTGCCTTTAAAATGACAATATAACATTCCTGTTATCTTCAACATCCTATTCTGATTTATCTCATTCTTTGTTTTCCCTGTGTAAGATCTTGAGTCTGTTAGTCATAATATTGATGGAAAATACCTTTTTTAGGTCCTTTGAGTTCAGCCATTAAATAGTTTGCATCTGTCAACTTACTGCTCTTACACTAAACAATTCAACAGCTCATTTCTCGTCACAGATCCGTGGGCTGCATTAAATGAGAGAAACTCACAGTTAAAGCAATTTTAAATGCCCTCTTTATGGACTCAGGGGACTGTGCTGCTGAAACAAAGGTGATAATAAAAGCAGAACTCTTCAGTCATATTTGTGAGCTATTTCAGAATATTTCATTTATAAATGGGCAGAGGAGGCTCACACATTTATGACTAGAGAGGAAGAAAACTAATCGCTTTCTTTTCTGTTTTAACTCTACTTAAACACATTAGACAAATGAACTTGGATAAGTTCTTACTAAGTCTTCTTTAAGGGTTAATGAATTCCTCAAAGATAATGAAATGCTGAATGTAACTTTATAATTTAAATCTAAGTATCAAAATCTATTTTAAGTAGTTAACTCCATCATCTTCCAAAATATGCTAGCACATAGCACTGAAGTTATTCGTTTGAAAAAAATTAAGAAAGAGACTACCAATAGGAAAGAAAAATACAAAGAAAAATACTCCTCTGTTTGTTTCTTAATCGCTTCTATATGAAGAAAAATCCCGTGGTTTTACCTAGACAGCAATACAGAAATAATCAAAAAGTCATTGAATACATAATTTTGTTTTGCTGTTGCATTATTTCTAATTTCTACTTGCAATCACAAAACTAAGTGTTAAGGGTTCATGACCTCAA
Source organism: Anser anser (assembly GCF_964211835.1). Lineage (NCBI taxonomy): Eukaryota > Metazoa > Chordata > Aves > Anseriformes > Anatidae > Anser > Anser anser. The sequence goes on along the minus strand of NC_139720.1, from coordinate 116,085,104 downwards.
AATCAAAACAGCAGTTGGCACTTTTCTAAGTAGTCCTAAAGGAAGGCTGTTTGGATTGTCAAGGAAGTTTCACTGAATGCAAATGTTGGTGCTGTTATGAGATAAGGGTATGTTTTTTGCCAAGGTTGAATTGAAACCTACTCTGTACATAGGGCGCTATAAGGAAACAGTCTGATTTTTAATCGTGTGCCTGGTTCTGGAACTTATAAGGCAAAATTCAATTTCCACAGTTACCATTCTGATTATCAAATTCTGCATTGAAAGTAACTATTAGGGTTGATAATACCAAGAATATCAGAGCTAAATCTTATGTTTTTTAAGTGAATATAAATACACTGGGAATACACCAAAATATAATGAAATTAATACGATGAAAAGCCTAGTTCAGAGCTTGTCATCATTCAAGGTGCAACACATCAAGAATGCCTACAGTCCATGAGTTTGTTAAAGACGTGGAAAAATGCATTGCCACAGAAATGATAGAAATGTTCAAAAAACATTTATCCTTGACATCTATCCATTCTTCTCTGTATATGGCAAAAGTGGTTAGCCAAATACATTATTGAAAGAGATAACTTTCATGCAAATAGTATTTTAATGGCTGCTTGCCTTTATTCTATAGTACGCAATCTTGCTTAGCTTCTTCAGAGCTTTCTTCATGTGCCTACCCATTTAGGACAATAATGAAATTGTTCCCTGAAAAAAAAAATATTTCTTCCCAGTGTCATCCAGAGGAAATAAGGCAACACAAAGAAAATGTTTTTAAAATAAGAAGGGAATAAACCAAAGATGTTTAAAAAATGCAAGTGAGAATTTAAAAAATATTATACTCATCACACTTTTCAGCAGTAGAGGAGTCCAGTAATTATCAGTCACCCCACAACATCAGTTGTAATCATTCACCTTTAAGACTGATACAACTAAATCAAATATTTAGGGATAGAGGAGATGGGTAAAAAGTAGTGTCTTTCAGTTTCAGAGGAGGCACAGCTTTTAAAGTCATCTTGTGAAGTAAAACCCTAATAGTTACATTAACAATATATAGATGATATATACAACAATATATAGATGAACAATATATAGATGATACCCATCTTTCTTTTGAATAATCTCAGATGAGTAAACTTGAATTTTAATTTCTGAATACCCTTAAGTCCTTGAATTGACCCATTATCCACTGGCTAAAATTCCACTTCAGTTACTTTCTGCCTATGGGAATACTGCACGCTTCTATTCACTCCTAGGTGATGCAATGATGGGTAACTAGGTCTGCCAAATCAAGAAGGTAATGGATAAGAAGACCACGGAACTGTCCTTCATCAGGTCCCCTGGTATTGGATATGAGAATCACACAAGGAAGTGTGTGACTTCTCCTGTTGTGTGAATACTTTTGTGTGAATATTTTCACCTGTAACATTTCTGTAACATTCCATTTGAAGAGGTTGTGAAAGTAATATTTATCAGCAGATTTAAAAGATGATAGGGCAAAACAAAGGTCTTTAAATGTATAGTGAACAGGTATGGGCCTTCTGGTGTTCCTTAGACAGAAGCTGTGAATACTGAGGGACTGCAAAGGGAATGGGCTACAGAATATTCCTCACATCCCCTCCCCAAATAGCATGCCCTTTGCTAGAGTCAGCATACAGGCCTAGATGCATGTGCCATGTTTATCATAATGTTGGACTTCTATAAACATACAGATGGATTTCTGTGAACATAAGTAGTTTCTCCATACACCTTAAACTACAATATATTTATTTACATAATATCTTTTAATCAGTGGGTTTTTTTCCTCCTTTAATATTTATATTTTATTCTCTTTATGGATAAGCAGCTTGTAATTGATTTTTCATGAGCTGCAAATATAAATTTATTTACAGTTCTCCAGGTGAAACAAGCTGATGCCACTGTGCTGAGTAGTATAAAATCAAACATATTTGTACAACTAATTATACTTTTAGCCTGCTTTGGAAAATAAGTACTTGGAACTCCTTTGTGTTTGGTGATAAAATGAACAGAACAGTGAGAACTGAGCCACTGAAGTGAATGTTTTCTATGAGTTTCTAATGAGAACAGGGCAGGTGATTGCCCAGGGCTGCTGCTGTTGGGGTTTCATGTTTGGTGCTTACCAATCATGAATTAACACAACATATGATTTCTGCTTGTCATGGTGGCAGCTGTTCGAAAAGCTGAAATGTTTGACATCAATAAATGAGGCAAAGGTTTCCATTACAGAAGGAGAAGATCTTTCCTAGTACAAATGTGGCTCTTGCATCTGTTGCTGTTGATTCCTTCTGTTTCTTGTTGCCATGTTTTTTAAAGTAAGTGGACCTTCTTTGTGCATATTTAGGCAAAAAGCAGCTTTTACTATAGCTCTAGGATTCAATGAGTAAAAAGTCCAGTTAAAGGGATTGTTTCCTCTCTGGAAGAAAGTTTTCATCTTTTAAAAATCACTTGTAGCTCTGAAGGTGGAAAGAGAAAATTTGAGAGGAGCAGTGCATTATGGAGATACAGGGAAGAAGGCTCAAGCCATTTTGAGAAAGGTTCTCTGCACCTGGAGAATGTCTTTAGATACCTCCAAATTTTGGCACTCCTCTGCCATACCCAACATTGACAGATCAAGTTTCTCATTAGGGAAGACTTGGGACTGTCTGGTGTAATGGGATGTGCTATTTGCTTTAATTATGAGAGTGTTTATAATAAAATATTTTTTAAAAGTAATTTATTGGTGATTCTGCTGTGTTTCTGCCATACACTTTTTTCTGATGTATAAACAGTACTGTACTCATGGCCTTTACAAGCAGTTTCAGAGCCCCGAACAAATAGTCACTGCACTGATGATCCCTTTCTACACTGCCTTACACTTCCCCACATTATAGCCCTCTCCTTTGCTTCCTTTATTATCTCTGGCACCTCTGGGGAGGCAGATGATGGGGCCTGATGGGGATTTGGGAAGATGTGTCACGCTAAAGCAAGGAGGGATGTCTTGGCTTTCTGTCCTCCTGCACCCAGCTTTCAGACAAACTCAGCCCTGGCTGGACCTGGGAAGCTGTGAAACCATGACCATATGTGTGTCTCCATGTGCACATGCTGCAGTGGCCCTTACACTTAGTTCAAGGAATGAACTATTAGAATTTCTCCTTATTGCATTAGATCTCAGTGTGTTACTATACTCAGTTTGAGACAAAAATATCTCTGTCAGGCTCAGTCACCTGACTACATTTTCTATGCAGTACTCTAAGAAACCATAAAAGGAAGAATTTATGGAATAACAACACAAATAATTGACTTTTTTGGGGGTATTTACATGTTCATCTCTGAACCAAAGAACAGCAGGTCAATGAAAATCTCTGACTTTAACTGACTTTTTGATAAAACCATTAAACACCCTTGTTTTTTAATAACTTTGGTGGTTCTTTGAACATTCTTCACTTTTCAGCTCTTCATTCAAACTTTCGACAAATCTTCAGGTTTTATTGACAAATGACATTTTGTATCTATCCTCTGTGGTAAACTGTAGGTAGGTCTAGCATTGTCACCAGTTGTTTTCTTGCTGAGTGACTGTATTTAGAAAATGTACAGCTTTTCCTTGAGATGAGCAGCTTGTTTTTTTATATATGTATAGATATATATGTACTTGACTATGGCTGGAAGACTCACACTGGTTTTACGCTCCCCTAGAATAAGTCTAATAATATGTATACTTTGACATACGTCTATTTCTAGTAAAACTTTTTCTCTTCAACATCATGCAAACAAAACGTGTTGAACCTTCCTATGGCTGGTCTTGGAAAGACAGGTCCTATCAGAATTTATAGTCCAAACACCCTCATTTGAATATGAAATGATCTGATTGATTTTATATATTTAAGATTATTTAGGATATATATTTTATTTCTTCTTTTTCTAAAACCTACCAGTTAATTGTTATAAAAAAAAAAGGAAGAAAACTTCAGTTGTTTGACATCTGTCAGACCTCTCCCTTTGTAAACAACCATTTCTTTTCTGACCGTGACAGTTAGGTTTATCTCTTAGTCCATTTTGTAAACTCTTCTACAGAGATTTTTATTAACTTATTTTTGTACCCTAACAAGATCACTACTTTTGTATTCCTTGGCCAGAAATGCATAGTTTTGCACAGTAAGTAAACAATTGCATAAAACTTACTTTACTATGTCACCAGATCATCAAAAAGCTGTTTTTAAATTTTGCATAAATTCTCACTGCATCTTTTGCTTCCTCCTACAGTGCCCCCTAGGTTTGTGGTTCAACCAAGCGACCAAGATGGGATATATGGAAAAGCTGTAATTCTCAACTGCTCTGCAGAGGGTTATCCTGTTCCTACCATTGTCTGGAAGTACTCAAAAGGTAGGATTCCTCCTGTGATCACTGGGGACAAATTAATTCTGATTTAGCAACAGCTTACTTATCACTAAGCTAGTGGTTTAAAGTTCATGTAGTCAAAAGCTAGCAGGGTGCAATAAGGGAAGTATCAGTTATGTTTATACTGTTCTATCATTTCCCCAAGCGCATCATACTGGCAGCTGTCACAGATGCAAGACTGACCTAAATGGACTTTTTGGTCTGCCTTAGAGACTTCCTTGAGCTGTGAATGTGCATGTGTTAGCTATGGCCTCAATGGGAGAGCAATGGAGTGGACAGCTGAAAGAAAAGAGATACTGTTTTAATTGAAACAACCTTAGAACAAGGTTCACTGGAAGCATTTGGCTGACTTTTTTTTTTTCCCTTCAAAATCCATGATAACATGGCCAATCATATCTTTTTAGCAAAGAAGAAAGGTCAGGTAGCATTAGCATAAGCAGTAATTCAGTATGCGCTTTACATAATGATTTAACATTTTCTTCTCATGTAACAGAGCATTAGAACTGGCCCCACTTGACCCTAAGTAACCATAGGAAATTGACTGCCTTTTAATTAAAATTTGCTGCCTGTTAGATTTCTTCCTTTTGCCCGTTGCCTTCTAGTTGGTTTTAACAAGAAAACAAACTCTCCAAACTCCATATCCAGTGTACATGAGTTAATTCTCTAATGTATATGTACATCAGATGATATACTTACAAGCAGAAAATTAGGTGTCGTTGAGAAGAAATACTTATTTCATGCTCCATGTAAATTTTTGTTTCCGTATGATGTAAGTCTAAATTATATTTGAAGAAATATTTTGAGGAAGAGAAATGTTCACATTAAAACCTATTCTTACTTTTATTCATACTTTCCGTGTCATGGAAAGAAGGATGCAGCTCTCCAAATCCCATTGATTGTGGGTTTTTAATTAAGAATATAGGTCACAAAGAAGCAATTCTGTTTTATTTTGTTTGTATGTTGAAGAAGGAAGCCACGTCAAGCTAGTGGAGTTGTAATTAACTATGAAGAGATAAGCAGCCCATTTTAATAAAAGAGAACAGGACAGTGGTTTGATTTTAGTGATACTCTACCACCAAGGAACTATTTTTAATGTTTTTGATTAACAGCTCTGAAGTATTTAAGTCAGAGAAAGTTTTAGAAGATACTTGATGTAGTCATAGCCATCAAATTGCAGTTTAAGTTTTTGGCCAAAATAACTCTGGCTGTAAAGGTCAGTATTTTTGCAGAAGCCTTTATTTTCCTAAAGCATGATAGCAATTTCAATACCAGGTTCAATTCAAGTGCTGTACAAATCTGTAGGCTATGTGGTACTTTTTGTCTTAAAGAGACCCTTTATATAATTACTTTATGAGCTGGGTTTATATGAAATTCTGAAGTAATTGCCAAAGTGAGGCCAGCAGGAGTAAAACAATCAGTTCATAGTTCATTTGTACGTACCACAATAAAGCACAAAGGACATCTGGACACCTGCAGGCAAGTTAGTGTCATTGGCCTATTGTGTTGGTGAAGAATGGAAAAAGAGAGTTCATTTTTTTGTACGTTGGGATAGATAGATAACAAACTTGCAGTTTCTAAAGAATAAGAACGGAGATCAATACAGACACACCATAATCATCAAGAATGTTTTAAGTCCATCAGACTTAAAAAGGTGATGGGTACAAACTGAAACACCAGAGGCCCTGTCTGAATGTCAGAAAATACTTTTTTTTACTGTGCAGTTGACAGAGCACTGGCAGAGTTTGCCCAGGGATGTTGTGGAATCTCTTCCTTGGAGATCTTCAAAAGCCACCTGGCCATGGTCCTGGGTAACCTGCTCTGGGTCACCCTGCTTAAGCAGGGGGTTGGAGCAGGTGACCTCCAGAGCTTCCTACCAACCTCAGCCATTCTGCAATTCTGTTATTCATGATTCATGAGCTCTTCCAGGTACATGCATGCAGTTGATGTCATTACTCAGGTCATAAGTTGCTGTCATTACTCAGGACATATTTCAGCTGTAATAGCAGAAGAGGTATGTGTGAAGAATTAGAAGCCTGTGCAAATTCTTATGCAAAATGTTGCCCAGGTGTGTTTATCCTCAGGACTAACAGCCCTTTCCCTTCTATGAGCACCAAATTTTTCTCAGAACTTTTAATGTGAAGAAACATAAAAAGTGAGTGGATGCATCTATCTGCTTGAGCAACACATTGCAGACAGGTAGAATTAGTGAAGCATAAATGTGCCTTCCAGCTAAGTGACAGGAAAAAATGGCTTATTAAAAAAAAAAAAAAAAACACACAAGGAAGGATAAGTATATGACTAAAACAGTTGAAAAAATCAACAATGGCAACTGATTTTTGTGAAAGTATTATCCATTTTACATTTCTAAGTTCACAGTATCAGCCTTGGGAACCTTCAGTGTAACTGTTAAGTCCCCAAAGCAAACTCGTCTAGGAATAGAAGAATTTTAACTACGCATGTCCGGTCTTTTTTAATATTCTTGATGTTGTATTCATGGGTTTTTATAGCTTGCTATTTTGTATTAAATCATTCCCCAAAATATTTCCTCATTGTATTTCCTCCTGGTCTGACTCAGCCTATTGTACATAGTACTTAATCCTGACAGATATCAACTTAGTTTGCAGAAGGTTGCATAAAAGAATTACATTGAAGAAGGCTACCTTATGATTTTCCCCCCAAATCCTCTCTTCTGCTGATAAAGTAGGTTGCAAAGCCCTTGTTACAAGAATTGTATCTTAATATACCCTGAGACGGTTCCTGATGCTGTAAGAACCTGAATTTGTGGCAGACCTCTGGATGGCACAGCAATGCAGGCAATATGGCAGTATCTAATTCCCTTCCTTAAATCACCAATGTCTTGTTTCCAAGGCAAAGTAGGTCCAATAAAACCAGCTAGGTTTGGGATTTGGACCTTTCCTCTTTGATTATGACCAACTCTCCAACAGAAATTCAAGAGTCATCAGACAGTATATCCAATAACTCTGCTAAATGTGTAATTCTTAGCTTGTTCTCCATGGTGGAAGGGAACAGTGCACTCACCTACAATATTAAAAGATGAAGTAGCCATTCTCTATATTTCTCTTTTCTGGTTCTTATTTAAGAAGAAACATGCAGAGGTGGGAGGAAACTTCTCCAGGAAAGGACAAAGACATGGTGGTCCATAAACTTGTAAAGTAGTCATTGGTGAAGGCATGAGAGAAAACGTACATGGGCCAGTTCCTCGTGGCTGTGTCCAACCAGCTGGCCCTTCTTCCACAGTTCCATATCTTGAAGAGTTTGAGTGTGTGTCTAAAAGTGTACACATCTGATGGGTTTTGAAAGGTTGTTTCAGTCTTAAGATTTTCTTTCTTAATACCAAAGTTAATACAGAAATCTTTGGCTTCCTGTGTTTTTATGGACTTTCCATTATTATGTTATTACCAAACATGGAAATTCATGTCTGATTAATTTCTTTATTACTTTGTATTTTTTTTTTTTAATCAGTCTGAATGAATATTGGCTCCAGACATGCTGGAACAGGGATTTTGTGTCATCAGTCAGTCAGCTGTAGGAGGAAAAGAGCAACACAGTCACTGACGTGTTTTTATACGTTACCCAGAGTTTAGCAAACAAGGTCCTAGAGGTCCCTTGAGTATTCCATATTTACTACAACAGACATCCCTCTTAGTCATAAGAAATTCATCTGGTGTATGCATAAGGGATGCACACTTGTATGACTGTTCAGCTGTAATTGTCAATAATTTATCAGCCGCTAAATGTACAACAAATGTGCCTTTTTACCCATGAGCTGTCTGAAAATCTTCTTCATTTTCTCTCTTCCCCTTCCTTCTGCTCCTGCTTTCTGCCTTTTTTGTCCCCTTACCTTTAACATGGGAAATTATTCCTGCCATTATATTCCAAAAGCCTTTCTTCTTTCCATTTAATGAATTTGGTTTTGGCAAAGAAGTACTCCATTTGTTCCAGTGGTGCCAGAACCATTTGTATTTTAATTGAACTGAGCCTCTAAGAACAGGAAGCTATAGTTCCTGCCTTATTAAAAAAAAAAAAAAAAAAAAAAAAAGAGGGAGAGAAACACTTTTCTTCCTAACTAACCTACTTTTGTGTCGGTCCTGATTTAGGTGCCGGAGTTCCTCAGTTCCAGCCAATTGCACTGAACGGTCGTATCCAGCTTCTCACAAATGGTTCCTTGCTGATTAAACATGTTTTGGAAGAAGACAGTGGATACTACCTCTGCAAGGTCAGCAATGATGTGGGAGCAGACGTCAGCAAGTCCATGTACCTCACTGTTAAAAGTAAGAACTAAAACACTTCTCTGTGATCCAGATATTACCACTGAGTGAAAAAGGCTTGACTACTGCATCCTTAGTTTAGACTTTTTTTTGTTATTTTTAATTTAATGTTGTACTCAACTGCATATGGTAGCATCTGAAAAGTCTATGTGATTGATAAAAAACATTGCTTAGCAGAGAGAGAAAAGGAGATTTAAAGATGTAAAGGGTTAACACCTCATTTCAAAAATGTGTTTAACTTTTCTGAGGTACAGTTGAATAGTAAGTGGGAAAATAAAAAGACATTATTTTATCGAAGAAAGGAAAATCCAACCTGTTCTCCAATGGACAGCTATATTTTAGACCACTAAAGTTTGGTTTTAAGGGTGTTCATTTGTTGCAAAGTCAGAGAATACATAACTAAATTCTTTGAAAGCAAGAGTGTCAACCTTATTAGATTTGCAAGCCCAGTACTTCAAATGTCTTGTCCATTCTCATTCACCATACTGGCTCTGTTTTCCTAAAAATAACATGATATCCTAAATCTCTCAAGTAAGTACATTAATTGCATATTTCTTCTGGGGATCAGTAGCACCAGCTTCTGTGGCTTTCATAACAAAACATTTCTAGTCCAATCTTCAACTGTAGTAGCAATGCACTGCTGTAATATGCTAAAGAAAAACAGCTTTCCTCTGGTTGGCAACTATGCACACTGCCTGTCTGATCACTGCATGCAGTTTCATGTATGATAAAAGAGCATCCCTTATCAAGTAAGAGCAGGAGCTTCCCTGGAGAGTCAGTTGCTGTTTGAATCTAATGAAAACCCCTCTGGCTCTAAGATAGCAGGCAAGCACGTCTGTACATCCTTATACATCCACACTAACACATGCACTGCTCCCAGCATGGCTATTAAAGCAAATGCTGTTAGTGTGTTGGTGCTTGCATAGAAAAGGCATGGCTTTAGCTTTAATCAAGTACACATTAAGAACAAGCTGCTTTCGGGAATGACTTTATGGGAGTGTGCCATGATGGACTTCATGTATAGCTGGATCCCCAGGTCTGGTAGCATGATTGTGGCACAAAATACTTGCACCTAATCAGACGAAGTAACTCCAAAGTGAGGGTCTGTACCTGCCTTTACTCTCCCTGGTACTGTATCTTGTTTATTGTTTTCATTTTCTCCGTGGTTATTCTGTCTCCTTTTCCCCTTCCCCCAAAAAACAGTTTCTGGACCCTAATCCTTGGTAATAGCCCTATTACTAGTCCAAAGCCTCAGGCTTCCTTCATGAATTCACAGTATTCTTAATTAATTGGTCCTGCATACTGTGCTACCCTGCTTCACAAGGTCACCCTTAATACCTCCTCTATTCAGTTGCAGAAGATGATCAGACCTGGTGAAAACATTGATAAGAAACAGCCTTCCAAAATGTAAATAAAGATTAGCATCAATATATCTTCCTTGTGATAAATTGTCTTCTTACTTTCCTTCAGTCTGTATGTAGGTTGTTCACGAGAAGCAGTTCAAATCACCTGAGAAAGAAGTTTACAGTCCCTTGACAACGTCCTGCTCTTCTTCTTAACTCTCCCTTGTACCAGTGACACATCATTTATACAGATGTTAATTATTGATAACATCACTGTGAACTTAAAAACACTTACGTGCAGGTGATTCTTTTCCTCCAAATTTAATGAAAGTTTCCAGCTACTCTCTCAGTAACATTGCTGGATAAATTTCTGCCTTCCATAGTTCTTATGACTAGTCTTCTCTTAAATGAGAGTGGATGTTTTAGTCTTCCAGCATTTCCTGTGTCACCTGTTTGTAAACAGAAAGGATTTTTTTTCTCAGTGTAAAGACAGCTCAAGCTTCTTTAAACCAACTTAGCTTGCATAATAAGATTCTTCAAGGTATGAAGGAAATGTTGGTAGCTCCAGATACACATTTATTTAGTGTCTCAGAGTTTGCCATGTGATGCCTTTACCTTAGAGAAGAAGATCCAACTTTTTGGTTGAAGGGAGATTGTATGAGGAGGGAGTGGAAAGAAAAAAAAAAAAGTTGAGAGGAAAAGAAAGAGGATTCAGGAATAGTAAAAGAAATGTGTAAAGAAAGAGCTGCCAGAGTCAATGCTGAATCAGAAACCACAGGGCTAGAATGGCAACTGTGAAAGCAGAGAATCTTCATTCAGTGGTTATTATCCTTCCCCCTTTCTTTTTAACAAATGCACATAAAAACTGTGATCAGTGAGTTTTTATTTTCTTTGGAACCAAGGATAAGTGATTCTGAATAGTTATTCACTAATACAATATTACAAAATTATGAGAGAGATCTGGAATAAGGGATCTAGTGCTATCTTGAGAAATGACTCCTGGTGCTTGGGATGAGAAGACTTCTAAAGAATTTCTATAAAAGATAATGAGCCTTTAACATGAAGGAAAGAACTAAAATTATTTAAAGGTTGCCTGGGACTCACAAGGGAAGAGATTTCTGCTTAAAATGGGCTGCCTTCTTGCTTTCATCTGAATAAACCTCACACTTCCTAATTCTGCTTTAGGAGCTATATATAACATGATAGAACAGTATTGCAAAATAAATAAATAAATAAATCCCCATTGGAAAGCAAGCTTTCTGTAAGGTATGTATGATCCTATACAAATAATCTGTTGGGGGGCACTCATGTTAACCCTGCCCTTTCCTAAATCCATCACTTATTTCACTGTTCGTATGGAGACTGAGAAATTTTAATCTGATCACCAAAACATCTCCAAGAAACCGTCTGCCAACAAAACAGGATTGTTTCATTAACTTTCCTCTCAAGTATGCTTCTTAGCTATTTGCATTATGTGTTTAATACGTCAGCCTAAAGCTGTAAGCTCCAATCAGACCCACACTTCCCTCCAGCAGGAGCATATTAATCCCAGCTAATACTTTTAATGTTAAGTTTCACCATTTAAACATTAATAAATAAATAAATAAATATTTTTTTTTAAAATCTTTTATATTTTGTTCTCTTATCTCTTTGTTTGGGAAAGGGTGCCTGGTCAGAGTGTAAAAAGAAGTTTAGTACCCTGTTCCCGCAGCTGCCTTGAGTCTTGTCTGTGGCAATTTAACACTTCTGCTGCTTCTGCCTCCTTTGATGCCTCTTGTCCAGTCAAGAGCTGTTTCTCTTCATCCTCAGACAACTCATGGAACAAAGGAACCCTGATTGCAAAACTAGCTTTAACTGCAAAAGAAATAAAATAGTAGTTATAAACACAATCCCAAAATACACTTATGAAGGGAGATTCTAAATCTAGTGAAGATGTTTCTTCAACTGCTGTCTAACAATTGTTCCACCATATTGCTGCAGCACTGCAGCATTTGTTTGTTAAAATGTCTAGGAGTCTATGCCTGGCTTCCTCCATGAACTTGATCTGCGCAAGATAAAGGTGCACTTCCCGTGTGGCCATTCAAATGAGTTTGCTTTGCTGTAACACCTGCAGTAATGCCAGTGTGATGTGATGGAGAATTCGCTGTGTTCTGCTCACCAGGGGGCCTCTAAATACGCATCTTAATCTTTGGGAATATAATTCCTTATCGAGAATATAGGAATGTTGAGATCTGCCTGATTGCTATTTTTATTTCTGTGAGAAAATAATAGCATTTATATAGAGATAATAGCCTTTTGTCTATGTTGAATTTCTCATCAAAAATGCATATATTCCACAAGATGCTGGTAAGGGTGGCATTACTTGTTGAGCATTTGCAAAGATGGATTATCTGCAATACGTTGTACACAATAATAAAAATCACCCTCCCTAACACCTTCAAAAAATGTTTATAGGGAGAACAACAATCATACTGTTACAAATTCCCTTGAGCCCAGCTATTCTGATATTTTGTAATCTATCTCTGCTCCATTTTTCATAGTTCCATGGTCTATAAATAGTATTTTCTGAGGCAAAACAAAACAAAGTCCCCTAGTCTGATTTTACTATTTTTCTACTGACATTCTCCTATCTTTGAACAAAGAGCTTTTTATTTATTATCTTCTTCAAACCTATTTTGCATCTACCTCAGGTAAAGTGAATTTTTGTCCAGTGCACAAATTTGGCCAAAAGTACTCCTATATCCCAAAGTGTCTTTTCTTATGAGTTGGCCAGCTGGCTACCCTTACATATCTTTGTCTTTAACCTCATCACAGGCAGCTGTATCTTTCACCACCTAGTTTTGGCAGACAAAGGCAAAATCTGTGTCCAATGGTGATGATGTGAGCAAACTAGAGTATAGCTCAGTTCTATAGCTCAGTGGATTTCAATACTCTCTCCCTGTTTTAATTACTTATTTATTTTCATTAAATGCACGGCTTAAAAGAAGCTGTAAGAAAGCTACAGTAAATCTTGGAAACATGTAAATTCTCCCTAGACACGAGTACTTTCTCTTGTTAGTAAAAGAGCCCATTTTTTCCTAATGAGGTCCTTCCACTAGAAGAAATGAACAAGGTCTGAATACTGTTTTCTGCCTCTTCAGACCATTGGCACAGCTTTGATTTAAGGACTTGCACTTTAATCACCCATCATGTGTCATTACCCCAACAGGCGGCAGCAGCCGCAAGATACAAGCTCCAATAAATTGCACTGAAAATCGCTGAAGCGATCCTTTGTTGATTTTCCTTTACAGCTATTCAATGGCAGATCAGCTGTCATAACAACACAGTGCCTGTGGCAACAGGGTGAAATTAAACGTGAAGTATGTTCAAGGTAGCTGGTAGAAAGCTGGAATATCCCTTTTTTTCTGTAAATTCAAATGCTTTCTACTTCTCTCAGTAATGCCAAGCCTGTGGCAATTGGCTAAAACGAATGCTTTCTCTTGTAAGATAATTGTCAGATGCACTGCAGTACAAATACTCAAGTGCTTTTGTATGCAAATCTTAGCAATACTCTCATTTAAGAAAAGGAGGTAAGGACTTCTCTCTCTCTCTCTTTAAAAAAAAAGATAATCTTGTAGGGTGCAAGGAGAAAAAGAATATAGCAGTCTTTTTTCTTGTCTGGGAGGCTGGCTGCACAGCAATGTTTCTGGCAGGAAGGTGAAATAAGAATTTATCTCTAGCTAGCTAGCTAGAAAGTGCACATAGGACCCGCTGTATCTTTTTGTATTTGTATCAAGAATATCATATTAATTGATTTTTTTTGAGATTTTTTTCCATCTCTCAGTGTCATGTTGCCTAAATATCAACATTCAAAATGACACATGGGTGGGGGTTATTTTCAGAAGTTCTCTTTCTATTGAAGTGGATACATAGTGGATACAGAATATTAAGGCTTTCTTGAAAAAATGATGAGTTTAAAGCTGTGGTGATCTTATCTTTTGAAAACCTTCACATCTTCACTGTTCTTAGAAAGCCTCGTAGGCAATAGGATTCACAGTGTGTGTACTCTAGCTGCTGTTTTATTTAAGTTACTGAGAACATCACCAATACTTAAACACACATTTTTACAGCGTGTCCTCCTTTCTCAATCTCAATATCTCTTTTCTCTTAATTTTCTCTTAAATTACTAGTTTATTCAGAGAAGAATTTACATGTCTCTTGTAATGAATTTGGTGTTCAGGTTTAGCCAGCTGTTGTCAGTAGGTTTCTGAGCAGAATTTATTCCAGATCAAGGATTATGGTTTTTATGTACTTGAACACTGCTGAAACAACACCTCAGAATATTGCCTGCTCTACTCTTCTTCTCCACTTGAGATGCTGGTCTTGCAGTGGTTGATACAAGCTAGATAAATAATCCATTCACAATAATGAATTCATCAAGGAAGTAAGCCCAAATGTTTCAGTGTACTGTAAACTACACTGTGCTAAAATATAATATTCTGGTAATCTTGAAGCTGTCTTGTCTGAGAAGAAATACTCTGGAATTTATTCTTACTGATAATTCGAAAGGTTGTTTTCTTGAAAGAGAACTTAAAAAATAACTATTCGGATTTAGGTTTACCTTCACATGAAATGTGAATAAAGACACTTCTGGAATGCAACGTCCCAGTAAATTTTTAAGGAAAATACATGCCGCTGAATATTACTCATTTTTGAGTTGCTCATTACTCATGTATCAGGCTCAGAGTTTAGAGTTTAGTTTACTTTTCCTTCTAGTTTGATAGAACAGATAGAACATCCTCAGAAAAAGATTCTTTTTTTTTTTTCTTTTTCCTCTTGTTTTCTTAGAATAGTAAGCTATGCAAATTTTGGAGTGGTTCTAAATCTCAAAGTCAGCTATATAAAAGTGCGTCTTAATACAAATAATGTTAGGACACTGTTCTGAGAGGTTATTTCTTTTTTTTTTTTTTTTTTTTCCTATAATCCACGTGGTAATGACTAAAAACTAACCATGTCTGTAATTCAGTAGTGATGTTCACTGGTTTATATAGAGTCAAATGGATTTCAAATTCAGCACATATAAAGGTGTGCAGTCATTTTTCTTGAATGTTTACCTTAAGAAGCATTTAATGTTTATGGTGTATATGGCTCCCCGGATTTTCATGTTTTTGTTTGTATTCAGCCAAATAATTTTCCTGAGTAACATTTTAAAATACAGATGATTCTGTGAATACATTAGTTTAAATTACAGGGGGGAGGTGGAGTGGTATGCAATGTGTTTGCTGGGTTTAATGTTGACTTCTTGTAGAGGAAGTGCAGGCATGATGTATTGTTGCTTATTTTTATATTTGCAATGTCATCAGGACTTGGGCCTATTTTATTAATAAAGATTAAATAAACTTCAGTCAAGAGTGCATTGTAAAGCAATAGTGGGATGTAAATTAATTTAGCAGGTATGTGCTCTACACATGACTATTTCCACTTCAGAAGAGTTAGCTTTTATAGTACTGTGTTTCTTATCCCTTTCGCTTCCCCTTCATCCACCCTGTCCCTACCTTTTTCCCCACATCTCTTTTTTCTGTGTCTGGCATACTAACTTTAAGGTACATCTCATTTAAAAAGTTGTAGCCATGTTCCAGTAGGACAAAACCTCAGGTTCAAAGAGGACAGGATCTTCATTTTTCCTTTTCTTTTCTTTCTTCTGTCCATCCTCATCTAACCAATTTATTTTTTTTGCAACAGCGTGAGTCTCTTTTCACTCAGACTAACTTCAGTATGATTTTGATCACATTCTCTTTCAAAGTTTATCTGAAAAAAGGGAAGCCAAAATTCTACACATAACGAGAAATGAATGAAAACAGAATGGTATCTGCCACAATATATTTATGCGTCACCTCCTTACAGACTTTGAACAGGCAACCTGTAAAAGGTAATGTAATTCTTCTCTTTTTCTTCCCTTGGCCTGTTCCAGCCTGACTGTTGTTTGCCATGCTTTGCCAAGGAAAGGCTTCTTCCCATGGGCTGTACATCCCCCCCAGCTAACCCACACCTTAACAATGTGCAGAGTTCATCAAGGCACAGAAAGAGTGTAGCAGCCAGTTGCATGTCAGACTTTGCTGATTTTTTTTTTTCATAAAAGACTATTCTTTTTTCTTAATCCATTTGAATGAGTGACCTCACGGTCACCACCATTCCACATTCACCCTTCCAACTATCCACGTCACAGTTTTGCATTAATCATCTTCTGTGAGTCTAGGATTCACAAAATGCTATTTGAGCAGTAAAAAGTGTGGATGGTGTCTTAAATCATAATATTTCTTCTTATATACCAAGGGTTATTCTGCACTTTGAATGAGCTAACCACAGTCTTTTTCAGCACAAGACCTGTTTCAAAAGGTTATTGACTAGTTTTGATTACTGAATGCCATCATAGAAGCTGCATCATAACTCTTCTTAAATTAATTTATTTGGGATTTAGGGTCATTAAAATGTTTTTTTTCTGTTCCCCAGCAATGACTGGGAGTTTGTTCTTTTATTAGTATGTGTACTAAAGTATCTTTCTTCCATAGCTGATTATTAATTAATAGGTTTAATTTGATGTAAAATTAACATTTACATAAAACAAGGAAAGAAAGAAACATTGAGTTATAACAACAATAACAAAAAAAATTGCAGTAGCTTAAAAATAAGTAGGTATAAACTGTATTTGAATATCAAGTGACAGAGACCCCAAATCAGTTACATACATTTTGCTGTATAATTCTCTTGCAGCAACAGAAAAAAAAAAAGAGAAAAAAGAAAAAAAAAGTAGTTTATATGCAAATATTTAATGCTTTTTATAAGAAGAGTTTATTTCTTTTTAAATATTATATCAAATGTCGCTATTACCTGAAGACAATCTTATGCAACTGCTTCTATCGGTGCAATTTTAAGCTTTTCTTAAAGGAAGCAATTTTGTCTTCAAATATAAAGAAAGTGTCATTTTCTGTAGTACTGTTTGCTTGAAAAATAGTTTCTTTTTTTTTTTCCTTTTTTTTTTTTCCCAAAAAGTCTTGCATGGTAGCTCTGTTCATAGTCCTCTGTGAAAATCCTGCCATGGTACACAGTATAAATACTGTGTACAGATTCCGTGATAATCAACATAAAAACAAAATTTACATCTGGGAGGCATGCAAAAGGAACAGAAAATGCAAGGTAAGAAGAAAAGCTGTCTACAAGCTGAAGATGCTGTGTACAAAAGAATTTAAGGCATTGTTTTTTATACTCATTCCTGCTGTGCATGTCAGGTACAATCAGAATGAAGGATTTGTAAATGTAGATTTTCTTTCAGCAGTCTAAATGTATTTGCCTTGTGCAAAACAGGTTTTCTTCCCCCTGAACTGTGTTCCTAGCCATTAAGATTCAACCTCTGCATCAGCACATGAGCTCCCCTCCACGTTGTTCTTTCAGTTATTTTTTTGATATGTGATGCTTGAACATTTCTTAATCAGTTGCTTTTATGTTCTTTGTGGGGAAAAAAAAAAAAAAGTGTCCACTTACGGCCACATCAATTGATTGATTTCTGAGTATCTCCACAGTATGGGTAACTGAAGAAGCATGGCTCCATTTTTAGATAAATCTTATTAGGATCCTGCAGGGTTATGAAATGAATCGATTAGGTCTAACAAACCAGGAGCTAATGAATGAATGAGCTCTTACTGTTGTCCTAATCACTTATAGTTAATCTAACCAAATCCATATATTTTTTTTAACTGTTTCCATCAGGCTACAGAATAATTAATCTTACATCCATTTTTCTTTTTCCTTTCCATATTGAGTTAGAATATTTGATCATGTAGGAATTGTGTTGTCCAGGCACTATGTACATCTTTATGAAATTCATTTTACCTTCTCTAGCATCATTTATTCAATGCTTAACTTCCATCTGGTAAATTCATAGTAGACTCCAGGAAAGCTGTGTCACGTAACTGTATGGATGTAGGTGAGCACACAATCAAATTAAGAAAACGGAAATGATTTTTCAATGAGAGAATAAATGTTATACTTCCAACTATAGTTCTTGACTGGCGGATTAGTATTTTCCATTAAAGTTCTTGTCTTGTTTTGAAATATGCAAAGCCTCCTTCTGACTTTGCAAAAGAGTAAGTAACGGTATCCGTTAAGCATTTAGATGTTTATGAAAGTTCGCCACGGTCCACCTTTATCAGAACATTAAAACAGAGCAGTGTGTGCAGGCACAAGTAGGTCCATGCGCTTGCCATGGTGAAATTGTTTTAGCTGTGGTTGCTGCGAAGCTTCACCATGGCATACTGCATTGTGCAAGCAGATGTGTTCTCAGGTGATCTAGGAATATGCATGAATATGTGGACACCTGCATAAATATGTTATTTGATTCTCACCAAAATAAAGAATGTAAAAAGGAACAACAAAAATCTAGACATGATCAGGTACTATAGCAATTTTCTGAATCTACTTCTTATTCTATTTACTTAACTGTAATACAGGTTTCAAAGACACATAAAATGATTGGTCTGTGGTTGATCTGATGAAAGTGACTGATTTCAAATTATTACAACAAAATAAAATCACATATCTAGGTTTTTAGCAGCAAAAAAGATTTAGAGCTATGATGGAAATCTTGCCTTTATTAAAAAGAATAATTCTTTCATATGTGGCACTGTTATTAATTTTTTTTACATTAAATTTATTCCCTTTTATGATGTATTCCCTATGCATTCACCCAAAGATGCATCCTTAATATTATGTTGTTAAAGCCATGTCTTCATTCTGAAAGTAGAGCCCTGATTTATAAAAATGATGTGCATACAATGTTTTTTCATTTCATCAGAGATGCTGAAGGATGCTTAGCAAAGCAGAAGACTAGGAATTT
Source organism: Anser anser (assembly GCF_964211835.1). Taxonomy (NCBI): domain Eukaryota; kingdom Metazoa; phylum Chordata; class Aves; order Anseriformes; family Anatidae; genus Anser; species Anser anser. The sequence goes on along the minus strand of NC_139720.1, from coordinate 116,066,220 downwards.
AAGCATATGTTTCTAGGAGTTGGTTTGAGGTTTGGGTTTTGTTGGTGGTGTTTTAAAATTTAACTTAAGCTTTTAAGGAAAATCCTGTATGTATATATCATATGCATACTCTGTAGGTATGTGTAATCAATCTTCAGCAAATATTGTTAGTCTTTGGTAACAAATACACCAACTGACATCAGTAGTCTTGCTTTCAGTCAGCACCACAAGTTCTCTCAGTTCGAGTTTCCCATTCTGACATTTTCTTGTATCAGCTAAAATACATTCCTAAATCATATCACCACTGACCTAAGCTGAATTTGTTTCTACTAACTGATGCCTCCCATTCTCCTCTTACTTCCATCTCTCTCCTCAAAAAAAAAAAAAAAAAATTCATATCAAATGTATTTTCTGAAGATTAGCTGATATAAAGTTGTGATCATGAAATGGGAGACTGCTTTCTCAAAAATAATTCTTTTCCCCCTTCCTTCAAAAAAGAATACCTCAACAGAGGTCTTACATAAGTACATTCTGTTGCATGCCTTCAGAGATTAAAAAGAGCATCTATTAGATGACTATTTTTTCCTGACTTTTAATTACTAATCATTGATTTTGGTAATTGCATACATGTACATACACAGTAATGCAGCAGGATTTAACTTCTGTGGTCTTATCTCAAAACTGTCTTTTTAAATGAGTGCCTATTACTGTAAGTGCTCCATAAGAAAGCAGTGCTCTGCTATTTTTGTCTAACTTTGCAATGCAGCATATCTGTAGCATTTTCTTCTGGTACAAGCTGGCTCTTTGCCATGCACTTAGAGGCATAAACCCATACTTTTAGCAAGGAAAATCTGCTATCAGATTTTAAGCGGTGACTTGCCAAGCTGAAATAAGGAAGAACAGACTTTTCATAAGTGGTTGCATATTGTTGTTGAAAATCCAATTACCGTTTGCTAAATGCTCATCTCTAAGATTTAAATAATAGTTAAATGAAGTTCCTAGCTTTTAAGGAAAGTGGGCACATACTTAAATGTTGAGGAAGATCATTGCAGGAGTGCAAAGCAATCCAGGCTGCCCTCGGGATTTTTGCTGGCTCCATGTAACATTTTTATGTGTTCCCAGACATATTTCAATGAACTAGGCAGTGGATAGACTGATGTGAACAAAGAGTTCTGGGGTTCAATTACTTATAGCATTCCTTGCCTTTCAGGATTGACTTTGTTTAGGCATTCCCAGCTGCATAACTCATTGTGCAGGGCTAGTTAGCTCCCTTTCTGGTTTTAGAGCCTTTAGCGTGGATGTAGAGACCTCCCAGAGCAATTAAAGAGGTATTCAGATAACTGAGAAAGGAGAGAACAACCTGGTGAGGAGTAACAGTTTGGCAGTCCCCACTATTTAGCTTGACTCGGAATGACTAGGGCTCCTTCTTCTGTTGCAATCTGCTTTTAACCATTGCTAGCTAGTTATTTATTTGATGAGGTACAGTAGCAGAGTGAACCCCTCTTCTAGAAGGGGGAACTCAGATGTACAGTCAAGTGAGCACCAATAAGCTGATGGCTTGGCCTCCACTAAGCTGTGGTAGCTATCCATGCCTGCCTAACATGGGTGTGATGCAAGGTAATTACTCAACAATTAAAGAGAAAGAGGCTGAATTTCCTCCCATTTGCTGTAGGATAGTCATGTGGACCTGGGCAGTTACCACAGCTTTACTGATAGATGGTTCCTCAGATGTTACAAATAAACTGTGTGTTTAGGTGTTTATACACATATACCAATATATGCTGTCTTCTCCAATTCTCATTAAGTTCTTTAGATCTTGTCCATATTCAGGATTATTTCTGCTTTTGCTGGTTATTGTAGTACACTCTAATAGCAACATTACATAGCTGTATTAATACAAATTTCTCATGTGGGTAATTTTTCTGGAGACTTTTTGCGGCTTAGTTGAAATTAATTCCAAAGGCAGGGGACACATGAATGGACAGATAAAACCCAAGTCATTAACCTGAAAAAAATTATGCCCCAGCTTCTGCATATGAATGAGCAAGCTGTGTCTGTGAATTATAGGAGTTTGGGGTCTAACATGGAGCCATCCAGGGACACCTTTGCCTGGAAAACACAGGAGTCAGAGTGCTTTTAGGGGATACATCATGTACTTCCAGCCTACCGAGGGCGAGACAGCCTGACTCACCAGTACATTAACCTGTTTCTCACACAACATAATGTAAGGTTACCCAGTGAATTCCACATCGATGCTGAAATGAGGGGAGTTATACCAGAATGATTATGCATTTCTGCTTCCCTCCTTTTACCTTACAACAGAATAACTTATTCTCATGCTTTCATGCCCAGAAGAGGGAGTGTCATACTGTATGAAATGTTATGTACTATCTACTTAGTTCAGGTTGTGTGGGTTCTGTACATGAGGAGTATTCAGAACCTTATGCAAATCATGTAGTGACTTTTAAGTCTATCATACTCTATGTCTACCATGTAATGTTTTCCCAGTAGAAATTGTCCATTTGCTGTAAATCTGATTTATTTGGCATTTCATACACCTCATTTAAATGTTTTGTTTGTTTATTTGTTTTTAATAAATACATTGGAAATCCACTTTTATGCCCCTCCCTAACAGAGGGAGCTTTCTTTTGGAGGAACAATCATATTTTGCTTATTTTTAATAGAATCACAGTAGCATTTTTGAAATGCGACAGTTCTATTAATGGTAAATATGTGTACAAATAAAGATATAACATATTTTTGAGGTAGACAGAATGAGTTCCCAATGTTAACTCCTTAATTATGTCTCATAATTGGTGTTAATACTCCTCTATTAGTTACTGTTTCAGGGATTCAAAGGTTGTATTTGTTGACTTTTTATATATTTTTGCAGTTTACATCATCAAAATGTATTTGTAATTTTATTCCTTTTCACTTAAAAATGTATAATACTCATTGAGATAGATACAGTGATTCCAGAGTTACAGATGTAAGGAGAGCTAATATGTATATGTTCAGTATTTCAAGCCTCAGAATGAAGTTAATGATGTATATAAATCATTATTTATGCAATATATTTATACAATCTGCATGCTCACTCTATAAAAATAATATACAAGAGGCAACAGAAAAGTTAATGAGATCAACTGTGTATATAAAGCAGTAGGACAGGAGGGGTATACTCAGGTCTCCCAAAGAGAGTAGTGGTAGTGGTAGCTATCCATGCCTGCCTAACATGGGTGTGATGCAAGGTAATTACTCAACAATTAAAGAGAAAGAGGCTGAATTTCCTCCCATTTGCTGTAGGATAGTCATGTGGACCTGGGCAGTTACCACAGCTTTACTGATAGATGGTTCCTCAGATGTTACAAATAAACTGTGTGTTTACGTGTTTATACACATATACCAATATATGCTGTCTTCTCCAATTCTCATTAAGTTCCTTAGATCTTGTCCATATTCAAGATTATTTCTGCTATTTCAAGAAATATTCAAGATTATTTCTGGAAGGTAGTGGTATCTCTTGAAAAAAAAAGGTTCATTGGTTTGGTTTTGCATGAACATAAGCAACTGCCTTTGTTCTGGAAAAACCTGTCTAATGCCTCGTGCATTATTGAATCCAGTTCAAAATGTGTGCTTTGGGGGCTACCAGGGTAGGCAGGGAGTGGCTCTGTTTGTGGTTCTGTCTCCCTCCTCTCCTCTCCCAGCCCTGTGGCTGGCGTGACTGAAAAGTCACTGTTCATTCACTCGAGGATGTTTTGGAGGTTCATCTTTCAAACAGAAATGGAAGGGTGACCAGCAAGACACACATGGAACCAGCTTTTCCTTCTGTATCTGTGCCTGTCTAACTAAGTGGAGATGCTATAGGTTTTCATCTGTTTGGAGAATTCAGCTTGATCCAGCCTTCATTGGCTGTAGCTTCTGCAAACAGCATATTTTCAGATGTCTTAACAGGGACCTGGTCTCATTCCAGTCTCTTTAGACACAACATAGGCAGTTTTCTTGAGGCCTAGGACTGTGGCAAGTTGGCAGTTTTGTTCACTACCAACTATTCTTGTGTGGCTGCTTCTGAATGCAAATATCCCTGTGAAAATTCACTTTATGCCCAAACACAGCCTTCTAAAAAATCAAGTTAAAAAGTGTCTGAGAAATTTTGCTAGCCTTATGGGAGTGGAGTGAAACACTGGGCTTGAAAACAAATTTTGGGATATAAATATATTTGTTTTTATAAGCTGTAAGTGGTGAAAAGTGGGATTAAGTTTATAATGAAACCACAACAGACATTATTCTAAGCCCATGGTATGACTAACATGAGGACATCAAACAGTCATGTATATATAAGCCAAAAATATGATGGCAAAAAAAAATTACCTGGTCAAGAGGATGTCCATTACAACAGTGAGAGACAGAAACAATTAAGCTTATATAAGAGAGCTTTATGTGTCTGCGACTGCCTTTAAGATAGTCCATTTTCTATGCAGCATGCAGACAAGAATGTGTTTTTCTGTCTTGTGGACTATGGGAGAAAGACCCACTCCAGTGGGTCTGCTATCTACATGTCTTCAGCTTCTTTAAGTTAGGCTGATGAAATGTAATTGTTTTCTGGCTACCACTGGTAGGAGATAAGTTGGAAAAGGGTTTTGGAGCACTGCTAGGTTCCTGTTCCTCTCATTGATCTCTACAAGAACAATCTATTCTAATAAATCTTGGATTCTAATCCAAGCTTCTATAATGTAACTGAGAAATAAATGCTTCTTAGTTAATATGCCTCAATTAATGGGTCACCCAGTGTAGCTGTAGCAGGTTGCAAGTTAGTAGCTTTCAGGATCTGAGCCCTAATAATTACAGGTTTTCTTTCCTTTTTTACATGAAATTGATTCATAAGCCTTACTCAAATGAATCGCTCTTGTAGTCATTAATTATAGTATACACATGTTAATGACATCATTATCAGAAGATAACGTAATATCCTAAGGACCACATGTCACAGTTGTTTCCTGTGCAAACAATTGTGCTTGATAACACAGCCTGTCACAAAATGTCAAAAGAAACCACATGGTGTCTTGAAATGGTTGTGAAATTATCGTGTGTCACAGCTACGTATGTCATAAACAATGCCATCATGACTAAATTTTTCATTAGTATCTTCGGTGTGGGATACTGAAGGGAACAAACAAAATCCTGAACATACTAAGTGAAGCACATAATGCAGCAGTGAATTGTTTAAAGCATACCCTGTGACTGAATTAAAGTACATTAGTCATGAATCGAGGATATGCATAATAATGGGCAATATTAAGGAGCTTCAGATTTTTTTTTCCTTGACTTTATAAACATAGAAAGGAATTAATTTTTTATTTTTTTTTAAATATTCTACAGATTAGGTCTCGTTTAGCACATCTCTTTTAGCGTGTATAAGTACTGAATAATAAGATAATAGAAGTTTTCAGTATAACTCATATTCCAGCAAATTAAATCCTGGCAAAGGAAAAGTCAGTTACAGAACTCCTCTGGACTTCTGCAGGATCAGAGTTTCACCCAAGCAGCCTACCATTGTCTAAAAATATCAGCAATCTCACACTGCTGCAAAGACGTCCTGGTGCAGCAACCTTTTCAAACCTGTGGTTGGCACATGGTTTTTACTTTTGATAGTCACAGGCACAGAGCTGTTCATATTATCAGAGTCAGTGGACCCAGCATGGGTCCCACAGCATTTATCTACATTCTTCTGAAAGCGTAAGGTTTTTGAGATACATTAGTGTTTCTGCAGTGCATGGGATTATCTCCAGCAGGCTGATCAGCTTCAGCACAACTTCAGTCCTACTGGACACAAAGCATTTTTCCAAAGCTAGTAAGATGTCTCTGCCTCTCTCTTAGCAGTCTCTGCACTCTGGATTTGAGAGAAAGTGCTGGAGTGGGCATTCACATCACTCTTGGCCAGGAAGCTCCCAGAAACACTGATGTGGCGCGAGTGAGGAAACTGGCTCCTCCAGGATCTAGTCTATGGATAGTATATCCAGAGTTAGTAAAATTAGCTGTGCTTCAGTCTAATCTCAGCTAGCCATTAGGCTCTTCCTATATCTAGTCAAGCTTCATCCTATTTGAAAAAGTTGTCTTACTCAGGATGAATTACACGATGGTGGTGCTTACATCCCTCTCTATACTGTGACCCCATGATCTTCTCTTGCAGAGGTCTGAAAGCAGGTGCAAGAAATTCCTGGATGACAGCCTGGTGATCATATACACATACTGTTTTTGCATCTGCTCAGCCCAGTGCATTAAGAATGACTGAAATCCTCCTTTTTTTTTTTTTTTTTTTACTTGTATATTTTGGCAGTGTTGCTGCCTTTTGAAGTTTTCCCTCTGAACTATAAAAGTAAAAATTGATTAATCTGTATGTTTTTTGTTTTCCTGTTTTTCTTTTACAGAACTGAGAAAAATAATTATTCTCCATCTGTGCAAAATTGCCAAGACTTATGGGTTTGCCAGGCACAGAAAAGTAGAGGGATTTCCCCCATGCTGCGCAGGATTCTTGTTACAGGGCTCCTAGGAGCAGTCTTTCTCTAACACTGCCTTCTCTGTAGGGTTATATATGGGACCCATTGACAAACAGCTTGGTAGAAAAGCTGTTCATATCATCATCTTCCAGAGCTGTGCTTTTTTTTAATCCACAAGACTGTACCTTTAGATGCGCTGCTGATAGCAATAGTACTGCAGTAGTCAGGCAGTAATTAGCTGTCAGTAACAGTGTAGAAGGATTTGGCTCTCCATTTGCTTTCTCTATACACTGGGCTTCACAAAGCATGTGCTCCTGATACTGGTGCTATTCTGTATGAAATATGAATATGAGTGAACCAGTCTCCCTGAATCAAGTCCAAGATGGCTGACACGCAAATAATTCAGAAAATTTAAAGTTGAAAGACTGGTCTCTAAAGCAATGGTTTAGTTTACATCTTTGTGCTCTGTGATACTAGTTGATCCCTAAACAGAAAGAGAAAACTGTCTCACAGGCTGCTCTTGAATTATGTATTTTTCTTTACCAGGAGTAATGACATGGTAATTCTTGACAGATGACCTTTTTGTGCATTTCCTCAAAGGTTTCAATAAGATTAAGATAAGGGTTCATATTCCTCTCTGTTTTTACCTGAATTGGAGTACCAAATCTTCCAATGAATTGGAGTACCAAATCTTCTACAAAACTAATTTTTCAGTTTTACAGTCTTGCAGTTACCAGCTAGCTCAGCTCTGGTACGTGCAATAAATTATCAGTGACCCCTTTTTTCACCTTTTTACCTCAAACTCCCTTTCTCTACAAAGGATACTATCTAATTAAAAACACAACAACAGCCTGCTCAGAAAGGAGGTTAGAATTTTGGGGAAAGAAACTGTGTGATATTATAGGGATTTATTCTGGCAAATTCTGAGGCAGGTAACATGAGCTCTGGATAGAGAGGTGTAAGAGAGTGGTGAGATTTATGAGACTGCCAGAGCTGACAATAGAAACTAGAAGAGTTGCTGGAGCTGCCAGCAACTTTGCAAGCTTTTGGAAAGAAAAATCAAAGGATTATTATTTGTTAGCAGCCACATTAAAAATGAATTTAACTGACACATGGCTGAGAAGGCTTTTACTTTCTTTGGCACTGCAGATATGACTGCATGCTTTTTTTCTTTTTTTTTTCTCTTTTTCTTTTTTTTTTCCTCCACAGTTCACTGGAGTTCAGCTCCCTAATGATCTCTTCATTGTAAGACTAGTTCTGGGCTTTCTGTCTCTTGGTTGATACCACTCATACAGAACAACCGAGTCACGTACACAACGTAAATACAAAAACATTTCAGGAACCACACAACTTTAAAAAGTTTTTGAGTTGTCCTTGGAAAACTTTGTTAAATATGTTTGGATCTTTTATTTTCTACTTGTGTAACTACCTCAAAAGAGAGCAAACATATGCCACATGTTAAAAGAAATATTATTAGAAATTATTTGCTTTCTAGATAATCAGGGCATATTGTTAGGAAGACTTCAGTTGCATTCAGGAATGTTAAGCAATTTTGCAAAACAACTTGAGCATCTAGAAATAAAGGAAGGAATGTATCAACATCTGTCAAAGCATGTGGGAGGTCACCTTCTAGGAAACTGGAATTTTGATGCAGAAAATGGAGTAAAATGAAAGTATCCTACATGGCATTCATCAAGCCTAACTGAAAGACGAGTCTTCTTTCTTGCAGTTTTCCATGCATTTACTATTTTCTAGCCAGGTGCATAACTAAAAATAATGCAGGAATAGGAGAAGTAGCATCATTCACTAACTGCATAACCCTGAGCACTATGTAATCCCCTTTATTGAAGGTGATTGTATCCTGTGGGAAAACAATATTTGTGTAATTAAAGTATGTATCAACAAACACGACCGCAACAAAGGAGACTGGAAGTTTCAGTTCTTCTGTTTATTGAAATTGTAAGTGCATGAACTTGACATGGAAAATAAATTTCTTTTCTACTCCATATAAGATGAATCCGAATTTCTCTTTCTACCTTAACTCTTACATATTTTTAAAATCTGCCACCATTAGAGCCTGAATCTTCAAAATAAAGTACCGTTAAAGTACTTATTCAAGTTGCAGGACTAAATACTAGTGGAAGATGAGGCAAACTCTTTGAGCCAATTGTTTGATCTGGAGAAGTAGTCAAAGCAGCCTAGTTGTATACTCCTCTTTCTCTTTCCTGGGAATTGAGGGAAACTGTTGCCCACAAGATGTCCTGAAGGCATCTCATGTGATCATCAATCTACTTACTAGAAGGGGAAAGAGGAAGAGAGAGAGAGAGAGAGAGAGAGAGAGAGAGAGAGAGAGAAAGAAGGAAGGAAGGAAGGAGGGAGGGAGGAAGGGAGGAAGGGAGGAAGGGAGGAAGGAGGGAAGGAGGGAAGGAGGAAAGGAGGGAAGGAGGGAAGGAGGGAAGGAGGGCAGAGAAAGAAAAGAAAAAGAAAAGAAAGAAAGAGAAAGAAAGAAAGAAAAAGAAAGAAAGAAAGAAAGAAAGAAAGAAAGAAAGAAAGAAAGAAAGAAAGAAAGAAAGAAAGAAAGAAAGAGAAAAAAGAAAGAAAGAAAAAGAGAAAAAAAAAGAAAGAAAGAGGTGTGGGGGGAACACTCTGCTTTCAATAACCTTTTCCTTGTGTAGGTAAAGGAAAGATGATACAGGAATCTATGCTTTTGTCTCAGTCGAAAGTTGCAGTTGCAGCTGCTTTGACAGTGACAGCCCCTGCATTTTTAGAACATTCATATTCAGTTAAAAGTTTGGCGTCATTCTGATATTGTTATTATTTTAATTTCTCTTACTAGTAAAGCAAGTGAAAAAGATATGTTATTTTTCGACATCTTTCAATTCTGAAATCTTGGTGAAATACTATAGGACAAAGGTATAACTCTTTAATAAGGGATTTTTCTGTCAAATTTCAAAGAACAGCCAGATTGTCTATCAACTAACAGAGAGCAGAAAAGTGCAAGTGCTTCTCAAGATAAAATCTCAGAACGTTTTTGACAGGATTTTAGGTAATCTGATAAATCTTTTTTTTTTTCTTTATTTTACAAGTAGTTTAAAAAGAAAAAAAGAAAAAAGAAAAAAAATAAAAGCTGGGTTAGAAAAGTTATTTGCAGAGGAGTAGCAGTATGGCTATACAATGTGAGATTGTATCCTACCCATCAATCAGGCAGTCTGTTCTTAACAAGAAGTCTAGAAGCATTCATCCATGTGGAAAGCAGAAGCTGACTAGAAAATAGTGAAAACTCTACTTCATGGTAGAAAAGAGAAATTTTATTTATATTTTACTTGACAAAACTATTTTTTTTATTTCCTCACGGAATGAATGGGTATCAGGAAAAGGTTCTTCACCAAGAGTGTGGTAAAGCACTGGAACATGCTCCCCAGGGAAGTAGCCACGGCACCACTCCTGCCAGAGTTCAAAAAGCCTTTGCACAGTGCTCTCAGACACATTGTCTGATTTTTTTGGGTGATCCTTTGGGGACCCAGGAGTTGGACTTGATGATCCTTGTGAGTCCCTTCCAACTTTGATATTCTATGATTCTATGAATTAATCAAGGATGTATCCCTAGCTGACCACCAGGGAATCCATGTGCCTTAGAGTGATTTTATCTTTAGATTTTAGGAATTTGAGCTATTGTACTAGTATTATTTGGCTGGGAAAAAAAAATATGAGAATTTTCACAAATTTTCAGAAAAAAATGCATTTTGAAGATTTTTGTAAGCATATTCATCTGATTTTTGGACAAGTTCGGAACTGGAATATATATTTTTATTCCTCCAGATTTCACGATTTTGTATCACCACTAACTAGGAGGTCTCATTTGGCAAAAGATTCTGGAGTAGGTGAAGAAGCAGTACACAGTTATAAAACAAATTTTACCATTTCTGTGCTTATGTCACCATCTTTATAAGATAAATAACTCTATCTATTGCTTACTATAGAGTTTACAGAAATAGAAAAAAAGGTTTATCTAAGTGGTTAAGCCATTGGTCAAGTGTCTTATCAGTCAGGTCATGCAAGGAGTTGAATAGCCTTGGAGCTATTCAACAGCTGAAGCTGCAAATGGAAAGCAGTGCCTTTTGCCTCTTAGTATTTGAAAGCTGTCTGTATTCATGGTCAATGAAGTGGCCTTACTATTGAACAAGTGGTTGGTGCTCTGAATCCAGTTTCATAACACAGTTTAACAAGAAGGGAAGCTTGCACAGCAGCTGATGACTGTTGCATTTGTTTATGAATAAAATAAACAGAATATTTCCATGTCATAGGGAAATGATAGTTATGACTTGCTAAACATTACTTCATTTCTGTGTATATGTTCAAACATGTTTGTGGACAGAAAAAAAAATATTATATATTTCTAAAGAAAATTAAATAAAAGGCTCAAAAATATTTAGAAAAGTCCACCCATTGGCTCCCCACTGGTAGATTTCATGTGTAAATCAATGCCTGGAAACCAGGATCTGATGCAGCAGAATAGCCATAGCTGACTATGAATCCCCCTCAGGAAGATGGTAGTAAAAGCGGAATGAGGAGCTGGTTAAAGAGAGAGAGAGAGAGAGAGAGAGAGAGAGAGAGAGAATGTTTTCATGTTGACCCTGTAACTAGCTGCTTCATTGATTATATTCAATGTCTGTTGCATTCAAAATGTGAAACTATGTTTAGCAGCATGACTTCTTTCTTCCTTTGCCAGTAGTTGAATTACTACCACTACCATTTTGGCTTCTGTTTTTGAGTGTTCATTCTGCATGTGCAAGAGGGAGTGTGAATTCCTATTCACTAGAAAGACAATTTAAAGGAAAAAAAAAATTAACCAAGTCTCTTGAACTCCTTGCAAAATTTGTGATGCAGGAAGGTATTGTAGAGGAAAGTGACCTGCAGCCCCCATGCAACATGCTTTGCTCATGAGATAGATGGCTATAATTTACTCCTGCCTGAAACACTGGTATTTATTATGTCTTTCCTTGGCCAAAGGGTAAACACCATCTCCAGATAAATAGATTTTATATATATATATTTTTTTTAAACGAGAAATGCTCAAGACTGCTGAAGGTCAAGTGAAAGAAGTAAACAGGGTTGCTTTTTCTTTTCCAGGTAATCAGAATAACTCTCCTTATGTGACTGCATGAAAAACATTTTTTTTCCTGTGTCAGTCACACATGCATGCACATGCATGTAAGCAGAGACACACACACGCCTTGACCCCAGTTATATAGGAGTACCCTAGTCATATTGCTGGACACTGTGAATACTGGGAACAGCAGTGTAAAATTTGGCTTTAAAACTCATTTGCACCTGTTCTCTTGGTTCACAGCTGGATGAGCATATTGGTTCCCCTAAATAAGCCCAAATAACTATAGCCCTGGTTCAAATTAAGGCCTATTTCCTCTGGCCTTAGGCATTTGGGTACTGAAGCCAGATTGTCAGCTGCTGCTTTTGTCTGGGAGCTTTAATAATTGTTCTGTGTAATAGTCTCAAAATCCTCAGTGGAAAGACCTAGCCTTTACAGTAGACAAAACACTGCAAAGACATATTAGTAATAAATGTAAAAAGCACAAAAATTTCCCAAGCCGGGTCCTAATTTTAGAGTTAATCGTAACAAATGAGATTTTTCATTTCTGATTTTCTGCTGTTAAGAACTGCTGCTTATTTATGGGTACATATAACTCGCAGAAGTATTCTGAATATCTTTACTTTATAAACATTGTGTTTCTCTAAGCTGTCTTAGTTTTTCAATACTAGCAATTCTCTTCTTCCATAACAAGTATTTTAAAAAATGTTGTTAAACACACAAGTAGTCTATCAGCTTTTCTTACACCATGTGGCTTTTAAGATGGTTCCCCTCTCTTCTAAAAATTGTCTCCTTTTACTGATCAGCTGAAGAGATCTGTTTTTCCTTGTAAAAAATTCTGGCATGCTGAGCAGCCAAAGTAGAAAACAGACCTAATACTGGAAAACAAAAGATAGAGTAGATTAGGAATCAAGTTTGTTGTTTTTCAGCAACAAGTAGAGCTAATATTCCATAGACAGTCAGGCCATTCCCAGACAGTCTCTGTGACAGGGCCAAATGTTAGAATTTTGATTGGAGAAACCAGATTGATGTCCATTAAAATAAATGTCTTCAGAGCTTTTTATTAGTTTCTTATTCTCCCCAGCTGAATCTCCTTTCCTATCTTTCCTGAGATAGCAGCATTTGTTGACATCCTAAATAGCCACCTGAAATCAGGTTGATATGAATGCCTGGTTCTATGAGCATACTCTACTTCCACATGTATGGGAATACTTTTGTGTATATGTACAATGTCATAACACCCTTGTTAGCATTAATATGCAGAATACATATGTATATTTATTTATATTCTGTATGTTGATTTATTTATATAGCAAATGCCTACATTAATACAGAGAGAGTTGTACCTTGCTGATTTTAATATCTTTGAGTTTTGTCCCAATCATCAGAGTTTCAGATGCTACTGAGCTATTTGCAGCTATCCAGACAATAAAAATATAATTCATCTGAAAGGTTAGGCAAGACTGGTTCTACCAGAACTCTTTCTTATACATCAGCAGATAATATTTCATGGCTTTTTAGCTCATAACTGTGCTGTTACAGAGCCAAGTCACTGTGCTTAAAAGTATACTTACTTGCATGAATGAACAGTGAGTGAAAACCATTAATGCCCCAGAATGCACTACTCACCAATACTCATTTTTGTTGTAGCCAGAGTTTCTTAGCGTGTTTCTGCTTCATCTAAACCTGTCAATAACCTCAATTAGCGCTTGCTTCTCTTCCTCTGTGAGGGACATTTACACATGTCATTTTACAGCCTCCAAAATCTAAAAAACACATGGGAATAGTTGGGTCATAAAATACAGCCTGATCAGAGTTCATGTTTTCCAGTGATTTTCTGGTTTAAAAAAAAAACAAAAACAAAGAAAAAACCCCCCCACCACCAGAACTGTAAACTGTTTGGTTGTTTTTAATGAAAAAACAATAACAAAAACAAAAGACACAAGTGTATTATTTTTTTTTAATTAAAAAGCACTTACAGAAAGTTTAAAGAATAACAAGTTCTAAGAAAATGAGTCCTACCATGTGATTCTGCAGTCTGTGCTTTTACTGATTTGTGTTCAGTAAGTCTCAAAAAATTAGAGCACTGTACTTTACAATTATGATAACATTAAACCTCTAATATAGCATTAAAACTTCATGCTGTCTTGATGGCAGATTAAATTCAATTTAAGATCAAAGCATAGGACAAGATATGTAAAATTATATACTGCTGGTTTTAACTATAACAGTCCTGCTCATTGCAAACTGACTTTTATACAGGGAGAAGAAACATGGCAATTGATCTGGAATAGAAAGTGACCCAAAAGAAATTTATACCTAATGGATACATGTTTCTAATACAAATTTTTAAACATCTATACTTTTCAACAGTAGTGATGATAAGAATAACACCATCCATTAATTTATTGTGAAAGAAGATGGTCTAAATTTTCATAAATCACAAATATATGTTAATATATTTATATTTTAATAGATCTTTGATCACTTATTTTTCTTGACAATTAGACAAGCTCTGAGAATACTGATTTTCCAGTGCCTCATGTGGGTTACCATAATTTGTCATAAATTTCCACAGGCTTTTACTATAACTGACTGCAGGGAACAAAGCTGTCAGCTTATCATTTCCCATTTTCTTTCTCTTGGTTATTAGGAAGTGCAGTTAGACAAAATGGCAATTGAAGCTGCATGACAATGCAAAAGAAAGTCATTCATTTCAGTACCATGTCAAAGTCAAAGGAAAGACCAAGAAATATAAGAAGCTGCTGTGTATCATCTGAAGACAGCAGTTTGCACTATACAAACATAAAGCTAATGCATGGAAAGACCTCAGGAAGAGGGAAAAAATACCTCTGCAATTTGAGAGAAAAGACCTTTTTTATTTTATTAATGTGTCTTTTGGTTAAAATTCATAGTTGTCATGCAAAATAAATCAACTTCTTTTCCTATAATGTGACCTGAAACTGCTTCTGAGTGAATAAGATATGAACCCTAAATGTTCGCAGCCTTTAGCCTGACATATTCAATCAGATCATGAGGCGCTGGTGAAACTGCCAAGTTTTCAAGACATCATTGTCATTCTTATTAAAGCTTAGCATCAAACAAGGCCTGTTCTAGCTTGGAAACACATGTTTGAATAATACTTATAATCAAAGTAACTTAATTTATATCAGTGGAATACCTAGCTGAAATCATATCTTAGAGTGAACAGAATCCTTATTCATTCCTACCTTGTGATATATGTCTTTAGAATTTTTTTTCAAAGATTACCTTGCAGAGATGTTCTAATGTCCTAATAATGAAGTTTTTACGTATCACTGAGTTCCATGTTTTGATACAGGATTTGTAATGCAAACTTAGGTTGCTGGGACATGGGCTGATCATGTCTGTGTTTACTTTCCCTCTATTATTTATATGTCATCATTCTCATGGATGTCACTCTTCACTAAATATAAAGTTGCAATTTCTGCTGTGCACAGGATCTTTTTCCATGACAGTACTGTGTTTCATACTGTTCTTTCAGAAAATTGTTATGCTAATAGGACTGCTAATGAAGCTCTTGCTTATTCTCCAGAAATCTGTTTATGTAACAGTTACTAATGGAAAGTCAGTAGCCCTCCTTTTAGGGCAGGTTGAGAGTCATATGATTTGTTTTGCTTTATTAACAAAAATATCAGGAATACACTCATCTGGATTTATTTTGTATATGCTGTAGATTACTGAAACTAACACTGAATATATAATTTAGCCTGTCACATTAATTCATCAAGTTTTTGCTTCTCTCCTCAAAATTCTCAGGTTTATGCATTTGAAATCATTTCCCCTAGTCTGAAACCTCAGCAGTAATTAATTTCAAAGGATTTGCTTTTTCAATTTGGAATTTATACCATATTGATTAGTTAGTGACTAGGTGACTTGTGTAAGTAATGTTTCTATTTGAGAGTTGCATTGCTTACACCAACGGAAAAAAAAAAAAAAAAAGAATCATTATCTATTCAAAGCAATATAATAAAATATGCATTCAGAATTCACCTTCATGAAATATTTAAATATATGAGATTGAATTTTTAAAATATTTATCCTAAAAGAATATGTCTCTGAGAAGGTTCACAATAAAGAGCACAACTGGATCACAAACATGAAGTTCATTTTCAAATTTACTGAATATTTATAGAAAATAATTTTAATTATTCGCTTTGCTCATTTTCATTATTCTACTAAGGAAAACAGAAGTTAAAGAAAAACAGGAGGGAATAATTATACAACCATCGTTTTTGTGAAAATAATTTCTATTCATAAAAACAGGATGCTTACTTTTGTGTTAACATACTTTTTTCACCTTTTGAGGCATGCAGTATTCTTTGATTTCTAGTCTTACATATCTCTTGAGGATGAGGGTTAAGAGCAATATTTTCACCTGCTACAGAGATCATAGTTTTGCCAAGTCCCATTGAGGAGTCCCATCGATTTAAAATTCACTGCTAGGCTCATTGCACCATTTGAATTCTGGAGAAATGCTGCTTAAGTAAGCAAGAATGTCACAACAGAAAGGGAAAGCTGAAGTTAAGAGAAGAATTTCAGTAACTCACTAATTGAGTTGTAGAAGTCTACTAAATTTGAAAATATGGTAATAAGTAGAAATCAAGTAATTATACTGTGATAGCTTGTCCCTCTTAAAAGTCATTTTTTTGTATGAGCTTTCTTTGCCTGAGCAAAAGCGGATTGAGAAAGACAGAGTTTATTGTGTGTGATGGAAAATATCATCTGTCATGGAGAGAAAAATATTCTCGCTGTGGTAGACCAACATGAGAGGATATGCTAAATTTGGCTTAAATGTTAAATTAGAATTAAAATTATTATTTTTTTTTTCAATATATTCCAACTTTAGTGCAGTTTTCTCTTACCCAAGTCCCTATTCTCATTTTTGATGTTATTTTTACCTAGGGTTGTTAAAGCACATCACAGGGCCATGGTACTTTGTTCTAGAAGTTGTACAAGAAAACCAGATGTGGTTCATCACCATGCTTATTAGAGTATTGTTGTGCATTTCTCTGCAACTGAGCAAGGCTTTGCAGGTACTTGAAGGATCAGTGTAAAGAAAAGGCTTTTGAGGGCACAGTTTATCTGGTTTGATGAACACCACTGTGAAAATCTTTCCATTGAGGAAGTCTATGATGACTACCAAGATGCTTGCAAGATGAATCCCACTGTGATGGCAGATATTTCCCACTTCGTGGAGCTGTTGGCATAGCTGCTGCCTGGATGGGTGCAGGCAGACTAAAACTGGCCTCTTCATGCATGCTCCAGTAAAGAAATCAAGTTACTTGGTATTTACACTGTCAGGGAAGAGATCTTAAGACCAAAAGTGGAGACATGATGAGACATGGTGACGTGCCAGGAGTTGCATCACTGACAGCAGCCAGGACATGTCTGTTATCAAGCACACTCAAATTCTCACTGCATTGAGTTATGCACATGTCATTAAGTCATGAGATTTGTTTTTCTGCTGCATCTTTTCTATTCTTTCTCAAGAGCAATTTTAATTTTCATTAATGTTTGGATGTGAGCAGCACTCCAACTTTTAAAACAGCTCAAAACACATTGTACAGTGTCATATGGCATCTCCCACTGATTTTGTTGTTGACTGTGTTGTATTCCTCTCCTAACCACCACTAAGTTGCCAGAAAAATTGCCATTTGGAGTCTATAGATAGTTTAGTTTAGTTTAGTTTAGTTAGTTTAGTTCTTAAATGTATTGAAAACTTCAGTCAGTCTTAGAATCATTTAGGGTTCCGCCATGATATTTAGTGTTTAATTACAAATTAAAAGTCTTATCAAGATAATTAAATGTTTTCATTTTTATTTGCATTCAGTTTCTGACAGAACATTAAGCAGTAGCAGAGAATAGAAAGTCAAATTAAGTAATTTTTACTGAATCTCAGGAAAGGTCCAAATTTGATTTTTTTTAAGAATTGAACAAAATTTTCTTATTTCATCTTGACCAGTTCCATGATTATTACGAGTAATTTCTACTGCTGATGTATTCATTTCAATTTTTAATGATGAAGTTGTTAATAGTATAAAGTAATGAGGTTATTCCCTACAGGATTGGCATGAAGAAGGGTAAGATAATGAATTGACCTGGAAAAAGGAGTAAACAAATCAGCTTTCCAAATGGAAGCCCAACATTAAACAGAGAAATCTCCTAGATTAATGCCACTGACATTGAAATTGAAATCACCATAATCTATAAACTATAGCTTCTATTTGGTCCAATAGACCAGCTTTAACATTGTCCAGAGCCACATGGCATGCTTCAGAGAATGATGGGGAGAACCCCAGAGGAAATAGACTTGGATTAATTTGTCCCACAGGGAAACTTACTCCAAAATCCTGGAATATGACACTATGCTTTCCTTACATATGCCCAGTAACGTTACCTTCAAAAAGATCTGCACACGTTATGGCATGTGAATCATCTCGATATACTTCCAATTGCATCTGCTTAGATGCATAGAATCATAGAATCACAGAATCGTTAAGGTTGGAAAAGACCTCCAAGATATCTGGCCCAACCATCCCGCTACCACCAATGTCACCCACTAAACCATATCTCTAACCACGTCCAACCTTTACTTAAACACCCCCAGGGATGGTGACTCCACCATCTCCCTGGGCAACCCATTCCAATGCTTAACTAAGGCATCCTAGGACAATATCACATTTATATATAAAATATATACTCAGTTTGGTTTTTTACATTTTTTTTAGAATATTTTTTTTTCAGAAAAGAAGCAGCATATTCAACTCAAGTTATTTGCATCAATAATCTGATTAAAGATAGTTTGAGGATGAAGATATACATTGCCTAAAATATCTTTGGGAACATGGCTTTGTTACCAGAAATCTTTTGACAACGAGGAAGATAAAAAGAAGAGCTTATGGTTTAGGATCATTGGAGATAAATGTGAAAAGTAAAAAATCAGCTTTGGAGGAAGGAGAAATATTTAGCTGTGAGGCATTGCTATGGCAATAAAGAATCAGTGTGGAAGATTATGTGAGAGGAAGGAAAAGATAAGTATGGTTAAGGCTGTATCTGAAGAATAACGTTATCTTTTTTTACACGTTTTTATGCCGTTCTTATTAAGAAAGTTTGTTGGAAAAAAATAAGCTTCATAAGACAGCATCTGTTTTTAAAAAAGGAAGCAAGATGGTCACGGTGTTTGCTTTGGTACTGTGGGACATCAGGGGACTTTTGATAGACACTTGTTCAGGAGAGCCGAATGTGGACCAGTAGTCTGTGAGACAGACTCATGGAGGTCCATGGGATTAAAATTCAGATCCAATCTTCTCATTTTCTGTGGGGGCATAGTGCCTGAGAAGCAGGAAGAAGGTAGACCTGCCAGTGCAAGGCTCACCTGCTCCAAATGTTGAGCCCTCTTGCCCGGATGCATGGACACCCCGAGTGCTCATGTACCTTGTGGGGAGGCACATGCCACCCCTCAGCTCTAGGGTGGGCCAAACACATGCTCCCTCTATCACGGGAGAACAAGATGTTTGAAACAGGAGATAAGTAGGAGATACTGATGGGAAAGAAGATTGCAGTTGTAGAGAAAATAATTAGGGCATTTGGGAGGTTGGAAGGATTTCATTAGGGAAGTAAAATGAGACTGGAGAAAGAAAATGTTGCTGTAGGGGGTTAGGGAGCATGTGAGAATGTGAGGAGGTTGCAGTAAGAAGAAGACAGAAAGAGGTGAAGGGGAGTGGAGTGTGTTTCACTGAGGGGAAATGAGGAAGATGTGCAGAAATTCTTCAAATGAAGAAGGAAGGGATGTGTGGGAGTCTTGGAAAATTATGGAAGAAAGCAAGGGGGTGACACAAACTAATGATGGCAGTGTGAACTCTTTAATAACCTGCCACTCATCTGAATTGGTTCTCTTACTGCATAAAGGGATGTATGGGTCTATTTTAAGTATTGTGGAAAAGGGCAGATATGTTCAAGTGCACATACTTGTGCATACGGGGCCCACAAGCCTACAACTCTGCAGGCCTCGTAGTTTCTTTGTTCAGACACAAAACTTTGATGGCCTGAAAAAATGACCTTTTGAAAATAACCTCCTTGGGGGTATCAGTGCCTGGAAAGACTCTAAGTAAAACTGAAGATTTTTCTGTTCTCTAGAAGACGATATCAGTCACGTCCTAATTTTCAATTTTGATTATTCATCATTTCTTCTCTTTGAGTGCTTCTCTTTGACAAAAATAATTGGAATCTAATAACAAAATAGTCAAATGACATACATTGTCACTAATGTATATCACTGCTTAAAGAGCCTTATGTCTCACACAAGATCGTTCTAAGGATTCTTCCTGTAATTAGATCCCATTCGTAATTCTCACCCACACTCCACGGCCTTGATAATTTTCAAATTGGTTTATTGGTTCAGGAGTCCTTTGTACAGAATGGGCTGCATCCTGACATATTGTCATATCCAAGCATCAATAGCTCTGACATGTGAAAAGGTCATGCCACCAAACATTAGCATTTCAAAACAGCAATTATAGTAATTCATTTCAATAAGATTTTTTTTAAATTTATGTATTTTTTTTTTCTGTCTGATAGTAATAGATATAATCTATACAGGAGAAAGAATTAGGAAGGCCTCAAACCAGGTTCAGTGCCAATGTCATCTTCTTAAAATTGAGACCCAGGGAAGTTAAGATGGAATAAGTGAATTGTACTGATAAGGAGGGGCAAGTGTTCATGCATAAAAATGAGAATAGGACTACTTCAGGAGTCAGCCCTGGAGTATAAGAGCTTAGTGAAGTGATTCTTTATTGCCACTTTATGTAAGTTGAAAGGAGTGGACTGATACTTTCAGGGGCGAGCAGTTCTGTGTGCTATCCAGGGCTTTCCAGCTTCTCCCAAGCAGGTAAGTTGTCATAACTATAAGACAGACTTACAGACTTTTATTTCTTGTATTCACAAATGCCCAGATGCTATTCATCAGTGGACAAATCATATGGTAAGAAAAAGACTGACTAGTGAGGACATAAAAGCGACCATCCTGTTTCAGAAAATGAATTATCCTTCCAAAATGTAAAAAATACTTAGATTTTATGTCAATTCTCATGAGAAAGAAAGTATTTTTTCAACTTTAAGAAATTTTAGAGTCCTGAATAATTAATGAAGTTGATGATTGTATCCCAACTGTTCTGCAAATTCTGCAAATAACTTTCAAATATATTAAATGCAAATCAAGATAGGTTTATTTTCAAGATAGGTTTATTTATATATTTAATTATACCTGCAGTTGAGTACAGTTTAACTATGTCTTCAGCACATACATGTACTGTAAGCCCTTTGGTACAGAGCTGCTCTTTTCATTTTGTACATCTTCTGGCTTAATGGAGCTCTCATTTTGATAGGCCATTACTGTAATGTACAAGGATAGAGCATATATCTGTCAGTAAATAAAACAGGTAAATGTACTTTCTGTTAACTTTGTGCATATTTGTGATAAACGTATAGTAAAATGTTCACCAGAAGGTATAAGAAATTTCTATCAGTTCTTTATTGGTCCAATTTCTGAGTGTTTGTTACTTACAGTACTTTTATGTGCTGTGCATATTGTAGTTATGGTACAAATTTTCCTATGGGCAGAAAAATAAATGGAGCCAAGTTTCATTTGGATGTGCATCTTCTGTCTCTATAGACACACTGTCCAGTCTTTGCTCTTCTCTGTTAAGTTCCCTTTGAGGCTCATCTTCTCTTTTAAGATTTTCTCACATAAAATTGAAAGTAAAATCCTTTCATGCATTTTCGGCCATCTGTTCAAATATGGACAAACTGAATGAGACACAGACTGGACGGTCAACCTTCCCGGTCAGAGTAGTCACCTCACTGAAGAACTGTCTTTGTTGCTCTGTCTGTTTTTAGTTCCAGCTATGATAACTTCCTATCCAAACACCACCCTTGCAACACAAGGTCAAAAGAAGGAGATGAGCTGCACGGCACATGGAGAGAAACCCATCATAGTCCGCTGGGAGAAAGAGGACCGAATAATTAACCCTGAAATGTCCCGTTATCTTGTTTCCACCAAAGAAGTTGGAGATGAAGTGATCTCTACTCTGCAGGTAAGAAAATAAAGTGACCCATGACTCATTTACATGTATGAGATTGTTGCTTGGTTTGATTTTGATTTTGATAGGGATGCACAGCTATTTCTTCCTAGAAGGCCAAAGCCCCACCACTTGCTCCATCTGTGGCACAGACCTGGAGAGCTAGGCTGACTACTGTTGCCACCAAGAGGAAGTAGAGGAAATGTCGATGTCCCATCTCCCAGAAAAATCAGTCACCATCTTCATGACCTTATGCTACAGAGGCAACAAGAGAGCAAGGCTGACTCACAGCCCCTCCATCCTTTCTGTCTCAGGAGCAACATGGCTCATGCCTTGTCCTGTCCTTCATGGGGCAACATGGCTCAATTTTCAGTACACTGCTGATAAGCGTTGAGTGAATATCTGACCATTAGATGTGATGGGTGTCAGGTTTAACTTGACCAAAGTCGTTAAGCTATTCTGATATAAAAATACAGTCATTTAAAAATATTTTTTCTCCCTTCCTTTTACTCTGTGGGGCTTGTGAGCCATACATGGACAATTTTACAAAGTAAGGTTAGTCATCAGATTCAAAATAAAATAGAAGGAAAAAGCACATGTAGTAAGTAGTATAGCTACTGCTGCCAGTAGTATTTGGCACTTATATACAGTAGCAGAAGTCACCAAGCCACATAGCAACAGGGCATAATCTTCATCTTCACTTCTCCTTCTCTGACAGGCAGCTCTCTGGTGATGCGGCAACAGTGCCATCTTGGCTGATAAATCAGTATGTGGGGCTCCACTAACTTCTAAGTAGCTGACATGGGTTAGATTGAGAGGCTACATGAGTAGCACTGTTGTTTTGGGAACTTAAGGCCATCCCAAGGTCATGGAAGCAAAGGAAATTCATGCTGTTCTGGTGTCACCTATAATGGATAGGGTTATGATATTAACCTCAGTATACAACTTTTTCCACTCAAGTTTGAACTTTTCCAACACAAGCAAGTTTCCAGTCCATACCTTTATATTTTTACATGTACTTTAGGAAATCTAAAATATTTTTAAATATATATTTTAATTCAAAAATATTCATTTTCCATTTTTCAGTCACATTCCTAAAAATATATTTATTGGGCTCAGGGAAATAATTCTCCAGCTCTCCTCTGATTCTACCTATATTCTGTTGTAAGTCTTAAGGTATATCTCTTTCTTCACTAGCCAAAAATTTTGTTGGATGATATCCAGCGAAAGTTTGGTTTTGCTTTCATTGAGGGAACTTTGTCATTGAGGAAGGATGTGTGAATTTGTATATATTAGTACATTTGTGTTTTGAATAATATTCAAGTACAGAATAGACATTTAGACTTTTCTGCCCTCATTCATCTTATTGGCTTTAAAAAGATAGTGCCTGGATGCACAACAATGTTTATTTTTTGAAGGCTGGAGACCTGCTTGGAGAATTCCCTTCTGAAGCTGTTGTATACAGTAGTGGCATTCTACATCCATATCTATTTTACATACAAAACTTTTGACTTCTGAGAGACAAAATGCCCTCAAACTAGAAAACATTGGGATTAAGGTTGTCTTTGAGGCCTTTAATTGAGTGCTTTTGTGTGTGTGCATGATGATGTGATCCTTAGTTGTATACTCAGCTTTTATTTTTTCTGCAGGACCCCTGCCTCAGTCAGGCATGACTTGGATTTTCTCTGGAGTTGAATTAGGGTTAAGTAATGAAAGACACTGTGTGATGCAAGGCTGGTCATTGAAACCAAACTTTTCACAGGTGGCCAATAATTGTGTGTTCTTTGTTTTCTAGGTACTTGCCTTGAGCCCTTGGGGTCTGATTTGCAGAAGTACTAAGCCCTCATAGCTGCAGCTTAACTCAAAGGAAGCTGTTATGAACACATGAAATGCTATTTATTGCTAAGGACTCCGAGGGGGGAAAAGAAGGCCCTAGATGTATCAAATTGGGCTCTGAAAACTTTTGTTCTTCTATCTTAAAGCTCAGCCACATGTGCAACTTAACACAGATTGGCAAGTTACCATATCTCAGATGGTAACTCTTCAATATCCTTGTAGTGAGTGGGAAATAAATCCATTTATCTTAACCAGTGGTGAATAAGAGTTGCACTCATATTACCTTGGCTTC
Source organism: Anser anser (assembly GCF_964211835.1). Taxonomy (NCBI): domain Eukaryota; kingdom Metazoa; phylum Chordata; class Aves; order Anseriformes; family Anatidae; genus Anser; species Anser anser. The sequence goes on along the minus strand of NC_139720.1, from coordinate 116,042,391 downwards.
ACCAAGGAGTAAAGAGCACATGGAGTTACCATGGATGAGCTAATATGTGGCAACTTGTCAAGCAGCCACAAACATTATCATATGTCTGGTTCCTTAATTCCCCATACAAAATGGTGGTAATGCTTTTCATGATGTCAGGGTTTATGAAAATAAATTCACTCATGTTCCTGCAATGGGAATTGCATAGGTGAATGTCACAGAAAATGCTATGAGAGAATGAATACGTCTGTCTTCAGGGCACAGTTTGAACTGTGTGCAGTAAATAAAGTGTGAAGAGCACACTGAACAATGAGAAGAAAATGTCATTTGGAATATGTGCTCATTTATAAAATCCTCTCCCTCTCGTACTTTGAATGAAGCAGTGGTCCTGTAGAAAAATATCATTATGATCATGTATGTAAAGAAAATATATAATTGTCTATGTTATAAAATAGAAAATTGAAAGGAAAGACCACCCAAATTTTATTATGAGGCATCATGCAGAATACTACACGGTTCACCAGCAGTATTTGAACCTTTATTTCCTCCACACAGACTTCAGTGACTTGAGTTATTTTCAGAACTATCTGGAAAATTTTGGAGGCAGCAGAAGGCACCATTTTGTATGGCAAATTTTAGCCAACTGTTAAATACTTGGCAAACTTATGAGCGACTCGGAACAAGGCTCCTGATGAGAAGCTACAGGAATAGGTGGTTCTCCAACTCCTGACTACACATGTAGAGCTGATAGCCTGCTTCCTCAATCCAGGTGTTGCTAGTTTTGATAAGTTTCAGTATTTTGGATGCTTTACTGTGCATATGTATATATGTGTATAACATGCAATATCTGTTTACTACTGTCAAGTAAAACAGTTTGTACAATTTTTCTTGCACCATACAGAAAAGCTGTTGGTTTATTTTCTCTGCGTGCTGTTCAATCAATCACTTCTTTTCAAACCACCTATAGATTTTGCCAACTGTACGTGAAGATTCTGGCTTCTTTTCCTGCCATGCCATCAATTCTTATGGGGAGGATCGCGGAATAATTCAGCTCACTGTGCAAGGTAGGAAGAGGACAACATAAGGAAAAAAACACAGCTATTGTAGTACAGTAAGTGTATGCCATGCTCAGAAATCTGTTGGGGGAGGGAGGCTCTGGTTCCTAATTAAATGTATTCCTCATTGTCAAAGAAATGAGGAGCTGCATTAAGATGCTCAGTCTCTCATTTTCCAGCCTTGCAAATTAAATCAAAACAAAGGATAAGCTCCAGAGTCTTTCTAGATCTGTACAAATTAATAAGGAGAGTGTTTTTTTCTTAAATACACTAGCTGACAATCTACTAAAAATACTTAAAACTAATATCTTCAGTAGGAACAGTGGATATAAGGGGTTTACATTAGGGAGAAGGGAGAGAGGGTTGCATTTGTTTTTAAAGAATGAATGTGCTTAAAACACAAATAAAGCAAAAACAATCTGATTTTATTTCTAAAAAAAAAATGTTAAACCCAATGTGTGTCTACGAACAAAATATTTCAAGTTTAATCAGTCAAAATAAATTGTAATCAGTTTGTACAATGAAAGCTCCAGGAATCTACATTGCCTGAGGCTGGGGTTCCCCTCCCACAGGGTCTCACTCAGGCAGACAGCAGCAAAATCTGGAATGGTTGAGGTGACAGTCTTGGAAATGCAGAGCAGAGGCATGACTTGGCCACTGGCCACTCCTCATTTTTCTATGATACTTGTTCCTGTGCCTATGTGCCTTTGAGTATGCACACAGCAAATTTCCAGGACTTGCAGATTTCTTTCTCCCCATTCTTTAGTTCACGTACCTGCAGATTTCACTGAATGCCTAATCATAGAATCACAGAATCATAGAATACCCCAAGTTGGAAGGGACTCACAAGGGTCATGAAGTCCAATTCCTAAAGCAGCCTGTCAAGAAATTCAGATGGAGTTTGGGAAAAAGTTCACGGCAACACCAGAGCTCAATTAAACTGCCTTTACAATTTAAAAAGACATTAGTTTGGATACAAATGCTATTTATTTACTTTCTTAATTCTGTAGAGGTAGAAAGAGGCTTTAGTGTAGTTAAGGCTTTTAAACATACTCAGATTCTTACTCCCTTTCCTCACCAAATTTAGAACTTTCAAGTTTAGCATTCATATTTCTACCATCACCTTCAATGTAAAAACTGTAGAGTATAATTGAAATGTCATGTTCAAGGCAAACGTCTTTCCCAGAATTAATAGTCCAATCTGGAGTGCTTTTAAGGAAGTGTAACTGTATGTAGCATATTAGATGGTTAAACAGAAGTTAGTATTCAATGTTATATCTGTGGCTTTTAGCTGAAAAGTGACTTTTGCTTCCTCTGTTGAGTATTCTTCTGTGGGTGATTAACTGGCTCAGGGTACTAATGAGTGACTGGAGAAAATGACATGAAAGTTTATCACCAGTAAGCCATGTGAGTGCCACGCTCATTAGTGTTATCTTGTTTTGGGTGTGGGCTTTCTTCTGACTAAAACTGAGCATTTGTGTTTACTCAGAGCCCCCTGACCCTCCTGAGATAGAAATCAGAGAGGTGAGAGCGCGCAGTATTGCCCTCAGATGGACCATGGGATTTGATGGAAACAGCCCTATCACTGGCTATGATATTGAATGCAAGAATAAGTCCGGTAAGAAATAATCTTCCCTCGAAGAAATCCCTGTCACTTAACTTTCTTCAAGCCATTCGTCATTGAATTTGTATTATAAAAGATAATTCAAAAATTGAAAGTTCCTGATGGAAAATTTTACCAAGATTTATTTAATCTTTCACAGTATGATTTATCTTCATTTGTTGTCTTTTTCTGAGGTAAGGACATTATGTGTAAGAATTGCTGCATTTTCCATTTACCTGAGAAAGCTACATACAAGTAAGGGGGAAAAATTCTGTGTAAGTAGTAGTTGGTAACAGTGCTTTTTCTAGCTGATTTTTGGTCCCTGATACAGTCCCCAATCTTTTTTCCATTTGGATTTTTTTTTTCATTTCATTTTCTGTTTTTCCCTATAGAAAAATACCTGCCTTTACAATTAGCTTCTCCTGTAGTGCTGATTTTCATTTTTCTATCTATATATGAGTACATGGCACCTTACCTGGAAATTTAGCAGTGAAATTGTGTAGTTATTATAATTTATGGGTGAAGAAAGCTGTGTGGTAGTTTTGTGAAGCACCATGCTGAGTTTTCAGTAATGTACTGGAAATACTTTGAAGGATAAGACCAGCAGGACATACTGGCAGGCTAATGCAAGCAGAGACCTTTCTGCTAGGTCACCATAGAGTCATATCAATGAACATTTAATAAGATGAGTGAGATGAATGTGAAAAAATAAATACAACCTCCTAATTCAGGAAAATATTCCTGTTCTGGTAGGTGTTTTAAAAATAGTTTTTTTTCTTAAGCCCCTAAAAGTGTTCACTGTCTTTTGAAATCTAACACCATTCAAGCTGTGTTGGAACTATGTTTGTGATGTAAGATCATGCTTTAAATTAAGAACATTGATAGGCACTGTCCTTGAGTCATGTTTTGAGAAGGGAATAGAAAGAAAATTGAAATAGAACAACATTTTCATATTTTAAGTATGATTAAAAAGACACTGAGAAATTGTATTATACTGCCTTATGTTGGAGTTTATTGCACTATTTGTAAGGTGACGTAGGAATGTTTTGTGTGAGATTGTTTATACTCAGTTTATGAAAGCAACTATAGTATTTTTATAGTCTTCTCCTTTTAGTTCTGAGGTGTAAAAATGTACTTGTTCATAAAACTCTAAAATTCACCAACTAAAAATATCCTTCTAACCATCTTTACTATCCTTCATTTCTCATATATTGTGTTTTTCCTTTGTGCTTTACTTTGTTAGGCAGAAGTATTGTGATACTTGTATTACTGGACAAAATATTTTCAAGAGTGTTAAATTATCAGTCACCATTTTCTCATGGCTTTGTAAATGAAATTGATAAAGCACAGGTGAACATGACAACTGAGAGGCTTCATGTAGAAACTCCCCACTGAGGCTGTGGTCAGGAATCACAGGTTTGGAGATACAGACTAGGCAAGGATGCCTTCAAGGGACATATATACCTAAAAGTTCCTGGATTTTTACTCTTTGTTTCTTTTTCTTTCTTTTCCGCCATCCACTTGTTCCAGAACAGTTTTTGAAAGTCATTTTGGCCTGATAGGCTCCTTTTTGACCCTAAAACATCAGTTGTATTTCTGAAGGAACAGTATAACTCAGCATAACTCATAGCTAGGAAGATTTAGCTGCTTTCCTTTTGGAGGACTGGACAAAGTCCCTTCTGACTTCAGAGCTCTAAAATATCTTTGTTAGATTTAGTTCAATGTCATCAAGTGACAAGACTGAATGCAGGCAAAAATTAAGAGGTGATCACTGTGAACTTGCATTGCAAAATTATGTCTCCGTAATATGACATGACAAATCAATATCAAGACAGCAAAGGAAGCCTCATCAGATTGGATGAAAATATCAGGACAAAACATAGTAACAGAGGTTTAAAATTTGAAAGAAAGAAAAAAATGGGGGGTGGCAGAACCAGTGTAGGAGAAATACTTATTTACCTGGGTATCAAGGTAAATACTTGAGGTTATATCCTGAAAAGAGCAGATTCTCTCACTACAAACAACAGAAGTGTTTCCTTGTTTGTTTGTTTGTTGGTTTTTAATCTGGGGATAAATGTTTGGAGAAACTAGGATCAGTTTTTCTGAATTGTTGCACACATTTTTTTTCATAATTATATCATCAAGAAGATGAACAATGAAGATGAACAATTTCAAAATCCAATTTAAAGAGCATTACTCTGTTGTGGCCTATGGTAATTTTTTTAGCCTTTTTCGTTCACTTTGCTGTTGTTTGTCCATGACCGTTATTCTCAACAAGTCAGATTCTTGGTGTTATAACTTGAGACATGATGAGCAAGACTGGGAGGCACTGGCTCTGTGAGAAACTGGAGGATGAATGGATGGTGCAGCATAGTCCTCTGCACTGAGCAGCTAGGACTACTTTTCTCTCTTTGAGAAAACAAAGGGAAAATGTTCCTGCCACAAAGGCAAGGGTGGCTTACAGATATGCCTCAATGACTACAAAGTCACTAGGAGGATGGTGAAACTTTTATTCTGCAACCTATGGTGTTCCTTGCTCAGACAGCCAAGAAAGCTCTCCAGAACAATGTTCTTGGAGATGGCTTCTGCCTGGCTGTGACAACAGCTGTGTCTTAAACTCTCTGTAAATGCTGGAAAACATTTCTCGCTTAGTTGCATGGTGTTTCTTTTTTCCAGTCTTTCTTCACAACCAAGATGTCCAAGTATTTTTCTTTTACTGTTTCTCCCTTCATCAAAAGGTTTAATTCTGCTATAATTAGTTGACTCCAGCAGGTGGTTTGCATACGTAAGGTGATATACTAAAACTAAAAGCAGATTTCAAAGCTGAGTCTAATGCTAAATTTTCCATCTATTTTACTTATCCTGGGGACTCAAAAATGGGTCTGCAGTGGGATGCATAACATAGACTTCTCAAGGAAAACTGCAAAACCTCTCAGTTTCAGAGACTGTTCAGATGACCACTCATCACGCACGAACTCTGCTATATGGTACTGCCCTCATGTATCCCGACAACCCTTGCCATGCCATCAGACAAAAAAGACACATTGGGTACCCTCTAAGAGTGTGAAGTTGCATATTCCATATGTTTTTTTATTTGCTTGTTTGTTTGTTTTGTGGTCTAGTTGCAGTGCAAGAGCAGTATGAATAGTGGGAGCTCAGCATTTCAGGCCATTTCAGTATTTAGATACAATGTGTGTCTGTATAGAAATGTACCTGTGACACTCAGACCTGGTCCTTCATTGAAACCACTGATGTGTAGCCATCAGGCCTTTCTATCTGAGGTGTACAAAATGTTTTGAAGGTAGAAACAGGTAGGTGGGTGTTTTCTGCATCCTTAGGTAAACCCCTGCTTCTTCAGGATGCAGATGCTTTTGCAGAACTGAGGCTTTTTCCCCCAAAACCTGCCAGGGAAGCAGGGTGTTGAGCAGGCAGCCTCAGCTGGCTGCGGTGTTGGACCGTGTCACTAGATGGCACCGCAGTCAAAGACAGATAGTTCCTCACCCGGGCGTGGGAAGAGGCAGTCATTTCACTGAAATTAGAACCGAAGAGCACATAGGCCTAATTGTCTTCTGTAGAGCAATCCCAAAGCTTCAGCCTTTATTTTAGGAATGAGTGAGAAGCTGTTGGTTTTCATAAAATCATAAATGTTTCATAAATCATTGTGTCAATGTGCATTTTATATAACACTGAGAAGTGCCTGGATGTCACATTTCATGAGTGGAATAAAAATCACATTAAAATTTCCATGCTTAACTTTAACTTTTTGCTGTTGTTAGCCTATTGCTACTTGTTTTCTGTGCTTTTTCTATCTTCTAGGTGAGTAGATTTTAAACCACTCTGGAATGGCAATAAAAGGAGCCAACAGTCAGTCCCAATATGTCATTGAACAAATACTTAACACCTGTAAGCAAGAAAATATTTTTAGGATTTGTCAGAAACAAAATGAATTAACACTTATTTTTTTTTTTTCTGATTAACACTTTTTAAACTGTTTTTCAAGTGAAAGCAATTTTGGAGACAAATTGATTAATTTTTTTCTGCACTTACTCAGTTGGGGTGATTGCTTTTGTTCATTTGCTTTCCTCTTCAAAAAGGGGATACACCTGTCAAAATATAGTCCTGAAGTTCAAACCTTAGTTATAAATAAACATTGGAAGCCTACATTTATAAGTACAGAAGACTGAGTTTTCATCTCTCTTTCTCCATGGTATGCCATTATTTAATCTACTAAGAATCACAGGAATTTTCAAATCCATTTATTTGATTTCTGCAGTTAATATATACTACAGAGTTTTACCACTCAGAGGTCAGTATTTCAAACAAATGCTTGAAAACTTAAGCAATTTAATAATATATGGGCAATATTAAAAGAAAATATCATCCACATCAAGGGAAATTTAACACATTCTCCAAGCCAAATGTCTTTTCTTTACAATTCTTTTCCTGTTGGCATGGTACACTTAAACAGAGCCTCCTTCTTTGCTTGCAGAATGTCTGACACAACAGAATGTAACTGCTGGTCAACATTTCCCAGGGATACAGAAATAACCAAGGTTATTACCACTGCTGCAGTTTAGTACAGATCCTGGTATTGCAGTTTTGTGCATCGGATTCAAAGGTCCCCAGATCTGATCTTTTCATGGCCTCTAATGCAGACCCCTTGTTACCATGACATACACCAGCCAGGTCAAGGACTCTCTTCAGAGCTGAGGAGAGCAAGTGGGCTTCACTACACCCTAGATCAACCTCGTCACCTCCCTACAAGTTCTCCTGTTTTCTAGCTTATACAGAGATGTAAAGTTCATATCTGTAGTGAGCCTCTCATTTCTGGGTAATTCTTAACCCACAGTGTCTGAAATCTTCTCGTTTTGGTACATTGTGGGGGTTTCATACTATTCTGTGAAGCATTTGGCTTTGAAGAGCTTCATATGTGAGCAAATGGTTACTATGGCACTTAGTAAGTGACATATTTTAAAGCAGAGTATCAGGTATTATGAACCATAATGTAGGACATGGACAACACTTGTCTATTAGCATGTTTAAGAAATTTTGTAGAGTTTAAGAAAACCAACTGAAAGCAGGTGGTACTGCCTGTGGGTAACTCTTTTAGAGCTTCTGAAGGTATCCTACAGAGGAAGTTTTGGCAATCTCAGTTACCAAGGAAAAATAAATCCAAGTGCATTTGGTTAGCACATAAATGGCTAATTCCTAAGCGTTTTCTGGGTAAATTAAGCCACATAGACAAGCAAAAAAGGCTTTGTAACCAGTGAAGCTGCAGATGTCATTGTGAAAACTTGTGTACTTTCTAGCAAGCTACACATAAAGAATTTACACAGTGTGTGCAAATATTCTGTATCTGAGTAAACTTTCTATTTTTAAACTAGTCTTTCTCATCTGCTGAGCTTTCTGTGATTCTGCCTACAGTGACCCATACTGTAAAACACTACTGTAGAGCTCACAGCAACATCCCCCTTAGGATGCTGCAGAGGTTGAAAGAGAAACATTGGCTGCTGTAAGAAAAAACATGGTGGATGGCAGCTCAAAAGAGATATCAAGATGCTTTAAACAGATAGATTCTGTGATTCTGTTTGCAGAAACTAACTGCATAGATGAAATTGAGGGGTTGCTGTATTTAGCCAATTTCAATCCTTTTTTTTTCTATTATATGTGTGGAGAATTTATTAAAAACATAACAGAGAGGAATAGTAATTATGATTAATAGCAATGTGCTCCTTTCTTTTTTTTTCTTTCTTTTTTTTTTTTTTTTACAGATGTATGCAAACAGCTAAGTCTTGTATCCTAACATGAGTTAGGGCAATAACATCAGTACTGGAGGGTGCTGAGTCCCATGTCTAAGCCAGTAAGGTACTCCAAGCTTGTGCTAACTGTGGTCTGAGTTCCTGGAGTTTGGAACAAAACTTTCTGCTTGATCTCTGCTAATCCAAGAACTCTTCATTCTTATTTATGAATTCCCCTTCCCCACCTTTTGTGAGCATAACCAACTTCCACGCTGAATCAGACTCCTCTGGGGCAGCAGCTCCCATCTTTTTCACAGTTGTTCCACTGTAACAGTACTAATAAATAAATAAATAAATAAACTGTGTGTACACACAGAAACAAAGCTGGAGAATCTTTGCTGCTCTCACCAACCCTCAAAAAGGCAGAGGATCACCTATTCCCTCAGACTTGTTGATGTCCCCTGGGCTGAGATCTTATTCTTTACAGTGCTATACTTGGAGCAGTTGGGCGAGCCATGAAGGAATGTGATCGCTTGTTTTTTGTATATAGCTCCAGGTATTATCTGGGTTAATTCTACAAGGGCAGAATCCTGCTGCACTAGATGGTTTAAATGCAGACTTGTGTTGGTAACATTAACATCATATTTTATATGTCTGTTTTGTTTTAATCTCTTATTAAATAGACTCTTGGGATTCTGTTCAGAGAACCAAAGATGTTTCCCCTCAGCTAAACCAAGCCACTATCATTGACCTCCACCCTTCCTCAACTTACAACATTCGCATGTATGCCAAGAACCGCATCGGCAAGAGTGAGGCCAGCAATGAGCTCACCATCACAACTGATGAAGCAGGTACACTCTGGTTCCATAGCATCTAAATCGTGCTGGGAATTATTGTTCTCTGACGTGAGGAGTCTTTACTTGAAATTCTGCCTCTGTTGCTGCAGCTACATCAAAAGAAATACTGATTTTTTTCCCATGAAACACTGTGACTTTTGTAACTTCATCATGCAGGCCTGTAATTAAAGCAGTTCAGTGGCATCTAGTGGTCAAAGAAGATATTATGCTCCAAATTTTCAACTTTGGTTACTGGAAAATGCACACGTGTATCTGCAGTTAGGCATCACAACCAGCATTATATTTCTATGTATGGTTCAGCCCCTGTGGATCTTGTGGCTTTCTTTAGATGCTGAGGTATTAGTATAGGTAACTATTTTAAGTTATCCTCATTTGAGAACATTTAGTCTTCAGGAATGCAAAATTCCTTTGTCTATTCCATCCCCCAGCCCACTCACCATCTAGTTTTCTAATTACTGTATAAGTCAGTTGGCTGTCATTAATTAGGGTCATCCTCCTGTTCTTTGTTTCCATGTATTCTTCTATATTATTACATGTTTCTGTAGCAAGAGAGCTGTGCCTGCATTTTCACTTTAATGTCTGGAGCCTCTCTTTTGTGTGCTCTAATTGCTGTCTTCCAGTGCTGTCTTACATTTATTTCTCAGGGCTATGCCTCATGCATGCTCTCACATCACAAGTCCTGCATGTTACGTGTGACACTGGTGAAGACGTATGGGAGAAAAGTGCTACAGCTCTCTTGAAGCAGTTAGGAATGAAAAAGTTGAATGGCTGTAAATACTTCTGCCAGATACATATTGCAATTATACTTAACATGCAAAGGTGCACTTTTAAAAGTAGCAAAGTAGGTTCAACACCCTTAGCCCACTGAAACTGGGTAAAGTTACCCTGAAAAAACTTGATCAGACAGGAAGTTATTTGCTTTTGAAAACACCTTTTTATCTTGCTAATTTTAGTTTTTCTGCTATTTTGTCTGAAGTCAGAAATGCTCTCCTCTTTGGAGATTTTGAAAGGAAAACCATAATGCAGATATCTGGATGACTGTCCTGGCAGTGAAAACCCTATTTCTTTTTCAAGATTCATGTTGGTCCAGACTTTAAGCACTTGGTGATGGATTTTCAGTTCAGTTCATATGAGTACAATTGTATAATTCCCACTCATTTTCACCGTGGGTGAAACTACCACAGTGAAAATATACCCCTTGTGAGGAGAACATGTTTTTGGTTCCAAGGGACTTTTTGAATAAGAATAGGATGCAAGGGCTCACAGTGCAAAGCTGAGTAAACAGGAGACAACGTGAGATGCATTTCTTTCTTCACCAGGTGTTGTTTTTCATCCTAGTGGAAGGAAAGTTGTGAAGAACATTCACATTTTTATGAGCTTTCAGCGAACAGATTTATTCGTGGTGAACAGTTTGCAAAATATTTCTCATTTGGTCATGTTTTTCTCTTATTTTATTCAATGAAAACGTGAAATCCCTGTAGAAAACAGATTATCCATTCTTCCATCTGGCATCATCTATATCTCCAAAATGCCCATCTTTCCTTGTCCATAAACATCCAAGTAGAGTGTTGGTTCTTGGATCTACTCTCTCATTCTCAGTTGTTCGCTCATGCTTAGAATATTTCTTACTTGCTGAGTTTTTTCTGACTGATAATTAAGTTGTCAGGATCAGCAGCTGACCCGAAATAAATCAATAAATAAAATAATTTTTAAAAGCTTCCCCATGAATAGAATGGAACCTTATTATAACATTTTATTTAGTTCTTTGTAAACAAGTTTCAAAATGATTGATCTTTTTGTTGCTGTCTTTAAAAGCACCATCTATTTGGAGAGACCAGCGGTGTGGAACTGTATTCAGAAGTCACTGATCTACTTAGGGAACGACTGGAAGAGGGGAGGTCAGGCCTAGGCAAAGTATGTGATGTTTGCCTCCTGGATTTTGATTTCAGGCGGTGTGCAACACACAGGACTATCATTTTTTGATCACTGTTTACTTCAGTCCTCTGTTTTTACAATAGCAAATGGAAAACAACATGGGTGAAGGGAATAAGGGAAAAGCTAATAAGAAGGGAGCAAGATAAAGGTACAAGAAAGGCAATATAAAAACTGAACAACTCAAGCCAGGCCATTGGCAAGGGTGTGGATTACATATCACATATTACTGTAAATTAAGTGACCCAGCACTAGCTATTAGAAAGAAAGTTATAAAAGGTCTCTGTGGCACATGGACAGTCAAGCACTTAGTTTCATACTTTCATGCAGCTAGCCATGATTTCAAAGCTTACAGACCATACCTTTCTCTCTGTACAACCCCAATTTGGTCCTGTGTTGGAAAATGCACTGCAAGTACACTCTTTCACTAATGCTTGTCAGGGAAAAAAAAAAAAAAAAAAAAAGGGACTTTATAGCAGTTGTTTAATACTGAAATCAATAGAGAAAGCTGAGATTTCTGGGTTATGCCTTTGTCACAAAATCTCTATGTCATTAAAGGCATAAAATAAATGACCTTTTATTTAACAACATTAACATTTCACCATGGAGGCTGGGAACAATTAACTATCCAGGTCTGTAAAAACTTTTGGGGTCTTTCAAGGAAAAGGCAAGACTTTAAGGAGTACATTTTAAATTCCATTTTTAGGATTAAATGCTTTTTCAGATTCCACTACATTGTAATCTTCCCAGAGAAATGGCATTCATGTTAGTAAGCAGGGGGGACAGAATCAAGGACGGGATTCAAAAAAAATCATAGAGACCTCATTTTTGCAGTGAACTTTTTCTCCTCTCCTTCCTGTACATGAACGCAAGGAGAATGGAAATAAAGTTTTTTCGACCTTTGAAATTTTTCCCTATGAAGGACAGTCAAGAACAGCAAAGAATAGGGCATATTTAATAACTTAAACATATTATAGGCTGTATTCTGGGCCTTCCTGCTTTCATCAGTTAAATGTTCTGGTTCCTTTCACTACAGCTGTCATTTACTGCTGCTCCACCTCTAACAGCCCCATCTCACCCTTTTTATTGCTTTACTTCCCTTGTCATGCTATTAAGCTTAATTTAACTTTATACTGAGGCCACATTCTGCATCTAGGGAACTCTCATGGAACAGCTTGAGATTATTTCATTTCTTTCTTCAGATCTTCCTTTTGCAATGATTTACCTCGCTGAGCAAGCAATTTACTTCATACCTCTCTGTTCAGTCCCAGTCGATTCTTGATCTGCTTTGTAGCTGTCCAGCTGACAAGCAGGTGCCTCTAGACTCAGGGCCTTCTTTTCTCATTTGTATTTAAGTCATCACGCACAGCCTTGGCAGCATATCAATAGTAGATGAAACTCCTCCTTACTTAACATGGGCTGTAGCACGCTTCTTCCACCTGATAGTTATTTTTTGTCTGATTCCCAGGCTGGGATACCTACATTGGTCAAGGGGAGGGTGGCAGAGAAGGATTATAAAGTGTGCAGGTTTTCATGTATAAAACATTTGATATCTGGCTGTATGTGCTCAGTCTCCAGCAAACAAAGGGAGACCCTCTGAAAAGTGCAGCATGATGAAGGCTGGCTGAGGAGGTCCAGTCTTACCCGCCTTTAAATGGGTTCTGCTACTTTGCTATCACTTCCACGGCTCTGACTCACGAAAATACATCTTCCCTATTTACAAAACAGAAACACCATTGTGAGCATATCGCTAAGAGAGAAAAGTCATTATAATTCACTCTTATTTCATTTGCAGGTTGCTACATTTTGGTGTTTGTTGTATTTCACTGTTGATCAGAGATGATACCTAAATAAGTAAGATGCTAGGCTCTGGTTTTCTTTGATCAAAGTAGTGTCTTCAGTTTATCGTATGATAGTGTCACTGTCCAGGTCTTTGTGATGCTGGTATGTTAATATGGTAGCATAGCATATGAAGTGCAGAATTCTGAGTTCTGTGAGGACAGATTTGGTGTATCTCTTTTCTTTCTTTCCAGCTCCCGATGGTCCACCTCAGGATGTTCAGCTTGAGCCTGTATCTTCACAAAGCATTAGAGTCACCTGGAAGGTAAATACACACAGCCAAGAATAAAAGCTCTGACAATATTTTTGTGTATTCAGAGAGTATCCATTGGGATACATATTATAACTGTGGATCAGAATTATTTTATTTCGGGGAGACCTTGCAGATATTTTTACCAGCAAATCTTACAGTATTTGTCATTAAGACTGGTGCATTTTTTAAAGAAAGTACATTCCAGTAGAGAGTAAGAGCAGCAGACTCTTGCCTCTACCAATGAGAATTAATTCTCCTACTTCTGGTTTCAGAGGTAAGGCTATATGCATGGAAAATGAGCACTTGCAGAATTCCAGTGTGGTTTTGGGCAAATTTTCCTCAGACCATTGGAGATAATGGGATTCTTTTTTTCTATTGCAATGGACTTTGGGAGAGAGCCGTACTGACATCATATTTGCACAGAAAGAGCAATATAGTGTCTCAATATAGTCCGTGAAAATTGATGAATCAGAGAAACTAATTTAAAAATACCAGCAACTGTTATTATTAAAAAGTTCTCACATGTCTTGTGATTCAGTTCATCTTCTCTAAATTTTGATCAGTGTTCTGACAACCACATAATGTTTTAAATGCTTTCAGGATGATATCAGAGGTATTTCAGCTATGTTTGAATTGGTTTTGTGCATGATCTCTGCACGGTGCAGGTGGACTTATAACTGCTGAGATGTTCAGCTCATACAGAGGAACCTTATCTGACAGGATTTTTCAAATAGTTCAATGATGTTTTTAAAACAGTGCATTAAAAATTCTATCTCCATGAGACATTTCAATACTAAGCTCAAAAAAAAGTAGACTTTATCAGACATCTTATGCACAGGACACAAATATGATGCTGATTCTTGGATCTCTTCCACATTTTCAAATTACATCAAAACTGGTTTTCATTAGATGGATTGCAGAAAACCAAAGGCTTGTGGTCTCTAACCACAGGGTTACTTGGTGGGTGAAGTGAAACACAGTAATGTACTTATGAAAGGCATACATGAAGCAATGATTTAAGTTCAACATAGTAAGTAGAGAAAAGGAAGTAAATATTAAAGTAATGCATAGTGTACAGTGATTCTCAGCAACCAAAATAAATGCTTAATGGGTTGTTGCTTTTTAAAGCACTTGAGAAATGTAACTGCAATCAGATCTAGCCAACTATAACATCCAAGACTCTATGCATGAACTTGTTTTAATCTTTTCCCTTTCTCTTATGGACATGTGGGTAGGCAGATTGAAAGGCTTTGTTTGTTTTTTTAAAGTTCACTTTGGGGAAAATTTTCAAAAGCAACAACAGAAGATAGGCACCATTGCTTTACTGCTGGGGTTTATAGCTGCCCTTTGTGATTCTGAAGATGCACCATTACATTTTCTAGATGCAGACATGTGCGGACAGCCACAGGACAATTAAAATTTCCATATATATTTTTATAACACTGCCTAAAATATGATTCAATTTTGTACTTCCAGGCTATATCAGCTACAACCTAGTGCCCTGATTTTCTAGGTGTTGTCTGTAGAGCAGAAGCATATGAAAAGAACAACTGGAGTTGTGTTTTTGTGTAAACAATTCTCAGGATCATGTTTGGAACTAGTTTGTTTTGTGAATGCTTGTCAAGTGATGATCAGTATCTGCTACAGCAAAATAATCACGGAAATGAGCTATGTATTGAATATATACTCCATTGTCCCAGCCTGTCTCATGAGCTGAGTACAGAGAGGGATTTTCACGGCTGTAGTGAGCTCAGGTTGTGAGCTACTTGTGACCTTGGAAATGCCAGCTGGTAACCCTGCAGCACATATTAAGACCAGGAAGGCAGGTCCGTGCTTCGAGAACACACCCCGGGTGAACCTGGTACCATGTACTGTGCAGACTCTGGCCAGACATTTGGTGTTTGCTGCAGGCAGCACTGCCAGACTGTACACCCGGTCTCCAGTGTCTTATTCCCAGAGACCCAACCCATGTTAAATGTTAAATTTGTGTTTGCACAAAACTGCTGTCTGCCTTATTTTTCCTTCACAGCCAAGGCTATGCATTTACAGCACCATGGTGTCTCTACATCTGCCAAATGGGCAAGATGTCAGATCTTTAAATTTATTAACCAGCGGTGTCTGATATGTGGTCATGCAACACAAGAGGAGCTTTGGCAGTGAGCTTATCTTGGTAGCATATCCTCTAGCCAGCAATAGCTTATGGTCCCATCATGCCACAAGACCCTGTGATGTGCTGTTTTGCAAGCAGCAGAAACTTAAGAGGTCTCCTTGTGAGAGATCAACAGCAGGAGGCAACATTGGCATTTCACTGAAATTCTGCTCATTGTGATCTTTGTACTTTCAAGAGCCTGAATGCTGAGCTTGAAACTATTTGCCTTGATTTACAATCATTGCTTTATCTGATGGCAGGTGTGGTGTTGGATGCAGTCCAAACCTAATTCTTTTCCTTGACCTGGAAGTTCCTTTGCAGATAAAGTTGAAGTCACAGCTACCTTCCTGAGGGTTTAGTGCTCACTTAGTCCCACCTTTACTGGACAAGTTATTTTGTGAATGACAATTTGTAGCAGCTGTCCCCTAATTAAGAAATCCCAAGCCAGGAGTGAGCCATTCACTTTCCTTGAAATTTTACAGTTCTAGCCTAGGCAGAATATCTCCTTCTCTGGAGATATTCAAGGCCCGTCTGGATGCCTACCTGGGCAGCCTGCTCCAAGGAACCTGCTTTGGCAGGGGGGTTGGACCCGATGATCTTTCGAGGTCCCTTCCAACCCCTACAATTCTGTGATTCTGTAAAAGATCACTTTTAGTCCAATACTCAACAAGGTACCACAAGACACCCTGTAGTTCTGTCCCATGCTGAATCCTGGCTTTTGGGTAGGTCCCCATTATGCAGTACAGAGAGGAGTAGGACTGCTGAAGGCACTTGTTGCATTGTGCAACACCAAGTACTTGAGAGTAAAGAAATATTCCCATGAAATCAATGCTGTTTTGTCATGGAGGGAAAAAAACATCCAGTAATAGCCTGGTCATATATTTTTTTTTTTTTTCAGAAGCATGTGGAGCTTTTGCCATAGAAACATATGAAGACATTATAGAAAAGGGATTGTGTTCAGAACCATAGTTATGTTTAAAGTTGAAAAACCTAATTTAAATACAGTGTTACAGCAAGAGGAGAGAACAACATATCAATTATATTTTATCTTGTATTAAGTACTATTTCTGCAGCTTGCTGCCATCATTAATCTTCATTTAAAGTTTATTTTAGCACCCTTTTTAGAAAATCCTAGTTAAACAAAGTTTCATAGGTCTATGTTCTATTTAATCCCTTCTCCCTGGTAACCAATGATAGAACACAAGGGAACAGTGCAAAGCTGTGCCAGGGGAGGTTCAGACAGGATGTTTGTTAGGAAAGATTTCTTACCCTGAGGGTGGTCAAACACTTGGGCAGGCTTCCTAGAGAGGTTGTTGATGCCCCGTACAAGTGGTCAAGCAGTTAGATTAGATGATATTTGCAGGTCCCTTCCAACTAAACTGTTCGACGCTATTCCACGTCTATGTGTCCATGTAAGATGTTGGGTAACAGACTGATTTTTTAACACTCAGCACTTTTGGTTGTCTATAATAATGCAGTGAGAATGAGAATTAAACAGGAATTCTCATTTAGGAAAGAGAATGAAAATTTTTGTTATTTTTTCTTATGGCACTTTATAAAGTAAAAGAAACCATTAAATTTAGGCATGTGAAATATTTGTTCTCTTGTTTATGCATGCACACAATTACTTTGTCATACTTTGCAGAAGTCATTGGTACCTTATTTTACAAATATTGCATTTTATGGGATAAGAAGTAAGATCATGGACTGAAATTTTTCATAACATTCTGCAACCACTGGCAAGGTTAACAATATTTTTTCCCATGAACACCTTTTAATGGACAAATGAATTTTCTACTGAAAATGGACCTATAAACAAGGAGGTATATATATCAAATGTGATTTATTTGTGCAAAAAGTCAGTCCAAAATGAAGCATTTAGATAGTGCTAACAGGGAACATTTGAAATTTTGTGGAGCAGAATATTTCACTGCTTTGTTCTGGAGTGACTCAGAGCTTGTTTTTTATTGTATAATGTTTGAAAGTGGAAAAAGAAAAATAAAACAAAATGTTTATATTTTACTTAAAGAAAAAAGAATCCCCTGATCTAAAAAAAATTACAAAAATGTTTCATAAAAAATGGCAAATTCACCATCTTATTCCAATTAAAAAATAAGTATATAATTACAGAATTCTCAGTGAAAAAGCTATTCTGCTCTAGAACATTTCAATGCATAGTAAATTTATGATTTATGACTTACCATTATGTTTCATCTGCTTTACAGTATGATATGTGTATATGTGCTATATAGTTCTGTATTCCAGTATGTAAAAGGTACACGCTCACTTCTCTTTGTACGCAGTCCATGCCTTATGGTATATAGTGTTGTACATCCAGTATCTTAATGTGTGCTGTATGTGTCAGTAGGTAGCGTATACCACTCACTAAACAATAAGTTAACTTCATTATCTGGTGTATGTTATGTATTTTACATGTGTTCTTTGTGAGCTCAATGTGCAGTGTGTGTTTGCAGCAAAGGCTTTTGATCAAAAGTCTCCTGTGGCAGTACCTGGGAAAGTTCCATTTGCAGCCTTTAACTCTGAGATTCTTTAGACCTTGAGATTTGCACCTGCAGCAGTGCTCATGTTAACATTTCAGTCAAGAAATTCCATGCAGACTGTAGAGGATTTGCCAAATTATGGTGGAATCTAACACTGATGGAGAGAAGTGATGTCCTGTAATAATTAAACCGGTGCCTCCAGACTTTAATGCATTTAAAAAAGAGACCTGCAACATGGTCTGAAAGCTCTCATTCCTCTAACAATAATGTTTGAGTTGTCTGCTACTTTGTCCAAGCTCTTTCTTTTAGCCAGTGTGAAATGTTTATAGATTAGTTTAATTCGGCCTTTTTGCCTCTCCTCATCAGTAGTGACAACTTTCTAAAGAATTTTTTGACAAAACATAGAAGTATTCAAACAAGAAAAAAATATTCTATTAGATTACAAAAATAATTCTAATCCTTGCAATGTGCCTTACAAGGAGTTCAAGCCCTGAATCTGCATGCTAAATCCTAATTTGGTCACCTACACCTGAGCAGAATGCACCATGTTTGTAGAGAGCTTATCAGTACCAGAAAAACTGAAATAACAGTGGAAATATTATTCTTGCTTCAAGTTTTGCTTCTGTTTCTGAAGGCAGAAGGAAGAAAGAAAATAAATCATCTTAAAGGATAATACAGTGAGTCAGATCCATCCAGTGATATCTTTTGTATATGGAGAGGGTGATTTTTGCAGAGCAATGATTTGTTGGTAGAGGATGAAAGGCAAATTCTATGCTGGTTTTATTAGCTCCAGTGAGACTTTGTTCCAGCAGAGAGTAAATGTGCTGAAATAGACAGGTCCTGTGGCAGAAAAGGATATTCTTCTTGAGAAAGTGTTCCTCAGCAGATTTAGCTGGATATAGTAACAAGAGAAAATTCTGTCTGTGCCAGTTGAACTCATCTAATGCTTCTCTTCGATAAGATGCATCACAAAGACCTTTTTTATGGGTCAGTGGAACAGATAAGCTCATGGGCATCTGGTGAGAATTTGAAAGAAGGCTGAAGGATTTGGAAGAGCTTTTTGTCCATGGATTATAAACTGTGACTTAAATTGTTTTTTTCTAATTACACCTAATATCCATTAGAATATCAGACAAGAACATAATCACATATTGAAAGTACTCCGCTACTGTTTAAACGGAATCAAAACGTATTTCTGTCAATAATGGTCTTTCTTCCTGAGTTGCCAGTCCTTATTTTACTGTAGACTACATTTTTTACTGCAGAAATTATTTCCACTAGTGGAGGTACAGGGAATCTTATACTTCGCCTGAGAACTACAGTACATAATTATGGTCAAAAAATGTGTACTGTCCATATTCTTGAAAGCCAGATATTGTACACCTTGTTTTCATAGCTATTCATTATGCAAATCCCAGCTTTCCAATTCATTATTGCCTTCAGCACTCATTATCTAATCATCTTTGCACACTACACACTGAATGAACAGAAGCATATTTCAAAGCACAGCATAAAAATCTCCTAATACTTCTAGTTGAATAAACTTACATGACTGCCTTCAACAGATCTATAAATGCCTTACTAAAGACTTAGCAAGTGAGTGGTAGTGGCTTCTGACAAAATCAGAATTAGTTGCGAATTGTATGCTTGTAATGCAAATATACCCTTATCAACTCAACTTTGATTGATTCATCTGATAGAAGAACAAAATATTATAAATTTAAATTATAACTAAAAAATATTTTCTTATCAGATTTTTCTGTGTATGAACCATTTAATAGTCTTTCTTTTAACATAGGAATGCACTATGAAAACATCCTACATTCATATTTATATATCATTGTAAAATGTTTCTGTGTCATATTCAGAGAAGATTTTTGAATTGTTACCTAGAAATAGACTTGCATTCAGTGATAAAATAATAGCTGACTTTGTGCGTATTTCAAAATTTTCAAGGGAGACAACTTGACTTTGGCAATAGATATTTAACATGTAATTTTTCATATCCTTTTTAGGCTCCAAAGAAGCACTTGCAAAATGGAATTATCCGTGGATACCAGATAGGTTATCGGGAGTACAGTGCAGGAGGCAATTTCCAGTTTAACATCATCAGTATTGATACCACAGGGGACAGTGAAGTTTATACACTGAATAACCTGAAAAAATTCACCCAATATGGCATGGTAGTCCAGGCCTGTAACCGGGCTGGAATAGGACCTTCTTCTCAGGAAATCATCACCACGACTCTTGAGGATGGTAGGTCCTTGATAAACAGTTATTGTGGGTCACATGCTTTCTTTATTTCTTTTTCCCTTGTTACATTTGCTGTTTGATTAGTGATTATTGTAGAGTGGATAGCAGAAGACCAGACTTCATAGATGTTAGACATAGAAGACAGCTGGATGGGAAGAGGTTAGCCCATGAGCATGTACAATTGTCATTGCAAGTGATGCAGAATGTATTGATGGATTATATCACAGTGTGGATAATATTGACTAGCTTTCATTAAGAAGCTTATTGCTCTGACGTTTTCATATTTGCAAATTTTGTGACCTCATTGTAGCTTCAAAGTGCACTTTGAGATACTAAGAAGTATAACTCAGAAAGGTAAAGTGATACTGTTAATTTTGTTGGCTTTGTTTTCAAATTAGTCTGCTGTGAAAACAGGAGCTCTTGTATTACATCTTGTCAACCTAAAAAGAGATATGTGTTTTTTTCAAGGATATCCAAACTAATGAGAGAAAAATCATCATTTCAGACAAAATGCAAACTGTCTAATCTAAGGAACAATTCAGTGTTTTTTTTTGTTTGTTTATTTGTTTGTTTTGTGCTTTTTTTTTTTTTTTTCAAACTATGTAAAATTCACTCCTCAAACAATGAGAGGGAGTCCTCTAGTGGAAAAAGAGAATGATACTTTATCCAAAAAGAGACACAATATTTTAGAGGAGTATAAAAGAAAACTCTACAT
The DNA here is from genome assembly GCF_964211835.1 of Anser anser. Taxonomy (NCBI): domain Eukaryota; kingdom Metazoa; phylum Chordata; class Aves; order Anseriformes; family Anatidae; genus Anser; species Anser anser. The sequence goes on along the minus strand of NC_139720.1, from coordinate 116,021,517 downwards.
AATCCTAAAAGATAGTGTAGGTGAGGTTTTCAGCTACTGTATATTAATGTCAGTGTAATGAATTAAGTGCCGTCTAGGAATCTGTCTTTTTACGTGTGGGAAATGGAGCAGCACACATCTGTTCTTGACAGCTATAGATTTTGAGGCATGTACTTCATGGAAAGCTGGAGTTTTCCATTTACTCTGAACATTTCCAGGCCCAGACAGATCACCACAAGACATCGGAAGACAGTAACACACACATACATATATTTTGTATTATGGCGTGTAGTATTTTTTGCTAGAATCTGAATTTCCTTCAGAATCTGGCATGCATATTTACTTTTATTGGTATCTTTTTTTTTTTGCTTTTTTCTTTTTTTTTTAATGTCCTCATTCAGTTTCAGGTCACTCTCAAAATTAAAAATGAGCTATAAGCACCAAAAACTAATACTGCAGTTATTGCTCTGATGCTAAATGACCAACAGGAAATGCCTTATGTTTCACTGACTTTTTCCACTTTTTCTAAATGTCAGTGAAAGAATTTTATGAACATTTTTCATGGTATTTTTTTCTAGAATTGGCCACTTTTCCCCTGCACTGATTTTAGGAGATTAGAATTGTTCAGAAAGATGGCAATATGGACACAAAATTCCAAAAATAAGTTTAAATAGTTTACAGAATATATTCTGCATATTTCAGCTTTAGGACCCATTTCAACAGACATGACAAAGAAAACATTAAAAGACTAGTCAGCTAGTGGGAAAGAGTACATCAAAAGTAATTCCAGGAAAATCAGCTGTACTTGCAGAAACATGGGGATTGTAGCAAGAATAAAGGCCTTGCATTTTTAACCGTGTGTAACTGCTAGTTAAATAATGGGTGGAAGGATAGCAATGCAAATTCAAAGTGTAGCTGAAGGGGATTCTGCTGAGAACAGTGAAGAGTGCTCTTTTATATAGATTTCTACTAAAAGGCGTACATGAATGTGGTAAACATTGAGTTGTGTTCATCAAATTAAAAATGATGAATATCATATTCCAGTGCCCAGTTGTCCTCCAGGGAATGTGCAAGCCACTGCAACATCACCAGAAACAATTTCTATTTCTTGGTCAACACTGGCAAAAGAAACACTGAATGGGATTCTGCAAGGATTCAGAGTTATCTACTGGGCCAATCTCTTGGATGGAGGTAATTCAAACTGTCACCAAGTAACAAGTCATATATAGCATTTGTATCACTTATTCTCTGTTGTGAAGGCATTGTACTTATTTTTCTCTTTGGTTTAGAGAAAGCTTCATATACCCATGAAGGAAGCCATCTTCTGTAGAGCTTTAACATGGTAGGGGACATTGCAAAGCTGACTAGAGGTCTTTGAGGAAGGCTTCCACCATGAGGTTGCAACAGTCCATAGACCCGCCAAAGTACCCAAAATGACTCAAGCAAATTTCATCAGTTACATAGCTCAGAAAGTCTTTCCTAAAGAATGACGATAGAAAGCTAGAACACACTTACCTAATCCTGTATTGTATTTTAGCTTTTTTTGAGTAGCTAGTTGGCAATTGGTTATTGCTTTTTTTTTTTTTTTTTTTTCTTTCCAGAATGTATTTAATCTCTGCAGTGAGGGTAAAAGAAGAAGGAAAAAAAAAAAAAAAAGAAGAAAAGATTTTGGGAAAAGGCTTGTTATTTTCATATTAGCCTCTCCTGTTGTGCTTATATTTTGTACTATCAGCAAAATTCCTAGGGAAATAGAGTTCTGATCTGAGAATGAGGGAAATGACCAAAGGATATCTGAGATACCTTAATAATCTGCCATATCTGCCATTTATCACATGATGATAATTCTATATGTGGTCCTTTCTTGTATATTAAGAAGTAGTAGGTTTGAGATGCACATGCCTTTATTCTTTTTTGCCCTGCTGAATTTTCACAGTTCTAGGGCAATGAGCTGTCTCCCTTATTTTGTATGCATCAATCAGGATCATAGTTTACTGTAATATACAATTGTCCTGTAAATTCTGGCCTCTGTTGGTATGGCAAAGGTAACTTGGATTGGAAAAATTACCCCGGGGCCTTTTGCTACTGCTGGTAATGCCAGAGTCGAAAATATTTGGGAATAATCCACTGGATTCCTTTGTATATTTAAACATAAAGATAAAAAATATATTAGAAGCGTGCAAACAATGTAGACATGACTGATATAAAACTAACTTTTTCAGTGATGCCTGCAGTATTTGGAACAGATCTTATGTGAATAATATCAGTGCACATCTAAGCTCCTACGTGACGTCTTACAACATGATGAAGAAAGATGATGTTCATGCAATGTTTTTTTCAGCTTTATTTTCTGCCTGAAATATGTTCCAAGCTTTTTTGCTGTATGGGTTGTAGTTCTTAGCCTGTTGCAAAAACAAATCATATGAAGTGCATCATCTTTCTGCAAATAAATCTGGTTTTACTGTGCTTAAATCTATTGTTAGCTGGTATTACTGCCATCAAGTGCTTTGCAGAAGTACTTGATACATATTTTAAAAGAGAGGCTTTTTTTGTTTGTTGTTTCGTATAAGAAAAGTCATTTCTTAAAAATGGAAACACTATGAAAATAGCTTTCTCATTTTTTGCATTAGATAATAGATAATATTTTAATATATAATAATTTAACATATGCAATTTAATATATAATAATTCAGTAACATTTAATTTATAATAATCTCTTCTTGTTATCTGTTCTTTATAAAAAAAATCTTATAATTTGTGGAAATGTTCAGTTCTATTATCTGTATTTTTAAAATTTGAAACATTTTGAAGCTGAAAACTGGATCTTCTTTGAACTGTAAGAAGTCAGACCACAAAGGAATTTATTTTAATTGATTATAATTCATTGCTATTTTGTAAAAATGAAACATTACTTCTCTGATATGATTTTCAATCCTCAAGATTTTTACAGTAGGTACCAATAGCTGGGAAACGACTGACCTAGCAAATAATTCAAATTCCTTTTTATTCTACAGAGCTAGGAGAAATAAAGAATGTCACAACCACACAGCCATCACTGGAGCTTGATGGTCTGGAAAAATATACCAACTACAGCATACAGGTGTTGGCTTTCACACGAGCTGGAGATGGAGTGAGAAGTGAACAAATTTTCACCCGCACTAAAGAAGATGGTAAGGAGTAAAATATTTTCCATTCCCACTTCCACAAGATGCTTGTATGCCTCAGGCTTTCAAAATAGTGCAAATATTGTATAGAAACAGCCAGAGTGATATTTCTGTCTGAAGGTTTTGAGTTGGGAGTGTGCAGAGAGCAGTCTGCACCCACAACTTTTAAAACAATCACAGTGTTTCCAAGACTCCAGTTCAGGTTAGCTAGAAGTTTGTAGATAATTCTAATGATGTGAACAGGTTCGTCTCTATTTTTGTCTTGAAATGCTTCAGGATTTTATATGAGAATTTTGAGAGTTTTTGAGTTGATTTATTCAAAATGATTGAAAATGGGGAAAGTGGAAAGACTATTCTGGGACTTTCATGTATAACTAATATACATCTAAGACTTTCTTCAATATAACAAAAATTTCCTCCAAACACCTCTTCTTTCAAAAGTAAAATCTTCTGCCATTCTTCATAGACAAGAGCATAGAAACTGTAAGTCCTAATGTTGAAAATTTATGAAATTCTTACTGGGAAAAAAAAAAAAGTTTCATAAGCTCTTTCCTATAACTTTAGCTATGGAAATATGGAAATCAGTTCAGGTTGCCTCAGTGGGATGCTACATACTAAGCTATTTCTCAAGAACCAGAATTTCAAATTCAGGTTGTGTTTTCTCCCTAGCCCAATTAAATGCCTGGAAGAAGAAGAAAACAAACAAACAAAAACAAACAAACAAACAAAAAAAACATGAGAATGCCCAAATACTTCAGTAAAAACTTTAGAAAATCTGGGTGCTATTACATAAAAATTCTTGGCAGAAATAAACATTCACACAGTCCTAGCAATGAAGTTACTTCACTAATATCGGATTGGAAAATTCTCCAATTACAAAATTTTTTTCAAGGAATTAGTCAATAGATTTTTCATTGTTACTCATCCAGTTTACTGGTCATTCATGAACATAAAAATATATTTTACTTTTTTTTTTTATAAATTACTTTTAATAAGATCTACAAAAGTGCCTAAGGGAGTAAATTCAGTGATTAACTGACTTGGTGAATGTTATGATTTTTTTCCAATAAAGTATTAAGGGGTTCATTCTAAAATTTACATTCATTGGAAAGCTGTAGATGTAGTTGTATCCAGGGGGTTTAATGCAAATCAAAATTGAACTTCTAAACGTTTTTCTCACATTATCACATTACTTATTTGCTCCTTGTTCTATTTTCATATACTTAATAATTTCCACTACTTTGATCAAAGTTGTATTAACAGCAAAAACAGTCAGTCAATGTCTTACAGCTGAGAAATGTGAGGAAATTTAGGTATATAACAATGTTGGTTAATGTGTGTCTACTTCCATCACTCACTAGATGTAGGCATCACTGAGATCCTGAATCAACTTGTAGTAATGGCTCTGTATAAAGCTGTGTTGAGATACTGCAGCTAGTCTGAAACTGCAAAGGACATCAAATGATCAGCCATAGACTTGTGTATCTTAAACCTGGAGCCCACCCTAAAGTCCTTTAACTAACTTGGTGCACAGGAGTCTTGTTTCAGGTGTCCTTGAAACACATGACGATTGGAGGTAGATGGTGTTATCCCAAAGAAAAAACTAAAAAATAATTAAAAAAAAAAAAAAAAAGATAAAATATGGAGAATTGTACAATCACCTGCTGCATTTTCAAGTTACTTTTTTTTTTTTTTTTCTATTTCTTGAGCAGATCCCAGCAGGCAACTTTTCCCTAAATGTTCTCCGAATACAAAAGCTCTCACCCCAGAGCCTTGGGACTGGAACTTAAGCCATAGGCAAACATGGGGATTGCCCCACACTGCTCCAGAAGCTCAGGGGCAGGCTGTTCTCAGGGAGACATAAACCATGTTAGAGCCTCCCTGCAGTCAGCAAGAATGTGCTTGCTTTTCTACACCTTTGAGCAACATTGCAGCCTGTGTCTTTATGTGTTAAATTGGCCTGATGGTCCTGCTGCCTTATGTCAAATCGGCCAGCCAATCCAATGCTGGGATAACATATTTCCTGAAATCCTCAAAAAACCCAACCGCAGAGACAACCCCTGGGTCAACACTTTATGACACATATGCAAAGCAAGTCATAAGGTCTATCTGTGAAGGCCGTGCACTGGTTCCTCTCAAGTTAAAAATGTGGTGCTACCAAAACTTGCCTGGGTGCAGACAACACTTTGTCTCTGTGTGAGGTTCCTTTGGCTTCTGGGATTGAACAGATGGCAGAAGTGGAGCCTGCAGCACCTCTGTCTCTTACCTGGGACAACAGATGAATGTTGTAATGCTCCTGAAAGTTTCCTGACACGTGACCAAGACCATCCACTTGCTCTAAAGAGGATCAGATATATTGCAGTCATTGCTGATGTTTACTAAACTTTTCTCTAAAGCTTGCAGTGCTGGGGACTGCATAGCCTCCTAAATATTCTGTATCAGCTGGGGATGCACCATAATGCAATCTCCTTTGCTGCAAAGTGGTTGGGTACTTCCCTCTGCCCTTCTGGCCAGGGATGCCAATGGAAAACGGTAACCTGCTTTATAACAGTATTTCTTATTGGAAGTGTTTCTGTGTCCATTGCTCCCTCTCCCTGTCACATACACCATTCCATCTGCACTGATCTGTCACCAGTTCAAAACAGTTCTGAAACACCATTTCTGAAGCCCCCCCCCCCGCTTTTTTTTTTCATTTTTCTTAATCCTCTTCTGCATAGTTTGCTTCTCCCTAATTCCAGGTGGCTCTTTTGCTCTCTCTCTTTCTGAGATCAGACAGGCCCTGAGATCTGGGAGGCACATAGTCCCTGCCTGTGTCTGGCTGCTGTGCGACAGCTCATCTCTCATTTTTAATCCTTCTGGCAACGAAGCCAGTAGTTCAGCAGTAATTCACCCTGAGGCAGTGTGACTAACCTTTTCAGATGTTTTGTGATGCCTCACAGTGGTTCCACTCATCAAATCTTTTGTCCAGAAAAAGTAAACTGAAAGGTGTTGCCAGAAAGTGCAATGATTTCATGTTTTGCTTCAGCTTCACAATTTTTTAAGAGCAATAAAGGTCCAGTATGAAAAATGTATAAAGGGCTGCCATTAAAAATAAGGTCAAGCCCAAATCCCACATCTAAACATCCTTTAGGCTATGGAAGTTAACTGGGAAAAGAGCATTCAAATTGCCAAAGTATATGCATCTAACAGGTGCCTCAGTCCTCAGGAAGAGCAGGCATTTCTTCTGTAATATTCTGTGAAAAAAAGAGGCTCCTGTGGAGGATTATTCCATAGGCCTAATTTCAGTAGGCCTAAAAGATCCTGCTCTAAAATTAGTTTTCAGTAGCCTCTCATCATGAGGAATATAAGTAACTGAAATCTTAACATAACTTAGATATGGAAACCTTGTAGTTCTGTTCCCAGACCTCTTCTAGTTAAAAGTATGACACAAGATATTCCACCCTCCTCTAATAAAATGTTGTTAATCTGAGACATTTTTGGGTAGTTTCCAAGCCCTCTGCATCATTATTACTATGAGGCCATCTCACACCATTGATTTCTTTTCCTTTTTTCATTTCCTTTATATTAGGGGAAACTTTTCATTGTAAAATCGATGGTGCAGCATGTTCCCTTGCCACTGTTGAAAGGCAGATCATAGCCTCCTGTTACTTCCCTGCTGGTGTTCAGCTTAGAGACATCAGCCCAAAATTTCTTTAGCAGGCCCAAAATCTCCAATGTGGCAAAATAAGCATGTCCCGGGGAGTAAAGCAGTCAGCCTGGGTAAAATTAATTTAATGCTTCGATTTTATATAACATTTGATACTGATTTTAGACACCAGAGGTCAGACACCACTGCTGATCTGCTTACAAAAAGGGAATAGTTGCAGCAAATAGTAGGAAAGGAGCTTTCTTCTAAATGTGATCATATTTGGGCTTTTTTTTTTTTGCCTTTTTTTTTTTTTTTTATCCCCATTAGCCTTCTGAAGAAGAAACTGCTTTTCTAAAAGTCCCTTTTGGCAGAAAAATAAGTGAAGTGGAAATGTCCAACTTTTAAGAACTGATTTTGGTTTTGTCACTTTGCACAGAGTTTCTAATAAGCTGGTTCTCTTCTTCATCTGAGGACTTTTTTTCTAAATCATTGAAAATTGAAATAGTTCTTCAAATTCTCTTCCTCTCAGTGTTCAAAGTATGGTCTCAAAAACTACCCCACTTGGTAGTGATGGGTGTGACAAATTCCCTCTGGTTCTGCACTGCGAATGAAGTATTGTGAAACTGTATTTGAGCGAATGAATTTGTTTCCCATACAAGCTGGACACATCAGCCAACAGCTTGGCTGGCAGGAGCACTTCTGATTTTGTACGGAAGGGAGTAGTGGAGGACATGGCCTCCAGAGCCCCATCCCAAGGAAAACTTCCTGCAGTTGGCAATTTTTCCTGGCACAGCTGCTTTTGATTTAGTGCCTGGTAGAGGTTTATGTGGTGCAGGAGGATGCATGTTTCCTTTTTACATCAGTTTCTTTTCAGAGATTGCATATCATATCTATCTGTTTTATTTTCAGAGATCTCTGACTTTATCTTATTGACTAACAAAAGAAAGTACAAAACAATAAGTGATCCCCTTGTCAACTGGCAGAATTTGGTGGGAATGGTCTAATTAATAGAGGCCAGTTTAGAGGGAATGAGGGATGGACAGCATCTGTGAATGTATTTTAGCTACTATATATATAAATTGCAGATGGAATATTTATACAAACATAGACACTACTGGAAAAGGTCTGGATTTTATTTTGTTTTGTTTTTCATAAATGTAACATTGCATAGGATGGTCTTGTGTGGTACAAAACCTTTTAAGGAGCAGGGTTTGGTTTTCTGATATATTGGTGATATCACTCTTAAAAGCAGAGCATTTAGTGCAGTTGCCTCCCTGCTGTGCAGTACTGTGAAGAAAAATGGTGATAATCTCACTGCTTATGAAAAGGGGAATGAGAAAGTTCCTGGAGCTCCTCCCCATTATCCCACACATCTAAATACACTGTTCCCTGGACTAGTTGTATAATTGCTTTTCTCTGCGTTTGCATTTCAGTTGCAGTGTCAAGAATACAAAGTGTTCTCCTCCACATGAAAGCTGTATGCTATTTCTATGTCTCTCAAAGCCTTGTTAGCTGGAGAATGAGAATTTTAAATCTTTGATTTTAAACTTGCCAAATCTGCTCTGGAAGAAGGAAAAGTCAGCTAAAAGCAGTTCTCAGTGCTCAGCCCCATTTTTTCTCCAGCTTCTTATCACTGTTTTACCCCTGGTGACCAAAGGAAAAAGAATCTCGTATAGAATATTTAGCTTGTCTTTTCTGGGCTCTATGGGAATTAGTATTCTAAACAAAGACCTGTGTGGAGCTCAGTGAGACAGCCCAGGTCTCTTACTACTGAGGTCTCAGTATGGCTGAGCAAAGCTACAGGGTGCAATGAGAGAAAATGTTTTGTTAGCATAGAAATATTTTTTTTTTCTCACCAAGGAAAGGTAGGCACCACATTCCCCCAGCACAACTTCTTCAGATTTGAAAGGAAACCATGTTTAGTAACAAATGTTTCAGCCAGTGCTGCGTTAGCTCATAATAGTCTTGTTTAGGTCAAGGGAATGACGATGAACAATGACTTTACCCTCTGGACTGAGGACAGAGGTGGTCTGTAAGACATCAAATGAAAGCCTGCAGAATTCTTGCCAATGAAATATAAATGCTTCCTCATATGCTTTCATTTCCACATGTGCAACATAGCAAACAAAGGTACTGCAACAAAAAGAAGAGTAATAAAGGAATATTTGGAATAAGTTCGGCAGCACTGCCAAAACTGTTACCCAATTCCAGTCCCTCCACCAAAAAGGTGGAAAGGGTCCTCAGATTAGAAAAGGTTCAGAAATTTCACTATATGGCTTCTTGAATTCTTTCTAGCCTCCCTTTCTGCTAGTCTGTATACCAAATAGAAATACTGTCCAATGACAAGTAATATCTTCCACATGTGTCCATTGACTGGAAAATGCTAGATGAATACTGAGTTAATCCCTCAACAGCTGACATCCACGACCAATTACCATCAGAACCTGTCCCTATAGATCACACCCTAATTTAACAATAAATTACTTTAACCTCATACGTCTATTTGCAGTGATTTCCAGAAAACGTTACTAACCGTAAAGGAATCCTCCAGTGGGTTAAGTAATTACCCTGGAGAGCTAGCTTTCACTCTTCAGCAGCGGGAGCAAATAGCATTTCTAATGAACTGGGTATAAATAACAAGTTGAATGCTGTCAAGCATCAATATTTACTCTGCATTGTATAGAACTGCTAACTGAATTAGCCCCTTTGCAGCAAGGGGCTGGGTTTGCATGCAACTATAATCATGACATTCTCACTTGATGCCTTATTAGCTGTTTCAACACATTATAAATAGAAAATGCATATTCAGAAACGTTGCACTGACTGGTGCTTATCCATCAGTTTTCTTGCATCTTCTACTAGTACCTGTACAGACATAAAATTGAAGGTTTCGTTATATGATTTTTACAGTCTGAAATAGTTAGCTACATAGCTAAGCAAAGTTAGGTCCCAGACAGTCTGACTTCTCTTTATAAGCAAATTTTTGTACCAGTGTAATATCTATTTATTTAAATGAGGTAGAACAAAGATTAAGGACCACCTATAAAGATGAGCTTGCTGGACAAGGTTTTGTCTATCTGTAGTACACAATCAATGTTCTCAGTTAATGTAGAGAAAGTTGATCAAGCTCTGGAATTTTTATTTTACTGGAAATTCTAATGTTCTGCTTGTTTTATTTGAAATTTAACAAAAATATGAAATTCCTTATGACCCAAAATGTCTGCAGAGAAGAGAATCCATCAAAATGTTTCATTTTGTCTTTAATACCACATGTAATAATTTCCATGCAACATACCTATTTTAATACTTTACCATAAATATTCCCCACATGCAATACTAAAATATCTTCCAAATTGTTATGATTGTAAATCTATTTTAAAATATTCTCTTGTTCAGATTTTTTTTTTCTGGAAAACTTTATTTTACCCTTCCTATTTGGTTTAAGTATAAGCTTATATGTATGTGTAACTTCATGGGTATTCTAGCATGCAGGAATTTTGTTCACATACAGGAGCAACTGCAAAGTTAGAGAATATTATACAGCATAACATAAGCTTGAAAAATAATATATGCTCATGAATTTAAAGTCCTTCTCAAAGTGCAAGTGTGCAAAGAGTTAGGATTATGTACCAAGAATTTAACATTTCCTAGTTTAAGTATTTTCCAGTTTCAGAGAACTGTTTTTTCTTTCTGTCAGTTTTCAATAACTTATAAAGATAGCTACTACTAATAGCAAAATAAATATGTGCTCACATACTGCAGTGTTAGATACAGGTCTGAGCTGTTGAGGGCAAGGCTAGGGGAAGGAGACTGTGAGGCCATATGGCTGCTCTCACATTATGCTACTGGGTGTACCTGGGTCACATCAGGCAGTGCTAATTGCACAGGACTACAGCTCGTTTGCTCTCCACTTCATTAAATTCACAGCTCTACTGTGTATAGCCATTAAGCTGTTCACATGCCTATTATTTATACAGCATATAATCATTTGGCATGAGTCATTCCTTCAAAATTGAGCTAACGTTTACAGTATTATGTTGTTTGGCGATTTTCACTGGCCACAGCTGATACAGTTTCATGTATGCAGGATGGGGATGATGCTACACAGAAGTTTAACTGTCAGTGGCAGCTTCTTCTTTGGGGCCCTCTGAAGCAGAGGCTTTCCCCTCCTACAGATAGGGGAATAACCCTTCAAACCCTCTCCTCCGGTATGGGCAGTGTGGAGGCTGCTTCTTAGTGCAGGGTGTCCCCCTCAGTCCAGAGTGCAGGGTTACCAAAGCAGCATACTTCTCCGGCCCTCTCTAACACAGCTTTTTCCTCCAGTTCCAGGTCCTCCTGCTGGTGTCAAAGCAGCTGCATCTTCAGCCTCCACTGTCTTTGTGTCCTGGCTCCCTCCCCTCAAGCTCAATGGCATCATCCGGAAATACACCGTATTCTGCTCACACCCCTATCCCACGGTAAGTCCCACAGCACAGCCACAGAAAGGCTGCACAGATTTGCAGAGCTAAAAGTGTATTTGCAGATGTTCAGTGCTTGATATTTTCTTTGTCACTTACTTTCTTGCTATTTGTTTTTGTTGAGTTTGGTGGTGCTTGTTTTGTTTTGTTTTGTTTGTTGTTGTTGTTTCCTCTAAGAGTAAAGGGGGATTCTGGGGCTGAGAAGTTGGTTTATTTTTTCCCACCTATCAAACTTTTACAGTACTTAAAAGATATTGCAGAGTGCTGACTTACAAAATGTTTCCTACACAGGATCAGCTGCAAGCTTTGTAGAGCTCTGTTGTATCTGAAAACATGTATTTAAGCTCCTAATTGCTGAATTGGATTAGTGTTTTCATCTTAGTTTCCTACCTTTTTGGCCCGGGTATTCATGCGTGAAGGAGCATAATGACTTATGAACAAACATATTTGCTTGTGAATAAGCTTATTTGTGGCAGGAGTATTTGCTCATTCTAGGTTTACACACTATTACTTTCTGAGAATGCGATGAGAAAAATTGAATCGATTATCAGGCATCTCTTTCTCTGAATCACAAAAGACTAGCTATCATTAAACACAAGGGTCAACTGTTCTTTTTAAATAGCAATGCATATTTATTTTAATATGCTTTGACAAAGAATGTATTTAGGTTTTATCCAAGGTTTTGATTTAGCTTTTAAGCAGGGCTTCTCATCAAATGTAGTTTGATGCAAGTTGCAAAATGCAATCTTAGTTTAATAAACAATAAAGGTATTGTTCCACAGCTAGTAAGAGTTTGACAGGAAACTTCCAGTTGTGCCTCAGGATTGTTTCCAAAGCTTGCTGAGACAGTAGAAGGCCTGAGGTATGTCTGCATGGCACCTTGGAGGCAGACACAGTCTCACCCAGCCCACTCTTCTACCAAGTGAACTAATTCTGCAAGTACTCAAGGAGGGATGGAACGAAAACCACGTGAGCTCAAACTCATACATTCTGATGTAAACAGGATTTATTGGTCATTTATGAAGCTCAGGACTGGAGATCATTGCTTTATTTATGATTTGGGAGTGCTTATTCTTAACGCTATTAATTTAATAATTGTAACCGTGCAAACCAAAATGTCTTGACTGTACAGTTAAAGTGCAAACTGACCAGAGATTTTTCTATCATGGCTCATACATTTCTATGGCGTGCAGTCGGTTAAAGAGGTCACGTTTTACAGAACTGGACCTTGCTTTTAGGGCTCTCATCAGAGTGGAAAGTAAATGCTTCATCAGTGGTTGGAAGGAACGCCAGATGGTGCTGCTGGCTCTTTAGCTACTTAACCACACAGAAAGCTGCAATGTTTCTTTTTTTTTTTTTTTTTTTTCCCCCAGTATATTTACATCATCAGAAAGATAAACTTTCTACCTTCACATTTGCTCTCCAGTTTGCTGCTCTTTCATCTATAGAACTACCTTTTCATGACTACTTATTGTATGGGTACACTTTGGAGTACCTCAGAACAAAATGTGATAGATGATGACAGGAACACTTACCTTTTTTGCTTGACCTGTACTGAATTCTACTTGTATATTTTTGTGATGTTCATTAAAGAGTGATGAGAGGTTGTCATTGTATTCCATAGCCCACAGTAGAAGCACTTGGAGATGTTTGTGGTTATTATTAATTACTGGTATATACTTATATAGCTATCCTACTGCTCCCTGTGTGCTTGAAGGGGTGTGTGTGTATGTGCACGCATTTATATCTGTGAAGACAGTCCCTGTACTATTTCTTAGTAGTGTTTCACAGATCAGCATTAAGGGAGGCTTTACAGAGCTGGTCTGTATCAGTCCTGTGTCATGAGCAATGCAGTAATCATACTCAGTTATCTGTTTTCAGATGCCAGGTTGCACTTTTCTCTAAATGCCAGACTGCAGGACACATTTAACACAGAAACCCCCACCCACAGTTTTATTTCTAACAAAATGCTTTGTTATCTTTTGTCCATAAAAGGATTGTTAAATAAAAAAAAATATTTTAGTAGAGTTAGTTTATGAGCTAGTTTTACAGTGGAACAAGTCTGCTGCAGAGGTGCTTACATGCCAGCACTCCTGTGCAAGTGTGGTCTATGTATCCCATGGAAGTTCTTGAAGTTCTTGTATTCACTGTTCATAGAGACAAGCAGATGACAGAGAAAATGGCCTTAAATTAAGTTGGGGAGGGGAATAAACAGAAGGCCTATTTCCTTATCAATTCTCCTGCCACCATAGATTTTAAATGTTGTAGTTGGAGGCATAGAGCTGTATAAAATTCCTGAACAGACTTCTTCCCTCAGTCAAAGCCTTAGTAGCAAGATAACTTTGCTAAATATCTGCCATTTAAATAGAAAGCAGCACCGGTGAAGTGAAAGAGAAAAGAGCAATGGTAAATGAAAACTTATGGGGAAGTTATCATCTTTGCAGATTAAGTTTTACAAACATTATGTGGCTACTGAGAACAAGTCAGTACAGTACATTTCAGACAATGTTCTTTGGCTAACAAGATGGACAAAGTTCCTTTACATAAAAATGTTCCTCTGGTATTTGTCACCGTAAGGAAAACAAATTATCTCTGTTGGTCATATTGTGCACATTTTTACTACAAAGTACAACCCTCACATGACCTTGAGATACTCTAAGACAAAGATTTGCTGTCTCTTGCACAGTTCAGTTTGCTTTGCAAGGGTAGAAGCTAATAAGACTTTTGCTGCCCCTGTTTAACTATTTTGAATCTCAAGGACAATATCTGCCTGGGATGGTTCAAGAAGCAAGAATGATTAATGTGTGGAAAAATAAAAATTATTCTCCACTGCAGTCTATTATGTAGGAAAGATAAACGGCAAGCAAGGATCCAATATTACCCTGTTTATATGTGTTGCCTATATTATTATATAGGCATTATTAAATATAACTTTCTCTTTTTTATTCTACAAATACAGAAAAAATACAGAGCTACGAGTACTGATGTATTTACATACAAGCTGTCAGCTAGCCCTCAGTGCTAATTGAGTTAGATTTCTCTTTCTCAGCCTGGAAAATTGCAATCTCGGGACAGTTAAAAAGCAACATGGAAAGAAACCTGGCATGTGCTCAAGGTAGGAGAAAAAAGGTTCACTGCTGCAGGAAGGGCTGGGAAACATTGCAACAGATACAGAAAGCAGGGAGAGGTTAAGACACGAGTAAATATAGATCAGCTATATAATTAGAGTGTCAACAAACACTACGGCATCACTCAGTCAGAAATACACTTTAAAATCTATTTTGCTCCCTTGATTAGAAAAGTGCTCTCGTTGATTTGTGGTTGGGGTTTTACTTTTTGGGGGAAGGGAGGGTTTTGTTAGACAAGCAGTGATTCATTCATCAGCTGTTCACTCAGAGGATCAAACCCTTTAAATGGGCTTGTCCTGGTGGTTCCAATGAAGCAGGTCTTTAAACTGTGCATCGGTCTTCTGCTACCTCTGTGTGATGCCTAGAGATTAATGGAAAGGAGTCATGTAAGTAGAACTGTGCTATAAAAAGACAATAAAGGGAGACTGCTTTCCTTCTCAGTGATTTTCCTTTTCAGGATACTGTCAGTTGGTTCTTGTCTTCATTCCACTCATATTAAGATATGGAATAGGATGACCTCTCTATCACTTTCTGATTTCCTGGTAGTGAAAGCTAAAAGCAGAACTTGTTTAGACAACTGTGCATAGAAAGCGTTCTGATGTGAAAGACATACAATTCTGCCAATGGCCTAAAATGCCATACTTGTTTTACTGGAGTCTTTCCCACTGTATAACTGAGGAGACATCTTGGTGGCATTCTAATGTGTTTCTTTTTCTCAGAGAGTTGCGCGTTATCTCTGTTGGTGTTTGGTTTCAGTTAATATATATGTATCTTGCATGGAACAGGACTGCGATTTTTAATCTTTCATAGAATAATAGGATAATTTAGATCAGAAGGTACTTCTGGATTTGACCTAGTCCAACACCCTTCTCAAAGTGAGTTTAATTACATCAGATTGCTCAAGCCATTTCCCACGTCGAAAATGTTTCCCACCCTGCAGCTTCGTGAAGAGCATGGCTCCGTCTTCTGTGTGTCATCTGATCAAGTATGTGTAGGCAGCAATACAGTCTCTTCTGAGCCTTGTCTTCTTAAGGGTGACAGACCCTGATGGCTCAGCCTGTCCTGGTATATATGTCCTGTGCTCCAGCCTCCTGACTATCCCCTGGCAACCCTGTTCTGTACTTGCTCCAGTATGTACATGTCTTTTTTTTTCCTGGAGAGCCCAAGACTGGACACAGTACTTAGATGCAGTCTCACAAGTGCAGAGTGGAGGGGAAGAATCACCTCCCTGGGTCAGCTGGCCTATACCATTAGGAATGAAGAGCTGCTAACACCAGGCCTGTTTGTCTGCAGAGCTTCCTCTTGGACATTTGGCCACCACGTAGTGCTGGTTCATGGAGTTATTCCACCCAAGATTTAGGCCTTTGTATTTGATCCTTCTGAACTTCATGAGTCTCTGATCAGCCTGTCTAGGTCGCTCTGAACAACAGCCCTGTTCTCCAGCATATAAAATATTCCCCCCAGTTTTGGGCCATTCACTTACTTGCTGAGAGTGTACTCTATTCTGTCACTAATGAAAACATTAAACAGTATTGGTCCCAAAAAACAATCCCTGAGGGATGCTACTAATTACTGTCCTGCACCTGAACTTCGTACTACTGATCCCAAGAGTGCGGACAATTTTCCATTCAGCTTTATTGTCCGCTACTCCAGCTGGTATTTCACCAGTCTGGTGACAAGGAGGCTACAGGAGACTTGGTCAAAGACCTTGCTAAAGCCAGGGTACACAACATCCACTGCCCCTTGTCCACAGTGCAATTCACCTTGTCATAGAATGCAATCAGGTTGGTTAGGTGTGGTTTGCCCTTGGTAAATCCAGATCAGTTGTTCCTTCCCCTCCTTCATGTGTTTAAAAATGGATTCCAGTGGGATTTGCTCAATAACTTTATCGGGTCATTGAGACTAGGCTGACCAGCCTGTAGTTATCTGGATACTTTTTCTTGCACTTCTTGAAGATGAACATGGCATTTACCTTTTCCCAGTCTTCAGAAGCTTCCTCTGAATGCCATGGCCTTTCAAATACAACCAACATTAGCCTCACAATGGCATTAGCCACCTCTTTCATCACCTTCAGATACAGAAACCCATAGCACCAAATGGGGTGTATGTCTAATTAAGTGATTCTTAAATGCTCCCTAACTCACTCTCCCTCTATTGTAAGTACAGCTTCACTCCCACATACTGTTTGAGGAGATTCAGTGATCTGGAGATCTGAGTGTAAACTTTACCAGTTAAAACAGAGGGGGAAAAAAAATTGACTACCTCAACTTTTTTTCCAAATTCCTTTTCATTAGTTCCCCTGCCTCACTGAGCAGTGCATCTAAACTCCTCCTAGACTTTCACATGCTGCTTAATTACTTAAAGAAACCTTTTTTGTTGCCCTTCATCTGCCTTGGTAATTTCATCTCCATCTGAGCTTTTGCTTTTCTAATGTTATCCCTACAAATACAGTGTGTTTGTCTTCCTCCCAAGTAGCCTGTCCCTTTTTTCACCTTCTGTGTCATTCATTTTTGTGTTGAGCTCAGTTGGGATCTATGGCCTTCTGCCAAACTTTCTCAACTTCTCATATGTTACAGAAGACCATTCTTGCATTCTGAGGAGATTGTCCTTAAAGACCAGCCAGCTGTCCTGAGCCCCTTTACCCTCCAGGACAGTTTCCCATGAGTTCATTTCTCTGAGGGTCTTAAACTCTATCCTCCTCATCACCTCAGCCAACGCTGTCATAAACCTTCACATTTTCAACCAGTTCTTCCTTGTTTGTAGCAACAGGTCCAACAGAGTATATCCACTAGCCAGTTTACAGATCACCTGCAAAAAGAAATGGTCTTATAATGCTCTAGAAATCTCCTGGGTTGCTTGCTTCCAATCATATTACCCATCCAGCAGTTTCCACTATGGTTAGTCACTTACAAGTGCCAAGCCATGTGCTTGTGGGGCTTTCTTCAGCTGCTTAAAGAAGGCCTGATCTGCCTCATCTGTAGCAGACACCTACTATAATATCACCATTACTGGTCTGTCCTCTGATCCTGCCCCCAAGACAACATTCCATGTATTCATGACACTCCTTTACACAGCAAGCAAGATGTCCTTCACACATTCCCAGACGTCGTTCCTGAAGAGTCTGCATCCCTCCATTGCAGCACACCAATCATGAGTGCTATCCTACCAAGTAACCACAATCTCAGTGAGGTTGTAGCTCTGCAATTATGCACAGACCTCTAATTGTGTATTCTCCAGAGCTACATGCAGTAGAATACAAATATATTAAATGGTCCTAAGCCATGCAGCTCTTAGAGGAGAAAGGTCAGAAGCATGTCCTATCTGCTTTGTGCCTTGTACTCTTACTTCTCTGTTATGGTAACCCTCCTCAAGCACACCTACTTTGAAGTCCCCTTCACTAAGTTAGCAAGCTTGTTTGCAAAGATGTACTTTCCACACTTTGCCAGGTATACTTCATCCCTGCTTAATAGCTCTCATTCCTTGAGGAGAGTCCTGTAGTCGTAGAAGACATTCTATACATTTTTATTTTTTTTTCTGACACAGTTTTTGTCTTGCTTTTGCCTGGCAACTGCCCAAATTCTTACTCAATGTGTAGTGGTGTTGTATCATACTCTCTGACCCACGGCTTCTTTCTGGTCCTAAAGACTTGAATAAAACTCATGGAGAGCAGTACAAAAGCAGTTATAAGCAGGAAGTGATTTGTTGTTATTCTGTGGAGACTTTGTGGTTAAAAGTATGCTGAAAGTCTCTTAAAAGAGAGGGAAAAGTAACTGTCAAGAGAGGACTTAGTAGATATAGTTACTGGTGAATGGAAGCTTATTTAGAGTCAGCAGAGTCTGTGAGGTTGAATTTAAAATACCTGCTCATTGATTTATGTGCTACCAGCAGTATTTATCACTGTGCCTGTACAGTACTTTTCACAGCATGAAGGTATTTATGTTTATTAATTCTCATTCTTTATATAGTATAGAACTAGTCTATAATTTGGGGGGTTATTTAAAAAAAAAAAAAAACATATTTAGAATGGTATCTAAAATATGCCCTTTTTAATATACCACACATAGTGTTTACAGCTTTTTCATAGTTAGGTCACAGCTTTGTTACCAGCTCCCAAATATAGCACATTCATTCTTTTAATTGCTTTGCCAACTTTACGTTTTTTGCCTATCTTATTTTTGTCATGGAGCAGATCTCAAGAGAGATGTGACAGAGTATAAATTAATTCTGCTGCTGTGCTGTTTGATGCAATTTTTAAAAGGTCTCCTTGCAAAGCCCTACTAAAACAAATTTGATATTGATTTTTTCATAAAACTCTGGTTTTGTCTCAGTACCTAGTCTCCCATACACATATATCAGTATAGTCTAACAATAAGTCCTTGGCATCAGTTGCAGATTATTTCAGCAGGTATGGTTTTGTCCCATTCTGTATTGTACAGGCAGCAGAAGACTCGAGACCAGAGGGGGTCACACAATTTGTGATTTGACTGAAATGCTCTGAACAAACCTGGTGACTTCTTGGGGCCACCAGAGCAGGCAGTAGAGCTACTGTCAGCCTAGAGGAGGTCTCATGACCTTCCTGTGGTTACTTGCATGTGACACCACATAACTGCTTCCCTGATCATGAGCCCAGGAATATGGATAGGCATTCTGGCCCCTGTGGGTTCTGCAAAAGGACGAGCAGATGGTATGTATCTGTGGCTCCCAAGCAACAGACTTCTTGGCTACATGAGCTACCTGGAGGTCTAGGCAGTGGGCTGTCTCCTGGGCCTAGTTTCTGGAAATGGATTCACAAGTCTTTCCTGCAGGTTGGAAGGCAGGGGAGCCACCTCAGCTGTTTCTGAAATCTCTGTCCTGCACTTTCCAACATTTCAGTTCAGAACTGAAGAACAGGGAAAAAAATTTACACAGAAGATTCATTCTGTTTTGTGCACAGCTTACAACAGTTAGCTTCAATAGCACTGAGTGAGAAACATGTCGTATGTCAAAACATGAGCCAAAATACCAAGACCTGATTAGAAAACATTATATAACTAAAGTGATGTCCGTTTTCACTGAAAATGTGGATTGGCTGTTGTTGGCAGCTCTGACAGTCTGCCTAACTGTGAAAGGAAGCAAGGCAAAAAACAGCAGATTTGAAGAAAAATAGTTGTCCATAACCCCGGGAAAAAGTTTGTAGGCAGAGTTCTACTTCTTTAGGGAATTCAGTGAGAGAGCATACTCACAGGTCTGTCTCAGAGACATAGTAACTCAATCTTTGTAAACACAGTAAAGTACTGATTTCATGTTAACCAATTCACTTTGGGGTAAAAATTACTTATTGTAGCCCCCATTACCAATAACTCATCGGTCAAATAAATTCTAAAGTATTGTTTCCAGGTGCAACAAAGGTCTGAGGTACAACAGGGTAGACAATTCTCTGATGGAGTTGTGCAAAAAGATGTAGATCTCTGTTTCAACCTTATAGAACTAAAAGCTTACTTTTATTACAGATGTTTTTCCATGTTCATTGTAGGCCGCATCTATAGTGTTGAATAAATACGAGCCAAGGAGCAGCTCCTGGCCCCAGGAATAAGTGACATTGACTGACAACTGTCCACACTGCTTAGTACTAGCCCCTTTAAAGCAGATTTGTTTTGAAGAGAGCTGTTTAAAGTAGTTCAAAAATGAGCCAGAGTTCTAATTTAAAAGCAGAGTGGACCGTTGGGTTTGAGGTCATCAACATTCTCCCTGGTTCTCCGCATTTAGCAATGAAGATAAGCCCACCAGAAGCATGTTTATTGAAACAATAAACATGCAAACACAGTTTCAGAGACAGCTCAGGATAGGTATAAAACTGATCACTGTAGGAAGCAATGAAACCAGGGGTTCCTTATTGTGCACAGGAAAGAGCAGCATATTTATCTTTCTTGAGTCCACTTTTGTTCAGTGGTTTTGGTAGTGACCCAGATAACGAAATAGTGTGTCTATTAAATATGCAGGAGATACAAGACTGGGGTGGATTGCAAGTACATTGGAGACAAAACTAGAATTCAGAATGATCTTGATAAATGGGGAAATTGGTCTGGGAAGAAAAATAGATAAAATTTAGTGGAGGTAAAAGTACATGAAAATGGGTACTATGAAGAACCAATTACAGAGGTAGTAGGCAGAGAGCAAGTGGCTACATTCTTCACAGGAACATTTTGAGGTTATTTTGTATATTTTTATTTTGTATATTTTGTATACAGGTGGTGTTTTTGTCTATCCCTGCAGTGGCAGGAAGGGGTACAGAGAGGACACAGAAAGCCCGCCTGATTAACACGTGGCTCAGAGGCTGGTGCCAACACAGAAATTTTGTTTTTTTTGACCATGGGGCGCTTTACTCGGCACCCGGCCTGATGGCCGCAGACGGGTCCCTATCTCTAAGGGGAAAACGGATCCTAACCCAGGAGCTGGCAGGGCTCATTGAGAGGGCTTTAAACTAGGTAAGAAGGGGGACGGGGCTGAAATAAGGCTTGTTGGAGCTGTGCCAGGGGGAACAATGGCAATGCCGGGGGAGAAGGCAATGGCCCAACTGAAGTGCATCTACACTAATGCACGCAGCATGGGTAACAAACAAGAGGAACTGGAAGCCATCGTGCAGCAGGCAGGCTATGACTTGGTTGCCATCACGGAAACGTGGTGGGACCACTCTCATGACTGGAGTGCTGCAATGTCTGGCTATAGGGTCTTCAGAAAGGACAGGCAGCACAGAAGGGGTGGTGGTGTGACTCTCTATATTAGAGAGTGTTTTGATGTTGTGGAACTTGAGGCTGAGAATGATAAGGTTGAGTCCCTATGGGTTAGGATCAGAGGGAAGGCCAACAAGGCAAGCATCCTGGTGGGGGTCTGTTACAGACCGCCAAACCAGGATGAGGAGACAGATGAGGAGTTCTACAGGCAGCTGGCAGAAGTTGTGAAATTGTCAACACTTGTTCTCATGGGGAACTTCAACTTCCCAGACATATCCTGGAAGCACAACACAGCCCAGAGAAAGCAGTCTAGGAGGTTTCTGGAGAGCATGGAAGATAGCTTCCTGATGCAGCTGGTTAGAGAGCCTACCAGGGGAGGTGCACCGCTAGACCTTCTGTTCACAAACAGTGATGGACTGGTGGGAGATGTGGTGGTCGGGAGCTGTCTTGGGCAGAGTGACCACAAAATGTTTCAGTTCTCTATTCTTGGCGAAGTAAGGAATGGGACCAGTAAAACCGCTGTCTTGGACTTCCGGAGGGCTGACTTTGAGCTGTTCAGGACACTGGTTGGCAGAGTCCCTTGGGAGGTGGTTCTGAAGGGCAGAGGAGTCCAGGAAGGCTTGGCACTCTTCAAGAAGGAAATCTTAATGGCTCAGGAGCAGTCTGTCCTCACGTGCCCAAAGACGAACCGGCGTGGAAGAAGACCGGCCTGGCTGAGCAGAGAGTTGTGGCTCGAGCTTAGGAGAAAAAAGAGGGTTTATAATCTTTGGAAAAGAGGGCGGGCCACTCAGGAGGACTATAAGGATGTTGCGAGGCTGTGCAGGGACAAAATTAGAAAGGCCAAAGCTCATCTGGAGCTCAATCTGGCTACTGCCATTAAAGATAACAAAAAATGTTTTTACAAATACATCAACACCAAAAAGGAGGACTAAGGAGAATCTCCATCCTTTACTGGATGCGGGGGGAAACAGTTACAAAAGATGAGGAAAACGCTGAGGTGCTTAATGCCTTCTTTGCCTCAGTCTTTAGCGGCAAAACCAGTTGTTCTCCGGATATCCAGTACTCTGAGCTGGTGGAAGGGGATGGTGAGCAGGATGTGGCCCTCACTATCCATGAGGAAATGGTTGGCGACCTGCTACAACACTTGGATGTATGCAAGTTGATGGGGCTGGATGGGATCCACCCGAGGGTACTGAGCGAACTGGCGGAGGAGCTGGCCAAGCCGCTCTCCATCATTTATCGGCAGTCCTGGCTATCAGGGGAGGTCCCAGTCGACTGGCGGCTAGCAAACGTGATGCCCATCTACAAGAAGGTTTGGAGGGTAGACCCGGGGAACTAATGGCTTGTTAGTTTGACCTCAGTGCCAGGGAAGCTCATGGAGCAGATTATCTTGAGTGTCATCACACGGCACTTACAGGGTAACCAGGCGATCAGGCCCAGTCAGCATGGGTTTATGAAAGGCAGGTCCTGCTTGACGAACCTGACCTCCTTCTATGACCAAGTGACACGCTTGGTGGATGAGGGGAAGGCTGTGGATGTGGTCTACCTTGACTGCAGTAAGGCTTTTGACACCATTTCCCACAACATTCTCCTCAAGAAACTGGCTGCTCGTGGCTTGGATTGGCATACGCTTTGTTGGGTTAAAAACTGGCTGGATAGCCGGGCCCAAAGAGTTGTGGTGAATGGGGTCAATTCCAGTTGGAGGCTGGTCACTAGTGGTGTCCCCCAGGGCTCAGTACTGGGGTCAGTTCTCTTTAATATCTTTATCGATGATCTGGATGAGGGGATCAAGAACACCCTCAGTAAGTTTGCAGACGACACCAAGTTAGGTGCGTGTGTCGATCTGCTCGAGGGTAGGAAGGCTCTGCAGGAGGATCTGGATAGGCTGGACCAATGGGCTGAGGCCAACTGTATGAAGTTCAACAAGGCCAAGTGCTGGGTCCTGCACCTGGGGCACAACAACCCCAAGCAGCGCTACAGGCTGGGAGACGAGTGGTTAGAAAGCTGCCTGGCAGAGAAGGACCTAGGAGTACTGGTTGATAGTCCACTGAATATGAGCCAGCAGTGTGCTCAGGTGGCCAAGACAGCCAACAGCATCCTGGCTTGTATCAGAAGCAGTGTGGCCAGCAGGTCTAGGGAAGTGATTGTCCCCCTGTACTCGGCTCTGGTGAGGCCGCACCTCGAGTACTGTGTTCAGTTTTGGGCCCCTCGCTACAAGAATATACAGCACTATATACACACTACAGCACAATATACAGCACTACAGCATATATTATTAGGAAAGATGTGATTTCTTGGAAAAGTTGAAAGCACTGGGGTTATTAAGCCACACAAAGATAAGGGTACTGATGAGGAAAGGAATGATAAATCTTCATGCAGATTAAAGACTGGTGGAAATATGAAGGTTAGAATCTATTCTGTGTGTTCCTAGTAAACTGGAAAAATAAGATATGAGCTTAAACTGCAGCAGGAAACTCAAGGTAGACTTCAGGAATGCTTTCTAATAATAAGATTAGTTAAGCAGTGGAATAGCTCATGCAGCTTAGGGAGTTGCAGAATCTCCACTTACTGTAAGTCTTCAAAATCATGTTGGACAAACATTCTTCTGAAATTGTGCAGCTATAGTTGAATCTGGCTTAGAGAAGGAGGATAGACTTGGGTGAACTCTTAAGGTCCTTCCAGCCATGATTCTATAGTCATATTTTATACTCAAATTCTTAGTGAAAGCACACATGCTACTCTCTATGTAGTACGAATATATATTTTTAATTTTCACGATCGGGCAGCCAGCATAAAGGTAAATAACTCATATGTTCTCGTACTTCACAGAACACACTGCAAATCTGCCTTTCCTGCTTTTCACTCTTGTTGCAAAAGTCTCCATATGGCTTTCTCAGTTCACCTCCGTGTTTCCTCACAACTTGCAGAGAACAAGAACATATAGATCTTCAGTGTGCCTACCTTAGATCAGAAATTGTGTATATGCAGTTGTAGGCAAGGTACAGACAGGCTTTGACTCATGTAATCTTCCAGTACAGAGTAAATGATACTTGTTACCTTAATTCCCTGCTTGGGAAATTGCATGCTTGCTTGAGTACTGTTAAAAACATAATTTTTGAATTCACCCTTTTGATTTTTTTCCAGTTTGTGTTAGAAAATACAACAATCAAGCAAACAAGTAAAAAACAGTCTAAGGGTTCTGAGTTTATGCACATCTTCTATTTATTTGCCAGGAGATGGCATACTATTTCAAAGCATACAAAGCAATGCATACCAGTTCAGCTGAAGTTGCATCAGAAGAAAACAATACTACCTGCAGTGGCTGTTCCTCAGGATCTCTTGCTGTTGCCTTGTTTGAGAAGTAGATTGACTGCACTCTTGTAAAGGGCTTTGATTTCATTTTACTATGCACAGCCCTCGCTGGCTTTTTTAGTGTTTTGTCCCTGTCTGTGCTTCTTAGACAGAGAGATGAAGATGGGAGAAAAATTAGCCCATCATCTATAAACTAAATTTAAAAAATAAAAATAGGCAGTTGAAAAAAAAAATCCCTTGAGCAAACATGTTACTGCTTTTGGGATAACATAACAGTAAATGTTTCATACTGGCACATGGAAAGACCAGTATGTGACAAGGTGACATTCCTTTAATTCCTTTTCTTATTTCAGTTGTTTAATCTTCTCTTTGCTGACAAAGCTCCTTTTCTTCTTCTTGTGTAATGAAAGTCTCTAGCATGTTAGTCTAATTGAAATGACAAGTAAAAGTTACAAGTAAAATTGATTCTTTGTCACTGGAGCATCCCCAAGTGTTTAACAGAGAATGTTAGCTGAGGAAACAGAAGGTGTATGTTAACCAGTTAGAAACCAAAATCTTTTGCTATAGCAGTTTCTTTTAAGAAAATAAGAATCACAAATCTAGTGAAGATATATTTTCCAGAATTGTTTTTTTAAATTAATTTAATGAATAATTGAATTTATATTTGAAAGGACTACAATTGCAAATGTATTAATGAAGCCGATTCTCTGTAGGAGGAGGAAAGGAATTAAAGACAAGGCATTTAAAAAGACAATAGAGAAACTAATTCTGTGATTCTTCTGCCTTTGGAGCCCCAGGGAGAGAGAGCTTCTCTGCTTTGAGACTGTTTTGCCTTCTCTCACAGCCGACCACATTGCAAATGGGAATTTTGGATGGTTGGTTTTTTTTCAGTTTTCTCTCTTACGTCAGCCCTGAGAGCAGGAGAGCTTAGTGACAGTGTTGTAGCTCCAAGGCTGAGGTTTTCCTTTTCTACTTAGATTCTCTCTTTGTCCCAAACATAAAATCTCCACTCCCCAAGTTGTGTTTAGCAATTTTATACAAGGTTCTTGTCTGTCTGACTGGCCTAGCTTCTGCCATGGCAGAGGGGAGCTGAACAGTAAGGCATTTCAAGCGGGAGATCTGCAGAATTAGGACTAGCTTCCAAAGGCAGCCATATGTCCCTTTCAAAAGTCATAGGAGTCTAGGAAAACACAGTGTAACTTTAACTGGAATGATGCTTGCTGGAATTAAATTTTAGCAATACAGAGTTCTGTAATGGTTTTCTGTTCTTAAATACTATATTCACGTTCCATCTCATTAGGTGTTTTGGAAGTAGCTTGTGCTAGATGGCTGCATTAATGAGTGGAACCTAAGTACCAGAGACAGCCTAGCCTGTTTGACTTTCAAATTAACCCTAGGAAATGCTGCTTCATGAATATTAAAATTCAGCTTCCTGTGCATTGATCAATACATTAATTTTTATGTATGACCTCACAAAGATCCAGCCTGTCAAGCCACAGGCATTTGTCCAATATTCTCATGTAAATGTCAAGACAGATGGCTCTCAAAACCTGCTGTAATATTTCACATAATAATAGAAGTGTCTCCCTGCACTGACCTCTTCATATCAGAAGTGGAAACCCAGGCAAAAGCTTGCTAAATGGGACAAACTGACTTGGCATTTTGACAGTAGCAATGAGATTGTCTAGAAAGTATAGTGAGGTTCCTATTGTGCTTGTGCTGAGTGTAGATAACTGTGAGCTGGAGCAAACCAGTCTCCCCAGAAAAGTTTATAGAGGAAACAGTTTGTGGACTGTTATCAAATTATGCTGTGGACAGTTATCAAATAGAAACACACATTTGTATAAAAGCCAGGGAGGTAAGTATTTTAGTAAATAAGCACATTAACCTGATGGAGTGTTTTCCATCTTACTCAAATTAAGATGTCTTCAGGACAACTATCCTTGAGCTAGTTATGAGCTCGCTCTAGAGTTGAATGTTGAGCAACACTTCTAGAGATGATGGGGAAAAATAGGTATGTCTAAGGCATGATTCATCCCACTGCAGTGTATGTGTCCCAAATAGGCCAGAAGAACCTTGCCTTAGATGCGCATGTTTCTTTGTACTGTCTCTAACAGGAGTCGAGGTTTAGACTGGCATAGACCTACATGTCTTCACTGTAGATTTCAGGAGATGAGATGAATCCCACCCTCCCCTAGCCATAGGAGATGCCAGATCAAGAACAGAGAAACACAGTGACACATTAAGTAGCTGAAACTGGCTGCCAGTTCACACTGAAGAGTTATTTAAAGACACCTCGAAAAAAATCACTTATTTATTTGGAATTCACTTTGAAAAGTCAACTATATATTCCAATGCTTTCAGCTCAAACTACCTTTTGAAATGCTAATCAGCTGAAATTGGCCTTTACCAGCAGCAGATATTTGTATATCAAAGAGTTTCCTTGCTCACCTTCTGTCAGTCTGAATCAAGTTTAGATTACATCGACACATTATTTTTAATGCAGATTCACAGTGAGAGCTTCTTTTCTACGTCATTAACATTCTAATTATTTTTAGCCTGTTGTTAGTTAGCTATTGTCATGCTTAATATGGCATAGGAAAGTGAGCCTTTATTATTCCTTCTAATGGTTGATGACCTATCCGTTTTTACATACAAGAATCACAAAGCTCGTGTTAGAAACGAAAATGTCTGCACTGAATACTGTAATACTGCTCAGGCATGATGAGGTTTCCCTTCTCCTCCACCAAGGAGTAGAGCTTCTTTTGGACTATATGCCACGATGCACAAAAATATAAATCTATATTCTCCAGTCTCAACTGGCATTTCCTCCAGTGCTTGCGCTTCTTCACTGCTAATGCAGCCAAATAGTGGAGATGACCTTCACCTAGGAATCTTTGAATGAAAGTAATTTTGGGATAAAACAAAACTAGACTCATGGGAAGTTTGAATAGTCTGTTACAGAACAGAGTATTATTTCTTGATTCACTCCATTACTAAGGGAATAAGCCACCGAACCCAGGGATAAGGTGCACCAGCACAAAGATTCTAGGTGACCTATGGAGTTGTAAACTCCAGATTTCATAGCAGATGCAGTGCTGAATCCTCTGTTGTTTAGTCTAAACCAAAACTGGTTTGTCAGAACAATTCATGGTACAAATTTTTCAAATACTTTCACTTAAATTGCTTATCCAACCCTGTAAAAATAAACAGACACATAAAAAACCTAAGCTAAATAAAAATAATTTGTAAACAAAATATAGGCCCAAATTCACTGAATATAAATAGATTGCAATGAGTTACTGTGTCCGCTCTGTTTATTGCCATCCACCATCTATGTGGAGCAATTGACAGTCATTCCAATTACCCTGAAGTAACAGGCTTTGTAGCACTCAGCTTAGCAGACCTTTCCAAATGCCATTTATTTTAGTTTGGAAATATTTGTCTCTCCCATAACAGGTAATCAGCGAGTTTGAAGCCTCTCCCGACTCATTTTCCTACAGAATCCCCAACCTGAGTCGGAATCGCCAGTACAGCGTCTGGGTGGTAGCAGTGACTGCTGCAGGAAGAGGCAACAGCAGCGAGATCATCACTGTAGAACCACTAGCAAAAGGTATGATGATGGCACTTTTTAAGCAATTCAGAACTTTACAATGTTAATTACTGTTATAATTGGCATGTGGTTTATTTAGGTCTCATTGCTTACTAAGTATGGGATTTGTCAGTAGCAACTTCAGTTCTCTCCAAAAGTTAGGTGACAACTCTCAGCTAATTACCCAAGCTTTTGCAGTAGTCAGCAGAGAGAGAAAGAATGATGTGCTCCTCTAGGGGGTAATTCATCCCACCCACCATAGAAGGAAATACGTAGGGTTTTTTTGAGCAATTTTTATCTTCTTTTGTTGGGTACAGAGAGTTTGCAGATGATCTCCCTTTCCGAATGTGCCTCTTTTTTTTTTTTTTTTTGTCACGCAAGATAACTTCTTTATAATTCCTCTCTTTACTAATATCTCTTGTGTACTCCACAGGTACTCCACTACCTTCAGTGCTAAGCGGTCTGATTAGTATATCTAAACTCTGAACAATAGTTCTCAATTTGCATTTATTTTGTAATTTGTTTCTTTTTTATATATATTAAGTTTGCTGCTTCTATTTCAAATCTGAATGTGATGTGCCTCAAATCTTGCATATTTTTTCCAGCTGTATTAGTTGTTCTAAAAAAATATATTACTTGGGCCCATGTATTCTTCATTACCTGTTCTGTGAGACATGATGCTCACAACACTATTGGTCCTTAGTTTGGAAATAGAAACGTAACGTTTTATATAAGAAGGTGAGAAGAGTTCCACCAGAGTCAGTCTTTCCATGGAGTATTCAGCCTGATTTTCTATTTTTTCCATTTGAATTGGTAATATGAGAGCATTTGACAATATGAACCATGTAGTGCACAGGTCCCTAGAGTTGCAAAAGTAGATGTATTTGATTGACTTTAGAGTTTTAAAAGCCTGCTATGCTTCAGTCATATTGCTAATGATGTAATAATGTAAAGTGTCTAGTGCTTTACAAAGACAGATACTTCTTTAAAAAGCATTACAGAACTTCAGCAAAATGCCACCAACATGAAAGCATTTTCTGCATGGAAGAGCATATGCTATCACCATAGGGAGGCTTGCTGTTCCTACCTACTCAGCTGGTAGCTAACCAATTTGATGACGGTAAATTAACTATCAGAGCTATTGTCATGGATGCCAGTGATGGTGTTTGGAGGGTACTATTTTAACACAAAAAAATAGTTACCAATACATAGAAGTTAAAAACAGAGTTCCTCAGGCTTGTGATGGGAACTCACGTCCTCTTTGCCACTGTTCTAGGCCAAAGTTTTTACCATATGAGATGGATATTTTTCAACATGACTGTAAGAAAGTTGTATGAACTACTGTGTTTCTACTGTAGAACACCATCGAAGATTTATTGGTGGCAATATTGGGAGGGTCTAGCAAGGTAAAATAGTGTAAATTGGAAGAAACAGGCAAATGCTTGCTTCCTATTGCTGGCAGGTTGCTTTTGCCAACTGACAAGTTCCTTTTACTTTCAGCTTCTTTTGATATCAGGCAGTTTCTGCACATTCTTTCAGAAAATCTTTTCTCTTAGTAGCTATACAGTGTTAATAGAGTGACCTGAAAGGCTATGAAAAGTCCGAAGCTTTCCCATTGTAGAATTCCTTGTAGGACAATTGCACACAGAATTTTGAACTTTGGTGACACCAAAGCTGAAATTTTAAAAGGTGGATGAGGAACATTGGAAAAACACCTCAGGGAAGCAGGGCAAAGGTTTCAATGTCTGCTTGTATGAAAAGACAAGGGTACCTTAAGGAAAAGCAAGTATTTACTTCAATATAGACAAGTCAGTATGGACGGGACTTTATTTTGAAGGACAATAGAATGCATCCAGTCAAGGTTAGAACTAATAGCGATACTCCGATATAAAATTTGGATGATGCTAGAGGAAAAACCTCTCTTACAACTGTGCACTTTGGACTGAAAAAAGTGATGAATAACCCATATGAAATTCAACAAGGCCAAGTGTCGGGTCCTGCACTTGGGGCACAACAACCCCAAGCAGCGCTACAGGCTGGGAGATGAGTGGTTGCAAAGCTGTCTGGCAGAGAAGGATCTGGGAGTACTGGTTGATAGTCCGCTGAATATGAGCCAGCAGTATGTTCAGGTGGCCAAGACAGCCAACAGCATTCTGGCTTGTATCAGAAACAGTGTGGCCAGCAGGTCTAGGGAAGTGATTGTCCCCCTGTACTCGGCTCTGGTGAGGCCGCACCTCGAGTACTGTGTTCAATTTTGGGCCCCTCGCTACAAGAAGGACATGGAGGTGCTCGAGAGAGTCTAGAGAAGGGTGACAAAGCTGGTGAGGGGTCTGGAGAACAAGTTTTACGAGAAGCGGCTGAGGGAGCTGGGGTTGTTCAGCCTGGAGAAGAGGAGGCTCAGGGGTGACGTTATTGCTCTCTATAGGGACCTTAAAGGAGGCTGTAGCAAGGTGGGGATTGGTCTATTCTCCCAAGTGCCTGGTGACAGGACGAGGGGGAATGGGCTAAAGTTGTGCCAGGGGAGGTTTAGATCGGATATTAGGAAAAACTTCTTTACTGAAAGGGTTGTTAGGCATTGGAATGGGCTGCCCAGGGAAGTGGTTGAGTCACCATCCCTGGAGGTCTTTAAGAGACGTTTAGATGTAGAGCTTAGTGATATGGTTTAGTGGAGGACTTGTTAGTGTTAGGTCAGAGGTTGGACTAGGTGATCTTGGAGATCTCTTCCAACCTAGATGATTCTGTGATTCTGTAATCTGTTTGTGGAAGTTGTGATGGGCACTAGGAATACTGATATGTTGTGATTTTATGAACTTTAGATATAGCCAGGTTAGAAATTATTATATCATGGACAAGATTTCCTGTATGAATGCATCACTGGGCCTTTTAGAGAGTTGGGAGAAGTGGTGATCAGCGATGAGGACAGTGGACACACACACATAAAGAAGGATGGGCAGAGTTAATAGCCTTGAAGATCTTTCTCCCCCCAGCACATCTGAAACAAGTAACACATCACAGTTTTAGAAGCAGTTATAAACTAATTTTTTCAAAAGAAGTGCAAAGGGATGCAATACGGGGATGGGTAAGTCCCCAGTGCATGAACATTTGACTGACCAGTATTCTGAAGTTGTTTGCTTCCTTCTTTCTCCATTTCACAGTAACTGTCCAAATAATGATACCATCATGACAACTAATGAGAGTTAACTTGGAATTGAATTATGCCAACTTAATTATAACCTCCTTAAGAACCCCTTTGAGAACAATGAGAATGTCTAGATAGGGGGTTGATGTGAAAGGACTAGTCCAATTTAAATGAAAGCTTAATTCAAGTTAACATTTCTTCCTTTAGTGTCTCAGAACAGATTGTTATTCTCTGTAATTAACTGTCAAGAATAAGCAAATACAACCCCAACAAATGAAAAGTAACCACAGAGATCAAAGTTCAGTCTCCATGTAAGCAGGTCATGTCCCCCCAAATTATGCTTCATTGTTGACTTGAAAGTTGTTTTTAGCCTATCAAATATATTTAAAAACAGAAAACCTTGCATGCACTTTGTTCTTATTGTTTTCTGATCATGATTGACTGAGAATGGCATTTCCCAGTAACATGATGATGACAGAACTAGGTGTATAACAATCTGATCCTTTTGGAAGAAATCTCTGACTTTAATGTTAAGTTTCTCCTGTTCTTGTAGACCACCTGAGCATTAATGTTTAACAGATTTTTCTCCCGGTCTATGTTGCTTTGTGTATTTAATGTTTCTAAACTGCATACAGGGCTGACATGATACTATATGCACCTTATCAGTCTGTTTCTTTAACAATTCAGCATACAGGAGTACATACTATATTCTTTGAGAAAGTAAGTGAAAGAGACTCCTAACCCATGGTATTAACCAATTGCTCTTTTGTTTGGATTAAGCTGCAGTGAACTGCCATAATTCTCGTTCCCCTATGCCTTTAAAATCTGATTGTGTTCTCTACAGGAAGGGGAAAAAAATTATTACATCTTGCAAAGAAGTTATGGCCACTTCTTCCATGATAGTTAGAGTAGGTAATAGGATTCATAATTTAAACAATTAAACACAGAGAAAACCTCATTAGCATGAGAAAGCGCATTCTTCAGTGAAGGTACCTCTTTATCTTCAATTAATGACTGGATAATTTGCAATAAATATGAACAGACATGGTCCTAATCCAATGCCATGCCATCCAAGGTCAGGCTGGTGGGTAGTTAGTAGGTATTTGGGTAGCTTTGATAGCAACGAGGCAAGGCCTACAGCTGAATTGCCTATATGCTACATAAAGTTCTCTTGGCTCAAAAGGGAGAGATCTGTGAGACTCAAGGTATTTCAACCTCATGAATACATCTTAACATTCCAAACCTATTACTGTCAGATGAATTTCACTAGGCATTTATTTTGTTACTAGTTTTCTATTGTTTGTGCACCTGTTAGCAGTCTCAGAACATTATTAGAAGTTAAGCTATAAAGAAAATTGAAGTTAAGAATTTTCATGTTGTTTTACCACCTCGTTAAAAGCACTCAGTGCATGAAAGAAATAGATAATGCATAAGAAGCTGTGGGTATTTTCACAAAAATAATCCTCTATGCTTTTGTAATGTGCACTTCTGAGTTATGATCTGCAATCCTACCACTGTCCTACGCTGCTGTGAAGTTTGTATTACTTTCGCACATCACAATACAATGAAACACACAGGATATTGAAAATCAGAACTACAACAGAAATGTGCTCTGGAGATCTAATACCAAACCTATGACTTAATGAAGTATTCACTGTTAAAATAACTACTAAAAATAAATGAATATCAAGAAAAAGTTTGGTAATAATGGTGCCAAGTCATGCTGAAGGCTTCAGCAGGATTCCTGCATTATACATGCTTTGTTCTAATGTAACTGGCAGCAGTTAGAAATAGCTGAATATTTTGAGAAACATCGGAGAGGTGGAGAAGATAGGGACAACAGGATTAATATCTCATTTTAAATGAGATTTCAGATTTCATGTTGCAGAGGGAATGCCTGCATGGAACAGGAATTTGAGTTTTTGACCACTATTGTTCAGAATGCACTAGAGCTACTAGCAGCAGTCCAGATGCTTACAGATGTGTTTTGTAGACAGTCATAGCTGACAGCATCTCCTGCTGCTTTTTAAAGATTGCATGAGTGCCATTAGACATCTCCTGCAACAAAAACCTGCCATCACTGAAGAAAAATGAGCCTTGTAACACTAATTTTAGTGGCATCAACATTTTGTATCACGTATGCAGTCTCTGGGTAGAATGAGTATTTTTCAGTTTCAGTAGCTAATTAGCCCATGGCTTGTGGCAGTATAGGCCTTTGTAAATCTTTTCTAGAAGATATGTCCTTAGGAGTGCCACAGTGGAAAGCAAGTCTGTTTCATTAGACTTAATGACCAACCATTGCCTTAGCATTATTCAAGTGTATCACCTCCTTGAGGCAGCACAAGCGGCAACACCCTCCTCAGAGGCTAACCATCAGAGCAGCCAGGAGGGAGCCAGGTCTGCTCAGCTCCTGTAATGCCAGGAGTGGACGTGCCAGTATTTGGTAGTTGGTAAAGTAGCATCGTGCCAATACCTAACCTGGACTTTTTCCATTATACTAAATCTTTTAAAAAGCTATTTCTTATGTTTTCAATTAAAATTGTGACCAAAGAAAAATCTCTTGGAAAGCTTAATCTTCCACAAGGCTTGAAGAGAACATAGACTACACTGTCCAAACTGGTCGTATAATCTATGAAATCATTTCTTTTTATGAATATCTCAAATCCCACTGCAGT
The DNA here is from genome assembly GCF_964211835.1 of Anser anser. Classification (NCBI taxonomy): domain Eukaryota; kingdom Metazoa; phylum Chordata; class Aves; order Anseriformes; family Anatidae; genus Anser; species Anser anser. Next base: position 115,987,736 of record NC_139720.1, on the reverse strand, counting down.
CCACTGAAGTAATTTCCCTTCACTCCAAAAGGTTTTTTCCATTACGTAAGATTATTTTTTTTTTAATTTCGTTAGTAGAGGATAAAAACCCATTGAGTTGAAACATCACAGTTATATTTGATGCTAGCTAGCAATTTTTCCAATTGGTGCAAAAAGGATTATTAAATGCAAGGTCTGATCAATGTGCATGATTGAAGAAGATCAAGATTAAAAGTATTATTAAATATTTCAAGTATCTGTATTCAGTATGTGTCTTTGAAATGTATGTTTAAAGTCTGAAAAGTCAATTTCTATCAAAGGTAATTTTTGAGTAATAAATCAGAATGAAACTTAACACATCTTCAGTGTTTATGTATATTATACACTGAAACTACAGGAATGATACTTTGTTTATATATTTAGCTGACCTGAAAGGTGACATGAATAGAACTGATGTAAGTGTCTGTTCATGTTTGTGGACTTCACATAGACTCTTTGAGGTGTACTAACATGTTAATATATGGAGGTTTATTTTGCTTAATTCTTTAACTGTTGTAACAAGCCTATCCCTCTTAAAGTTCATGGGAAAATGTCATGTTGAAAGAAAAAAAATAGGTTTGAATTCTGGAGCCAATAGGGGAATTGGGCAATATATTTAAAATATAAATTATCACTAGAACTTAGCATTAAAATAAATTGAGCTTTCTCAATGAATAAAAAAGAAAATAATATTTCCAGGCACTTTGTTAGAATCTGTGCTTTCTCAGAAAACAGGAAAGAGAAACTTCAGTTGACATGTCTTGAACTCCTTCAGTCTTGAGGTCATAAGCTGAAAATACATAATTATCTCTACATTTTTCATGAGTTCTTTTGTAGAACATTTTCCAAAAAGAAGCCACTCTTATCTCCACATTTGAAGTCAGTGTTCTTGTATAGCTTAGCCTCTACAGAAATACCTGACAGATAATATACAGAAATATTAATTTGGGGTTGTCTTTTGGGTTCTAATACAAACTTAATAGACCCAAACTTTTGTTCGTTTGTTTATTTAAACACACAGTATGATCATTTATATTACTCTGAGGATATATCTACACACTCGAATGAACTTTTCTAAGGCACCTAAAAGCTTCTCTGTGTATTCAATCCAGTATTTTGGAACTATTATGGACTATAAGCTGTCCTAAAATCAGTCCTGTTAATTTCTGGTAATTCTCAGCTGCCAGAATGGCTCCAATTTGTCATTGCAAAAAAGTGCCGAACACTCCTTTCTGGCTCCACTCCCTGACCAAAGCAGTGACAACAAACCATCCTGCCTTTAACTGACCTGGAAAAAAACTACCAACACAGTTTGAATATATTCGGTGGAATCACACTTATGCCATCCCATTAAACAGTGTAATTACCGTTGGAAAAAAGAGGTTTAGTCTCAGATGTTGACCAACACCACCCTGTTGCTAGAGATAAAATATACTGGACTGCATGATCACATAAATCATCTCATCCATGGTGAAAAATCTGTTTTTCAAGAATAAGGACCAGTTTGGACAGCAGACAGCAAAGGGTACTTGTGAAGAGCTTGATATGGTCCATTTCCACAAAGAGTTGAGAGAAGTATGTTTATTGTAGGTAACCAGAATCACCCAAAAAAAGAAAAAGAAAAAAAAAAAAAGAAAGAGATAACAGGAAAAATGATGATCACAGAATTATAACTGAGACATGAAAAGAGCTTTTCAGAAATTACCTGTGTTATAGAAGAGACAAGTTAAAAGATAGCTCCTGAGCCAATGAAAGCATAGCTTAGTAATTAAGAACTAATCCCAGTAACCTAAACCTGACAGAGAAATTGAGAGTACATGCAACTTTCTCCTCAGGAATATAAGCATTGGTTTTCTCATAGTTTAAATGAAGCCAAGACTTATTATAACAAATGTCATGTATCAGTAATTTAGCTTTTGTAAGACACCTGTCAATTGCAGACCCTTTCTGCTGGAATTTTGGACAGAAGCACCCATTTCACATAATTTTCATCCATAATATTTACTACAAAACAGATAAAGATCAGTAAAGATGATCAATAACTAGTTTTACTCTTTTGTTCCACAAGGACTCTTCCAGTCTTCCTTTTCATTTCTCTGCTAGTTATTTGTCTTCCAGATACTAAAACTGCAGCATTTGTTCTTAAGTAAGTAGCTGTTGTTATGAATTAAGTGGAGTAAGTTACCTAAAAGCATGGCTTTGAAAGAGATTGGTTCATGTTTCAAGGTTTAGTTCTGTGTGTGTGTGTTTCCCTTCAAATGACTGTATGAATAAGCACCTCATTTCAGTCTTCCTCACTCTCTCTTGCTCAGCTCCTGCCAGGATTTTGACGTTCAGCGGCACGGTGACAACTCCCTGGATGAAGGACATTGTCCTCCCTTGCAAAGCTGTTGGAGACCCAGCTCCAACAGTGAAATGGATGAAGGATAGGTAACCAGCAACTAAATGTATTACTCAAATAAAGTCCGTTTGCCTCAAATCCTGAAGATGGCGATGCTAGTGATCCTTCATGACAGAGAAGGATCAGAAGATAAGAAAAGGCTCATTTGCAGGGACTGCATGCAGTCACAGTAGAGGAGTTCAAAAATTCCTTGAACTAAAAGTAATTGGCTGTGGTGATTAGAAGGTATCGAAAAGAGAGGAAAAGTTATGAAGAAGGGGCAAAGGTTAAATCAAAATGTTAAATCTTGGTGACCTTTCTCTTTTAACTTTAGGGCCACAGTAGCATTTCAATCTGAGAAAGAAAATGTTTGATGCATTTCAGTCACTTTGGAGTGTATGAACAGTGTATAAACATGTGCCTTACACATTTCTTGTTTTCCCTTATTTTGTTTTGATCTGTAGTTTCACAGTTTGACAGAGTCACACATGGAAACACACACGGACAATAATTTTCATCCAAGCACTGTGTAAGCAGTGATACTGCAGTGCTCTGATACCATCTTTTGGATTGATACACATACATAACCTTTTTTTTATAATGATGTACTTTGTAGCCAGGAACAGTCTTTTATTTTTACAATTTATGAAAGGGCAGATAGTTAAGGAAGAAGTGAGTTCTCATTTTCACTCGAACGGGGACCAGGATATGTGTGTTCTTTAAGTGAATGGCAGGTGTTTCCCAGCAGAAAGTACTCCTTTGTTATCTTTATAAAGGAGGACCACCCCTCACCCCATCTCCGCCCCCAATTTTCTTTGTTTCTTTCTATTCTTAGTTCAAAAAAGTCCAATTCTGAGTAATTTTGATTGTAACTTCTTTAATGTATGCATTTTTTTTCCTGTGAGGTAGTAACGGGACACCCAGTCTAGTGATGATTGATGGACGAAGAAGCATCTTTAGCAATGGCAGCTTTGTCATCCGTACTGTGAAAGCAGAAGACTCTGGATACTACAGCTGTGTCGCCAGTAACAACTGGGGATCAGATGAAATAATTTTGAATTTGCAGGTACAAGGTAAGAATCTATCTCATAACTGTTATCACAACTGTTAACTGTTATGTGTTGGTAATACACAGGTATGTGCGTTTGCAGGTATATGTAAAATATTAGTACTAATCTACATTAATAAAAATTTTATTCTTCCAAATTAGTGAAGAAAGTATAATGCATGTCATTTTGACTCAGATGTCAGTATTTTCTTATATGGTATATATTTTGCTTTTGATTGAACATTTAACACACTTGCAGTTAACTCTCCATGTAAGATTTGGATGTTGGATTGACAACTGTTTGCATCCAGTTATTTTCTTGTTATTTTCCAAGAAGGTATGACCTTATGCCTTCTTCCAATAAAAAGTACATGTATTTATTTAAATATTGCAAAATTCGGAAAGAGAAGAAATCTTTTCTTTAGCTCTTAAGAAGCTATCAGCAGAAGTTTGCCTCTCTACTGACACTGGGAACAAAAACTTCATTATGCAAGAGCAGAATTTTGCTGATGAAAAATATGAAGAAACATTTAAAATGAAATGTCAGGATAAGGTCAACTAGCACATATTGCCAACTAATTTCCATATGTATGTTGAAATGTATGTAATGTATTTATTGGAATAGAATAGAATAGTTCAGTTGGAACAGACCTTTAAAGATCCTCTAGTCCAACTGCCTGACCATTTCACAGCTAACCATAATAATGAGGGCATCATTATCCAATTGCCTCTTGAATGCTGGCAGACATGTGGCATCAACCACGTCTCTAGGAAACCTGTTCCAGTGTTTTAACACCATTATTGTACAGAATTTTTTCCTGAAGTAAATAAATTTTTCCTAACATTGTTGATAAGTGAAAAGTAATGACAATACAGGAGTACACATTAACAGTAATGTCAAAAAGAGTATATGAATTTGCATACCAAGAATTCACTACTCAGGAGATGATCTTGCTCGCTCACACCAAAACAAAATTTGAACAAATGCTCAGAAGATAAATGTGCTTTAATTGGCTGCAAACTGTCATACTAGGGGGAAGCAAACCACTGAGTTAGGAATGTCTACCACACTGCAGCCAGTCACTCTCCATTCCCTGGATATGCAAACTAAGTTTCTAGTGCAGACATATGAGAGAACAGAAAGAGATTGTCTCAACCACAATGCAACTCTCTCTGCTTAAACCAGTCCACTAAGCCTTGAAACAAATGCCACAGCGTATATTAACTTAGCTCCAATCCAAGTGAGCCTAATGACGTTTTTTTGCAATGTTTGAAGCATGACCACAACAGAAAGCAGGGAGAGAAACACTGTCAAATGGAAACCGTAAATTTATATTTCACTAAGTACTTTCATAATTGCATATCCTTGCTGTTATTGAACAGCAGTAACTAAAAGAAAATCAATATTACTTCCCTCAGGGGCAGAGCAGGACTGGCATTTAATATGTGGGATCATCATCTTTTGTAGGTAGGGTGGAACTATGATGAAAGGTTTTACAATAAATATTCCACAGGGTAGTGTGTGCAGTCTCTCTCCATGGAATAAGCCAACTCAGTCAGAATAATCCATCTAATGTAGGAAATTTTCATTTAGAATATAAAGTGTCTTTTTTGTTTTCTTCAGCATTATTTAAGCCTGTAAGGGCAGTACAATACAACTTCTCTTTGAACTAGGCCTTAGTGGTAAACCAACAGCCTCCACTTGAACTGAAGCAGGGAGTGTTTCTTGGAGTTTTACTACTCTGCTGGTAGAGCTACCCCTTAAACATAGGCAAAGTAGGGAATGTCCTCTGGCAGCAGACTGCTGGACGTGACAGAGCATTTGTGACTCTGGGCTGCTTTGCTCATGGGACAGGGTCTGTCAAGCAGTAACCATGGCAGGGGAAAGGTAGTTCATGCCAGAATAAGCAAGAACACCACCACCCCTTCCCACTCTTGCAATGGCCGTGACCAGAGGCTGCCCTGGTGTCTCTTTTCCCTAACTTTCTGACCCAGTCCTGCCCCTGCTTCTTGGATCCTCTTCCCATTACAGGCACAGTCCATGCCTCTCTCCTTGATCTTGAGGCAGCAAAACTCAATGTTGATTACCTTTCCAAGAACCTTGGAGATGTCTGGAACACTTAAGAAAACAACCCATAAGATGAGACAGATATAGTGTCACTGTGCATGAGCAGAGAAATACAAAGAATTTGAAACAGGAACTCCTTTTCCCCTGCTTTCTATTTCTGAATCTAGAACTGTAGATGTAAAGCTCTTTTGTAAAGTGTCAGTAAATATTTACCCTTCAGGATCTTTTTACTAATTTGACTAGCTCTTTAGATTTCATCTGTCAATCTTCTCTTTTTTAACAAACGTTATCCTATATGGCCTTGATGGTTTTGTGCCATGGTTCTGGCTACCCCACTAGTACAACAGGACTAGCTAAATGATTCTGGAAGAAGTCAAAAATCATCTTGCCAGGCTATAACTTAGATGTTACCATATTGGCTCAGTGGACACATTTTATATGCCAGACTCTTGACAGCTCTATAAAGGTGGAAAGAAAGGTGGGTACTTTTCCACTTTCTGCTACTGAGCATTGAGCTCTGCAAACCCAGCCACTAATCTTGATGCAATTGGAGGAATTTCGGTTCTCCCTAGATTGGGTGCCTTATTGGGGTACGACATGCCTCCTTAACTTCATGATGGATTTTCCTCCAAAGGAAACTGGACACTGGGTAGCGGATGGGAGACAAGATCTTATCCCTGTGCTCTTTCAGAAGCAGATTCTGAGAACCATGACATTCTTAGGTCTCATAGTTTGGACACAACCGTAATGTTTATAGGGAGAAACAGAATTGAAGTATTTCGGGGTTTGTTCAGCCTCCCAGTTACGCTTGCAGAAACTTTTGTTAAGCACTTCTCTTTTCATTTTTACCATAATAACTTTCAAATGCATTCATGAGTGGGTGGGACATCATTTGCAAATGGACATCTGTTCCCTGCCACTAAGAATTCAGCTTCTTCCTAAAACAGATATGAAAAATAATGGAAAAAAAAAATATTTGGGTAGCTCATATGGCATGTAGAAAGAGGTCTGACAGGACATATACTCAAAATTCAAAGAAAATCAAGGGTTAAGAACTGAAAGACAAAACTGTGTAAAAATTTAAACATAAAAAATGAGAGCCTGTCTGCTCTTGTCTTAACCAAGGATGTCAGCCAAACAGACACTTTGACAGAAATAATTTGCATTTTTTTGCAACTCAAAACAGTTATTTGATAAATGACTGTTAGGTGGGATTAAGATCACATCTAATAATTTGAATCTATTTTCTATTTTTAACTATTCCCCATCCAGTTCCACCAGACCAGCCAAGACTTACTGTGTCCAAAACTACATCTTCCTCCATCACTCTTTCCTGGATACCTGGAGACAATGGTGGCAGTTCTATCCGAGGTAATATAATCCAGGTTAATTGCAACTTTTTCCTAAATTGTCATATGTTGATAAGATTAGTATATAATTATGATTGGCTCAAAAAAAAAAAAAAGAAAAAGAATAAAGAATAACAAAGTAATCTGTATTGCTGTCAGTTTTTAATGTGCACCATCATAGCAATAACAGCTTTCAGCAAATTGCAGTTTCTCTTTGTGGTGGTTTAATCACAGATTTAATCACATTCTTCTAGTGTATCCTCATCTGTTATGACAGTTACACTCTCTGATTTTCTAGACATGTAATCTCTAACCATTCATTATTGAGGGTCCAGGTTTATCATCTGGTCTTTATTGCTGATTGAAGGGTATTTAGAAATGTCTATCCCTTTCTTTTCCCTTTGAAGCTATCATTAAAATGATATTTAAGCTGTTGTAAGGGTAGGCAATGTGTGTATTGCTTGATGTCTTTTAGTCAGAGGAGAGCTGTATGTCTCCCTGTGCACAGGAGTTATCTAGCTTCATGAGGTCTTTAAAATTATTTGTCATATTATCTTCAGAATTTGTGATTCATGTCAGGTTTATCATTGCCATTTGTGCCTTGTCTGCAGGTTATATTTTGCAGTACTCAGAAGATAACAGTGAGCAGTGGGGCAGTTTTCCCATTAGCCCTAGTGAGAGGTCCTACCGCTTAGAAACATTGAAATGTGGCACTTGGTACAAGTTTACTCTAACTGCACAGAATGGAGTGGGGCCAGGACGCATCAGTGAGATCATTGAGGCCAAAACGCTTGGAAAAGGTATGTTAATTTGCATCCCCCTTTGCCCACCTAAAGCTTTTGCATTGTGCTGTAGATCTTGGTTTGATTAGATGATGGGTTTGGATATTTTAATATTGGCTTTGGAAACATTTCCAATTCTGTCCATTTTGTCCATGTTATGACAGAAACGGCTGTCTCTGTGAGACTCAAAGTGTGTATCAGCTGATATTTTTTCCTTATATCATTAATAATTTCATTCAAAAATGGGTTGGTAGATACTTTGGAAGTCAGTATCGCTGTTATCACAGGCTATAACATTTTCCAAGAGGAAATTGCTTCCTGTACTGATGTAAAAATCAGGATGTTATTTGTCTGAGTGCTGAAGGAAGAGGAGCATACGTTTATATATAGTGCAAGTGGAGCCAATGTCTTATTTCTGCTCTGAGCTGGTATTGCAGGAGCTATGCAAGTAACAAACACCCTTTGAACAGAATAGGTGCCAAAAATAAAGTAGAAGTTTGCGTAAAGTTCTGCAAGGCAAAACAGATAAATCTGTGGAGTTTTCAAGTAACTGAGCAGTGGGTCCCATGGTCCTAGTTGCTGAGTGTAGTTCTCCATGAAAATGTCTTGCAATTATGAACAGATTTGGCATACACCCAGTTAAAGATGTAGTAAGTCCGCAGAGTGGAGTAGCTTTGCATAATGCCTTGAAGATCGCCCCATCTTGCATCTCTTCACACTGGTTATAAGTACTCTGATTTGAGAGTTGTTTCATAATAAAGTTAGTTTACAGTGATAGGTATGTCTGTCCTATATACTATTTATCACACCTGCGCTGTTGCAAATCTCTAGAGTGTCACAGCAAAGTGGGAAATTTTATTTGACACTCAGTGGCATAAGGAAGACCTGGTATGCAGTAGATGTAACTGCTATGACTTGCTGAAGCTCAGGAGAGGCAGCAGATCACTTCGTACATACTGAGTATATTGGTGGCCAGGGAGAATGATCCACTCACTGACTTTAAAGAAAGTGACATGTAGAGAACAAGATGATGGATGTTCTAGATTTCTTTGACTGAAATGGGGAGAGGTTTATGCATGCTACAGGTAACATGCAAGTAGTTCATGAGAAAGCAGATTTCTCAGCCTTTTGAATTTCTCTGGGATTTGACATACATACCTGTGTTACATTTACAGACTGAAAAAAGTATTGTGTGATTTAGAATATTAAAGTCATTCTTGTTCACGTGAATGCTGTAGAAGCATCTCTATCTAAAGCTATTAACAAAGCCAACTAAAATAATTCATAATCCATAACAGGAATCACCAATTTCTTTTAGATTCCTGTAGAAGTGAGTATATATTTTGGAACATCATCAAGAAAGACAAAAATAAAAAAGGCCTCATAGGATAAGATGCTGGTATGGCATGGGATGAAACAGCACATTATAGATAATTTTTATTAGATTAGTTGTAGCTTCCAAAAGTAAAAATATTTTTTTCTGCTAAGCAGTTAGCAGAATAATACTTTTAAGTACTCTACAATAATCTCTGATGTAAATAATATTTGCTGATGACCTGTTTTGTCCACCTACTGTTATTATTTCAGTTCTAAAGTGCCACTTTAACTGTCAGTATACCCCTATTACATAGAATTGTCAAAAAACTTTAATTTATATATCATCTGAAACAATATTAGATCCCAAAGCAAGACCAGTATGTAGAAATGTCAACCTGCCAACCCTTTTCTGAATGGAAACAACTCATAAATATAAAACTCAAAGTATATATTATTTTCAAATACATGTGCAATGCCAACATATCAATATTTCAAATATATATATATTGTTGCATTTTCCTCAAAATTGACATTTTCTGCAAATGAAAAACCTCTGTATACTCAGAAAAAAAAAAAGGAAAGCACACAATTTCTTTTCTTTTTTTTTGCAAGGCAGTAAACAGGGGCATTTAATGATATGAAGTTTCTGCCCTAGATTCACAAGCTGACTCTTGCCAATATATGCAAACTGACAAATCAGGTCCATACAGAGGCATATGGATATTTTTCACATATGGATTTGAAAATCTAGGTTTTTGAGTCTGGCACATAGTGTGAAGAAACCTTTAAGAAGGCAAGGGGTTGCGGGGAAGGAGGTACCAGGGAAGGAGTAAAATATATAGATATTGAGTCTGGTACAGCTAGGACTGTACCAGAAATAATATATTTTAATATTATATTTTTGAGAGCCCTATATCTGTAATACTCAAGAGTTTCACTTGAAATATATCATTGCGTCCAGAGCCACAGTTTTCAAAGGAACAAGAACTCTTTGCTAGTATCAATACCACAAGAGTGAGGCTGAACCTGATAGGCTGGAATGATGGTGGCTGCCCCATCACCTCCTTCACCCTGGAGTACCGGCCATTTGGGACGACAGTCTGGACAACTGCTCAGCGGACATCCCTGTCAAAGTCCTACATACTGTATGACCTCCAGGAGGCAACCTGGTACGAACTGCAAATGAGAGTATGCAACAGTGCTGGCTGTGCAGAGAAACAAGCCAAATTTGCAACGCTTAATTATGATGGCAGTAAGTATATCTTTTTAGTTACGTGTCCAAGGTACTGTTTTTATTCTGACTTCTTGTCTGATGCTTTTGCTTATGTCTCTCTGTCTGTTTCCTTCCTTCCTTCCTTCCTTCCTTCCTTCCTTCCTTCCTTCCTTCCTTCCTTTTTTTTTTCACACAAAATCCTTTTTAAATCTGCTTAGCTGTGCTGTAAGAGGGATAACTGTCTCAAAGATGTAAAATGCCTATAGATTTCATGACACTAGGCTGCCAGGCAGAAAAGAGGAATTGTTTATTTGTCCTCACTGAGGAAGATATCCAGCACCAAAGTCAATCGACCATAAGACACACAACCATAAGACACCAGGTGTCATTACTTCCAGTGCTCACAGAAGCACTTGCTAGTATTTCATGCATCTCTTCCACGAGATTTTTGTCTTCCATACAATTGGTTCCTGCAGCAATTTATTGTGGTGACTTGCCTCATTGCCATTCCATGCAATGTCCTTGTGACACAGCTGAAAACCTATTACGTGACACAATGGAGCAGCTAACTAGCTTGTCTTCCGGGAAAGCCGCCGGACAACATCCTCCAAGGGCAAAGCGATGGCAGTGCTATTATCCCTATTTACAGACAGGGAAGAGTGAAACTAATGGGTGTGACAGATGGCTCTATCATGCTCAGCAGCAGGGCACAGGGGATGGAGGAATCGTTGCATCCTGCCTTTTTTGCCAGGGGTTACTGCCCACACTTGGATAAGCCAGAACAAGAGGGTGAGAGCAAACACGCCAATTTGTCAGTCACTTCAGCTCATATCCTGCTGTATTTATTGAAAGTGATGGTGGCACATGTGTGCTTCTGCTGACTCTGTAGTGGGGAATGGCGGTATTTCTGGCAAAACAGCAGTACAGATGGCTCCAGATGGCGATCTCTTGAATTGTTCTAGTGTGAATTGCCAGAGCTTTTCTGGAGACATTCAGTGTAATACGTTGTCATGTTGCCAGAGATATTGTGCTGCATTATGCAATCACTTTGTTACATCTGTACTGTTAAATTAAACAACAGGACTAGTGAGCAAGTTCAAACAAGAACAGATAATTGCCCAGCTACAGCACCAAATTGCTAACCATTCATGATTCTGTATTGTTAACACATCTCCCTGCCACAGAGCTGGCCCACACAAACCAGCGCTCTCCAGGAGAATCCCCTGCTATGGTTCAGGGAAGAGCAGGCAACAAGGCCCATTCCCAGCCAGAAGTGTAGGCTATGGATCTGTCAGAGCTTAAACCTCTGCACCTTACCCATCTTCTAATGCTACCACACTCTATGTACCTGCTAACTAACAGTTCTTGCAGACAACTAACACACGCTCTTGTAGCTGTCCTTTCACGAATAACACTCACCACAGTGAAAACATGAGGGGATGTATCATTTTGATAAGCTGCCACAGGGCCCTCACATTCTTTCAGAAACTCCAAAAAAAAAATTAAGAGAAATTTTTTTCTCAGCTCTTGAGGCCTATAGAAAAAGAAGATCCAAGTACTTCTTATACAAATGCTGACAGATCTTGCCGGGTAGACTTAGAACCTGTTTTATTAAGCAGTAAATGTCAATAACTTGTTCAAATATTATGGGCTAACTTATTTCCATTTTACTTAGCTTATCTTCTTTCCTTTCCAATTTCTTTCTACTGGTGCCATAACTTTCAGTTATTTTTTTTTTTAAATATATTCACAATTATTGTTACATGTATATGGCTGGGACAGTCTTAAGACATATCTTAAAATGGGATGATCTGCAAACGCAATTCTGGAACCTCAAACTCCCACTGATAACACTGCAATCAAACATTCTTACAATGACCTGATTTGAAATGTTGTCAGACTCTGATTTTTGTCTACATAGCTTGTTTTCACTTACTGTGACCTACATGCCATTTTGATTCTGTGTTACTGTATGGCATCTTTAAAAGTGAGAAAATGAAACAATAAAAATGGTTGCAGCATTAAATTTCCTGGGCCACTGCTTTTGGTCAGCTTGAAAATTTTTCATTTATGGCATTGATGGTTTTATTTGTCAAGCATGCCTTGCCAGGACTTTATTGTGCCTCAGAGAGGCAATATGATCTCAAATAATAGCCACAACATTGAGAGGGGAAGACATGACTAGACAAGTGGATTTCAGTTCTCAAGTTGTCTGAATTTGTTATATTTGTTGCAGAACTAAAATGATAAGATCATTCTTATTATCATTAGGGAAACTGAAACTGGTGTATTCCCACATAAAGGGTTTTATGGAAGAGCTTTTTCAGTGCTTCTAAAACAAAATATGTCCCTACAGAGTCCCAGCTTCCCATTCATTCATTCAGTGATAAACTGTGTAGGCTTAAAGGTGCTTCAGACCTGGAAAATAGTGTCTGCCAAGAAATCAACATGTTCTAACAATAATTCCTGCAGAATCTTTTTGCTTTCATAGACAGTGATTTTTTTTTTCTTTCACAAAAAACATGCCAGTGGAAACTTTCTGGCCAGCTCTTGCTTTTGAGTATTAATCCTACCTCTACCATTGATTCCTTTTGTGATATGAGACTAGCTTCTTCCAGCTTCTAGGGGTCACAACTGCCCTTAGGGTAAAGCAGATACAAGGATGGGTCTTTGAAGTTCTGATAATACTCCTCTGAATGTTCTAGGATACAAAATGCTGCAAATGTGTTAGGAGCATTAGTTGTCTTAGGCTAAAGCCTTTGCCAAATTTGTAGAAGTCCTTGAGTTACATCTTCTTTCAGTCAATTTGTCTGAACTTCAATAGCTGATCTGCACTAGAGCTCCTGAGAAATATCATGGCTAAGTATAATTCACCTGAAATCCCTTCACGATGAATCGTGTCAAAAGGTTAATGACAGGTCTATGTACAGGTCTTTGCTTTCTGTTCATAGATATTTCAGCTAACCACTTTCAGCTTGCAGGATATTGTGACCTCCCTGCCCCTTGTTTTTCAGAACATTTGCACTCAACGCTTAAGGAGATATTTTTAGCAATGTGCAGCTGTAGTGTGTAGCACTGAAAAGGAGCTTCCTGGCTCAGAGATCAGCTGCTCAGTAGCCCTGACATTAAATCAGATCAGCTTGGTAGGAGCTCTAAACTCTGTTAATTGATTTTAGCCCACCAGGAGACTTCCTACCATGAAGAACACTTAGGACACAGGAAAACACTTCACAGTCCTAAAGTCACAAGGTGCAATGGGAGATGCTGGAAGGACATAGGGGAAAATTGGGTCAGAGACATTCAGATTTCAACTCCTATGAAGCACCAGTAAAGCAGGCTAACAAAAGACAATGATGAATTGACCTGAAATTTAAAATAAATAAATAAATAAATATTTCCAGTTTGTCTGGGACTTTACTCTGGGAAAACCTTTCACTTTTTTACTTCTAGCCACAACCTAGGATTACAACAAATGTTGAAATGGTATTTTCTCAATGGATAGCAGATTTAGGTTATGGCAATTTTTAATTCCATTGGTGAATATCCACACATGGATAATGTGGAGGATACGTAAACTTACAGTTTAACTGAAATTGAAGCCACTTGAATCAAAGTATTAGGGAGATCAAGACATAATTTCAGGCAATATTGAACGCAACAGTCTTTAGCCAGTCATCTGTGTCACTCTAATTCAGTGTAAAGTTCGTCCCTTTAGTATTCAGCAGGATCTAGAGACAGTTATTAGTATTTCCTTCAAGAATTCACAGGCCTTTCCATTTCTCCGTCTAATCACTTTCTTTGCCTTTAGTCGGTTAAGACAAGAAGAAAAAATCCTGCTGTGTATTTATTCCAAGCAATGGAAAATTACAAAATTATAGAAAATTATGGGAAAGAAATGCAATATAAAATTAGAAAAATATTCAGAATACAACTGTAAGATTTTTTTTTTCTGAAGTACTTAATATAGCTTTGGGTTGTAGCTTTTTTGTTTATCTCCATCCCTTAAGAGAACTATTCTTTTTATATACAACTCAAACAGCTCTTATAAACAAACAAACAAACAAAACATGCCTACAGATTCGCATTTCCACTGTGGTTATCACCCTTGCATTGTACTGCATCATATCTTTTTTCACTTTTTTTTTTTCTTTTGTTTCTGTGATACTCTGTGGTACGTAATGAGATATAACTATATCACACAATTCAGCAATTAAAATGTAAAAAATGTGCCTGTTTTTCTTTCTCATCTTCCTTACTTTTAGCAAGTAAGTAGCCAATTTTATGTTTCAGTAGCTGGTTAAAATTGAATAGCTTTCATCGACAGTCATCACAGTTCACAATACTTGCGTATTTGTACCCATTTCAAACAAATCTGCATTTTATAGCCTCATTTGTAGTTGCATGTAGCAGTTTAATTGTAATCAGGAAATGAGTGAGAAGCTTTCCATACCTAAATAGTTTTCCAAAGAAAATGCTGTATTCTTCTCACGTCCTTTAGAAGCAAAGAAAAAAAGAATAGAAAAGTTCAGGTATTACATATCACCAGGAAGCCAGGTATATTCAAAATGCAAATATGTCCCAGAATGAAAAAGTGAGCTGCCTGCCAATGTGAGTGCTTTGCAGATTCATTTCCTTCATTTCACTCTCAAAATTTGCTCATTTTTATCCAGCGTTACTCTCCTGTTTTATTGATAAGTATAATGTCAGACTCTCTTTAGAGAATTAGCATCAGATTGGCTATCTGAATCTAAGATCAATAACACTGCTGAACCCCTAAGACATGATAAAAGAACGTAGAAGATTCATGTGATGCGTGTAGCACAAAATGTGTGTTGTCATATATGTCCCTTACAAAGAAAAGCCAAGCAGAGCATAAATCTGTTGTAGCCATGCTACTTTTCCATAGTAAAGATTAATATAGGTAGCAATTCTGAGATGTCTTAGAACTTTGGAATGATTTAAAGTACTTAAAATTAATTGTAGTACATGATTGTGTAATGAACACAGACTTCTTTTCCATATTTTTTTGGGGAAAAAAAAAAGCCATGACATTGTTGATGTATACACCTCTTTATGCCTCTTCTCAATTTCTAATAATTTGAGTCCCTGCTGTCAGTGGCTTGTTACCAGTGTGACTGATTATGCATGCATAGCCATTATACATACAAACATAGCATCCATCCTGAACATGAGAAATCCTTCTTTATGTTTTGCATGTGGTTGAAGCATATGATATGCCATATTTCCTGAGAACTCAATCTTTTGTCTTCATTAATAGGCATCTAATATCATGACACTGTTTCCAGGTACAATCCCTCCACTCATTAAGTCAGTTGTGCAAAGTGAGGAAGGGCTGGCAACCAACGAAGGGTTAAAGATGCTGGTGACCATTTCCTGTATCTTGGTTGGGGTCTTGCTGCTTTTTGTGATGCTGCTGATTGTGCGAAGGAGGAGGAGGGAGCAGAGACTGAAGAGGCTGCGAGGTAAGTTGAGAGCTGTGGCACTTATTCTTACATATACACACTCTCCAAACCCAGAAGTACAAGTGGGGCTGCATGTGACCAAATGGTTCAATCCCCAATTGGTATAATTTTCCTATAACATGTAGCAGGTAAAACATATGTGTTTTTTACAGAAATTCCTTCTTTCATCATTTTGTAGTCTAGTCAAACAATGAACCATATAACCACTGTTAACCATTATTTTGTATGAGGGAAAGGAAAATAATTCTCAAGTACTGGTGTTTGGGGATTTTTGTTGTGTTTTTTTTTTTTCTTTCTTTTTTTTTTCTTTATCTTGTGAATAGTCTCAATAACATAAAATCTTTTTTTTTTTTTTAAAAAAAGACTAAAATCAGATGTTCTGGAGATGGAAGGGTTTCAGTTTTCTAGCAGATGTTAAGTGATTCCAGAATTATGCAATTAATGTAGCCAGATGTTAGGCTAGAAAACACATCCAGATATTCTCAGATTTGTTACCATATTGTTTTCCTTATGATGTATTATAACAAAACTCTTAAAACAACTTTTCACTGTTCACTCACAATTCATTGTAGCTGAAAGTCCTTTTCTCTAATCTTTATTCAAATTCATGTTTCCTATGTGAATAAGTCTTAGATTTATGAATTCATTTAGCTGTATTGGGCTTCTAGTAAGCACCTCCAGCTGAGTCCCAACGAGGTTTTTGACCCTTGCACTCTGCAACTTCTGCACTTGGCCTTGTGGGCTTTGTAGTAGCACACGATAGTAAACATTACACTGAAATAATTTGAAAAATACCTTTCAAATCACATACTGAATAAAAAGCAACATGATTTATCATCCACAAACACGAATCTAAGGATTTCTAAGAATGACCAAAATGCTTAGTTATTTGTATTTTAACCAAAATATGTTTATGATATTAAAATCAGGGCCAACCTTATGTATCTCACCTTTGCATCTGTTCTTGTCTCTTTTGGGTCTCATTTTTCTCTTGGAATGATATTTTGGATATTTTTTTTGCAATGAAGACAGAGATAAAGGGCCCTTAGGCATGGGCAAATTCCTAGATCAAAGAGGACACTAGCCTTATAGTTCAGACAGAGCTCTTGAAATTAGGGCCTTTTGATTCTAAAGGTTGTTGTATAATAACTTTCTCATTTGAAATTTTTTAAGTCATTTACCTCTGAGAAATATTTTCTTCATCAAAAAAGTGGTGGAGTGGTGAAGAAAATGTTATTATCTTATCTTCTGAGAAATATTGTGTAATTCCATCCAGTAATGAGCAGGATATTTTGAGCCGTCTTGCTCCAGGAAATCATGGCTGTGAACATCTAGTTTTTCTTAGATTCTTGAGTTACAATCGCTTATGGAAGGCTGATGATTACCAGCCAATGTGGCTTTTCTACAATGTAAGATTTATCTGAATTATTTTCTCTCAAAATATAGGAATCTCAAAAAATATCTTCACTTAAACATAGCCAGTGACAAAGAAATCATCACTCCTTTTGATGGTCATCAGTATTTAACTACAATTTCTGTAAAAGTTACATCTCGCTTCTCATCTGAATTTGTCAAGCTACAACTCAACCTCAAAACCATTTAGTCCCATTATACTTGTGTCTGTCATGCAGTGACTGAAGTTCTCTTTTGTATCATATTTTTGGTCTTTGAGGATATTCTTTTTATATGGTAGTGATCAAGTAATTCTTTAATATTTTAATTGGTAAACTGAACAGATGAATCTTCTTGAATCTTTCTCTGTAATTATCCCATCATTCATTCCTTTCAAGGCTTTTCTCTGGTCCCCTTGTAATCTTCCAGTACCTTTCCTCATCTGTGTATGTTAGGAATTAATTTAGTATTCCAACAACACACACATCAGCACCAGATATAGAGACAAAAAATCTTTCTTCTTGTCCTTTTTATTCTTTTCTCCATACCTGTGAGAATCACCTTTTTGGCTGCAACATTACACTAAGAGTTTGCCTTTAATTTTTTATCCACTGAGATCATCTGATAATTCTCTAATTACAGTGCAATAGGATAACATTCTCCATTGTACAGCTAAGAATTGTATTCTTGATATATGTAACCATGTGGTCATATAATATAAATATAGATAAATTATTAGCTTGTGATCAGCCTACCTGAAGATCCAGATTGGTGACCTATTACTTTTATTATATTTTAGCTACCTAATTCTTATGTAATTTTCAAACTTTTATTAGATATTCTCTTATTTACTTCCAGACCACTGAGAAAACTACCAATAGTGTAATGTTCCATGGTGCATGAAGATAATAAATACTTTGTTTAAAATTGTATTTTGATATGTATCAATTTATATGTTGGAAATCATATATGATGGTTGCCATGTTAATTTTTTGCATTATTGCGCCTTTCTTAGTAAAATGTTTTGAAGTACAAAAACTTTGTTCTAAAGGAATTTAAATATAATATTTAGAATTTACCTAATCCTATCTCAGTGAGAGGTTTTTTCAACATCAACAATTATCAGTGAATTTTATTTTCATCAGAATACTTAGCTTGACGTGGCTGATTCAATAATTAAGGTCAATGAATATAGACTTGTAGTCAATCTCCTTTCATTCATTTCATCAAGACTCATACCATTTTTTCCATCCCCTTTGCTCATTGCCAAGATCAGATTGACAGTAATTCAGATTTTTCTGTTGTTCATTCTTTTTGAAGACTGACCTAATGTTAGCCATTTCTGCTCTTCTGGAGAATATTTCATGTTCTAAAATTCTTAGTGACAATCAGCATTGCTGTTCCAGAGAACTCCTTAGTAAGTTCTCCAGAAAACTCCTGCTTGCAAGTTTTCCTGATCTCCTAAATAAAAAATGTTCTTCTGTAGTAGTTGCTGTGTTCAACTTTCTTCTGAATTCATTCTGAATGGAAAATGGAAAATATCCTGTCATTATCGCTTGATATGATATATATTATCTGGTGGGGTTTCTTGAGACTCAGGACACCTTTTTCCTAAATCATGATTCTAAACCCACTAGCTACTTTCTTTCAGTCTACATCAGAAATAATATTTTCCGCTGTTGGACCTTCTAAGCAATTTTGTGCAAGTAACAACTTGCATAATTCTTGCTTTTGTTGCTCCAGGAGATGTGTTCTCTTCAAACCTGCTTGACAAAGACGAATGGGAATTGCAGATTTATTTGCAGTATATTCTTCATGCAAACATTTAGATTTATGCTTACAGACAGATAGGGTCCTGGTTCCAGTTTGTGCGGTAAATATGGCATTAAAGCAGTAGTCTTTCCATTCTTAATCATTTTACTGCTTGTTTTAGCACATAGGAATGCGTAAACCCTTGTCTTCCTCCTGTGCCATACATAGTATGATTTTATTTTTCCAGCAGTACTCTGTTTAGAAGGAAAATGTACTTTACAGCAAAACCCTGAGTTTTTGTCCAATTTAGTAGTTCCACAGGTCAAGGCACAAGAAGGTCAATTGAGTGCTAGAATTCATGCAGTGATTCAGTAGGTAAGCACACATTAGAGCAGAGAAACCCGATGACTTACCACTTTCTCTCTACTATTAACCTAGCTCCACTACCACTGAAATAGTTTTCCCTTTGTTTTCAAACTCAGCTCACCTTAACCCAAGCAGAAAGTGTCAGTGCAGCATGGTAGTTCAAAAGCAGCACCATGCTATTTAAAACTGTATCATGGACCCTGATTTCCCAAGTGGCAAGCCAAATGTGTTAAGTATTTTAAAGAAGCAAATGAAAGTGAGGGCTGCTGCTGAGTATATCCTTGTTTGTGCAGTCATGTGACAAAACCACTGAGAGAAGTTTGACTTTTTCACTAAGGGTGATGCTTGGCTGGGACGGGAGATTGTCACCTTCAGTCAGTCATCCATAGCCTCTCTGAACCCTGTTTTCCCTACCCAAAACCTAGGAGACAAGCCACTGGCTGGGATATTGATTCCTTTTATGAAGCTTTCTCAATTTACTGATGAAATGTGTCATGTAGGAAATATACAGCACAGTAGTCTGCAGTCTATACCCATTATCTGGTGAAAAAGACATTTCTTCTGTAGCTGATGTTTTGGACACATTGTTATCATATTCAGTAGCTTTAGGGTTTGTGGTTTTCCTTTGACAAATACATAAGATCCCTTATCTTCTTGGGACATTTGTTTTGGTCCAGTCCTACACCAAACGGTGTGTCCAGTAGAGCCACCATTATCTTTACTAATACTGCTGTCCATTGCAACAACTTTCTTCATCTGTTAAACCCTGATGACTTTATTATTTTATTTTCTGCACTATTTCATTCAGTTTTTGATATGTAACATGATCTTGTGTGAAGTCTCGTGCTATTTTTGATTGAAGATGCACAGACGATTTGATCCTTTGCATCTCCTTGACCAAGAGCATATGTAAATATGCATTTGAATATGAGCCACATGTTTAATGGTGAAAACATAACATCTTTCCCAGATGCAGCATGGAACACAGCTGTGCAGCATCTGAGAATATATGAGGGAAGTTGTTTCAATGCTAGGGAAAAGGCACAAGAGTGAACATACCTGTGTTCAGTTCCTCCAGTGTGTTTCACCAAACCGAGCATACTCATCTGAGCTGGTCATCCAAGGCGCTCTGACAATCTAGTCAATACAGTCAAGGGACTGAATTACACACTTCAGAACTCTGGGTTCCTAGCATTTTTAAAACATTTATGGTTGAAACAAAAACAAACAAACAAAAATCCCATGAATATTGTTATTTAATCCTGGGAAACTAATCTAGAAAGGAACTGAAATAGGTCAGTCAATCTTCAAGTCTATTCCTTTCATTTTCCTTGAGTTGTGCACTACTTGCACAAATATCCACAGTCTTCAGTCAAGGATGCAGTCATTACTTTACAAATCCACTCTCTGAGTGAAAGAAATATTTGTATATTAAATCACCATTACTGGGTGTGCCAGAGGGAGAATGTGTGCGTCAAGGCCCTACATGATCCCAGTGCTGCTACAACAACAGGAAACAGGAAGCATCATAAAGCTTGTTTAAAATAAAATAAAATAAATAAAATAAAATAGACTTGGAATCAGATTTTTTTTTTCTTTTTTTCTTTTTCTTTTTTTCCCTTCTATTCTTCAAAAGATCTAAATCCCTTTCAAGGTCCTTAGAAGTCAGTACGAAAACTATCTCTGGTGTCATTTGGAGCAGCAGCATGCTGGTACTTTGCCTTATGACATAAAGATGTTGTCCTTGTGGTATTGTACTATGAAGAAGCACTTACAGGAGCGTTCACAGCAAAATCTATCCCATAGCAAAAAAAACAGAAAGTCTATATGCCTAAATGTAGTGCTGTTTGAATAAGATCAGACATCTCAGACAGAGTCCTTCCCTTCAGCAGGAATCTTCCATTCTTTGTGCTGAAAATGAATAAGGGGAAGATTAAAAATAAAGGATTGGAACAAGCAGACCTAGAAGAAGCACAGAATTTCAGCTGCAACAGTAATTGTGAAGAATGAAGTCTAAGACAGGCAAGCTGGCACAGTGTCAGAGAAACCGAATGCAGAAAGTTGGTGGAAGATGTTTTGTTAAAAATAAAAAGAGCACTTTGTTTATCCCTTTTAAAAACAAATATAAATGTAACCAGAGTGATGCATTAAGTTGATGGTTTGTTTCTGCCTGCATCCTCTGAATTTTAAAGGCAGGAAATTTAATAGGATCACAGACAAAGAAATTGCAATAGGTGTAGGAGACCCAAGAGGTGATTAAGGAATAAAAAGGGTTTCAGAAGTGAGAGGGAGAAAACAAAGATAAATTCAGTAAATGTCTTAGAAGATGCAGGTAGATTTACAAGCAGGAGATAAGAGGAGGAATTTAAAGTTTCACCTAACAGGAGAGTTCCTTGAAGACTTGGAACTTGAATTGTTTTCTTCTCGGATTTGCTTTACTTGGTTGCACAAAAGGCTGCTTTGTTGCTCTGTGATATTGTTATTTAGGGACTCTGAACTCAGCATTTTCAAGTGAGTTTGTTTAGTGGCAAACTGTAGGAGAACAAAGTGTAGCTGTCTTTTTGCCGAATAATACCACAGAAATCATTATTGTATGTTTATAAAGTTTCACAGGAAGCTACCTGAAGAACACTGGGTGAACCAACCTTCAGCTGTGTACTTTGATCTGGTGTTTACCATAATAATGATATCCCCAAAGGGTTTTATGTTAATAATAGCAGCAATGATAATGGGAATATTTCTCCATCAGCAGCACCTCATTTTGCAGGGCTGATCCAAGTGGGAATCAGCTACCTCCTGTTTTGCATACAGACAGCCCTCTGAAGACCCAGAAGTTTTGAATTATTGCTAGTTGCAAAGCATTCATACCTGACAGCAACCAATCTCTCCTTGGAGACCTCCCTTGCACCTCCTCCATGCAGTCAGGTTGGGTTTGAAAATGGCAGGCTGGCAATTGCTCGTCCAGATCAGCTTCAGCTCCTGCCCAGAGATGGATGTCAGCATTTCTGTCCTCTTGCCCTTTCTTCCTTCCTCACCCTCTTGCTTGCTAACTATGGCATGAAGGAACAGAGAACCCTGCTGGTTGTTAAAATATCTGCATTTCTAAAGAGTGTCTGTAGTTGTTTCCAGTTAAAGTCTATTTTATTCCATGCTCCCTTTTCTTCAAATCCAACAGTTGTTGTACATCTCTAAGCATTTTCATTGCTACTGAGGAACTAAACAGGGCTCTTTGGGGCAGAAAGATCTAATGTAGTGAAATGCAGTTCCAACAAAAGTAGGAACTTTTGGACACTATTTTGTCTTCATTACTGATCTGAGAATTGACAGTAGTCTTACATATGGCTGATTCAAATCACTTCCTAATAATCCATCTATCACAAAAAATTTCATTTGTGATACAAACAGATAGCAACTCCTGACATCTTTTCTGTTTTCTTCTAGATGCAAAGAGTTTGGCTGAAATGCTTATGAGGTAAGAATAAATTCAATCTTCTTAAATTGAAAATTAATTGTCAGCTATGGCATCATACTTAAAAACTATTACAGGGACAAAAGGAGTCTTCTATTCCTAAAGCCTTTCTCAAAACACACCATTTGACTCTGTTAAAAACTAGGATACACTGATGGCTAGAAATACGAGAAAACAGACAGTTTGTGGTCAGTCCTGTAACAGAACACAATAGTAAAATTTGCCGTCTCTTGTATTAGTGGATTAAATTATAGAATACATGTGGGTTAATTTGGACATTTTTCCTATTCAGAAAAACATTTGCATAATATGTACCAAAGAAATTGCCCTTTTGAGATCATGGGTTTGAAGGCAGTAAGTGCCTGGATGTGAATATCTCTAAACTTTATAGTTTTATTTATGTAATACTACAGTTATATTTATGTAGCTGCTTATACCCTCAGGTGTATAAGAGCAGGAAAATCCATTTATTATTTTTCAGTTCTGTTCCATCAGTTCAGCACCCAGAAATCTAATTCAGTTGTGGAATTGCAACAGAATGACTATTGTGGCATCTAAATTCCTTCAGAGATGGAAATTTCATATCTACAGTGTTTATTGTTTTATCTGGGGAAAATGTTGGACTTTAAATCTGCTGCATATATTTGAAAATGAGATCAACAAGGGAATATTTCTAAGTTCAAGTGAGCTTTTGTTTGCTAGAAAATCTTTTTTATTTTTAAGGAACAAATTTGAGAATGTCATGGATATTTTATCAAATGAAGCATACTCTAAACTTCCTCACCTATGATAAGCTTCACCTGCTACTATAAGAATACACTTACCCAAGACATGGTGACAGATGGTTTTAATGTGAACTCAGCTCTATGACATCAGTCTCCAAATACACCTGAATAGTCCCATTGATTTTAACAAAACTGGTCATGCAGTTCAGGTCACTTTATTCTTTTTTGCAACTTAGAAACCCCTGCTAGCAGCAAATTGCAGGTTTAAGCAATTTCAAGGAGATATGCTGCGACACATTTTTCATGACACAAAAAAAAAGGCACAGATTAGCATATGCAGTATGCCTGTTCCCTAAAGAAACCCAGCATGGACTTCAGTATGCAACTTCTGAATGAAGATATTCGGTCCCATGGACAACCACACATAATACCTCTGCAAAACTAGTAAACCTCTGCCTTAACCCTGCTTAACTCCATTGGTCTTATCACCACCTCTGCATGGCAATTTCAGAGCCTCACTCCTCTGATGCTTAGAAAATTATCAAACTGCCAGCATAAATGGTCCATTTTTCCCTCTGCCAATGCTAACCTTAAGTTTAAAGATTTTTTGCTCTCTGCGCCTGATACACTCAGACAGCAGTTGGATCCCTTCCTAGCCTTTAGCTGAGAGCTGCTTTTCTACGTAATTGTCTGCCACTGTTTCTTTTTGCTTCTCCTTTCATTTTCTCCCATTCATTTATTTGAAAATAATCTTATTTTTATTAAATAGTCATATTTTTTACTGAAAGTGTGAACAAAGGCAAATGACTAATAAGGCAGGACTTTAAGGTCCTACATATGGAGAAGCCTCTCAACTTGGAACTCTCAAAGTGATGCTATTTTGATGAACTTTCCACATGGTACACACTCAGTTACTTCTGAAACAGCTACGAAATACCCCCAACCAAAAACCTGAGCCACCCACCAACACTATATGCTCCTGAAGATGTAGCATGTTAATAATCAAAGGATAAACGGCCCTTTCCAAAACAATAGTAACATATTATAAAGCTTCTGATATTTTATATATTTTAGATTTCACCAAAATCTGCTGTGTTACAAATATCAAGAAAAAGGGTGGCCATTGGTTGTGCCTTGCCACTTGAGTATGGGATATAAAGCAGAGAAGAAGATTCCCTCCTTGCTAAGAAGGTGTGAGGGATGGAGAGAGCTTTGTGTATCTTCCCGTTTGAGGAGATTTTTATAAGTGTGTGTAAAGCGGATTAAGAATGGAGCTTGAGTCTTTGCTTTGAAAGTTGCCAGCTTTGGCTGTTTAAGTCAAATACCTGGGGAGCAGGGTAAGCCCCAGCAGTTAGCAGTTTAACAGGAGCTGCACAACTTGTTGCTGATACTTTAAACTAGCAAATAAAAATCTCTGCTGCAGTACAATCACAGCTTTTTGATCTTTTTTGGGGTGAAAGCAGATCCAGCCATCTTCTTTGTAGTTGTTCACTGTGAATTGGTGTAGCAATTGGCTGAGCTTTCTAATTTTGAACACAGGGTAAGGAATATTTTCTCCCTGAAAATCCCCTTGACTGGCAGATTATTTACAAAGTTTAGTTTCTGGTATGTTTTTACAACTACCAGCTTAGACATCAGGAAACACTGAGGTGGCTTGACTCTTGATTTGCAGCAAGCACCCAGAATAACTTTACAGAGTGATATATTTTATCCCTTTACAAAACTAGCTTGATCTAACACTCTGCTGTGCATACGGACATTTTCAGTCACTCAGATAAGTATTTTTTTATTACATATCTAGGAAGAATATTTAAAGAGGAAATATTCTTATAACTATGTGCACTTGCGCTCTTTCAAAATGCATCATGCACTGTACTGGCTCTGGAGAAGGGCTTGTTTATCCACAGACTGTACATAAAAGCTCTGCTCAATCAGACCCAAAGGCACAGGTGTAGCCAAGTATTTGTCTATAATAGTGGCCCAAAGCAGACACTTGGGTAGAGGAAAGCAATGCAGCAAATGCATACTGACTCGTTCCCCAGACAGGCTCCTAGTCTCTAACAATTTGGAGCTCAGAGGTTCAATGAATTGGAGAGAATGAGCTATATTACACACAAATCATTTCCAGGTCTGACAGGTAAAGAATAGACACATAGCACATGTTTAAGTTTTGAAATTTTGTATCTGTAGATGAATGAAAATACAGGTAGATGTGTTTCCTCCCTTTAAAGAATTAATTGTTGGGCTCCTCATCCACCAGGCCATTATAATACTTGGATGCCTGAATTTTGCTAGGTTAGAAAATACTTGGGCACCAAACTTCAAAAATTGCAATACTAAAAATCTCTGCCTCACTGCCAAGTCCTAGAGGCACATAATTGCTGTTGGCACTTCAGTTTTTTTAAGCTGACAGTTGAGTTATTGTGGTCTGCAGAAAATAATTTAAAATTCATTGAGCCAGAAAGAGGTTACATGCTAATTAGCAGCAACCTTCTTGGCACTGCCAATTGCCTGTTCTGTGTTTGGACACTCCATGCCACAGTGCTGTTGCATAGAGAATTAATTAGACCAGTAAGAAAGAGGAGAGAGATCACACAAGATGAGGCATAACTCAAGATTAGTAGTAGGGAATCTTCCTGAACATAAAAAGTCTTAGGTTTCAGTTCTGACTTGAAGGACTTTCCACACATTTTGCACTAAGCTCTCCCTGGAGCCAAGAATAAATTCAGAGTTCCCTCTGGGCAGGTGAACAGTACAGCTACAAAGCTGTGGAACTGCCCTTCTGCCCTTTGTGGTGCAAACAATTCTTTCTGTACTGTTCAATACTTTGCAATAGTAGGAATACAGAGTGTACTGCAGAAGAGCTTCTAGCTCTAACCACGATGCCGGGGTTAGAGCATTCTGTATTCTGCATTCTCTGAGGAAGATGTGTGATTTGATCACTTTGCCTCCTAAAACTCTGGTGAGCAGGTGAAGGGTGCAAGGATTCATTTATTGGACTTGATTTTGTATTGCATGTGTTGTATATGTATCTGAATGTATCTAATAAGTATTGAATTATTGATTTTTATTTGAAATTGGATCTCACAAATTCAGTTTTCTGTTTGATCACAGGTTTGTTGTGTGATCTTGGACAAGCCCAGTGTGGCCTGACTTTTCAAGGGCATCTATTCATGCATATTTGGCATACAGATAATATATTAGTCTCCAATTCTCAGAACATTTCAGCAGCTTGAGTGGAAACCAATAGGATAGTGGCATCTAATCCATGCAGAGATTTTGCAGAGACTTTGAGAACGTCATTGTGGAATTTATCTGCATTTGAGAATCCTAAATGTCTTTGAAAATTTATGTGGTTAATAAGACACTGTGACTACTATTCTCCACTGATTACATATGGAGACAAGTCTGGCAGCCCTGTGTAGCTCTCTTGATATTTTGCTTTCAGAATGATTAAATGATGCACCAGTTGTAGGCTGTCTGAATGCATTTCAGCTATCCATCTGTACTATCAGAGCAATAGTACTGCCTGACCTCTGAAAGACAGAGACATTAAAGTTTGTGAGATGGATAGATAGTGATCATGCTGGGGACCACAAGAGGAGGGTAAAACAGAAGGTGAGAATCAGAGGTGTGTACCTGTGTGCCTTGAAGATCTTAGTCCTGGATTTGTGTCAGAATTTCTGACAACTGAGTGACAAGGAAATTCCTCATAAAAAAGATGTAAGGGAACCCCCAAACCTAGAATAGTTATGTCCTGCTGGCATGGAAACAGCAGGAAGTTAAGGCAAATTGCTAGAAATGTCGTCTTATCCGGCATGCATCAAAGTGGCATTAAACTCCTACGTAGTGGTCCTCATTTAGGAAAGGAGTGAGTTTATCATCATGCAGCTTAATAGTCCTCTGAAGATTCCATTAATAACAATAATTCTTTGCCCAAGGAGAATTAAAGTGAGTGATTTACAGTTACTTTGCACCAGAAAATGACCCTCTACTGAATTTTAAAGTCCTTTAATATGTGAGTACTTGAATCACACCAATAGGTCATTTGTCTTAATTTTTCTCAGCCATCTTACCTAAACAAGTATTTGCAAATATTTCTTCTTCTCAACGGAGTAATTACATCTGAAAAGGTAAAAAGTTCCTGTGTTTTTAGTGCAGTCTGAAGATTCCTTGGTGCAAGTTCTGTACTGGAAATGGTTGTAGCACTCAATTTTACTATCCATTTTCATTTGCTTTTGGTAGACAGTTCATTTAAGAAGTCATTTTCTGGTACACAAACTTCAAAATGAAATTGTTTCAATTTGCATGATGATAGAGTAATTGTTTTAGATTCTTTTTTAGAATATCGCATCAATCAATTAGAAATAATCCATGAATGCAAACAAGATTTGCAATTTTACTCTTGCAGCATCAATGGACCTAAAACCTTTATTTATTTTGTGCAATTTGTTAGTACTAATTAAATCTCTAGTCATTTGTTTGCTTTTTCATTTATCAATTCTAGTGACATTTGGAATTTATCTGAGGAAAAATAATGGAAAGTTTAGAAATAATTAGAAATTACTACAAGACATTTTCCTACCAACCTGTTTGATCAGCTACATATTTCTTTACTTACATTCATAAGGAATGAAAGAAAAGGTCAATCTTAAAAACTTTTTATTAATTTCCTTATATGACAACACTTGTAGAAAACTATATGAAATTTTCAAAAGATCCCTGCTGAAAAATAATAGACCAAACCCTCGACACTGTGCATTCATCTAAATGCCTTGCCGCATGCAATAAAATAATACCAAGTGCTTGTTCTGAAGAGGGGAATATAAAATGTATGAGTATTTTGCTGATTTGTTCTATTATTTTTAGTTCGAGCTGAGCAGACTTATAGTTAGCAAGTTTGCAAGTGTCTTTTCAGTTAGGCTGAATCTTACTGTGTTTGCCTCTCTTTTGTTTCCAGCAAGAATACCCGGACATCAGATACACTTAATAAGCAGCAGCAAACGCTGAGGATGCACATAGACATTCCCAGAGCACAGCTTCTGATTGAGGAGAGGGACACGATGGAGACCATTGGTAAATTATTGTTGGGTTTGTTTTCACCAGTTAATAAAACATGCACTTCTGGTGGACATCCTTTACCTCACACCTTTCCTCTGACTGCATGCATCAAGAAGGAAGAGCTGCAGAGTAATTTGTCACATTTGAGAAATTAACTGTCTCTTTTCATATAATAGAATGGCTCGGGTTGGAAAGGACCTTAAAGATCATCTAGTTCCAACTCCCTGCCATAGGCAGGGATGCCACCCACTAGATCAGGTTGCTCAAAGCCCCATCCAACCTGGTCTTGAACACCTCCAGGGATGGGGAACCCACAGCTTCTCTGGGCAACCTGTTCCAGTGCCTCACATCCTTCCAAGAGAATAATTTCCTCCTAACCTCTAATTTAAATCTCCCCTTTTTCCTCCCCTTTAAATCAGTTTCTGCTTTCAGTAGTCTCAGTATAATATTTAAAATAATTCAGAACATTAGGAAAATAAAACTAGTGGAAAGAGAAGCTTGGAGAAAATGAAGACTGGCAGGTTAATGATTTTCATTTTGATTTCTCAATTGACTTTGACTAAACAGTTGGATCATTGGCATTACGTATAAGGAAAATGAAAATGAAATTCTGAAACTACAAAACTAGTATTCAAGGATTTCAAACAGACATCTTCTAAAACTTACATGTTGCACATTGTATCCACTTGTTCTTATCAAGTTACATGATCAACATATTGATCTGTTTCAACTTTTGTTTATCTATGCAAAATTCAAATCTAGAATATTTCACACATCAGAAAACAGTATTTCTTGTGTGGCTGGCACATAGCTGAAGTGTCATGTAAACAGATTTGTTTGCCTTTTTCAAATAATCAAAACACAAGATGTCTGAAGTCTCAACAGAATAGAAATATAACCTGATTTCATGACTTTGTGGGTACAGACTGTGGAAAGACACTCCAGAATGACTGACCTTGTTGGACTTCTAACTTTTGGGGTTAAAATCTATGTAGAAAAAGTCTTTGATGGATGAGAATGTAGTAGCACCTCAGGGACTGCATAGCTGGAGAAGGCTCCACAAACCAGGAGCAGCATCTCCTGTCCATGCCCATACTGGGGAGGAACAAGCTGCTTTAATCCCACACCTTGTCACACCTGATGGGGTCTGGCATAGTGGGGTGCCATTTCACAGTGCAGTGGATTTGAAGAGGAGACTTACACTTCACCTGAAAAACATACTTTTTATTTTTTTTTTAAATTTGAGCTTCCCAAAGTTCGCCACTTTGATGCAGTCTTTTGTGCCAAGTTTCATCCTAAAGACAGCTTTTACTTTTGAGTTACAATTGCTGAGCAATAGGGGGTTATAGTGGAAATATCATTAGTACCTTAACTATAGCAGTGCGATCAGTGCCTTGGAAATAGACAGCTCTACACAAAGCATTCAGAATAAGTAGTCACTTTGGCAGGCTTTGACATAGTTTACTGCCAAGAGGCTTTATTCCCAACCTGAATAAGAGCTCATCTTTTGCCAGAGATAGAATAATTTGGTTTCATAATGCTCATTCTATTTATGGCCTTCTTTGGGTAAAAAATGCTAGTTATATTTTTGTGCACTGTTCACATTAACAGTGTCTTGTCAAGATTAAAAATAAATAAAAAAAGGAATATTTAGAAGAAGTGGATCACCCTCTGCTCATCAGTAAATGGATAGAAGCCCTGTTGCTGCCAGTACCCTCAGAAATGCATTATAAAGCTATATAGCATAGCAAGAATAGATGAAAAGACTGAAAAGAATGCAAAAGAAAATCTGATAGCATGCACATAATTGTTCTGCAAATACAAATTCAGTGGAAGATTTATCACTGTTAATCCTTCCACAGTCAAGTAGACCAGATTCCTCTTTAAAGTGAAAGAAATACAATAAGGTGTTCACAACTGGGGGAAAAAAAATAATCTGTATAGCACTAGCTTTCTGCAGGCTGCAAGGTCTGTACAGAAATTTGGTGAACATAGCTTAGCCCTTGGGAGGCAATAGACAGCAGAACTGTACAGCAGCAAAGGTCAGTGCTCAACCTTTTTTCCAGTCCTTCCAAAGGTCCAGCTTCATGTTACAACTTTCATGACTTGTATAAAGCTCTCCAGAGCTCCTCTTTCAGACCTACAGTAGTGAAGTTTGTTGTAGGAAGGACTCTTTGGTGCGGAGAGAGCTGGTAGGGCTTAGTCCTTAGCTTGCAGAACAGCTTTTGCTGGACTTAAGGGTGCTTAATTGCCCCGCAGGAGTGTTTCCATTGTCTTTAGTAGGGTACTGAGGTGCTTAAATTTAAGCAGAACCCTAAGACAACTCTTGGGTCATGGCCTTAATTCTGTCTGTGGAAAAAAAAAAAAAAAAGATGACTAGTAGAGGGCTAGTTAGTGATATTACCTGAAGACCTCCTTTGGGGAAGACATGGGTAATTACACTGAGGACATTACTAATTATGCTAATAAAAATAATAATAATAATAATATGTTGTTGAAGGGATCAGCTGAGTTCTCTGAAAATGAAGAGGAAACAGGGCAGCATACAAAAGATGGAGAAGAAAGAATTATGGCCAAAAATATTTACACACAACAGAATTTTTGGAAGGATGCTTAATGGCCTGTCTCAGTTGCACAACTCCAAGGTGAAATCCCAAATAAAAACAGGAAAATTACACTTATTCCTTATTTTTTTGTGAAATTTGCAATTAAAGCCAGAGGCTCCCAGGCTGCTGTGCACACTTCAAAACCATCTCCAGCCCTGCACAGAAATGGAAACTGCATTGTCTTTGGTGAAGCCCAGATGAAAACTAATGTGGGAACTTATTTTAAAACTGTTACGAAGACAAAAATAAATTTCGTTATTCAATATTTGATGAGTATTTTTGCTTGCAGATGACAGATCAACAGTTCTACTAACTGATGCTGACTTTGGAGAGACGTCTAAACAGAAGTCACTGACTGTCACCCACACAGTACATTACCAGTCTGTGTCACAGGCTACAGGACCACTGGTGGATGTTTCTGATGCCCGGCCAGGAACAAGTAAGAGTATAGGAGGATTTGTTATCTGGAGAGGAGAAAGGTGTAAGAAAATGAATGTGGTGCTCCTGCGTTTGTATCCTTATGTGTTGGGTTTTTTGTTTGTTTGTTTGTTTGTCTGTTTTCTTTAATCTGAAAGTTGAGAGAAATCTATTTAGGTCAGCAGAGAACATTTCTTGTACAATTGCATTTAGTAATTCAATATGGTAAAAATTGCATATGTATCTGAAATGTAGGTGTAATTTGAAGTATTTGGCTTTCATTAAACCAAATTCATGCTAGTTTTTAATTTCTAGAATTTATTGAGTAAATTAGCTTAATGGCTTTTAATGTCTAATGCATTTTTTTCTCAGTGATCAATCTGTACTGTATTTCAAAATGTCTTCCGTCCTTACATCTCCGTCAGGGAAGAAATACATTTCTCATTATTGCTTTTCTGAAAAAGATGTATTTCCACTTTTAGTTATTATGGTAAATTACTTTTCCCAGACATCTTCATGTTGAGTTACAGTGATTAAAAACTAAAATAAATGAATATGCTTCTGCAATCCATCCTTCTTAATTTCTCTCAAGAATGTATTCCATATCTATGTAAATGGAATTTACTAGATTGAAGGAATACATTCACTAGCTGTATGCAATCTCTAAAATCTCTTGGATTATTTTCATCCCCTGACAGTTTTAGAATTTGTTTACTTGGTGAGTTTGGTGAAGATAAATGCTGATATTTCTGTTGTGAATCACCTAGAATGCAGATTATTTGAAAAATCTTCATTTAATTTTCATTACCACCCCACTCTTTATTAATTATAGCTGTTGTAGTCCTGACCTTGCTGATTTTCTAGCTCTGAGATCTATAAGTTATGGTTCATTATTTCTTGAGGACTAGATTAGTACGGTCATTTGGAATCCCTTTTTCATCTATGGAGAGTCATGTCGTTTGAATGAGAAGACTCAAGGTAAAACATTTGTTTTCCTTCTGGTAGCACTTTTTTCTCCCTCCTTTGGTTCATGTGTATGCTGGCTAGCCTGTCTGGTAAGAGCGGAAAAAAATCATCCATCTTTTTAGCATGTTAGTAGGTCAAGTTTATCTGAGCAACCAACGTACTCTCAATTGTTTTCAAACTCTATGTTTTATAAGGAAAGAGGTACCACCCTAAAATTACCTACCTGTCCCACACCACAGTAGTCTATAGCACCAGCCTCTTCCACTCCTACTCCCTTTTTTATGTGTACAGTTACGTGCTTCAGGCCACTGGAGTCATTGAGAGACTTCCCTCAGATTGGGCTGGGATTTAAGTTGTATGTAAGAGTGTGATCTGTGTCCAGCCTTGCTTTGGAAATAGAAATCCACCAACACGTTTGTTATTTAGTAAAGATCTGATTGCAGCAGTGCACAGAGCTGGGTCGAACACTTTTAGGTAGCCTTCTCTGGATTTAAGACACTTGTAGCTTTGAGAGAAGCTGGGCTGTGAGATTTTGTAAAGCTGCTTGTGCAGGACACGTGGCTCAGAGGTTGCAGAGGTACTGGTCTGAGCATACACAGTGAATGCCGAATTTCCCATTAGAGCCCTTTCTAAGTTGCCATCTAATTCTTTTGTATTTATGAACCTTTTTGTTTCATGAACCTTTTTGCTGCTCACCTCAGCATTCTGCTCCTGTGTTCCAGCATGTGACAGCAGGGCTGTCTTAACAGCTGGAGCACCAGATGCGTGCTGTTTTCCACCACGTAGGCAGTGGACCTTGCAGAGTCCCTGCTACAAAATCCCTTACACAGGCACAGCACAGCTGGTGCAGCACTATTGCTCAGCACATGTTCAGCAGGACTAGCACCGACCTCCTGCATGCTGGCAGCAGGCTCTCCTACCCTCATCCAAATTGTGAGTGAAGGCCTGGTGAGTCAGAGCATCAGAGCATCCCTGCCCACCAAGCCTTCTCTGCTCCAGACCAAACGGTCCCAGCGCTGTGCCCTGTGTTTTCCCATGAGCATTCTCCCTCTGACAGTCCCTTCATGACTTTCCTTGAAGCAGGTACAAGGCTCACTTCTGGCCATGCAGCAGCCCCATGACAACTTTCCACAGCCAGTACAATTGGGTGGTTTACACAGACAGTCTGTACTGGGCGCTTTGTACCAAGTGTGCTTTTGGGTGTTATCTATGTGAGGCTGTTATGTGTTGCATGACCAGCAGGATCAATTATCAATGGCAGCTCATATTTTTCCACTGCTGGGGGGGGAATATATGAAATATGAGAAGGAACAGACTATAGCTGGTGTTTGCAAATAAATTACTTGGTTAGAAGCAACAGGATACATATTCTTACTGGGAATGCTTAGGAGAAGCAATGCTCAGAGTCATTATCTAGGTATTGTTTTTT
The DNA here is from genome assembly GCF_964211835.1 of Anser anser. Taxonomy (NCBI): domain Eukaryota; kingdom Metazoa; phylum Chordata; class Aves; order Anseriformes; family Anatidae; genus Anser; species Anser anser. Next base: position 115,953,895 of record NC_139720.1, on the reverse strand, counting down.
CTTTTTTTTTTTTCTTTAAATTTGCTTCTGATGAAGTCTGTTACCTCAAAGACTGATGACTTCGCCATTTGAATGCCAAAGATCATTTGAATACATTTGAATTTTTCATTTCTAATACCTTTTCTCTCTATTGTTAGTAATAGCCTTTCAGAAGCTTCAAAAAGAAATCTTTCGGTGCTGATTTAGTCACTTTCTGTTTGCCAAATAATGGTGGTTTTTTTTCTATTCCACTTGCTTTGTTAGGGTGTACCAGCCTCACTTTTACAGAAGAATTATTTTTAACAAAATCATAGAAGATGTTTTTTGTCAATAGTTCATTTTTACTCAGTTGGTCACCAGATTTTCTCTAGGGCAATAAAAAGTAAAATGTTGTAAAAGTAAAATACTTAAACAAGTAACAAATGATTTTTAAAGTTTAAGAAATTTTATTTACTGTTTTTTTAAACAGTCAGATCTTTAAAAGCCTGTCACTATTGAAACTCTGAGGGATCTGATATATGCTATATCATACATCCCAACCATTTATTAAAAAAAAAAAAAATCTGTAGCTGATTAACAGCATAATATGATAAAAGTATTAGTGAAATGGCTGGAATAGAAAACTATGCCACCACAGTTCTAAGCACATATTTTTACAAACTGAGAGCAAGTGCCTGTTTTGGGGGGTTTCTGAGGGCACGTACACGGATAATTTACCTGAGAATTCACTTGAGATGTGGTGTGAAATCCCTGACCAGGTCTGTTTGCCACATGCTGTTTCACATCTTAGAGTGGCTTTGCTGCTGAAGAACTGGTTGTGTCGGATTAATGAACATGTCAATGGGAGGCTGGCTCAGTTCTTCAGCTGCTCCATTTTTATTAGAAAGAGGGTATTTAAAGAAAGTGCTTTTACCCTTTTTTTTTCCCCCAAAGAATGTTTTGTGTTCTTTTTTAACCAAAATGAGTGGCCAGTCCCTCCTGACAGGGCTTGTTTCCTTGTCTATTCAAGAGCCTAATGGCAAAGACACTCTGTTATCCATCACAGATCCTACCACAAGGAGGAGTGCCAAAACCGGACCCACAGCTCGCAACCGCTATGCTAGTCAGTGGACCCTCAACAGACCTCACCCCACCATATCAGCTCATACCCTCACCACAGACTGGAGGCTTCCCACCCCCAGGCCAGCAGGATCCGTGGACAAGGAAAGCGACAGCTACAGTGTCAGCCCCTCACAGGACACAGGTACAGGTCTCTCTGCAGGGCTGCTCAGCAAAACTGGGTCAGCAGTAGCTGGATTAACCTTCTTGGTCCTCAATATACTTTGTTTGATGCTTAGGTGCTGCTATTTATTCCTGGCCAGGGTGTTTTTTCAGTAGGCTATTTATAATAGTTGCCACAAATGCATATAATTCCAATGATAACAAATACTGTGCCCTTACTTTCTCATGACACATGCATACTGGAGTCCTTTGAAAGATATGGTATTCTTCTGGTAGCCAAAACTCTATATTTCCTGTGTCTGAAGGAAGAAGTAGAAGAATTTGCTGCATGAAATGTCATTGACCAGGAAGGGGCAGTATTAGCAACCTACAGTATATCTTGGTCAAAGGTGGAAATGTTTTAAGGTTTGAGCTACACTGAGGTAAGGTGTTTTTTTTTTCGTTTTGTTTTTTCCTTTTTCCAGTAATGTACTGTGTTCGTAGGGATATTCTAAGCAGGAAAAAAAAAAGAGAGAGAGAGAGAGAGAGACGGGAATGTCTGTAATTTGAGTCCAAACCAAAATCCATTCATAGCACTGAATATAGTAGCAGTTAGCTCTGATTTTCCTCAGAAACAACGTAGGCTTTTTTCCTCTAGATGGTAAGTGGGGAGACACTGAATACATATTCTGCCTGCAGTCTTCATCTCTCCTTGATGTCTTCACATTATAAACCCAATTGTAACAGAAAGATAAAGCTTTCTCCTTCTGCCCTCCACTGAACAAGTGACAAAAAAATATGGTGAATAAATGAGTAAATGACTAAGCAGAAGAGTAGTCACGAAGCAAATCTAATAAAGGTTACACTTGAAGAAAGATAAAATAGCTTTCAAGGTATGCCTGACAGAAATGAATCTGGGCATACAATGGCTTCCTCAGAAGAAATTGCCTATCTTCTGTTCTGATTTGGAAGGAAAAGCATGGGTTGTGTGAAGCAGGTGTGTCCTTTAGAGAAAGAGCAGTAGGTGTAACTCACCTTTCACCATGAGAACTAATATGACTGCTTTTATTCTCTCTGTAAGAACAGGCATCTGACTTCCCTTGCAATGTGTAATTTATAGGTTGAAATGCTCATCTTTTCATAATTCATTCTCTTAAACTTGCAGACCTGTATGTTGTCTTCACAGGGTAACGCCATTCAACAGATACCTCTAGCCAGTTAATGAACTTCTTCCTGATTTTTTCAGGTAGAAGGATCATGAGGTTTTAAGAATTTGTTCTAACACCTATACAGATATAAATATGAATATCAGATGTTATCTCAGAAACTCTTATTATAGACATTCCTGATTTCAGGTGTGGTTGCACATGTTCTAATATTTCATCTCCCAAGGTTATTTTCCAGTGAGTATGGCAAAAGGTAGGGAATTTAGTTTGCTGTCTGGTTTAATTGACAAACTACATGCAATTTTGTAAGCATACTTCATAATGTATATTTTAGCATGGCTACTTTCCTACTCTGTGCCTGCCCTTGAACACACAGTGATTTATGTAATTGATAGTAATGTGTAGACCGTGCTCAAGAAAGGATTTCTTGTGGCAAAACGTAGCTGTATTACGCATTTTCATTTCTGGGGAAAGTATAGAATCAGTGTAATCTAAATGCTTCAGATGTTTAAAATTTCCAAATAAACATCACAGTAGATGTAGCCAAATAATGTGTTCAAGAATCAGTTGAACTAATAATAGAATCATAGAATCATTAAGGTTGGGAAAGACTTCCAAGATCATCTGGTCCAACCATCCCTCTACTACCAATGTCACCCACTAAACCATGTCCCTAAGGACCACGTCCAACCTTTCCTTGAACACCCCCAGGGATGGCGACACCACCACTTCCCTGGGCAACCCGTTCCAACACCTGACTGCTCTTTCTGAGAAGAAATGTCTCTTCATTTCCAACCTAAACCTCCCCTGGCACAACTTGCGGCCATTCCCTCTAGTCCTATCAGTAGTTACCTGTGAGAAGAGGCCGACCCCCAAATCCCCACACCTTCCTTTCAGGTAGCTGAAGAGAGCAATAAGGTCTCCCCTGAGCCTCCTCTTCTCCAGACTAAACCACCCCAGTTCCCTCAGCTGCTCCTCACAGGACATGGGTTCCAGGCCCTTCACCAGCTTCATAGCCTTTCTCTGGACATGCTCCAGGGCCTCGATGTCCCTCTTGTACTGAGGGGCCTAAAGCTGGACACAGTACTTGCGGTGTAGCCTCACCAGAGCGGAGTACAGGGGGACGATCACCTCCCTGTTCCTGCTGGCTACACCATTCCTGATACAAGCCAGGATGCCATTGGCATTCTTGGCCACCTGGGCACACTGCCAGCTCATGTTCAGGTGAGCATCAATCAGCACCCCTTAGAGCCTTTGATCCCTTTTCCAATATGGTGTTGAGATTTCTGAATCTTATTGATGCAGTTGATATTTGGCAGAATTTAGCATTTCATATAGAAATTATTCCGGGTTTAAAAGGTAGTACTTTTTAAGCTCAGTAGAAATGCATTGCAGCCATTCATAGCTCTAAATAATTAAAAATGTTCTAACTAGATGTCACTAGAAAAATTATGATGAAACTAAATTTCACATTCACCCTGAACTTTTAGCTAGTCTAAAGTAGGCGTTCAAGCAGATCCTTCCTGGAATAGTCACCCCAGGACATGGGATATGAGAAACTGCAAGTCTTGATCTTCATGGACCAAACTGAGAGCTCTACATGACCATCAGTGTTTATAGACACTGCTTCAAGCCGCTGGCAAACAGCAGCCTTCCAGTAGCTTCCAGTTGATGAAAAAAATAAATAAATAAATTGAAAGACATTGTTTTGGTCTGATTTACAAATCAAATGGAGAAAGAGAATGATGTTTCTGGGAGAGTGAGAGGAGTGGGGAGGGGAAAAAAAAAAAAAAAAAAAAAACTAAAAGTCTTAAGTTCTGTCCAGCTCAAAATCTTAAGCAAGTTACAGCATATTGTTGAATCACTTGTCATTTTAAATAATGTATGGACCTATTTACAAAGTGTTCTTTTCATTCTATGAAAACTGGTGCAAGGATCCTAGCATACAATAAAAAAGATAAAGGTTTGCAATAACAACATAGTTGCTTCTGGCTGCCATAGAAGTCCCATTTTTATGAATTAGCTATTACATTAAGCCTGCTTATGGAACATCGCCAATAATGTCTGGAATTGTACGGATCTTATAAGGAAACATGACTCCTTCCTAAGGAACTTTTGAAAGACCTATGCTCTTCCAGCTTATTGAAGTAAAAGTGCAATGGGTGCAACTGACCAGTGATTTGACTCCTTAACTGTGCAGAAACCAGTGTTGTGTTTCCAGAATGTTTTTAGTGTATCAGTTGCCATTTACATCTTCAGTAACAGTGCTTGTTTAAAAATATTGAAGTTCTTAGAAAATCATCAGCAGAAACAACAGCTTCTAGGTCACAATAGCCCATGAGTCAAATATGAAGCCCCCATTAACTTCAGCAGCATTTAAAAGAGCTCTTGAATCACTGCAGACTGGTAGCTACTAAACAATATTGCTTTCTTAAGACCATTTGTTCTATATGAAATGAGTTAATATTTCAGTTGGCATCTAGACCAGACATAAGTGTATCAGTCACTGCCTTTATATTTGACCTTTGTTCTCAGGGATTTCTCAAAACATAAAAAGAAAAAAAAAAAGATTAAAAAAAAGGATGAAACAGATACAAAAAAAAAAAACACTTTTCCACTCAGAAGTCACCTCTCAGAAATATCTGTGAGATTCATTGAAAGGAGAATGTTAAGAAACTATTCCTGTTTTGCTAAATCTGTTCTGTGGGCTTCTAACATTTTTAAAGCATTTAACTTTCAGAGAAATTATTTTTTGAAAAAAAAAAAAAAAAGGAAAGAAAAGAAAAGAAACCTTTTCCATGCATTAAAGGTTATTTTTTCTAAACTATGAAGTTAATGTTAAGCCACATAATGCTGCTAGCAGAATAAGACTTCACTTTAGATTATCTCTAATTATCAAGCAACTGACTAAACTTAAAATTGTAGAGACATTTAAAGTAAAGCAGATTTATTCAAATCACCGTGATAATTTCAAGGGTTCTGCATTTTATTAAGAAACACTGTCATGCTTTTCTGTCTTCTTCCAGAAAGTATTGTACAGACATTTTCTTTCTCCCACTGTTTATCTTTTGGGTGGTTAGATCGAGCAAGAAGCAGCATGGTCTCCACAGAAAGTGCCTCCTCAACATATGAAGAGCTAGCAAGAGCATATGAGCATGCAAAAATGGAAGAGCAGCTGAGACATGCCAAGTTCACCATTACAGAATGCTTCATATCAGACACGTCGTCAGAGCAGCTCACGGCAGGGACTAATGACTACACAGACAGTCTGACCTCAAGCACGCCGTCAGAGTCGGGGATTTGCAGGTTTACTGCGTCCCCTCCCAAACCTCAGGATGGAGGGCGAGTGATGAACATGGCAGTTCCAAAGGCACATCGGCCAGGTGAGACATTAGAGGTAACATTTTGGTCCTTGGGGGTAAGCATTTCACCCCGTGCCTAGACTGGTTAACAGGACAGGTTATATCACAAGGAAGAAAGAAGGTGCGCAATATATCATGTAATTACTTACAGAGATAATTGCTTTTTATCCCAAATAATATAAAATTTAAGTGAGTATATTCTCCCGTATACAGATAAAGAAGGAATCTGGAAATTTAGGAACAGAAAGGCACAATCTAGGCCAATAAATCCATTCCTCTACAGCTGCAGCCATCAGGCAATAAACCCTTCTGGGCTAAAAAAGACCATATGGGGGTTCATATGCCCATCTCCAACTCCAACCACCCACTAATAAAACATGTCTTACAGCAATAATTTCTGCATGAGGGCAAAATTTGCTATCAGAACACTTCATGAAGACAGATTGTAGAAGATGTACTATCCCTTCTGCCTTGTAGCTTGGAGAAAATGTAATATCCTTTTGGTGATGTTGTTCAGCTGTTATACTCTCTCTTTGACATCTCCAAATATCAAGTCAGGATTATCTAAAGGAGGGAAAATAAAAGCAAAGAAAATGAAGACAATGCAATAGCTCAGGGGATATGGTATTTTATACCTTCAGACAAATTTAAACCCTACTCCAACTTCAAACTGACTGAAGGTATCTTAGGGACATCCATCTACTGGTCTCAATCAAATTTCTAGTTCAAGAAGAATACTATTTTTAGTGATACCCTAATTTACAATAGCATAGGTAGATTATTTGTGATATTCTGATATCAAGTATATTGCAAAATCTTTGTCAATCTTTCTTAGAGAATACATGACGTGACATTGTGGAGAAAGATTCAAATGGGAAAAAGATGAAATAATATTTGTGTGCTTACTGAAAACATGGTTTATTGTATCGTATTGTATTTTCTCTTATTTTATTTTTATTTTGTATATACATTTGCAACTGTGGATGGAGATACTTATACACAAAGAAAGTAATCAGTAGACTTTTGCTTAGTATACACTATAAAATGAAGCAGTTGTTCTGGGGACAGAGGAATGAAGATAGCCAATGGTATTAGGAAGGTCATTCAAAAGTAGGACCTGACATTGGAAGGAAAAAAAAAAAAGGCATAAAAGATTTCAGAAGAGAAGGCTAAAAGTAGAACATGGGAAGAACAAAACCAAGCAGAAGATAGGAAGTTATAATAGACAAGGCAGGAAATTACTGTATCATACAAATAGATAAGAGGGAAAATAAGTAGGAAATAATATAGTGAGAGAAATGACTGATTTCTCTGTAGTCACAGAGTAGAACCACATACCCAGAAGCTGTAAAAATAGATAAAGATAGAAATAACTTTCACTCCTAGCTAAAAAAAAAAAAAAAAAGATAAATATTTGTACTTGTTCTGCTGAAGGGAAGCATCTGCATTCACAGCTAGGTCAAAATTGCAGTCCTCTCTTTCCAGTCAGTCAAAAAACATTTTCATAATTTCTTTAACAAATAGTTTACTTTCTTCCTTTCATGTTCCATATACATTATTTATGTATATTTAGTATTTGGAAATATTCTAATTATTCACATAAAGATGATTTTCTTAGGGGCATACTGCACTAAAATTTAGTACCCGGGCTTAAGTTAAAAGCTTTTGGTGTTGGAATATCATCAAAGATCCTCTAGCGATCTACACACTTCTAGTCATCTTTACTCTGTCTGTTAAATGGTTTGAATTTTAATTTGTACCTGCTATTCATGACTGGCATTAAGCTTTACCTTGCAGTAAGAAAATGAAATATTCTGTGAACTGAATAATTAGTTTCAATATCTTGACAATAAATGTGATGTTCCAGTGGAACACCTTAAATATTGGCCCATAATTGTTGAATGATAAATTATTAAAGGATACTTTATGAGGGGCTTTGAACAAAACATATTGGCAAAGAGAATTGTCAGTAGTAGCAGACAGACCAATATGTTTAGTGTTCAAAATCAGTCAGGAAGGACTTACAGGGCATCTTTATTCTTTCACCCACCACTTCAGAAATTCTGCAGAAGTTCTTCATAATTCAAACATAACTGATCAAAGTAACCTGTACATTCGGGAACAGGGACAAGAAATAAAAAAAAAAAAAAAAAAGAGAGAGAGACATAAAACAGATAAAGCAGATAACATCTGAAATTAAACACTGACTATGCTCCTTTAGCCCATCTTTATTTTTCCTTGAAGTCAGTTTTTTATTTCAAGATAACTTTTACCTATTTTGATGGTGCTTGCTTTTCTTCTTACCCAACTCTCTCTCTTTCTTGTACAATGTCACTTTAAATAAATTATGCCTTCCCTTTCCTAATTTCTTACCTCACTTTTAAAACTTCTTGTAATGCTACCTGCAGCAACTTTCATGGTTGCAATAAAGGTTTAGAGTTCTGCAATAAAGAGTATTTGTTTTGCAAAATAATCTCCAACTATTCTGTCTCAGAAAGACAGTAACAAAAAATTAGTTTGGTAAACAGGTCATTTTAAAACTAGCCAATAGTAAAGATACAACTTTACTCAAGAAAGGTAATGATGGAGTTGATTTCTAAAGACTTTTTCAGCTGTAACAGCACCTGTTTCTTACCTTGTTGCTACCATAAGTGTTTGGGGTGAGCAAGCAAAAAGTTACAATTTGAGGTTTGGTTTCAGAAGACCTTCCTGTGAGGTTCTGAAGGCATCCCAGCTCATGTCACTGTTTCCTTTCTTGCTTTTGCTCAACATTTCACAGGACAGTTCTGTGCCTATTTGGTCAAGCCTGATCATCCAACAATCTGCTTTATCCAGCAGTATTAGAAACCTCAGGTCACTGCATGTTGAGATTAATTATAAGGAGAAGGGAGCTTGAATGTTCTTTGTTTGCAGGGGGGGAAAAAGGGGGTGGGTGGGGGTGGTGATGGTCATCAAGATTCAATGGCTTGTATTCCAGGGGTTGACATCAGCCTGGTTTGATGTTCCCAACTTCCCCACCATTTTCATTCAGAAATTGAATCAAAACTTTTGTGTCTTCATTCGCTCCGTCACCTTGAATTAAATTTGATGGCTCATCAAATGTCCAGGAAAGCTTAGTAATTGATCATTTCCAGCACTATAACTATGAATTACAACTGTCTTTTCCGAACTTCTTCACAGTATGCACTACTCTATTTCTGCAATTAGTAATGTGTAATAGTTGGCTGCCTCATATTCTAGCTCAATGTAAGTCTTACAGACCTTTTCCCTTCTAGTTAGTTGATACCGCAGATATGCACTCAGGTTAGCAGTCAGAACTGCTTCTGACTTTTCCTGGATTTCTGCTCCTTTTTCTTGATGTTTGGTTTATGGAAACAAGAATCAGTTTCATGAAGTCAGCTCAGACATTAGAGGCAAAAAAAGCATGGATTATGCCATGAAAAAATAATACTATACTTATAAAGAAAAACAGAGTAATCATGCCTAATGATGCAGTAACTAGCATATATGGCAATGAAGCAATTTTGTCATACTAAATCTGAGATATGCACCATGACTTCAGAATGATCTAAATATTTGGCATGGTTATTCTTTTATAACTCAGACTGCCAAGCCTATTGTGCTGTAGTACATGTCCCTACATATCAGCTGAAGTTAATGCATCACAAAATCACAAAATGGTTCTGGCTGGAAGAGAGCTCTGAAGGTCACCTGGTCCAATCCCATGCTTAAACAGGGCCACCTAGAGCCACTTGCTCAGGACCATGCCTAAACAGGGCCACCTAGAGCCACTTGCTCAGGACCATGCCCAAACAGCTTTTGAAGATCTGCAATGAAGGAGACTCCACAGCCTCTCTGGACAACCTGTGCCAGTGTTCTGTCACCTGCACAGTAAGGACATGTTTTCTAGTGTTCAGTCAGTGCCTCCTGTGTTCCAGTTTTTGCCCATTGCCTCTTGTCCTGGCACTGGACACCACTGAAAAGAGCCTGTCTCTGTCTTCATTGCACCCTCCCTTGAGGTGTTTTTATACATAGGAAATTCCTCCCTGATCATTCTCTTGTCTACACTAAACAGTCCCATCTGTCTCAACTTTTCCTCATAGGAGAGATGCCACTGTCCCTCATCCATCTTCAGTGGTCCTTAGCTGGACTCTGTCCAGAATGTCCATGTCTGTCTTGTAGCAGGGAGCCCAGAACTCCAGCAGTGCTGCAAAGGAAGGATCATTTCCCTTGACCTTCTGGCTGCACTCCTCCTGCATTCCAGGATACTGTTGGCCTTCTTGCTGTAACGGTACATTTCTGCTTCATCTCCAATTTGGTGTCCACTGAGAACCCCAGGGCATTTTCTGCAAACCTATTTTTGTTTTTAGCTAAGTGGCTCCTAACATGTTCTAGCACATAGGGTTGTTCCGCCCCAGGCAAAGGACTTTGCACTTTCCTGTGTTATACTTCTTGAAATTCATCCCATTTCTCCAGCCTGTCTGGGTCCCTCAAGACGGCAACACTAGCCTCTTGTTTATCATCCACTCCTCGCAATTTTGTGTCATCTGCAAATTTGTGGGTGTACCCCATTAAGGCTCATCTGTTCATGTATGTCCAGTTTGTTTAAGCATTTCCTGACCCCATCCTCTTCCACCAAGAGTGCATATTCTTTACTTCAGCATTTCCCCCTGATCTCTGGGGCCTGGGATTCCTGAAGATGGATTTTGCTAAAAACCGAGTAAGGAAGGCATTCAGTACCTCAGCCTTTTCCCTGTCCTTTTTCACAAGATCTCTGGCTCCATGCAGTAGTGGGCTCACATTTTCCCTGGTCTTCCTTTTATCACCTATGTACTTATAGAAACCCTTCTTGATGCTTTTGAAATCCCTAACCAGACTCAGCTCTAAATGGGCTTTCACTTTCCTAACCTCATTTCTGGATGCTTGGACAGTACCTCTGCATTTCCCCCAAGTTACCTGTCTCTGTTTCCACCCTCTGTATACTCATTTTTTTCTTCTGAGTTTTGCCAGGAGCTCTCGTTCATCCATGCAGGCCTCCCAGCATTTTTGCCTGACTTCCTGCTCTTTGAGAAACCTCTCTTGAGCTTGGAGGAAGTGATCCTTGAATATCATTCGACTTTCTTAGATATGATAGAGGTTACTTCTATCTGTCTGTAGAAGCAGCTGTAGATGTTTTCTGCATCATTGTCTTGAGACCAGACCAAAACTTTCAAGTATATAGAGACAGCGTTATTAATTTTTCTCCAATCTAAACAAACAAATAAATAATTGGGAGTTACACTTTTCTTAAACTTCTGAAAAGTTATAACTACCAGAAATGGAGCATGAAAGTAAAATTTTTATGAATTCTCACATTCAGTGTTTGAAAGCATGTCTTAGGCATCCTTTCTTTCTGATCTTTACAATTTCATAGACAGATCTTTGAAAAGAGATGAGATTATTTGTAGGTTTTTCTTCAGCATCAACAATAACATTGTTATTTTTCCTTTATAATAACTGTGAATCTCACATGTTAAACCACCAATCAAACTAGCCTTGCTGTCTAACAACAGCTTTGGCATAGTTTCTAAAAACTGAAAAGATAGATGCAGATTTTCACACAAGTTTTTCTGGGCTTCCCAGAGCTGGCAGACCTGATCTGCCCAGGTCATGGGGCTGACACACTGGAGATGGTGACATTGCTCAGTAAGCCATTAGAGTGGTAATGTGTCCCAGGAGGCACATTATAAGAGAAAATTGGAGCAGTAGAGATAGCACAGCAGTACTTTAAACACAAGGGATAAATCAGACCCTTTAGAAAAGTGTTTTTTGAAATCCTAACATATGTTCACTGTTAATACTCTTCATGATATAAAAATGGTATCAACATAGTTTACGTTGCATTGTTCACCACAGTTGTCACTAGAATTATCATTAGCAAGATCAGGTTCTCAAGGAATTTGCACACTGGGCAATTATCTCAACAATATACTAGGGCCTTTCAGATCAAGACTGAGGCACACTGTCATATTAATATTGAGAGGTTTCAACAATTGCTACCCCAAGTTTACCTGAGAGGTTGACAAATGAGTCAGTCCTTCATGCTCCAAAGCTGTCATTCAAATATTTCATTCAAAAACTAGGTTGGACAGAAATTAGAAAGAAATATACACTTTTCCTACCTCCCACTGTGCCGTCAAAAAGTCTGTAATGTAAAAAGGTGGAAGATAATTGCAGAGGTTGAAAAAGATTTCCAATATTGTTTTTCTTTTCAGTTTCAAAAATATTAACCACAAATTGAGTTACCAGAACAGTTATTTTTAACTGCAGTAAACATTGCAGTAGCAGAGTTTATTAAAAATAGATTTCTGTTATTATAATTTTAAATCTTGGTAATAGTCTCAGCCAAGAAGCCTTTTTTTTTTTTTTCCTTCCTTCTCTACTAAATTATTGGGCTTATTAACTGGGCGATCTTTTGATATTTCCATGCTTTCGAAGTGCTATCTATATCCTTTTTTTTTGTGGACAGATCATTTGCTTGCATCCTCCGGCAATGGAATTCATACTTAGAAGAAATAATAGATGACCAGTGCTTGAATAGGAAATATCTAGAAAATTTCATCAGGTCTCTTGCAATTTGCAGAAGGCTTCCTTTAGCAGTGCAGCTGCAAAACTCAGACCCGCAGATTTTAATATTTTTTTTTCTGATGTTAATTGTCACTGAAAATACTCTGATTTTATGATATTATCCTTAAGGATTAGCCTGACTTGATGAACCAGATAGAAATTTTTCTACATAACATTGTTAAAAAAAAAAAAAAAAAAAAAAAAAAGGAACAATCTCATTTTGGCAATCCCTCTTCCCTTCCTCTTTGGACATCCTATTAATTGATAAACTCTGAATGACTAACAGCATCTCAGATATACTTTTAGAGAACAGATATCTTTCACTGGGTGTATCAGACTAAGATATTTTTGAATCTATTTAAAGGACCCCAAGGTTTTATATCCCAGAACCTTCTCTACAGGCTTTCAGCTGCTGAAAGGAATCAGTTTATAAAGAAACCTGCATGTGGGTGGAGGAAAAAACGCAGGTGCAGACAGACAAACTCTGAAAAAAAAGATTTTCCTGAAACTGATTCCACAGCCATGAAGATGGCAAGAAAACCGCATTGCTCAATAGGAAAGCTAAGTGCTTTCCTGGGTCCCTACAAAGCAGAAGCACCGGTTTGCTAAGCTGATACTCGAAGGGAAGCATTTTCTTCTTGCCGCCGTTGGGTTGTTGGCTAATGCCTGAGGATAGAGCTCCATCCTCTGTCTGCCAGCGCTCCTGCTCAGCCTCTCCTTCCCAGAGGAGATCTGGCAGGCAGCCACTGCCTTCTTGCAGCAGCCAGAGGACAGGCCTGCTCCCAGACAAGTTCTCAGTAAGCAAGTGTGGGCATCAGCACCTTCAGTGATGTCTACAGGTGAAACTATTGAGCAGTGCAGGCCAGCTGTTACCCAGAGAGGCCCAATTCTTGAAGGGGTACCACCGTGTGAGCTCTCCCCTTGTGCAGCCAGTGGGAAGGGAGAGGTGGACACTTTGGTCTGGGTTTCTTCAGCTGGGCATCTAAGTCAGGTAGAGTGAGTTTCACCCTAAGGCTCCTGCACGTTTTCTAGAAAAGACACAAATACTGAAATCCTTTCAGTGTTTAAGATACCTCAGTTAGCATTGTTGACCCAATTTACAAATTTCTAGCTGCTTTAACTCATTCTGCCGACTTGAATGGCAAAACCTTAGCTTACAGACAATTCTTAAGCTACAGAATGAAAACACTTTACTAAATAATTGTTTACAAGTGGCCGTTGAAATAGAGGCTGGACCTCACCTGCAGTGCATAAATGTAGTTATAAACAACCAAGAGGAAGGTAAAATTTATGTTCAGGATGCAAATCTTCTTTTCCAGTATTCAGTCACTACTGCTAAAAATAAGCTGCTTAGCACAATAAGGAAAATATGAAGTACACGTTAATAGAAAGCACTGTATATTTCCAATGTCAGCCCTGTAACCTGAGATAAAAAGATGTGAACTCTTTTCCACTGATCAATGAATTGAAGGGTGAAGGAGTTATTTTGCTCTTCCACTCCATGAAGACAAGTGCAACGTAGTGATGGAATCTATTTAGAGGCATGCTTTCTATGGAGAAGTTGCTGTCAGCACTCTATAAGCTGCAGCAGTAACTGAATCCGATACAAATTCTGCCACGGGAGATTCACTAATAGCTGGGGCCCTTGACTTAAGGCCTCCAGTTTACTTTTTGCCTCCTTTTCCCATGTATGTTATGTTATTCTGCATTGACTGAAAATGGAGTTGTACAGTTCAGCAGTTCATAGATCCAAAACTGAATTTCTTGAAGATATGGGGGGATCTATATTTGACATTTTTTGTTCAGGAATCCTGCAGCAAAGTAGGAAATGATAACATGTGGGTTGTTTTCTTTTTTAGTTCCATACTTGCACTGTCTGGTTTCAAATGCAATGGAATATATATAGAGAGAGAGATAAATGCATATGCATATACCATATATAGTGTATATATAGAATGAAGAAATCATCAATATGGCTCCACAACCGGAGACCAATGTCCAGCTCTGAGAAAACTACATAAGGAGACAAATCAAAACAGGCAGGTGGCAAAACAATAAGATAGGCAGAACTGTTGTTAAGTGGGGAAAATAAAATTCCATGCCTATGTTTCTAACTGTAGCAAATACTTTTAACATGCATGTTAACTTGTGTGTATAATTACTTACACATACATGATATATGCTGAAATTACACCCCTGGGTGAGCATTTCTAATGTTATCATATTAGATTCTCTTGTACCTGGAACACTTTCTTTTTATTTCCTCTTATGCTGTTGGAAAACTAGGAATATGTCACAAAAAAAAGACTGTGCTATTTGTTTCTTATCATAGAAATGGCACTTTAGTGATGAGAGTAAATTGCCTTTATCCTCTCTCAGCTTTTATTTCTGCAGAAGCTATCAGGAGCTTTTTCTCCTTCTGCTGTGTAAAGCTGAATGTTCTGCAGAGATGAAACCCATTTAATTCTGCATTTAATTTGACATGAACACATACTTGCAATCATTGCCTTGCTTCTGGTGGACTTGTAGAGGAAGGTTCACACTGCAAGTTTTTTAACCTTGGCAGCACAATAAAACGGAACATAAACAGGATCAGATCAGAACCTAAAACACTATGAGATCAAAAAGGGAAACTATCAGTGTGAATCATGAGTTTAAATAGGGCAGCTGTTCAGTTACAAACTCTCTGTACAATTATGATATGAAAATTCCATTTTAGGTAGCAAACAAAAAGTCTGAAAGCAAAACTCAATTCACTGACAACAAAAGTAATTTGAATTATTTTTACAACTGTCGTCTATGAATCAGTGATATTGGTGTTAGGAAGATTTTTATTTATTTATTTGTTAAAGGAGATAAACAACTGGTACCTCTTCCTCAGGAACTTTACCGGGAGTGTCTGACAACACAATTATATTTTCTTGCTGACATTTAATTTATTTATTGTTTTGATTTGAAGATTAACCACGCCTATGGAAAAAATCTCACTTTAAAAAAGAAAATAGATTTAGCCTGCTCACAGCATTTTAATTTTGAAAATGTCAAAGCATTTCATCTTTATATTGTTGAGGCAGTGTGTATGATTTCTGTGAGTCCTCTCAGTCCGCCCAAGGTAACCAGAAGCAATTGCTCTGATACAGACAAGAGCTGTTCCAGCCTTGCTTTAAGGTCCTTGTGGTTATTTACAGGTGTTTTTGCTTTTAATTACTTCACCCAGTGGGCTCTCCTAGTTTCTCCTGTGCCACAAGATATTACTGTAGTTTTAGATTTAGAAGAGATCTAATAGACTATTGAAAGTAATTTGAGAACTGGTGTAACTAGAGAAAAGAAAAAATAACAATACATTCCTAATTTGGCTGTAGTGATAGTCTTTGCTATCCACGTAAAAGCTCCTTTTACGCTTATTTTTAAAGCATAGCTATATGTACACATAGGCATATTTCAGTATTGTTTACCTTTTCATGCCAGCATCCTTAATTTAAATGTGAAAGGTGGAGCTCTTGCCCCAGTGGATTAATTAAAAAATATGCAATGCTGCACTTTGTCAGCAGCACTCAGATGATTCAAACTGATGGACCTGAGGAGGCCAAGCTACAGCAATCCATCCGTGAAGACATCTTCATCAGAGCAGCAGGGCAGGGCTGATATTGGATTCCTTGTTGCAGCCTGACCTCCCCACAACTATTACTGGAGACTTATGCCTCCCACCACAGGTGAGGTCAGGTTTAGCCGTGAAGTCATGGGCATGGTGCAAAGCCTGTTGAGGTCAACAGAGTGGCTCCCACTGACTTCAGTGAACCATAAGTATGGTTCGAATTTCTCACCTCTCTAGCCTGGGTTCCCAAGATATCCCAGGAATAAACCTGTGATGGAAGCCCCTTTCCATGGAGCCACAATCAATTTAACCCTAGATGAAGTGATGCATAATTAAACAGTTTCTGGTCACTGCAGAAGGATCAGCAAACTCATCTTGAAACTCCAGTGTTTCTAACCACAGGCACCTGAGCGAGGGCTGCAGCACCACTCCCCTAGCTTAACCAGCAGACAGGAGAGGGCTGTCTCAGAGCATCCTTAAAAAATGCATGAAGCAGCTTGCGTGACAAGACAAAGATGGGAACAGAGAGCTCCCATACTTTGCTTTTCTATCACCATTTCATTATTTATTGACAATTTTTTCTAACTTTCTGTTTCAGAGAGTATATTGATTTACATGGTGAGGTCCATTTTACAAGTTTTTTTTTAACTTAGACATTGCATTAAATCGAAGCAGAAAGGCTCCAGTTCTGCAGGTGCACTTGCCCTGTGAGACTGAACATCCACAAGGTATCTCCATAGGTCATCTGGCCCCTGGAGTTAATCACTTCTTACGTCCTTACATCCCCAGCTCAGCAGTCGGGAGTCCTCTAAAAATAAGGCAGTTTGCCTTAAACAGTAAAGTTACTTCTGAAAGGTACCGAGCATCCTGACAGATTTTTACAAGTGCAGCCGCATACGTGAGACCAAAGTTCTGCTTGTACGAGCACAAAGCAAAATGTAGTGCTTCGGTTCCTGTTTCATTAGGCATTTCAAGACTAGGTAACAATCTCATAGTCAGGTCTCCTGGCATCCAGTTAGACAGATGAACAGTATGTTATGCTGATATATTACAGATGTGTGAGCTCAGTTAAACTGTAACAGCCATACTTTTGCTTTAAGACACATTGATTAAGGACTTTTTCTTGGAATTAGAAGGCTTAAATCTAAATAACAAAATGAATCATCTTATTAAAAAAAAAGATCCACATTAGGTTGAATTATCATTTTCAGTCACTTAAACCTAATCTCCAGTAAGTATAAATCAATTTATAGTCTTGCTGAAATCAATACAGCTACTCTGAATTATAATGGCAGAAAATTTGGCTCCTGAATTACAGTTTTCCTGATATTCTGGTGTTTCACATGAGGTAAGTGCAATGACTGTAGTCAACAGCAACAGTTGATTTTATTTTTGTGTGTGAAACGTAACTGGTATTGTTAATGCTTTTATGACAATGCCAGTTTTAGCAGATTGCAATGTGCAGCATTTAATTAAGGTCTTCAAATGAGTGTGCAGTCTTCACGGAGAAAGAAAAGGGAAACTTGCCAGATATAAATGACAGACTCAGAAGTGTGTTAAGGGATTCCAACTTCTCAGTCTAGAAATGGGAAGATCAGCATGTTTTCCTAAAGTATTGTGGCTGTTTCCTAAATGTGATCACAAACCTGAACAGGGTAAAGACATGATTTTATTTCATCTGCCAGATAACGTCACCTCCATTTCCAGTACAGATCAATACTGGCTTCAGAGAGGGGAGCTGTGTTGCTTAAAGCATCCCTCTGAACTTTTTGATTGTTCATTTGTTTCATTTTGCTGCAACATTTCTGAGAAAATAATAATTATTAAATAAAGAGCATTTGGAAAGTGGCTCCACACTGAACAGACATTGAAGGAGGGAAAAAAAAAATTATCCTCCAAGCTTCCAGCAAGCATCCACCTCATCCTTCGAGTGGATGCTGAGCCAAGGCGGGCACCACGAAGCTCAGCAGGTGCTGGGAGCGGACACACTGACTGGAGACGGAGGAGAGGGAGCACGAGCCTGCTCCACATGCTGACAGCAGCAGTTGTGAGAAATGTTGTTGCTGCTATCAGCCCAGCTGCAGCTCAAGCTACAGCTCTCTAAGAAAGCTCTGCCTGCTAGCTTTTAACAGTGTGCCAGGTTTTGAAGTGGCAAAGACTCCGAGCACTGCTTGTGCTCTTTTTTTTTTTTTTCAGTCAAGCCTCTCACCTTGGCCTTGCAAACTTTCCACCCTTTCTTCATTTCCAGTATTCACTTTTCCTATGGCAATCTTCTGAAAAACAGCCTGTGAGTATCAGCAACCAGCCTGTGAGTATTAGCAAAGATTTCACTGATTTATTTACTGTGCTAGAGAGCTGGAAAGCCCCGCTAAACTTTTTAATCAGCTTGAAACTGAACTTAAAGCTAGCTGTCAGCAGCTCTGTCTCCTTCACTTCCTTTCGCATGAGAACACAATATCCCACCAGCGCTTCCCCTTCAAACACAGGGCAAGGCAGGCGATGCTGAGCACAGTGGCACTTTGCAAAGTGCCGCCCCCATAGCACTCCAAATGGCAGAAAGCCTCCAAAATCAAAATAACTGCATTAGCGAGGCACTTTACCCGTGCTGATGGGGCTGTATAGATTCAGTTCGGGCATGATCACTGATCCTGTGAGATCATGCCAGGGACATCTTCAAGAGCTTTTTGTACACAATCCCTTATTCCAGCAAGTCATGTGAGTGCCCTATTCACCCCGTCTTATTCTTACCTTTGTTAACGAAAATATCCTGTCAGAGTCACTGATCCTACATTATAAACTTTTCTGAAATAATACTGCAAGCAACGTGGAATTTCTTTCACATGGCAATCAGACCTTGAAACTCATCAGGCAGTTGAGGGGATCTGTTCTGGAGCTTTGTGAAGGAAAATTGCTTTTGCTTTAGTAGAAGTTATGATTCATCAGCAAATGCATATAGCTATCACGTGACTACTTGGTAAGAGTATCTTTTTTACAGTCTGTGATAATCTCTGTATTGAATATAGCACAGATTGTTAGATTTTCTGGAGCAGATGAAAGCAAAAACACATGCAAGCTTTCTAGCATTTGAAAGAGTGAATCTTC
This sequence comes from Anser anser, assembly GCF_964211835.1. Lineage (NCBI taxonomy): Eukaryota > Metazoa > Chordata > Aves > Anseriformes > Anatidae > Anser > Anser anser. The sequence goes on along the minus strand of NC_139720.1, from coordinate 115,934,885 downwards.
AGGGAGAAAAGAGTGCATCCCAGTTTGGTTTAGTTCTGCAAACAAGATAGCTTCCTTGAATAAAATCCCAGAAAAGATAGGCAGTGGTATGTTTTCCTTCATGTAGGCTGTGAAATTCATCCCACACCCTCCCGTACAAGGTGCTGACTTCCAGAAGAAAAATAGATACTGTTTTTTAAAACTTTTTGTATCACCTTGGCTGCACTGAAATAAAAGTATATAATTTTTTTCTCAATGATGCATTAACTCAGAAAATACTCCATTTTTTGTAAATTGCATTGTTTCTGGTAAATATGGCAAGTGATTTTTAGCATTTGTTTGCAAATATTTATTGAAGGTATCATTTTCTTAAATGTACTATACTAAGTAATTCATTAGAGAGTTGGCCACTTGAAAAAAAAAAAAAAAAAGGAAAAAAAAGTCCGGGGTTGCTCTGGCTTAAATTGCCACATTCGGATTTGACTGGATGCTTATTATTTTTATACAAACTCTATTTTTCTAAATACAGCAAATTTTCCTTTAAAAAAAATCATAAAATTATGTTTTTGAATGATTTTTGTACTAATTAAGCCAAAATGCATGAATTATTAAACACGCTCATTTGTAGTGCTCATGCACTTGAAAGGTTTGCTTTCATTACTAATAATGCACACACACCACTGAGAAGAGGTAATTAGAGCATCAAAGGCAGTGAACCATCCTGAAACTTCATAATGCTTTGCCTGAAAAAAAAAATTAAAAAAATTTTGTTCAGCTGACTAGTAAGAAATCAAAAAAATGTCTATACGGTTGTGTCCAGAAGAATGAGAACCAAAATCTTTCCAAGTAACTCCATATAGATAGATATGGTAAGATAGATCTCCATATAGATAGATACGGTATAACTCCATATACAGATATGGTAAGAGGCTTTTAATCTTCTTTAAAACACCTTCAGAATTGATGAAGGAATGCCAAAAGTGAAGCGTTGTGGTTATATTTCAAGGGCTATGTTTTTAAGTCAGAAACATGTTAGTCCTTATAAATCAAAGACTTTCTTTCATACTATGATACCGTTTCAATCCTAGCAAAAAGTTACATTCTCTTTTTTTTTTTTTTCCCAGTAAATTTAAATGTTTGTTTTATTTTGGAAGTAGTTGGAGGGAAAGATACTTCTTGATGATTATAAGTAGGACTGGCACTTTTTACATAAATGTACATAAATATGTACATCCTAATCAAATTACTAGTGCACTGTTTAAGTGATGCCAGAGATTGTGCACTGCGTATCTAGGTCTGGAGAAGGAGTTACGTCTTCTAGTTTCTCACTACTATAGTCCTGTTGAAACTTTGCCCCCAGTCATTTAAAAAATCACAGTAAAGTGACTGCATATTTTTTACACAGATTATTGACTACGCCTTCCTGTGTAAATTTATGGAGGGGGATTTTATTTTTTTTTTTAACATAGCCCGAAGCTCTTAACTACATGTGAGAAATGTCTAGACAGCAGCTTGAAAACCAACCTTCATATCTGTAAGGTTCAACACATCCTTTTTATAGTCCGTGCATACCCATTGCTCTCAAGAGATGGGGATGTGTTAAGATACGGGAACGTCTGACTGAGGGGACAGCTAGAGGCTGCCAATGAGCCACGCTCCGGATGCTGCTCTGCACTGGCTCCTTCACAAAAAGTTGACTGCAAGGCATAAAAGTAAGGGGTAATGTGCATGAGGTGGCCTGGCCGGTCTTAGTGGAGCCATGTGCATTGTGCCATTGGACATGCCAGGTGAGAGGAGTGCAGCCTGCCTCAGAGGGTGTCAGGATGGCAGAGATCTTCAGGAAAATGCCCATCGCTGTGAGAAGCAGGGATGGAGGTGCAGCACAGAAAGCTGGTCCTCACCTGCTAGGCAAAAGGGACTGCTGTGTTTTGATGGGGGATTATATACAGGATCACAAGAGAAACCCTACTTTCTGGCCCCAACAGTTTCTAAACACTCCTTGTTTCCCCTGATAAGAGAGAAGATAATACTTTGGTATTATAGTTAGTTGTAAGATTTTCCTGCCTAACAAAACCACTGCCGTCTCAGAGGCAATATCTCTCTGAGCAATCCCGTGCCTGAGGCAGCCAAACAAAGACCCTCATTGCCTTCATTTTCAAGCAGAGATGGGGACACAACCACCCTCTCCTACACTCTGGAGGTGCTTGTCTCTGCCCACCACTGTGGCTGCTGTAAGGCTCCTTATTTAGGATGCTACAAAAGATACAGCCTCAGGGTCTTCTCCCTGCAGCCTGCAGGGAGTGGTCATTGCAGCAAGCTCTACAGCTGCTCAATTTGATGCCTGTAGTGAAGCAGAGCAAGTGGGCACCTCCCTGTGCCTGCCAATTTGTGTGTCTGTGTCCTGATGTACTTCACCCCAGCAGCAGGCACGTTGCTGTCTCAGCTGAACTGGCCCCCATGCGCCTAATGTGTTTGGCGTGGAATGTGCTATAGGAAAATAAGGTAAATGAGCAAAACCAATTAACGCTACCACAATCCGTTTTTCAAGCAGTAATCGGTGTGATTATGAGCACAAGCCTCCCCCTCTCTCTCAACCTTACGTGAATGTTGCCGTTGTCAGCCTAACCTTGAGATGTGCACTGTGGGGGTTAAATACCCTGCGCTGTGCATCCGTGTTGGAGGTGCAACTAGAATAAAGCATATGGTGTCAGACAGTGCCTGGGGGATTTCTATAGGAATAAACAGTGATTCTGCCCAAATGTAGCTCCTCAGCAATTCCTGGTCCATGACCTGAAATCATGGGTAGAGCAGATGCTATTAGTCTTCCAGGTAAGAATTGCAGTAAAGGACCTGTTTTATTTTAGAGCACTGGAGAGCTTTTAGCTTGGTTAGGAAAAATGAAATTTTTATAGGCTGTTTTATTACGAAGAAGTGCTTTCCTGGTCTACTGTTTATGCCACTGGCACAGGTCAGCCTTAGTTTCTCGAGCTGTAAATAGCTCATGTAGACACAGGAGTGATAGGTCCAAGAATCTTCTACTTTAAACATTCAGGATGCATCCCATCTGTGGTTAAGGCTCTGGTTTTTATATCAGCCATAAGAAGGAATCTATATACCTGCAGCAGAAGCCTGTAAAGAAGTGAAAATGCTGTTCCTGACTGTGCCTGTAACAGTGCTTTTTTTTTTCTTTTTTGTAAATATGTGAGGTTACACCATCAAATATTTTTAGAAATGCATTTCATTATGTGCTTGATTGCCCCTCATTTCCTTGAAGCAATTTTATGAATACCTAACAGGCAGGGCTAGAATAAATAAGTCAAACTGATTTCTGTAGCAGTTCTAATAGATGTGCAGATACAGGGGTGGTAATGCTAACCAGTGGCTTATTCCTGACAGCAGGTCCAAGGCATCTGTTGGAACTCAACAGCTTAGCAAAGGCAAATCATCTGGTATGAGCCATCATCAAACCCAAATAGAAATGCTCACAAATCAGGGGAAATAATAAATAAGGGGTCCTGAGAAGGCTTCTTCTTGCATGTATTACCTATTTCTCATGCTCGCACCAGAATATGTACTGACAATACAAAACAGAAAGGAAGAAGGGTGAAATAAGAGCCAGGGTGCCAGCTCCAGTGCATTTCATTGCCAAAAAAAAAATAAAAAATAAAAATAAAAATAAAAAAACAGCATATTGCTGGCCATAGGACTGTTAGTGGTAGAAAATCATTAGTGGCTTAAACACAATGATGATGGATGGCAGGAAAATGTTATGACAAAAATGCTTTTCTATTTTATTTGGAAATATCTCTAAATCTATAGCCTTAACATCCTTGCATCCCTTTTAAATGAGTCAGGCATTTTACTTTGGGTTGGGGTCATTAATTGTGGAAGTTTCCATTCTAAACAGAAAATAAAACATAGAAATCTACCAAGACTCCACGTTGTCCAAGTTTTGAGAAATGAGAACCAAGACCTTGTGTTTAAGGAATTTGAGAAAAAACTTGCTGTTCTTTTCGGTTTACCTTCTTCATGCTATGAGTGCATGTAAAAGATATTGTGCTTCTTACTATAATCATCCCATTATGATAGCAAATATGAACAACAAACTCCTAGGGATCTGCCCACAGGAGCTCCTTGACCCATTACACTTGACTCTGCAAGGTCACAGCATAGTAAACAGATGAGAGATGATACATGAGTTGTAAATGCTGCAGCTGGGTTGATTACAGATCCTTCACTGGGGTGGCCAAATGCATCCATCTGAATCCCCCAGCCAGTGCATGGACCATACGTAAGGTGGTGTTTTTCTCTTTTGCCTCTCCAGGTGATCTTGTGCATTTGCCACCGTACCTCCGGATGGACTTTTTGTTGAACCGTGGCGTGCAGGGCGCGAGCAGAGACCTGGGTTTGGGGCAAGCCTGCTTGGAGCCACAGAAAAGCCGAACCTTGAAGCGCCCCACTGTCCTGGAGCCGATCCCCATGGAGGCATCCTCCACAAGAGACGTCCAGTCATGGCAACCTGGTGCTGTGGCAACGTTACCTCAGCGAGAAGGAGCTGAGCTAGGACAGGCAGCGAAAATGAGCAGCTCCCAAGAATCCCTGCTGGACTCCCGGGGCCACTTGAAAGGAAACAACCCCTACGCAAAATCTTACACCCTGGTATAACAAAAAGAGCATGGCTGGACAGTGGCTGTAAATATTTACACTGAAAAAAAATCCAATGAAAGCTACCTTTTTTTTATTGAATTCCAATATTTATAATTAAAGAAGAAGATTGCCAAAATATTTGACAAAAAAAAAATAATATGAGCGACAGACAGTGCAAAGACTCTCTTGCTTTTTTTCTGTCTGAGTGTGAGCTTCATCTGACTGGACATCTGAATTTTTGGGTAAAAGAGTCCAGTTTTCTGATCTTCACAAACGTTTGTGTTTTTACTGATTTTCTACGAAGTGCATGGAGACTTAACTGAAACATTTTAACTGGAAGTTCCATCAGACAAGATTAAAAAGGGAAAAAAAAATCACTTTAAAAAATCACCCTATTTGTGAATTTAACAGGAACATGGGAAAACAAAAAGTCTTTTGTCATGTTTTGCACTTTTTTTTTTTTAATTAGAAAATGGGTCCTTGATTGTTCTTTTTTTTTTGTTGTTAATTAGGATGAGTGATGTCAGTGGAGTGAGGGGACTGATTTTTTTTTTAAATATTAATTTAATGAGACACTCTTTGCATTTTGTCTATGCGAAATAAAAGGGTCTTCTGCCTTTATTTGTGACGTCTGCTTCCATTGACTTCTGCTGTACTTGGCTTTCCCTAAACATAATAACCATTTTAGTACTGTCCTCTGAACACTGTATTCTTGTACCTTGGTCAGCAAAGGCAAGTGGGGTCATGCCTTCCAAAAATCTATATAAAATAAAAATGGGGTTCACTCTCCCACAGCATTTTTGCTACCCAGGGGCAGAGAGCCAGAACAGCACAAATGTAGCCTCTTCCCCATCAAACTAACCTAGACCCTGCACTCCCTTCATCTGAAACCAGGAGGCTTTCATTTCGCTTCAGTATATTTTGGATCAGAAGAAATGTGTTGACGTTACTTTACTTACTCCCTGGGGATGGATCTCTGGGAGGCTCCATTTGGGAGCTGTGCTCACACAAATGAGTTGCTTACGTAAGGATTGGGGAAAAAAATGCAGCTTTTCCCATAATAGGAGAAAAGGGAGGAAAAAGTTATTCTAGTTTGAAGACCAACATGGCTTTCTTTGGAGGAAAAAAAATCTTTTTACAGGGGAGCTGCCAGCTCATATTACTTTATTGCATCTTTTGATTATATGAGAAGTAATCCTGCTTGTTTTATAAGAAGTATAAATGATTGAATACTCATTTTAACACAACGTTTGACCTGTCTTGCTAAGTGCCTCTTTGTGTGTGTTCTGGCTACCTTTTTGTGCCCTGATCAAGAGAATATGGTGTGGAGCATCCCAAATTAGTGCCCGTATGAACACACTGTTCAGCACTATCTGGAAATATTAAATGGGGTCTGAAAGGAATAAAACCCAGTTAGCTTCAGCACACTGGGAAAATCATGCAGTTTCCCTGGTTGCTGACAGTGTGGGCACTGCTAATTCAAACATTTCTGCACTATGCTCAGTTCAGGTTGTTTTAAAATAGAAAAATGCAGTTATGTATAATTGTTTCATTACTATTATTAATGCAATTATGTTGTTATAATGGCACTAACTTAGCAAAGTACTTAAGTGTCTTGAAATGAATCAAGTTGCATTTGCGTCCTTAGTTCTGTTAAGCCTAAGTGCTAAATTTCTGGCAAGTCCTACAGAAGAAGCCAAATGAAGATGTCTTTAAGGTATGTAATTCTTACAGACCTACCAAGAACTGCTGAGATCTCACTCAAATAAGGAAGTATTTCCCATCTAGTCCAGTTATTTGACTGATATGGTGATAAAGCAAATTTTAAAACAAACAAAAAACAACAAAAAATATAATCAACCTTTTGCCTATGTATACTAAGAATAATAAAGAATTAAGGTTTGCCCATGAAGTATTTCCACACAGAATGAAAAAAAAAAAAAAAAAAGTGTTCAAAAAAGGTTATTTACTAGCTTTGATGATTTATTTTATTTCATGGTGAAATATTTTCTTGATAAGAACCTAATTTAAGCATACAGAGAGAAATTTATTTTACTGTTTCCCCTTGAAAAACTACATAGAAAGATAATTTTTTATTGGAGATCTGACTTTCAGGCAATCCAATTATTTCTGACTCCCACAAGAGTCTTTCCAGTGTGCGCAGCTTTAGCTGGCTGAGACATCACTACTGCTCTTACATATAAAAGTGTATTTTATCAGTAGTGTTCAGGACTTTGTGCTCAGGCCATTTTCATATCACAGAATCACAGAATCGTCTAGGTTGGAAGAGACCTCTAAGATCATCTAGTCCAACCTCTGTCCTAACACTAACAAGTCCTACACTAAACCATATCACTAAGGGCTACATCTAAACGTCTAAGACCTCCAGGGATGGCGACTCAACCACCTCCCTGGGCAGCCCATTCCAATGCCTAACAACCCTTTCAGTAAAGAAGTTCTTCCTAACATCCAACCTAAACCTCCCCTGGCGCAACTTTAGCCCATTCCCCCTCGTCCTGTCACCAGGCACGTAGGAGAGACAAACCCCCACCTCTCTACAGCCTCCTTTAAGGTACCTGTAGAGAGCGATGAGGTCTCCCATGAGCCTCCTCTTCTCCAGGCTAAACAACCCCAGCTCCCTCAGCCGCTTCTCGTAAAACTTGTTCTCCAGACCCCTCACCAGCTTTGTCACCCTTCTCTGGACTCTCTCAAGCACCTCCATGTCCTTCTTGTAGCGAGGGGCCCAAAATTGAACACAGTACTCGAGGTGCGGCCTCACCAGAGCCGAGTACAGGGGGACAATCACTTCCCTATACCTGCTGGCCACACTGCTTCTTATGCAGGCCAGGATGCTGTTGGCCTTCTTGGCCACCTGGGCACACTGCTGGCTCATATTCAGCCGACTATCAACCAGTACTCCCAGGTCCTTCTCTGCCAGGCAGCTTTCCAACCACTCATCTCCCAGCCTGTAGCGCTGCTTGGGGTTGTTACGCCCCAGACGCAGGACCCGGCACTTGGCCTTGTTGAACTTCATGCAGTTGGCCTCAGCCCATCGGTCCAGCCTATCCAGATCCTCCTGCAGAGCCTTCCTACCCTCGAGCAGATCGACACACGCACCTAACTTGGTGTCATCTGCAAACTTACTGAGGGTGCACTCGATCCCCTCATCCAGGTCATCGATAAAGATATTAAAGAGGACCGGCCCCAGCACTGAGCCCTGGGAGACTCCACTAGTAACCGGCCTCCAACTGGATTTGGCTCCGTTCACCACAACTCTTTGGGCCCGGCCATCCAGCCAGTTTTTAACCCAACAAAGCATACGCCAGTCCAAGCCACGAGCAGCCAGTTTCTTGAGGAGAATGTTGTGGGAAATGGTGTCAAAAGCCTTACTGCAGTCAAGGTAGACCACATCCACAGCCTTCCCCTCATCCACCAAGCACGTCACTTGGTCATAGAAGGAGATCAGGTTCGTCAAGCAGGACCTGCCTTTCATAAACCCATGCTGACTGGGCCTGATCGCCTGGTTGCCCTGCAAGTGCCGCGTGATGACACTCAAGATAATCTGCTCCATGAGCTTCCCTGGCACTGAGGTCAAACTAACAGGCCTATAGTTCCCCGGGTCTACCCTCCGAACCTTCTTGTAGATGGGCATCACGTTTGCTAGCCGCCAATCGACTGGGACCTCCCCTGATAGCCAGGACTGCCGATAAATGATGGAAAGCGGCTTGGCCAGCTCCTCCGCCAGTTCGCTCAGTACCCTTGGGTGGATCCCATCCGGCCCCATTGACTTGCGTACATCCAAGTGTTGTAGCAGGTCACCAACCATTTCCTCGTGGATAGTGAGGGCCACATCCTGCTCCCCATCCCCTTCCACCAGCTCAGGGTACCGGGTATCCAGAGAACAACCGGTCTTGCCGCTAAAGACTGAGGCAAAGAAAGCATTGAGCACCTCAGCCTTTTCCTCATCTTTTGTAACTAAGTTCCCCCCCGCATCCAGTAAAGGATGGAGATTCTCCTTAGTCCTCCTTTTTGTGTTGATGTATTTGTAAAAACATTTTTTGTTATCTTTAATGGCAGTAGCCAGATTGAGCTCCAGATGAGCTTTGGCCTTTCTAATTTTGTCCCTGCACAGCCTCACAACATCCTTATAGTCCTCCTGAGTGGCCCGCCCTCTTTTCCAAAGATTATAAACCCTCTTTTTTCTCCTAAGCTCGAGCCACAACTCTCTGTTCAGCCAGGCCGGTCTTCATCCACGCCAGTTTGTCTTTGGGCACGTGAGGACAGACTGCTCCTGAGCCATTAAGATTTCCTTCTTGAGGAGTGCCCAGCCTTCCTGGACTCCTCCGCCCTTCAGAACCACCTCCCAAGGGACTCTGCCAACCAGTGTCCTGAACAGCTCAAAGTCAGCCCTCCGGAAGTCCAAGACAGCGGTTTTACTGGTCCCCTTCCTGACTTCGCCAAGAATAGAGAACTGAACCATTTTGTGGTCACTCTGCCCAAGACAGCTCCCGACCACCACATCTCCCACCAGTCCATCACTGTTTGTGAACAGAAGGTCTAGCGGTGCACCTCCCCTAGTAGGCTCTCTAACCAGCAGTGTCAGGAAGCTATCTTCCACGCTCTCCAGAAACCTCCTAGACTGCTTTCTCTGGGCTGTGTTGTGCTTCCAGGATATGTCTGGGAAGTTGAAGTCCCCCACAAGAACAAGCGCTGACGATTTTGCGGCTTCTGCCCGAATCTTCTTCATCTTCCATTCTTCAGATGAAGAATCTTCTTCATCTTCCATTCCAGCTTCCTTCTCATGTCCTCTGAAGGAAGGTGAGAAGCTCTTGGGCAAAACTGAGGCTGGATCCTTTTGTTCTGGTGGCTGTTTGCTGCCCTCAAGCCCAGGGATGCCAGGACGCCAGCTGAGTGGCACAGGGCTGCGGCAGCACTCCCTGCCAAAAATGCCTTCAGTGACAGATGAGAAGGAGCGTGAGTTGGGGAGAGGAAACAAGCACCTTTTAAACTCCTGGTGACTGCTGATTGTGGAAATGTTCCAATATCCCCCGCATTTACATTTGGTTGACAACCTGGACTGTGCCAACTTAACAAGGCTTCCTCCTCATTTCTGTACAAGATGCTTGGTATTATTCATCCTCCTTAGGCAGTGAAGGCTCCTTTGGTCCCCCATTTTCAAACAATTTGATGGCAGACCCCTAGCTGGTTAAAATGGGTTGAACAAACACACAGTCCCCTTGACTTTGGAGCTTTAATGGCTTTTAATTTTCAAAACAGCACTGGAGCTGCAGAGCTAGTTAAACATGTAAGAGAAGCTGTAAATAAATGCCTGTCCCGCTCTCATCTAGTCAAGGTTTGGAGGAAGGAGTAATCTCTTTGCTCAGATCAATACAGCTGGGAGCAGTCCACTCTGCAGGATGCATTGGTTGATAGGAACAAGGTAAGAGAAAATGTGCTGATGCATCTCTGCCAGCACTCTTAAACACTTGCCTGTAACACAACAATCAAAATCCATGGATCCTATACATCTGCATGACAGCATGTGGATTTTACCCCCATCATACCAAATGCCCTCTTGGAAAATATTCGTGGAAGTGTAAAAAAACAAAACAACCCCCCTCTCCCCCCCCACCCCCGCCAAAAAAAAAAAAAGGGGGGGGGGGGATGGCATGATGGCATCAGCATAAGATCTAAAAAGACAAGCCCTAAAGTACCAGAACGTCTAGTTATCAAGGCAAGCACATCTTGCACAAATCTGTGACACCGCACCCCCCCCCCCCCCCCCCCCCCAGTCCTGAGGGAGACAGGAGACTTGCAAACTACTTTAAAAGATGAATTTAAGAGCTAAAATTCTTCCACGTCTTCTGATTACTAAAAATCACACCTCCTTAGAGAGCCTGATTCTTTTTCACATTATACTTTTCCCCATGCCCCAACCTCACCTAACCCTTTAATGATTCACAGATAGTAATTAACTCTCCCTTTTTGTCTCAAATGAGTTAGCAACTCCCTCACTCCTGCCTTTTCTAAGATCCCTTTTATCCTTCTTTATTCCATTACTGTTTCACTTAAATTGTCTGATTAACACAATTACATTAAACCCAATACAGTTTTTCCCTCTCCTTGTTTTTAGGTAGGAGTTTGCATTTCTGTTCCCAACCAAAGACAGTTTTGTACATTTAAAAGTTTGTTCTTTGGTTGCTTATTTTTTTAACCAGGTGAGATCCATAGCCGGGTTACTGTAACTAAGAGTAGCTAGGAGTTATGAGCAAAGTGAGGTATCATTGGTACCCAGTAATATCAAATACCACAGAAAAACAAGTCCAACCCTGGGTACTACCTGGGACAAGTGGAGAACACAGAGGAGCTTTGTGCAAGCAGGTTTCATACTTTCCCAGGAAGCTGCGGGATGACGCCCAGCCCTTGTTCACAGCTGGGTGAATGGAAATAAGCCTGTCCCTAGTTTCTTGGTTTAAATAATTGGGGGTAAATATCTTCAAACTTGGACTCCCAAACATGCCTTTTTCCTGGACAGCCAGATATGTATGCTGTAGATTTTTGGTTGTTTTGTGTTTGCTTTTTTTTCCTTGCTTTGTTTTGTTTTGTTTCTGAAGGCACAAACAGCAAGCAAGTGGGATAAAGGTTGCAGCTGGAAAGGCAAACTCCTGTGCATTGTTTTCCTGGCTGGGCTGAAAAGCCAAGGTACATGGCTTCCTTCAGGCGAGAGCCATGGCAGTGTATGCAGACACCGTGCTTCTTCCCAGGGGTGGTGGAGGGCTGCGCGGCAAGCAGCAGGCACAGCTCCCTGCTGGCACCAGCAGAGCGGCTGCTTCTGGTGAGAACCAGAGGTGCTCAGCTGGCTGGAGCAAAGCTGCTCATAGATGTTCACCTGGATGCTCACCTGCCTAAAATGCTAGCCCAAATACTCAAGCTTTAAAATAAATGGAGCCAAGAATATTAGTGAGGGAAGCAATGAAGGGGAGCTCTGTTTAAAAAAAAAATAAAAAGTAAAAAGCAAAATAAACATACAGTTTGAACAGCCCTTCATAGTTTTAGTGTTAGTCAGGTTATTTTAGGTCTTAGCAGCTGCTTAATGGGCTCTCATGGCCAACTGTGAGGCCACAGAAGGGAAAAGAGAGTACTTTCCACTATAAAATTTCTCTGGGCTTTCCTAAGCCTCCCAAATGTGAGGGATGATTCATCCCCTACACTGATCAACAGGGGTCTGTAAACTTTCCAGATAGCCTTCAGGTCTGGAGATGGTCAGACACAGTTGCAACAAGATGTGGTAGCTTTCTGTCCAGTGGGCATAGTTCAGCTTAAAATGCATGCTTGTCTCTGTGGGATTTGTTTTTTACAGTTTTCAGGAGGAAGAATGCACCAGGTGTTTGTTCTGGCATTGCTGGATTAGAAACAAACAATATTTCTAGCCTATATATATATGTACATACATATATATATATATATAAATGGGAAGTACCTACATATATAAGATTTTGAAATCTCTGGGACTGATCTTGAAAGAAAATGATCACTACCCTCACCTGTATAAGACTAATGTCAGAACTGATTTCTTAGATTATGGAAACATACTCCATATGGAATTTTATATTGAGATAAATTGTGGAAGTTAGAGGCTTTAGTTTGAAATTGACAAGTTTCCATTATCTGAGTGTCAGTCAGAAGATATAAAGAAAAAGAAACATAGTTCAAACCTTTGGACTATTTTTACTTAATTGAAAGCAAATAAGATAGGTGTGTCACAAAGGGACATCACCTGATGGTGGAAGAATAGAGAAATCCACAACACAACAGTAAAACAAAATGAAAAACCCAGACAAATTCAGGCATTAAGGAAATGTGTCATCAAAGCTGTAACATCATTTGGGAATGTTGCCCAAACTACGACTTTTGGGGAGTAGGGAGGGAAAGCAGCATTGCATCTGGGGGCTTGGAAATACAAAGTGCGCATTGAAATGTGTGTTGTGACAGATCATCCTTCAGCTAGAGCCTTGCTGATGCAGGGCTTGGAAATCCTCTCTCCTCCCACCCTCTTGCAGCCACCCCCCTCCTCCTGTCCTGCCCTTGATTTTCAGAGGCTTCCAAGGTTGCAGAAGTGTGATGCAGCTGCCTCTGCATCCTGGTGAAAGTCTTCTCCTTCCTTTCATCTCCACCGTCTGGCAGCACCTCCAGCATCTCCAAGCCCCTCTCGTGCCACAGCTCCCACCCATGGGTGCTGGAGCCCACCCATGCCTTTGCACACCACCATACTGGTGACCATTGTTCGACTGTCACCTCCTGTCTGTCTGGGCAGCCAGGGACCCACAGCAAACTGGGAGCTTACTGGGACTCCGTTGGTTGTGAGTAATGCTATCACACAAGTGTCAGGCAGGGACACTTCTGCTTGTGAAGGAAAGCATTCAAGGGCTGCAAGGCTCTGCTCTGTGCTAGCTGCTTCACCTCTATGTAATTGCTCCAGCATTAGTAACAGTAAAAATTATATGCTTCTGTGAGGAAATTTAAATTAAATGTAACCTAAATCAACTTGAACTTTAAAACACTGAGCTCATACCACTGTCTTACCTATAGAACAAATTACATTTAAGCCCTCAAGGTCAGGAGCAAAGGGAAAGCTTAATTAAAATTGGTGGCAGAGTACATAATCGCACCTGAACCTACATATAAACACATGAAGCACCAAAAGCCATTTATTTTATTCTGGTATCCTCTCCTGGGCTCTAATAAGATTTTTTTTTTTTTTTCATTTTAAATGGCAACAGCTTCAGTTGTGTTTCATCTTACACCTGAAGGAATGAGTGGCTGCATTGGCAGGCTACTCTCCACTGAGCAGAAAAGCTCGTCCATTAGTCTCTGATGCGTTTGGCCATAGCTCTTTGCACTTGCAATTAAATCGTCATCCTTGAAGGTGAACCCTTTCAGGTATTCATAAGCAGCATCACCTCGGGTGGAGCAGCCGTGAACTTCAGCACCAAGCGGCACGGAGCTGACGAGGCGCTGTTAAAAATAACCCTGCAACCTCCCCATCACTGCGAAGAGAGCCCAGACAAAACCTGAAGGAGGGGGCGAAGCTTATTCCAGAGCAGTGTTTACTAGAGGAAAAATATGGATTTAGCAGCTGTAGCAAACCTAGTAGGAGTGGGCATTGCTTGTGTGGGTGACTCGCGGCATGCGGGTCAGGTCTGGGTTTAGGCCGCTCCTGGCTCTGCCCAGGCCGCAGCACAGCAATGCAGGACTGGGATGGCCCAAACAGGGGGAGTGCGGGCAGCGGGAGGGCTAGTGGTCATTTCTGGTCCATCTGGCATCACAGAGCCAGCTGTCACCAGGGGTGGCACCAGGGGACAGGGTGTGACTTACTCTGACTGGGACTAGAAGAGATGGATAAGGACTGGATGTGGTCTGGGTGCTAGAAAGTGCATCAGCCTCAAAAATGCAGCAAGCCCATAATCCCCCTTTACAGGCTGTGAACCACTGCTACTAATCAGGATTACTCTCAATAGTCTTGTTTCAGCATACTTGGATGATTTGGGCTCTCACTGGAAAAGACCACTCAGTGGATCCCAACTTTCCATGACAGTCCCTCATTTTCAGTAACATCCACCATAAAAGCAGCCTGGTCTCCTGCCAGTTGGCTCAGCTGGCTCCAGATACAAGAGTGACCTGAGTCTGAGGCTCTGAGGCCAACAAACCACTGGCTGAATTGGGGCTGGCATTCCAGGGCATCTGCCTTTTAGTAGCCATTTTTGTCCTGGATTTAGTGTCTAGCGAGGTTTGTAGGGATTCACCTTTTAGGTAGGAGCTTCAAGAGGCTCTTCCCAACACCAGGGCAAATCCCCCCACTTTGGGTGATCTTGGCATCTTCCCTCAATTGACAAGAAGCAGCCCACGCCACCCTCTACAGCCACAACAGGCTGGAAATAGAAAGGAAACATTTGGATTTTTTTTTCTTATAAAATAACAGAAGGCAAGTTTCAGAATTTCTGTTCTTCTGGCAAGGTGCACATTTCCCTTCTCTGCCCTGAGAGGGAAAAGACAGTGTTTCCAACACTCTGCCATTACCTAAAGAACATTTTTGGCCACATCCAATGATTATCTGCTCTATCCATGCTGCACTTCCTGAAGAAGGGAGCATACAAAGGCTGGGGCTCAGCAGCCTTGATGAAATTGGCTGATACTGAGCCCAAGTTTAAAACATGTTTCCCAGCCCTTCAGTTTGGGTTCCTACATAGGACACACGTAGCTGTGTGCGCTGGGCCTGAAAGAAGCTGGAAATTTTGTCCTGTAAGTGACCGATTGCTCAGCTGGTCAGGAAGATGAACCAGCAGAGCAACCAGCTGGTGTGACGGGTTTGAACTTATCAAGGAGCTCAAGGTACATGGAAAGCAGGGTGTACCCCTGGGGCAACTTCCAAACACTAACAAAAAGCACAGCTTTTTGCACATCCCCTTGGGTGTAAATGAAACAATTTCCAGCTCATGAGCTCTGAAGCAGTCTTTAGAGCTCACTAAGGAAGCAAAGAACATTAGTCTAGGTCACGTTAGAAAAGAGTAAGCTTTGCCCATTTACCTTGCAATGTATTGGCTTGTTCCTTGCATGGTTCAATAAGAGAAACTCATCTCCAATGTCTGCATAGCCACAGTAAAATACACATTCAGGTCTGACGAGCCAAAATCTTCTGTATTTTTACAGTCAGTGAAGTCCTTGGGACTTGGGGGATTAGGATAAGAGAAGCAGGCAGAGAAGCTTGTAATCATGAATGCAAGTAATCCACTCAGAGATGAAAAATGACAGAGACTGAGCTAACACCTTGGCAAAAAATTGCCACAATTTTAAATTCATCAGGAATTGCCATGTAGACATGTTATGTGCAGATGATGTCTGTGTCAAGATGACGCTTGACAGCACAGTTCTTCCTTTTGCAGCTTTAATCAAAATTGAAAACTTCAGCATTTAGCAACAGAGGCAGTGTCAAATATTATTGTGGCTGCGATGGGGACATGACATAGCCTCAAAGATGACAAAATATTAAGGTCAGATGTCTCTGAGCTTTTCATTTAATCTTATTCCCACCAAGAAGTTGGGAGTCTCCCCTCTGAATAGGGCACAGCAACATTTCTAGTAATGAGGCATCAGGAGCTGTATATCTTACAGAGGGAATGCTGCTGGTATAGCATTTCATTGGTATGTCTACAGCACATGTCAGGAGTGTAACTAAATGCCTCTGAAGCCTGAATGCTTTATCCACCCCCCCCCCCCACCATACCTACGAGGAAGCAAAGGCTGCAGGGATCAAATGCTTTCTTCAAGGTCACTCAAGGTTTTCATGCAGGGCTTGGTTCTGCTCCACCAAGCTTGGTGGCAGATTGCCCAGTGAGGTTGTGGGGTTTCCATCCTTGGAGGTACTCCAAATTTGAGTGGGCAAACCCCAAATTACCTGCATTGGCCCTGCTCTGAGTAAGGGAGGGATAATCCCCAAGGTCAAAATTATTCTGTGATTTCCTGGGGAGCAGAATTGCACACAGAGCACTGGGGCCACAAGAACCAGCATTCATCTTTATCGTTAATAACAAAACACTGGTTGTTTTCTTTCCTGAACATTGGGAAAGAAACAAATACTTCCACATCTGGAAAAGAAATCCCTTTTCTCTGGTTCCTCAGTAGTGCACCTTGCAGGGGGCCAGCAAGAACCCTCCAGCTTTAGGTTCTCCAAATCTGGTCATATGTAGGCTCTCAAAAATCAGTTGAAAGTTTGGCCTCCACCTCCCTATAGTGTAATTTCCTGTGATAAAGGGTGCAGGTGATTGCTACTTCATCTCACCATGGTCTCATGCAGAGAAACTCCAAAATTTTGGGGGAGTGCTTGGACATTGGTGACAGCGTCCGTGAAAGGAAATGAAAATCATGAAACCTCCAGGGAACCAATGAATAGTCTTATGTTCAGCTCAGCTGCTGAGTGGTAAATTTTACATAAAATATGGGTATTATAAATGAAAATAAGAAGTAATTTCCCAGTAATTTTCCCAGGAGTGGGCTGGGGAAGGGGGGAATATAGGCTCATGAAGTTGAAACCTTTGTCATAATGCATTTAATCACAGGAGAGTAAGTGTCATCAGTACTGTGGGGTTATCTAATTCTGGCATTTCCCAGCTTCATACGGGTGGCTTTTCAATGTAGTTCTTACTGATGTGCAGAAACATTCTGATGTTTTGCTAACCAATGACCTTGTCTGAAAAGAGCATCTATGGTATTCTAATGACTTTCAGATAACTTTTATATCTGATGTTTATAACCAGCAGGGTACTCTTGGGCCCAAACCTAAATACACTCTGCCTGAAGAAGTGTCAATTTTAATTTCAAAAAAATAAAAAATGAAATCCTTTGCAGGTTTACAATTAAGGATGTCAATTACATCCCAGAACACTCCAGAGTGTTTGAAAATACCTACTGAATCAAAATATACATACATGCAAATATATGTTTTAAATAAATAAATAAATAAATACTTAAATTATGTTTCTATGGAGGAAAGATTGACTGATCTGTAAGCAATTCAAGTTTTTCCTATACTTCTAGAAAATGCTGTTATTTATCTTTCTTTTTCTACTACAGTATTTACCACATGGTTTCTACAGGCTTTATATCTCATATGTGGTTAATTTCTCATGTTTGCAGAATATGTCCAAAAGGTCAGTGAGTTTTTACTCCGAGACACCTTTATTCCAGCACTCTGTTCACAGAAGAGCATTTCCACGCATACAGGAAACATGCCAGGATTATCATAAACTAAGAGTATTGGCCACATCTGATCACTTCGGGCAGAGCATTAATCCTTTTAAGCAGTTTGGCAATCCTCTTAAAAGAAGATTCAAAAGGACAAACACAGATACTTCTTTTACACACAAAGCCAAAACACTTTCCATTTGCAAAGACAAAACTGTCCTTATGGATCCTGTGTACCATGCTCCAGAGATGGTGGTGAGGGCAGTGGTGCAAACCTGCTGCTGGTGGCACCCCCTGGTGCCTCTGGGGTCCAGCACTGGGAGCAGTGACTGACGGCTGCCCTGCATGTCCTGGCTCCCAAGGTTGGGTACCACTGCAGGGCAGTCAGGCTGCAATAGTGAAATAATTTCACTGAAGGCTAAGAACACTGCTGCAGGCTGGTATATACATAGTAAGTTTTTTTCAGTGCTTTTTTTTTTCACGGTTTTTCTTTTTTTTTCTTTTTTTCTTTTTTTCCTTTTTATAAAAGCGCATACATATTAAAGGTCACAATCTTTTGTGACATTTCCATTTCTCTTTTTCTGCTGGTGCAGCTTACAAATTGAAGCCAAAGTGTAATCCAAATAATTGTTTACTGAAGTCCCATGTTTTCTCTTCTTGGCTACCTCTGAGCCCTGGCTAGTGTTCATGTGGCTGGTCATAAGTGCTTCCAAATGCTGAATTTGACCCCAGTCAACCCAAACAGCATCTTTCAGACGGCAAGAAAACAGCTCCTGTCTGACAAATAGAAGAGCAGTATGACTATAAAAATAAGGATGTTACGTAAAGCTTTTAAAAACATTTGAACGTATACCATAAGAGAATATCCCATGAGACTAATCCGAATTGACTCCATAAACACTCCATGCTTTATGATATTTTTTTTTAATTGCCATTACACATTTCCCATCCTGGAGTTAACCTGCAGAGAAGCAATGACTTCTGCAAGCCAGCCCTTTCACCAAAGAGCTCCTGCAGAGAGACCTCCCTGCCTCCCTTCCCTGGCCCCTGGGAAAGCTGCCACACAACGTGAACCCATGCTACCTCCATACCCCCAGCTAGATAAAACGAAGACCACTTCTTTTCCAACAGATGACATTATATTGATTTATATTGCCAATTAAACCGCTCTCCCTCTTTTTGGTGTTGTGCCCATTGAACAGCGCTCATTGTGTGTCTGTGGAAAAGCACTGTTATTTTTCTGGCTTGTGTTTGGGTTGATTTTTCATGTTTTACTTGCTGAAATCAGCAAAACCAAATATTTTCCATTCACCCCTTGCAAAATCTGTTTGTCCTGGTGTGATCCCAAACACCACAATGCATAACACAGCTCCTCTGTTCAGTGACCACGGTGTGCCCTGAGATGTGCTGGTACCTGTGGTGACTGAGCAGAGAAGGCTTAGTTAAACCTGTCAATCAGCAGATGAAAAGCTTTCCTTGTCTTTACGATGGGAAGATGCATAGGCAATTATCTTTTCAATTCATCACTGCCTGTATCAGAGCTGCTGACACAAGGCACAGAGATATTGTACTTTGGATGTCAGAAAGAAGATGTGGGGCATTTTTCCTGGCAGTCCAGTTTTGAGGAGCATCTGGACAGCAGCCTGGGAGCAATTTATCAGCTCTGCAAGATGAAGCACAGAAGCCAAAAGCCTTTTTTCTTCTGTAAGAACTAGCTAAGAGAGTTATCTAAACCAGATTTTGCAGGAGTGAATTATTAAAAGGAGCTCATTCAACATCACTGCGATCTGGCTAAAGTAGACAGGTCAAAGTGCTTTCCCAAATCTTATTGACTTCTCTAAATGTCCTACTAGACATTTAGTGGACAAAAAATGGGAGTTTGTAAGCACAAAAATTTGTTAGAGGAAACCTAATACAAAGAAAAATGACCTCTGGAGAAGGAAAATAGTTACATGGGAGCTCCTGGTGAAAAACAAATAGAATGGTTTAGTTTCATTTTAAGCGGTTTAATAAAGAAAAAAGTGCTCTGACAGCTCTGTGATACACCAATGTCTGTGGTGCGTAGGGGCTTACATCTGGGATCATGTATGTGTTCTCTACATGTGTTAAAATAGACACACATGACAATATAGGGTTGTGCATATAGCCAGCCGTTGTAGATCATCTCTGGACTCGGGAGCCAGGAGAGGTGGTTCACCCTCTCCTTTGCCCCTCTCCTGCCCTGGGATAATGCCTCAATGGGTCAGTGCTGCACCGTCTGCCTTGGAGGAAGCTGCTGTGGACTGCCCTGGGGCTTGGAGACAGCAGCTGGAAAACATCACGCACATAGACTGGCCACTCTTCAGAGGTTTCAGGAGAAATGGATTCAATAATGCAGAGTTTTTACTGTTGGTTTTTTAAAAAAGCAAGCTATAAAGGCAGTAGATGAAACTATGAGAAGGTATCAAAGAAAGACAGCAAATGACAACACACCCTTCCTGCAAACCTTGCATCCATTCTCCCAGTTCTTCTAGTAGGATTTTTATTTTCTCCAGTCGTTCCTCTGTGCAATGCTGCTCAGTTCAATTTCTCACAGCCCTATTAGTTTTGTCAGCAGGGCTTTTAACCTCTGTTTTTTTTGTAACCACGAGTCCCAGATCATCAGGCAAAATGCGGATGCACATAAAGACCAGCCTGCGAAGCTCTGTCTCCATGGCAAAGCAACCATTAATTCAGTGTGGCCAGTAGTTTTTGGAATGGGTCTCAGATATCAATGTATGGGTTACTACCACAGTTAGTTACACACTCCTAAGTGTTTTAGTAAATGGATAACGATATAGAAACGTTTTAGGTTTCCTTCTTCGTTTCCCTCTCTTCTTGTGTTCTTTAACTTATATGACAGCAAATAATAGATACCTCTAAAACTACTACCATAAACATTTGTTAAAGCTTATTTTTATTTTTATTTTTTTATTTCCAGTGGGACAGTCCAAAAACTGTTTCTGGGAAACTGTCCCAGTCAGTGGCGGCATTGGGCTGACCTCTGTAGCTCCAGAACTCAGAAACACTGCATTACTGGTTAGTTCGTTTTGGAAGTATCTCAGGAGAGAGTAAAGGAGGGTGTTTGGTGGGCACATCCATATGTACACCTCTGTAACCAAGCATCTGTGACTTGCTGAATCCTTGTTTAATGTGGGCTGTGTCTTCAGTAAGTCTAATCATGAAAAAGGTACTGAGTTTTCATGAAGACCAGCTCAGACTTTCATGAAGACACCTCAGACCAGCTGAGTTAGAAGACCAAGTACCTGCTTAAATTCTTCATTTTTCTTTTTCTTCCTAATTTTTCCTCATATCTTAATAGTATTTTGTATAACATTAAGTATTGGGATCTGCAGTGACTACTTCTTTTTTATGTTCATTTCTAAAGAATGATGACCAGTCAGATTTTTTAATATTTATAAACAGGATGATCCTTGGAAAGCACTACAGCTATAAATTGTATGCTTTATATAGTAATGCCAGGACAGGTAGATGAAAACATATGGTGTTTTTAATTTCCCTAACAGACATAGCAGTTTCCTCAACTTGGTCCAGAATCAGTGTAAACTATTTTTCTGAAAGAACTGCATTTTGCAGCTAATCGAAGTGGTTGGTTACCACACAATTATTTCCTAAATGGAAAAATGCAAATTATCATGAATATTCACATAAGACTGAGAGCCATTAAAGACCCCTTTGTTCTACAAATAGAACAGGGCTGACTTGTTGAATAAGTTCTTCCTGAAAAGTAGTTTTTTTTATGGATGTGAGAGGCCAGAAATGATATACATACTTTAAGAAAAGGGGCAGTCCCTTATGCCTTGAAGGAGAGCAATGAAACAGAACCATGAGATCAAACTAATTTTCTGCCTCGATTTTCAGGATTGCTGTTCTTTATCATTTTCAAAAGAAGAATCAAATCCCCAAATGAACTTGCATAAAATTGCTTGTTCTTTTCAGCTTGATGGACTAGTTATTTTTAGTCAGGTTTAGTCACTGGAAACAAGCTTTCCTTTTTTTTTCTTTTTAGGAGCAATAGAGCTTGCACAGATCTTAAGGGTTTTTACACCACTTTGGAAGTGCAGAAAAAACACAGCATTTCTGATGCTTTCAAAATATCTTTAATGCTTTTAAGAAAAACTCAAGAAAACCTCTTCAAGAGACACTGTTCTATCTGTAAGAATATTAACACTTCTATTTTAGCAGTTACTGATTTTTTATTTATTTTTTGGGGGCTATTTTATCTAAAACCCAGTACTTTAATACACTGCAAGACAGACTAGTTCATTTTTATTGTATGTCAGTACCTATCAGCTTTAGCATATGTAAGAAAAACTCCTCTAAATGTTTTTGTTGTTCTTGTTTCTTTGTTTTCCAATAAGGCTTTTAATGGTTAATGATGTTCCTAACAGCTTTTTCGTCTTTTGTAGAAAGTTTATTCCCTTCAGTAATGTATTGCAGAAAGACAATGAAGAAGTATATTATGCACTAAGTAACTTTTTATATAGGAGAGACTCTCCCTCATACTGCTAACATGCTCAGGCTACAATGCATGAAGTTCCTAATTCACATATAACTTCCAGCCATTCTAGAAGGTTTGATCACAAGAACGCTGATCACACATCTGGAAGCATGCTCAATGAAGCAAATGCTTCCACTTTTCTCCAAAGTGAAGTCAATAAAGGAAAAAAGGAAAGAAAAAAAAAAAAGTGCATCATGAAGTTATGAGAAAGACTGTGCTAATGTAACTGATGGAGAATCTGATTCATTTTCAGGCTTATTTTTGCTCTCTGGAGAAATTGAGCCCCAAGCCTTTGATTTCCGTACACAGTTCAGGAAAGAGAAATTTTGGGGGGTATGTATACACACATAGGTGTGTTTATGTGTATATTCATATATGTGTGTATATATACACATGTATATTTGTACTTTAATACGTAAACACACATTTCAACAAGAGACCGAGGGATGCACAGGTCATAATGCTCAGAGTAGTTCTATGGTGGGGGCTGCAAAAATGAGCTGTTTGGGCTGATAACTCGCATATCAAACAGAGTATGTATGCAGCCTAATGCTATAGGGGTGGGCTTCTCTGAACCATGACTCAACAAATAAGCATTGCACAGATATCTGTTATATCCTGCCCCACAAATTTTCCTTCTTCTTTTGTATTTTATTTCACTGAGTAAATTTACTCACAGGGGCTTAAGCACCAGCACCTGAGGTTTGTTCTTCTTTCACACAGGCAGGCTGAAAGTGCAGCCTTTGTCTCATTATATGGCTTTTATGACTTGGAAAATGGATATTGCAATCTCAATGTGCAACTGATGCATGGTGCACAGATGCAGTGCCTTGGAAAGCATTTGCATTGACTATCATGATGTTTTCCTAATTAGATGCCTCTGAATGCAGCTCTATTTCCAGCACGGTTTTTACGTCGAACTGCACACAAATCCAGTTCAACTGGCAGTTTAGCTTACCCAAATGCCATCAACAGAAGTTAGCTGAAATAAATTAAAGAGGCAGTAATGTGCCTGTAGCATTAACATTAGCATTTCATGGCCTTTAGCTAGCTCAGGCAATAAATAGACTTGATTCGTGAAAAGTTTCCTGCTTATGCAGACAGAAGGGTCTGATCACTGCAGGCTGATTTCTGCGTCTCATCAGGCATCAGCACTCAGCCTTTTTGATGGGTTTTGGAGTATCTTGACCGTGGTCATAATGTATCTTGCTCTCCAAGAGAGGGTTAAAGGAGAGAAGGAAAGCAAGGAAAGGTAAAATGGAGGATGGACCCCAAAGAAACCATGCTTCCCACTGAGCTGATGGAGCAAGCAGTTCAATAGCGGTGGCCATAGCAGTGCTCCCTCCTAGTTACTGATTGGAGTGACTGAGGATTGCTGATTGAAAACTAGCCAGCACGGGCTGTGATTAAAGGTTTTTCCCTCCAGTCACCCTTCAACAGACAGATGATGTGAAACACAAGCCGTAAAGAGAATGAGAGGATATCTGTTCAGATTTCTGGGGAAATTCAGAAGAGGTACCTACATTTTCTCATGCCATCCTACTCTTTTCACCACTGCTGGATGCAAAAATGCTTTTAAGTACCTGAAGCCGCAAATATAAAATACAGCATGATTTTAACTGCTGCCTCCAGCTATTTTCCTAGAGCCACAGACAGGCAGGGAGTTAAATGGTCATACTGTCAGAAGAGCTGAGCACTCAGCAGCCCTGCCTGCTGAAGACTATTTGGAGCTGATTTAAAGTGGCTCTTCTAGAAATGATCCATCATGGCAAGAAGTGTGATTTTGCACAGCAGTTAACACCATGGCTTTATCAAGTAGTCGAACAGAAAGGGACAGTGAGCCAGGCAGCAGGCACAACTGATGGAGGAACACAGTGGTAGAACAAAACGGTGCCAGAAACTGGGCTGAGATGGGGTCTGCTGAGGGAACAGGAGAGGGAGCAAAAGAAAAAATTCTTACCTTTGTGGGGGTCCAAACTGTATTGAGTTATTGTTTTATTTTTTATTTTTCTTTTCAGAAATATGAATTGTTTCAAGTATTGGGACTGAAGAAGTATTGTGTTGGGATAAAGTCTCAAAATGGAGTTGTTTAAAGAGGTGAATTATGTGCTCCCTCAGCAATTGTTTATAGGAGTCCCTCACTAGAGTTAAGGAAGGGAGTGGCCTTCTGCCCAGGCTGAGGCAGACTTCCTTCCCTAAATTTGATTTCAAGTGAATGGGGACTAAGTTTGCCTCTGACAAGAAATCCTCTAGCAGAAGGGAGCAGGTAACAGTGGATGTGAATTTTATGGCACCCTATTGCCTGTGGGCTGCATGTTAGACAAACAAAAAAATTCCAAGGTGGGAAACTACTAGTCAAAAGAAGCTCCTAAAAGACAAAAAAAAAAAAAAAAAAAAAGAAGACACTTTTAAAACCTGAATTCTTCCCAGGAGCACCATATGCAGTGACTACACTGTATGCCAAAAGCTGGGTCTCCTTGAGAGGGAAGCAGGGTCCTTTGGGACCAAGCACGGCAGGAAGCAGGTGACAATTGCCATCCAAAACCCCCTGAATGGGGATTCCCTTGGATGATGCAGATAGAAAACCTGAAAACCTGCCAGAGAGGGTCTGGGACAAACCAGAGAGCAAGGTGAGAGCCACCACCACCTCCTGAGCATCTGAGCTGGGTGCCACACACAGCTTCATTTCTCCCAGACCATCTCTTTGAGAGCAAATCCTTATGTAGTATCATAGAAAAGTTTACATGTGTGCACCTTTACCACCAAAGGGTCTTCAGTTTTTGTCATCTATGTAATTTGTCTTCAGTCACAACAAGAACCACAACTCTAAATAAATAAATAAATTAAATAAATAAATAATAATAATTCTGTTCCAGAATGTTGCAGATTACCTAAATACATGCTAGCTTTACTCTGGCAGGCTGGGCTAGGTTTGCTCTGCTATTTTACCATAGCTTAGAGTTTGATGATCAGTTTATCCCATGATTTTTTTCCAGGCAATAAATACTGGCTATATGTGGCAAAGCATCTGGAGCCTTTCGTTAGCCCAACACACGAATGAAGCAGAATAGTCAGCAAGACCATTGAGGCTAGGTTTGAGGCTAGGTTTGATTTATGTCAGTTGTTCAAATTACAACCTTTTGTGCACTGTGTGTGTAAAAGTAACGCAGTAGTAATGATCCATCAGTGAGGCAAACTGCACCTTCAAAAAGAAGAAAAGGCATTGCACTTTTTGCACTGAGTACATAAATGATGTTGCATGGCTGAGGAGAGAATGGCCACGTGGCTGAGGACAGCTTCAGTGTAAGACATTTCCAGTTCCTTGACATGGTACCGAACTACAGTGGCAGATCACAAGGCAACTGCAGAGGAGTTTATCTGTATATGTGTGGCCTGTGAGAAGTATACTCTGTGAGAACAACAGTTTAAAAACTCTTTTTCTTGTTTGGAAATGTGGAAATACAGAAGATAATATGACTGCTTAGAGCATAAAAACATAGCATGGAATATTCTGTGCTCACTCTTATCAATAATTTGACGAGGACAGAAGGTTGTTTTCCAGGATTTTTCACCCTGTACAAAGACAGATCTTGATAACAAGCACATTTCATGCATTATCAGCAATGTATTAGCGCCTTTTTCAGCTGAAGAAGTAAGTTAAGATTTATTGAAAAGAGTGGTATTTGTTTTTCTGTGGCCACTCAAGCTAAAGCAATATCAAAATGTTTCTGAGCTTTATCTCTTGGTATGCAATTAGCTGAAAGGAAACATGTCTGCATAATTATTTCCAAGACTGAGGTCAATCATTAGCAATGTTTGTAAATATAAACAGTATGCTACCATAAAACTGCCCTTAAAACTGTTTGACAGTGTATCATGATGTGCAGCTGGTAACACTGAAGTTAACTTTGGAAGAAACCAATCTACTTTCAACCTTAGCACATACACTGCAGCAATAGCAAACCATGCTCTCACTAAGACATCATTTGATCTTTAAAGCCTATAGGACAGGAGGGTTTGGTCACATTTCCGTACCTAGCAGCAGACTGTTCATGTCAGCCTCGGCCACGGGGAATTTTTGAGAATACTCAGCTCTGCACAGGAAAGCATAAAGAAACCTGAAATATTCTGGAGATATTAAAAATTACTTTCCTATATTAATTTATATTTGCTAAATTGTAATTCTTAAGTCTCCTGAAGATGGTGAGATGGAGAAAGATGAGCACAGCTTTTTAATACAAAATCTCTGAGAAACTATGACAAAATTAGAACAATCTCATCCTGCATCTGCTGAGGTTTTACAAAACATATTAACTTAAGAGTAAATTACAACAAAGAACAGATGACAGATTACTTGCTCATAAAAATAACTCCTCTTAAATAAAATGCAAAATTATTGAATTCACAGCTGCACATTTGTTCTTAAGTAATTGAATTCAAATTCTGATTTCTGAGAGGAAAATTTTTATTCACTGAATGAACTACATTTTCTGGAGAAAGAGAAAATGTGACTTTGGAAACTAGACGAGCAAAAGAGGGAAACTTCTGATTGACTTGTGTTTGTACAATGTATAACGTGAACTGAAATATTAAGTAAAATGTGGGGCGGGGGGGGGGGAGGTTGTCAGTAGCCCAGTATTAGAAACGGTCCTGTTCTATTTTTAAACACTTTTATTTTTCAAAATTCTAGCTTAACTCTCATGCTTAATAGTAATGGCATTTATCGTGTAAATTCCTAACTCAAATATATTAGCAGAAAGGCGACCTTGCCAGATTGCAGAAATATGCTAAACATTAAATCCTGTAAGGCTTATGTCTCACTCACACATGCAAAGAAGTTTCAAATGATTATGAAATACAACATGTATTATGATTCTATTGAACTTGCATAATATTTTAAAATAAGAAATTGAAGTTTATAATAGCTGAATTTTACATGTCACAGTCATAGAAAAATTCAGGAGAAAAACACCCCAGGATGCTAAGGGAAACATACTTCTCTAAACGATCCCTTATTTTTCATGTTGTCCCTTACTTTCACCCAGGAAAGGCAGGAGCTGTCTTACCAAAGACCTCTGTCACTCATTTCTCTTTAGTCAGACACCAAGGCAAACGGATCAGCCACCAGTTCCTCTCACTACTCCTCTCCAGGAATTCAATTAGAGAAAACGACTGCCTGGTGAATATGCTTCCCATTAGCTTCCCCTGGACCTTGAGCTCAGATTCATTTGTAAAGCAGAAATAACCCACTCAGGAGGGTTCTTAAAAGAGTAATTTCTTTTAAAGGTCACGCGTGCACTTTTGAAAGAACTGAACTGCGCAGGAGGAATTATTAGAGCTATTACGTGAAATGCAGGTTTTGTGGGCATCAAAACATCAAATCTAAATGCTTTTGTCTTTCAGAGTTTTTAAAATGTACATGTTTGCACCTATATGGACAATAGATATAGCTAAACGCAGCAGCTGCATATGATAGGCAGAAACTCACCTCGTACCTAAATATCTCATATCCAGCATGTTTTCAAACTGGCCACTTGTCCACAAAAGAGAGCTAAAGATAACTTGTTCTCTAACTGACAATTTAGTTAGTGACCTTGACTAGACAGCCCTGAAAGGCCTGAAGTTAAATGCCACAGCTAAGGAAAGGTTTTCTCCCTGGCTTTCTCCTCAATCTGACTTCACTAAATGTAACAGTTTCAAGACAAAAGGTGATGGCTAGAGCCCAGCACCCAGAAGAAATCCCATCTGGTTCAATTGTTCCATTACTGAAATCCAAAGACAGTCATCCATCAGCTCGTTGACAAAATTTGAAAAGGTGGCTCCTCTAAGTGATACGCGATTTTTCCAGGACAAATAATGCCTTTACGTGACACTGTAAACTGCAGGGGGGGAAATAAAAAAGAAAAAAGAATTTTTAAACCCAGAGACCAGGACTAGCATCTTATTTTAGCAATACAGCTGTTACCAAGGCAAGAAGCACTACGCTTTTCTGAAACTTCAGCTGAATGATGCAAAGCAGCTCGTGTTGCATTGAGTGGGAATACGGCTATTTTCCTGAAAAGGGTATTTAAAAAGAAATCTCTCTTAGATCAATTAATTTGTTTGATTGTATGTAGGTGTGGAACAGATTTCTCTCAAGTATTTGGTCACAGAAGCAGTGTTGGGCTGTAGCAATGAGCTCCTTTTCTTTCCTCCTTTTCAGGCCAGAGGAAAAAATAATCTGTGAGAATTATCCATTTCCCACTGAAGGTTTCCTACTGATATTTGACTTTAGAACAAAAGTCCCTAAAATGCTATGAAATGAAGTCATAAAATTCCTGGGTTATATAACAGCCTCTTCTCACTAAAAGTGATGCCTTTAGTACCATTCTCTTTTTCCTCATTTTTTCCAATTTACGTGAAAACTGGTTTGGAAGCAGTCTGTCTTCAGCACCTGGCTTCTGTTGCTGAGGGATTTATTAGATGGATTTCCAAGTCTCCATTAACTGTGACTTTCTAGTTTATTAACTATTTACATTTGGTGTCACATAAGCATGTCTAACATAAGCACTCCTGAAGTAAATGTAGGTGATATATAAATAATGAAGGAGTAGTGAATTGGATCAGCTTTGTCTGGAAATGGGATAAACTCTTCACTACCTCAGGCAGGAGCTCTTTCTAAAGGACCAAACCAAGGTGAGTTTCTCGCTGGAGAAAGAGGCTGGATACTTTCAAGGTTGTGTTGGAAGAAAAATTACTGCAGCCACAGAAATGTGTGTCAGGACCTCAATAGGCAATGGGTCAGCTTGGTTTGCCCCCCAGGAACAGGAATTTCAGTGCCAGGAAAAGGTTGTATCCCCCCAGACTGCCACACTGAAGCTCGGCTGGACCAAACAGATGTGTCCCATTCAACTGCAGAAGCCCAGAAGTACACGTTCCTCAGCCAAGCTCAGCCTTGGGGATGGATGCGGTCAATCAAGGGAGGTGGTAGCACAGGGCGCCTTTTGGCACCCTGTGTTTCAGCTGTCACAGTTCAACAGCAGCAGCACATAAGAGCCCTCTCCTCTACGGGAAAGAAGGACTGGTTGTGAGGGATCATCTCACCCCCTGACCACACACACACAGGCCTATCTGATCTTCTTGAAAGCTTCCTTGCAATATATATATATATATGTAGATATGTGTGTATATATATATGTACATTTATATATAGAGAGAGAGCTTGCTAATATATATATATTATTTTTGGAAGTCCCATTCCATTACTACCATATTATGTGAAATATCAAAAAAGAGGAATCTGAAGCAGGCTAATTTCCAGATGGGCAATGAAAATTTAAAATAAATAAATAAATAAATAATGGACAGAATGAATTGGGGGTATCTACATGGAAGGTGATGGCCAATGCATGGCTTACCACAGCAGGCTTAGAGCTCTTTACTCATCAGTACTGTCAGAGCCATTTCTAATACAGCAGAGACAGCAGCAAGGAGATGAGAGGAGCACATTTACAGGCATGAGGATTACCAGGCTGTTGTACTCTTCCCCGATGAATGCACTTGCCTCGCATCCATCTTGCACTTTGCAACCCCAGAATGATGTGCTTAGTAGCTGTACCTCAGCAACGCTATTTGCACCTGCCAGGAACTACAGGCAGTACTGCTCTGGTTGTGCTCAGTGCACATTTTCAAGATTTCTTTGAATCTGCACAAACTGCAGAATCAGGGTTCTGTCTGTGACTGGATGATTTCTGGAGCCGGGCATCTTGTCCTAGATAGGATCCACTGACCTGTGCTACAAATGCTTTGATCGAGCTCTGCCTGGCCTCACAAGCTGGGAGCTTTCATGGCAAGGAGCAGACCTGAGATTAATTCAAAGAGTAGTGAGGAAAATACCTGTTCTACAATACTAGTTCTTTCTCAGACGTTTCCTTGCAGGTAAATCTTACACAACTGCTAGCAGAAACAGATACATAACAAGAGAAAAATTGTCTGTTTTCATTTTCAATGCAACAGATGTATCAAGAAAGCAATCAGATGGCACTGCAGCTATGTTTATAAATGGATGGCTAACAACTGGAAGCTGGCGCAAATTAAGTCAGATTGATTTTGTTCTAGGTGAGAGCTTGCTAATAACACTGAAAGGCACTATGAAGAGAGGTGCTGTTCACCCTGGTTGGCAGAATCCTCATCCAACATGAAATTGTTGCAGCTGAATATAGCACATTTACCCAGTCTGTGAAAGATTTTCAAAAGCACACAGGAGATTAAAGTGCATAAGTGTCAATGCCTTCAAGTGGTACTTGCTTTTGTGAATTTAATCCCGAGACTACAGTAAATATAATGAGACACACACACACACAAAGAGGGGAAAAAAAAAAAAAAAGAAAAAAAAGAAAAAAAAACAGTCTGAATTGCTATCTAGCTTTACATAAGTTTGACAAATCTTGCTTTTGTTTTAATCTGACTGATGCTGTAAGAAGAAAACAGACAAAAACCCCTGCTTTTTCACATATTATCAAACTGGAAAATAACATTCAGAATAATATTTAGCTTGATAGGGTCACTGATGCAAGTATTCTTAAATACTAAACGAAAACAGCAGGTAGAAATCAACAGGTTATTTTCTGTCTGAGAAGAGGCAAGAGAAGGGAGCTAACTGACCTAGACTAATCATCTCACCTAATGAATACCACTGCTGACACCATATGAAAATGGATTCGTAAGAGGGAATAGCGTAGCCTAAAGCATGCAAACAAAAGTAAACTTCTAACACTGATTTGCATCAGAGTCCTTGGCCTATTTTCTAAAAATAATAATGTTGACTCCAGCAACCCAATCAAGCGTTATCGGTAGTGTATCAACAGAAAAGCTATTCATCTGAGAGTGTTTTAGCAAGAAACAGCAGGAAAATCTAGAGGGAATGAAATCTGGTTGCTAGTACAGAGAAAACGCAACACAAATGCATGACTGTTCATGCCACAATAGTTCAGGCACTCCCTGAAATTTTCGCAATAGCTGAGAAATCATATTTCTGTGTAAATGCGTCTCCGTTGGCCATGTGGTTTTGTATTTTGAGGTACAAAACATTTTTCAGTGGCATTTTGCAAGCATTAAATTTGTCACCTGTGCATTGTCAGCTATTTCCAAGGCAGAGAGTCAGGACTCTCCAGAACTGGCAAGCAGGCTGCTGCTCGGCAGTGACAGGAATTGCAAAGGGCATTGTGTTATGTCTTCAAGGTTTTCTGATGAATATGCATTTAAATGAAGCAATCTGTTCCCCACACACGCACACTTTGCGGCCTGTTTTGTTATCATTCAGGAACACGATACACCTCACCAAAGCTGCCACCCTAGGGAGGCTGAGGAACCCTGGCTGGTGGGACACATCTGCACATGGGCTGCCCACCCATGCCTGCGAGCATGAGGGCAAGAAGGGGCTGTGGGTACTCTGAGTTTTAGGGGATATTCAGTACATGGAGTGACGAATTTTGAGGTGATAACTCTCAGTACCAGCTGCATGGAAGCAGATCCAGCTCCAAGGTTATGCCTCACCTTTATGTGCCTGCACATACTCCCTTGTGCTGCAGTCCCCTTGTGCAGCCCAGCCCCCTGCTTCATGCCACTGGCCTGCTTGTGCAGCATGGTGGCAAACGATGCAACTAAAACTCAAGGGCAGACATAGTCTAAGTGTAAGTCACGCTGGTGCACACAGGGCTGTTCTCCTGTTTTCCTGTGTACCAGCTGCACATTTATGCTACGTTTGAGCTAGAGCTCTGACTGTGCGTTGGCACTGAAGGAATGCTGTGCAGATGAAAAAAGGGATGTTCAGCATTTTGTGTTTGTTTCATCAAAATCTGCTTCTGTGCAGGCAAAAAGAGAATTTGCCTTCTCACTGGATGCCTTCAGGATTTCCGTTACTCTTTTATTCTCTTTCTTTTTTCTTTGTTGCCAGCCCTAACCTTGAAGCTTTGGCAGATATAAACTATAAATACTATTGAAAATTACTCATTTAAATTAGTCTTATTGAATACAAAGCTTGCAGGATTTCAATTGCAAAGCACAGCACAGAATTGGGATAAGGGACTTTCAGTTCAGAAGAGGGGCACTAACTCACGTACAATTGTAAGAATGGAGCAAATGTAGGTACCTCTGTAATACCAAGAGAAAAATAAATTAATGAAAAAGCATCTCTTTAACTAGGAAAAGACAATTTACTTCTTTTGTGTAAAAGTATATAGAATATGATACTTAATGCATGTTTTTTCCTTGTAAGCATCCACACAGTGACACTGGAAAAGCAGAAAAAGAGGAGTTAATCATCCATCTTTTTGCTATGCAGTAGATGTCAATAAACTGGACTTTGTGTTCCATTCTATTAAAATCCCAGTGTCCCAGGCAATAACCCATCTTTCAATAAACACAGGTCTAATGTCCATTGAGATGTGAGCTAATGCAGAGTAGAAAATGACTTCTCTGTTTACCTACTTCCAAATTGTATTTTATCCCTTTTCATTTACTAGATAAAAACTATTGATTGCCTTAACTTATCCATTATAAAGAAAAAGCCTCTATGGTCAGGGGAATACTGACAGCAGAAGAATTCTAGTGGGGAAAAAAATTGCCTTTCCCTCTTAAACAATGATTTTAATTTCTCTAAATACAATGCCTTCCAATTCACTTTTTAAATCCCAGATCCAAGAGATGTTTCACAGATTCTCCAGAGACTGTAGGTACCATATGTCAGAGGAAAGTTTAGAGGGCAAACTGCAAGATGTCTGATCAAACACTGAGATTTTTATTTTTAACTCTAAGACAAAATTCACACAGCACAGCTGTGATCCCTAAAGCCTGCCAATTGTCTTGCATAACTTGAACACATTGCAATGCCTCAGCACTTGTGACGTTGCCCAGGTATCCCCTAAAGACAACACTGCATTGTTTAGTTTTACATAACTGAATGGGAAATATCTAAGTAATTCATCATATGAGAAAAAGAGTGAGTGGGGAATGAAATACTCCAGCTCTTTGTCAGGTAACCACCTCCTTTCCCTGCCATTGTTCCCCCTCCACCCACCTTTTCTGCTGTAATTCTCTACCTACACCTTCCACCTCCTCCTTAACGCACTGTCGTTATATATGCCCCTTCCACCTTTCCCACAGGAGCTCACTTTCCACTATAGCAAAGCCCTTTGCTCACCATGCTTTGCTGGTGTCTCCCAACAGAGTGTCCACTTCTTCCTCTTCCCCAGACGCCGTAGCCCAAGAAGCAGTGATTGCTGTTGGGTCCACTCTGGACTTAAAGGAAATGTGTTGACTCCACAGCCTTGTGGCTGCCCAACCAAAAGGTCTAGTGGTGGTGCTTATTTTTGAGCTGCCTGGTGTTTTGCCAATGAGGTTTGCCTGTTTGGGTTAGCCTAATTCTAGCCAGGGAGACAGATGTATGCTCCCATCAGCTACCAAATTACCCTCCAAGATAGCGCTGCGTCAAGGCTGTGCAGGACTGGAATGAGTTTTGTGATGAATTTTTGGGACAAAAATCTTTGTGATGAAATTTTTGGGATGAATTATCTGATTATCCAAGATAAAACAAAACCCAATGCCATATTCCTACAAAGGTGACGCATGTACCTCCATATGGCATTTAAGTGAGGACCAAGCACATTTCCCATGTCTGGCTTGTTGCCAGCAAGTGCTCTTGAGGACCACCAAGGTCCTTGGTGACAAAAGCAAACTATTTTATGCCATCAAGACAACTGAGCTTGGCCACACCAGGAGGAGGATTAAAGGTACAGCCATGCCACACACATAAATATTTCATTGTGGCTTGTGTGCATGGTTTGAGCCATTTCAATGCATTTGGGAGAAATACCACAGTGTTCTGCTGGTCTGTCCTGTGCTGTAATTATTATTATTATCATGATGTTTCATTATTGCCACTATACCGTGAAGGGTTTTTTTTTTGTTTTTTTTTTTTATATTTTTCGTTACTTTAAATATGGACGTGGCTCCCAAGTAAAAATGGCACTGGTTGAAAAGAAAAAAAGAGAAAAAAAGAGAAAAAAAAAAAACACAACAACAATAAACAGTGACATCATTTTGCCAAAAGCTGCAAAGTAAATTCAGAAAGTCACTATACTTTGTGCTCTTGATGAAGCCAATGTGTCATCCCCTCAAGCACCCTCTCTCTGTGTCACATTAGTCCTGAAGACTTCAGTGGGAATATTTATGGTGGAAACTACTACTGAATGTGAGTAATAGTATCAGCTTGGCCTTTGTGAAAGAACATTAAATCACAACGCACTGAGAAGGGGCAAGAGTTCTCAGGCTTATTTCAAGGGCTATATTTAGATATGCTTATTCAGACTTTTCTTGTCAAATAATTAGACATCACAAGTAAAGAAAAACTAGCTTGTGAGAATAAAATAGGAATTCATTAAAACCTTTCCTGAGCTTCCAAAAAATAAAGGTTGATTTGGAGATCACTGAAGCCTGCACCTGATTGTAATGATTTAATAATGGGGGAGGGGAAAGCATAAAAAAAGTCTGAACCAGTTACAATTCCAGCCTATTTTGCAGGCCAAAGATTTGAAGATAAAGACATTTACATGGATTTCTGTATCATCCCAGTATTGCAGAGGTGCAGTGGGACTATAAGGTTAAGAAAGGTGTTTTACAATCAGTATAGTCTCTTTTAAAAAATATATTTGTATAAAGAAAGGAAAAATCCTGACTAGACAGAGAGCTCAGAGAGGCTCCAGATTCCTGCGAAATTATGTTTAGACTATAAGCCAACAAAATAATATTGTCACGGAAAATACCAAAAGATGTAAATTTGTGGTAAGGGGATTGTCACTTAAAAAATAGTCAAGATGATTATTCTACTGTGCTTGACACTAGTTAAGTTTAATTTGGATGGCTACATTTCATTTCAGACACACAGATAAATTGTCAGTTCAAAGGAGAATAACAAAAATGATGAAAAGGTTTGGAAAAGAAGACCTACAAGATAAGGTTAGGGAAACTCAGTATAGGTGGTCTGGAACAAATGAAATGGCAGGAGGGAAGGTTTAGGTTAAATGCAAACAAACTTTATAGCTTTTAGAAAAGTTCAGCCATGGAACAAGCTGCCAAGGAAGGTTTTAGACTCACCATCACTAGAGATACTAAAAGGCAGGAGACCATCTGTCAGGGAGAGTTCAGGGATAATTAAAAAAGAAAAAAAAAAAAAAAGCGCTGTCACAATTTAGGAGTTGGGCTAAATAACCCATTCATGACTAGACTATAATGGACTAGAAGCGGCATGGGTACTCTTTTTAGGGTAATTTCCTAGATATTTTCACTGTGAAGATTGCCTTGATCATATAAACCAGCACAAGTCAATTCTGTTGATTTCAGATGGGGAAGGATATTTGCATTTGAGTATTTAGAGGGGATAGACATCTAAATGTTAATGTAACCATAGCAAGAACACACTCCTTTTTTTCCCCATCATGCTTTGCTTATGTGTATAGTGTGTACCTTAAAGCTGATATAGAAAAAAACAATAATTTATTCAGCTTAAGCCTGCAGTTTGTCATCTCTCTTAGTATTGCAAGAAAATAATGATTTTCGCATTTAAAAAGATTTCAGATCAGGTCAAAACTGGTCAGTAGTAAATGGTCAATAATGGATATAAAGCCATGACTGCTTTGCCATACTGTTATGGCACTGAGATGACACTGGAGTCTGAGCATCTCTTTTAGCCTCACAACAAACCACTGACTTTCAGGACACACCTTAGCAAGCTTCTCCATGCTGCAAGGCATCTGCTAGCTCGTGGGTTTTACGGACATTTTAAGCAACCTAGCCCAAGTGGCCTTCAGAGGTGATTCAGCTGAACCGCCGTGACTTTGTTTTGGAAGTTTCCACAGTCAGCTGCCAGGTCTAAAATGGGAGCTGGCAGGTAATAACTGAGGGTAGCAGAAGGCACCTAAGATACCACTCAGATGCAGAGGCCTCCGGTTCTGTCTAAATGAGAACACCACCACCTGGGGTGAGATGTGCACCACAGCCATGTCCCAGAAGTGGGCCATTATACAGCCTGGTTGAGTACCACTTCCTCCCTCCTCCACACATATTCCTCAAACTTTGTTTTTTGTGACCGAGAAACTGTGACACACTCCAGCTGGTCTTCTGAGGTAGATGAGCAGGGACCACAGCTGTAGGGATGGCTTCCATTCGTGCTTGGGAATGCCTCCACTATGCTGCATTTTTCCTCTGGATCCAATGGGACCAGTGTTTGGGAAACACTACGTGGCAGGTAAGATTCACTGGAGTACATACATACCTTCTGGCAGCAGCCAGCTTTGCTTCGAAGAGCCCTTGTTTCTTTGTAGTCCTGAAACAACCCAAATGCAAGGGCTCATTACGAGAGACTGCGCACTGTTCTGGTGCTGCGTTTTGGGAGCAGGGGATGTGTAACATGGACATGGAAACAACATCTATTCAGTGAACCGCCCCCAAGATTCTTGATTTTGAGGGTTCCCAGACTGTTGCCTTGCCACTGCAGGTCTGCAGTCAGTGCTAAGCCCAATGGCATGGCTGCGACAGAGTGTGTGGCACACTGGGGAGAAGCTGGCAGAGAGCAGCTTGCAGACTCAAATGAAACAATCAAACAACCAAAAAAAAAAATTACCTGAGCTGAATAAAAATCACCTTCAGGTAAGTCAGGGAGTTTCAGCAGACCTCTCTTATCAATCCTTTCCCAAATGCACTCCTCTTTTTCTCCAACAATTCCCTGCCTCCCTTCCCTCTCCATTTCATACTCCTGCAAATGGTTTCTCTGACATATTTGCACAGCTGCACGTGGCCATTGGTCTTTGGAACAATTTCAAGCAGGCTGTTGTACGAGCTGAAGTATTGCTCCTTGGCTGAAGCAGATTACTCAGCTGTGCTGACATCCACTCCAATAGGCAGGCCTGGCAGAAATGCTGCCCCACAGGGAACCCATCAGGGAACTCATCACACGCTCCCTGGACCTGCTTGGGGTGATCTTTGCAATCACTGGGGCACAAGACACAGCACCCACAACTCAGATGGGTTGCCCTC
The DNA here is from genome assembly GCF_964211835.1 of Anser anser. NCBI lineage: Eukaryota > Metazoa > Chordata > Aves > Anseriformes > Anatidae > Anser > Anser anser. The sequence goes on along the minus strand of NC_139720.1, from coordinate 115,897,912 downwards.
TTCCCGGAGTGTCTCTGCCCCGCAATGCAGACACAGAGGCTGGCCAAGGCTTGCTTTGATCCACACTGCATGCAGCTTGGGTGACTGAGGGCGCAGCAGCAAGGAAGGGGAGGTGAAGGCCACTTATTTATATAGGTCCTGTGACCTTCTGGTGGGCCGAAGGCCCATGGCCGGGCCGGGCAGGGCAGGGCTGTGGGGAGCTGGAGCATTAATCCTGCTGCAACCTCACTTGGGCAGAGGCAGACGGCCCTGGGGCCTTGCGTGATCTTGGGTCCTGGGCAGGTGGGAGAGCCCTGGGGTGGGCAGGGACAGGCTGGGCTAATGGTCTGATGTGATCTTTCTTTCCTCATGGGTCCTCTCAGCAAGCCTTCTGTAAAACTAGGAAGTGAGGAATGGGATTTTTCATGTAGAAAGGATTGATAACACAATTTGTCACCTTGCTTTTCATCCCTTTTTTTTCAGGGGATTTGTAAGGATATTGCACAACCCATGCTGTTGGAGTTCCAGTGGCAAAACCCCACTCCTGAGAGAGCTGGGCATACCATCGAACCCTTTTGCCGCCTGTTCCTTAACCAGTTATTTCACTGCAAGAGGACCTTATCAATTATTTCAAGACTCCCTAATTTCTTTAAGAGACCTTTTCTAAACTTTTTGAAAATCCAGATGCACCTGGGTTGTCATCAACCACCTCTCTGTTTACTCCATCAGCAACCACCAAAAGATTTGTGAATTACAACTGCTCTCAGGCCAGTGTTGCTCTATTATGGTTGTATGATGGCACACCATAGCTTCTGTAGAACCACCTAATAAAGACAGTTTTTATAAATCCACAAATCCTCCTAGAACTCTTCTTAAAATCTATTTGCCACTGCTTATTCCCCTAGAATTGAGATCAGTGTGAAGGGTTAAACAAGACAGCTTCTGTGTATCTGAGTTCCTATAGAAGATGTGGATGGATCCCACCCAGTCCCAGCAATCTGTTATTATTCGTCAGTTTACTCCAAACTCTCTCCTACTGACTTTTCAGTTTGACAATGAATTCCTCAGGTTGATGCATTATAAAAAAGACCCCTGTTGTGGGAACCTCTGCTGTGAGCGTTAATGCAAGATTAATTTCTACTTTCTGCGAGACCTCAGCTTGCCTGCATCCCCACAGTCCTTCAGTAGGCTACCAGTTTGAGGAGGGCTTGAAGAAAGTTTCATTTATAACTCTACGTTCAGCAAGCTGCAGGCTTCCCTTTCTGCATTTAATTTGTTAGAAATCACAATTTTTGCCTTTTTTTTTTTTTTTTTCCCTCATTTGGGCATTCTTGTTCTTTCTGATAGTGTTTCTTTCCTTCTAATAGTCTCCTTTGCTGTTTAGCTCTACAGGCTATTTTCATGGTCCAGGCAACAATGTGAACAAAGGATTTCTAATGCTCAGGCAATTGTTCTGATCATTCAACCGTAGGTTATTCTCTTTTGGGACAATCTGATAGGTAATTTGGAGCAGAAGCAGATGTGTCTGGGGAGGATGTAGGTGTACGTGGTGGGAGTGATAACCCTGTTTTCTGTAACACATACTGCTCTGAATAATCCTTCATGTTACCTAGAGGAACTCATGGGATTTCAGCGAAGATATCCACCTAATTTAAATCTTGCTTTTCATGACTTGGTTACTGCCATCTATGTAGTGCCAGTTAAATAGAGAGCTTGTTGAGTGTTTGGTAGTTAAAGACCCAAATTAATGCCTGGAATGTGTAAATGTCCTCTTTTTCCCATCTTAGTGGAGCTCCTGGTTGAATCGAACTCCTTTCCTCACCTCAGTAACACCCAGAGAGGTCTTTGAAAAGTATGATTTAGTGACAAGAAAGGAAATTAAAAACTGCCACCTTCAATATGCACAAAGGATGAAAAGCAAGACTTGGGAGCAAGAAAGCTCTCCTCTTTTGGAAAGATGAGCTGAATCTGTGATGCAAACATTTTATAAAAAGGGAATTGTCTGGCAAGGGCAGCCACAATTAATATGAATATCATGCCAGTTGACTATTTCCTCATTATGTTTCACTGTATATTAAGACTGTATTTGTAAGATGTGCTCTGAACTTCACATTAAAGAATAGCCCTGCTGCTGAAAGAGCCATACTTCATTTACTAACAGCCCTTGTTGCTGTGCTTCAGTAATGTAATTGTTTTCATTGTGTCCCAGCCATATGATTATTCCTGTTGTGTAGGAAATTTAAGTCCAAGGAATGTCAGATCAAATATAAAAGCCTAGTGCTTACCCATACTTTTTATTCAATTAAGTAGCCATTACAGAGCTCATGCTATTTCACATGACATAATGCAGAACGCAAATGTAGTCCTTTATTACAGACATATGTTCATTTAAACAAAATGGCACCAACACAATCCAAACCCATTACAATTTTTAAATTATTACACTGAGGTGATTATTAGATGGTGAGCAGTCTGTGAAAGGTAAGTGGAGAATCTGTAGCCTCCAGAAACTACACTTAGAGCACAGCAGCAGTGTTGTTAGAGATTTATTTGTGAAATTCATAAATGCAGAGCAACAGCGATGCTAAAATATGCTCCTGGAGTGGCAGCACTCAGTTGCAGCTTGGAGAATGCTGACTTCACAGGTGTTGTGCAGTGAGTCAGGCATATGGCCAGGGTCTGACAGACAGAGGTGCCTAAGGCAGGGTCTGGGCAGCACTTAGGGTCTTATCCCTGAACAAAGATTTTAAAAGTCCTGTCCATTCCTGCCCCATTTTGCTGTGTGTATTAAATACCTCACATGCTCTCTCTGCATATTGCTTCTGCACTGCTCACAGGATCCATCAGGCTTCCTCTGCCCAGTATTTCTGAGGGGACCCCCTACCCAGCACGGTACCAGAGTTCCTAACACTGACCATCACATTTTGACTTCTCACTAAATTGTTGCCCAGCACCGTAAGTGCCTTAACCTGTGTAAATCTGAGGGCCTTCCCTCCGCAATCTTGCAGTCTGGCTTTCACTCACAGCTCTGCACCTTGTCAGTATCGCTGCTATGGGGGGTTCTCATAGGAAGCGATCGCCACCAGCATGAGATATTTCCTTTCCCTCTATGCCCACCCCTTACTGGTAGCTTCCAATTTATATGAGAGGCCTGACGATCTGTCCTGGTGATCAGAATATGCCTGTGGGAGGTGGGAGAGGAGGAAATGAATGCCTCTAGACAGCTGGGAATTATACCTAAACCTCTCACACTTGAAGCAATCTCAACTTCAGGCTGTTCAGTTAAGGGTAGGCAGGCTGCCACTGCTCAGCCAGTATGCCTGCCTCCACCAGCCTAGAGGTGAGGCTCATGCTGCTATCTTGAAGAACTGCTATAACCTCCAGTCCTTTAGAAAACATGTCTGTCTCTGATTTCCCCAGGGATGAAGATGCCTATTGGAACCCCTAAGCCTGCTGATGAAGCCGAGGATGGGATTTTTGACGTATCTGTGCAGTGCATGCCCAAGTTGCTCCATCTAAATAGCTCCCTTTTCTGAGTACCAGCTACTTTTAAAATCTTTTCTGAACCTTCCCTGTGCACTATATAGGCAGCTAATTCCTGATCACGTCTGAAGCCAGGCAAGATCCTTACATAGGTTCAGTCTGGAATTGGTCTGTTGCTCTTTTGCAGCAGGGAGAAAATTGAAATTGTTGTGGCTGTTTTCTATTAATCAGAAACTGGGCTAACATAGTGATAGAGTAAGGGGCTCATACAAAATCACTTTAAATTACAAATAGCATAGATAGAGACAGGGAGTCTTATGATTTACTCATCAAATACTGAAAATAATACGAAAAGACAGAGATAGCATAGAAATAATTACTGAGTATGTAGAGGGTAAACAGCTGCATCAAAAACAGTTTAGAGGAGCAGTTTGTATTTTTACTAATAGTGTAAAAAAAAAAAAAAAAAAAAAAAAAAAAAGCCTTCCAAAGCTTTCTGGAATTGGATTTTGCTTTTTGTATTTTGCTTATTTTTTTTCTCCATAAGTCAATGCGCATCCAAGCTGGGCAATTTGAACATCATCATCCAAAGAGGGAGGAAAATGACAATTTCCTCACTTAAGCCACGTTATTGACATAATTGCAAGACAAAAATAAAAGCTTATGGCTTCCCACACCTCTTCTCTTCGTGCCAGCTTCTGTCTGCAACTTTTTACTTTAAGCTCATTACAGGAAAGTAATTTTAGTGTCACATTTGGCTGGCAGCAGGAATTCTCCAAATGAGGTAAGCACAGCTGAGGCACGTGCTCTCGTCCCTCAGCAAAAGCCTTGTAACATACGGTGCTGTTATGTCTCCAAGCTTTAAGTGAAGAGGAAAATAGGCATCTGGGCCGGGTTCATCTGTAACACCGTGCTTGCTGGATTAATGTGAAAAGACAGATGAAGGCAGACACTTTAATTACTTCACCCTAACTTTTTATTACAACATCAAGTAAAATGGTGAGTTACAGAGTATAATGGGTGTGAAACACCTGGGATGAAGTCACACACAAGCTCATGGTTTGTTATCTGCCAATGGGGTTTTAAATATTGATCATTTCTGTACATGCATCTTTGTGTTATTTCTGATTTTCTTGATAAACCATTTCAGGATTACTTTGATTTAAGCTGTGAGGTAGCTACTAGGACTGGGACCCCGCTTTTTTCTTCTGGAATTTCCTGAACTGGGACTGTATCGCCACGGCCGCCCGCTCTGTCTCTGGTGCGTCCATGTCTATGTCAAATTCTTCTTGAACCTTCTTCTGTCCATCTGCCCAAGGAAAGCAAAACAAAACATCAATATATTTTTCAAATAGAGATAATCACTGGACAGCACATGTGAAAAACCCTGTCCCTCTCTCCTTCACAAACATAGACATGATGACGGGGAGTATATTCAGAAAAACGCTAGGACCAGTTTCGGCAAACATAGCTTATCAAATCCTCCTCTCTCCCCCAAATAGCAGCGTCTCTGACTGCCTGTTTATAGTTAGGCACTGAGGAGTGACATCCAAGCAGTGCTCTGCTCAGCAGTTACCGAGCATCACCCTGACATCTGAGGAAGTCCTTCTCTGCCGGGCTAATTAACAGTGGGGGGCTGAGGGACCCTTCTGTGCCTCTAGCAGGCAGAAGTTACTCACTTCCCCATCTTTACTTCAGAACAAAAGCACATTAAAATATTCTACACTACTGATAAAGACCCTATTCCTATTCCATCTCCGGTGTTAGAGGAAGAGAGATTACTTCCTAAGGCTAATTTCCATCCTTTTCACTTGTTTCCTGCCTCATCCCTTTCAGCACGTAACGCTCTTCCCCTCTAAATCATTTATGTTCAATCTCTCTTTCTGCCACTGTGCTGCTCCCCTTCACTTCTCTCCAGGCTCTGTTATTGCCTTTTAGCCTTGATCCTTGGCTCCTTGCCTTCTTTTATTCCCAGTCCTCAGCGTCTTGTTCGATTGCATTCAATCTCCAAATGGACAGCCCAGCTGACTTTGCTGAATTTTGTTTCATCCACCTATGTGTTAAAAGTGCAGCTGTGGGAAAACTCCTGCCCTCATTGCAGAGATAACCCTAATCTACCTGGACTAGCAAGGCAAGAACACATATTCACTCCACCAACCTCATCGTACCACTGCGTTTCTCTCTTCTCTATGAAGTTGTTTGTTGAATTCACTTATATAATTGTTGTATGCCAGACCTGCAGTGAACGTCATGCTAAGAGTCTGCAGACAGCTCCACTTTAAACAGGTGTGGCAATTCACTTATTTTAAACCATTTTCCTTTTTTATTCTTGACATTAATACCTCAGGGATGCCCACCCCCAAGCACTGTTAATGTAAATCAAGAGAAACACTTTCAAGTGTATAATTAAAATGAAACTTATTCCCTACTCTTTTTCTCCCTCTCACTAGAAAACAGGTAACATTTTCCACTAGTAACACTGCATGATGTTAGCATGCGTCTTGCAGTATTCCTTGCTCTTCCTTCTGTAACCAAATAAATGCAGCTATGTTAATGTAAAAGATATGTTTGCTCAGTATTTTGTTTTATCTAAAAGAACATTTAAGAAGAAAGGTGAAAACAGAACAAGAAAGAGAAAGTCTGGAGAGGAAGAATAGCTTGAGAGCTTATCGTAACTTTGATTACAAGGTATAAAGGAAAGTGTAGTTATCAAAACTAAGACTTTATGGAAGATAAGGAATCACACTAATATTAAAACAAACTTCCATAGCAATTAAATCCAGGAATCTCTATGGTTTGTGTAAGTGTTCACGCAACACAACCACCTTAAGTACAGAAATAAAATTATCACCTTATTCAGAAATGAATTCCTTGTGCTTGCAAGCTGTTGACACAACCAAGGAGGAAAAAGAACTCTCATATTAAAGGCATGATATAAACTGAAACTTAAAGTGGCTTCTTAAAGAAACAGAAACATCTGTACCAGTGCCTAAACTGATATCGATAACACAGCAACATGCTTTGTGAAAATTTTCCTATTGCTAGATACCATCTCCTCCACATTGCTGTGTATGCAACTACAGAAACCAAGATTATTTTTTAAATTACATTTTAAAAGGAAGCAGTATTTTCACAATGACATAGTAACATTTAGTTGGTATTTTGGGGGGTTATTTTGATTTGGTATTTGTGGGTTGAAGGGAACTAAGATAAGTAATCACAACATTTTATATGGAAAGAAATCAAAAAAAGTACTTTAAAATCCTGCTGTGAAAAACTAAGAATCTGCAGTCAGAACATGCAAATATAGACTTTTCATTTGAAATTTTTGAGTAAAAAATATCAATAGCATGATCAGCTCTAACAGTAGCCACATCGTGATATCAGCAATAAGATAATAAAAACTGTTTTATTTTTCCATATGTCAAAATCTCTCTGCCATTAATAGGGGCCTACTAACTTAGTTTTATTCTTGAGAGTATCACTTACAGAGAAATATTCTTGATACATTTTATCAAAAAAATATATACTAGCAATGAAAAAATCATTTAATCAGCTTTGAAATTGATGAGACTTATCTCTTTGCTTCATGATTTTCATTTCTGCTGTAACATTTTGATCTTTAGGTTAATCCCTAGCTCACTAGACACAGTAGTCAGTCTCAACAGTGGAAAACAAAAGTGGAGTTTATGCATCAATTTAAGTTTTTCAGTATATAAATTCCTGTCACTTAGAAATGTCAATAGGGAAAGCTGGATGGATGGATGAGTAGACACAACTGGTTTCGTACCACTTGAAATCTGGCTTGTACAACTCATGTCCTATAACAGCCTAGTCTTGGCAGTATGTTGCAGTAGTGACTCAGCAATCTTACCTTAAGATCTTAGAGACTCAAAAAAGTGCATTTATTATTATTTTTCTCTAGAATTTAATCTTTTAATTTCTCTATAATTTAATTTTTAATGAGATAATCTTTGCCTGATCAGAATCATCATTATTGCATTAAAATTAACTGTGCTACAATAATTCGTCATACCTGAAGATCTATTTTACTGCCTTTTATTTCTGGGCTCATTCTTGTTGAAATCAAAACCCCAAATCCTTACAAATTCTTTCTGTATCTCTGTTCTTCCAATTAATAAATAGGAATGTTAGGACCCTTTGTTTTCAACCATGATTTAGACTTATAGATTAAAAAATAAACACTATTCGAGACAATTATATGGCTAATTAAGATTTTCATTGCTTGCTTACAGATGGTATGGAAAAAATATAAATATATATATATAAAATTATCACACATGTGCATAATGTACATTATAATACAACATGTATATCATCTAGACATAATGAATATGACATACCTGTTTTCTTTCTCCCTATGTCCATCCTTATCTTTCTATAGGCATATATGTGTATATCCACATTTGAATATATAGAGAATGTAAGTGAATTTATAGAGAAATACACAGACATATTTGTTTAAAGAGTTTTAAGTCCCGTGTTAAAATGAAAATAGCTAGATGGGGTATTCCGTAAATGGTGGGAGTGGATTGTCTTGCAGTTCTCCCCGAAACAGTTTCTATTGATGACTGTCAAAACACAGACACTTTAACAGATGGATTGTCAATCTGGGAAGAGAATGAAGCGGTGTACCTTCTTTGACTTTGTCTATGCTACGGGAAAAAGATTTTAGCTTTTAGCTTGAGTTGCTTTACTAAAAGTAGCCTAATGATTCAAAATATATCACTCCCCACTAACTCCACTGCTTCTGCTTTACTGGATGGTCAGAGATAAAAGCAGGAGTTAAGAATTGACCCACTTAATTACAACAAAAACCCTGCCTGTACATGGGACTTGAACAGATTATAGATGACCTCACTTCACCAGTAGGAGTGACAAAGCCTTTTTGTACCCTTTTTACTATACATGCACTTATGCCACACTAGCTTTACCCATCAGTAGCGCTCATAAATTTCAAACATGCAGGCTGCTAAGTTTGAATGTTCAAATCATGGAATTTATGCAGAGAATTGAATGCAAGCCCATACAAATGTCCCTCTTTCATACACCATCTCTCATTCTTAGCTTTTCTTTCATAAGGGATCATTAGCTTGGAAGTGATCTGCAAACCCAGACAATTTTCACCCTCAGCAGGCCAGAGTATAAGCAAGCTCTTGCACAGAGTTTACAGTTGGACTTATTTTTTGTTGTTGTTGTTGTTGTTTTTCATTTGTACCAGTTTGGGCCAACAATTGTTTGATAACAAGCCACCTTTATCTAAGCTACCTTTACAAAGCCATAAAGGTAGATCTGAATTCCCTCCCCTCCCTGTCACACATACACACTTTTGTTGATAACCACACTTTCTAGACTAATTTAGGTGTAGATTTTTCCATTTAGGTGGAAAACATAAAATTAGGAAAACGATAATTTTCTACTTAGATGCAAATTCCACTTGGATATCAAAGGATCTCTGGTCTTCTTTCACAGGCCCACATGAGGAAAGTAGGATGAACAAGATTGTATTCAGTAGCCTTCAATTCACAACGTAGTCATGATTTTGAGGGGTTCAGAAATTAAAAAGGGTTGATAAGCACTAGCCTGCACCTTCCACTTACTAAGGGGACTTGGTTTCATTAGCATAATTAAAAAAAAAAATCCTAACCTTTCTCACCACACTTAGGTATTTCAAGGCTTTCCATGGAAGATTTCTTCAGACTTGGTCCAAATTCCCTCTTCTAGATAGTGACTTCCACTTTTCTTATGAACGGGCCATGACAAACTGGTAGAGACTAGTTTGTAAGAAACAGGGAGTCCTTTATACAACGTGTCCCATATGGGTTCTGATCACCACCAACAGTGGAGGTGAAAAGAACAGTCTCAGCCCTTGTCACAGGGTGGCCATAAGAAAAGTCTATCATCTGCTGAGTTTTTCAAAATCATATATTTATTGTAGGATAACTCTGGCCATGTGCCATGTCAGGCAAATCTGAGCTCCGGTGGAATGAACTCCAAGGAGTGCAACATGAACTTCTTGACGAGCCCCACCATCGTAATGAGTACCCGTGCGCCAGCATACTACTTTGTAGGACTACAGACTGAGACAACTTGCACGGTCCAAATTTTACTTCTGTATATGCAATAGTCGTCCCAGCAGGAGAGCCTGAAACTGCATCTAATTAGCTGTTTTCCAAATCTAATACCCTGAAAGCTCATTTCACAGCGTTGCAATTGAAAAAGATCTATTTTAACTCCATTTCTAGATGAAACATTAGAAAGCTCTCTCTGTAATCTGCCACAGTGCCTCATAATCCATTGCACACATTGGATGGATAATGAAACTGCCTATAACAAGGAAAACGATCAAATCTTACATGTTCAAATATACCCAGCAAACTCTGGAGAAATGTGGTGCAAGTGTAATTATTCACAAGTATGCCTTCAGCTATTTCTTTCACTTACTTTTTTACTATAAAGAAAAACAAACTATGACAACACTGGAAAAAGAAAACACGGCTTATTCCTTACGGGCCAAAAGCCTGAAGAAGTCTTTTGTGACCTTTGAATAAAGGGGTAAGAGATTAATGTTTCCTAGAAGTGTTCATTGATGGATGAAAGCTGGTTGGCTGGATTTGGGGGAAAAGAGGACTCACTTTTTATACTCAGAATTTCTCCACCCTCCAGATGAAATAAAGATTGTTTGTCACTGCCTGGAAAAATATTCAGCATGAAAAATTGCATGGGCTGGAGTCTCTAAGTGGCATTTCACATCTTAAGTGCTATCCTCCGCCCCTGCTCACCCGGCCCACATCCAATAGGAATTACGGGACTATGCTGGAGGTGGAATATACTCATAAAAACACTTCATTTTTCAGGGGGTAAACTGCAGCATTTGGAAAAAGACTAAATGAAATGTGGGACAGAATCACAATGCCCCTTAACATGCTGGAAGCAGTATTTTGCCTTAGGCAGGATCATTACCTCCCACTGTTCAAAAGATTGTTCAAGCTGTGACAGTCTTTATGCCACCCTGATCCCAAGCTATTACACCAGGCTGCCCAATGAGGCAGAGCAGTCCCTAATTAAAGAGGACCAAAATGGGCAGGAATCTCACGGATATTGACATTCATGTGGAGCATTATTTTTATGTGATGGGAAGAGTCATTTTTTTTTCCAACAGGACTGCACAAAGCCACCAGCCAGCTACAGAAAACACGGGTGCTTAGGTGTATGGAAAGCCACGTTTTAGGCCATGTAACTGCCAGTTTGAAAGCCAAGAGCTGATGTGATCATTCTCTCCCCTCCGTATTCAATTGAGAGGTGAGGAAGAGAAAGACAGGGTCTTGTCTTCTCTTAGAGGGACAAAAAGGAGGGAGAGCTAGGGGACTCAACCTAGTCTTTTCCTTCTCTGCAAGATGAGGAGAAATAACACCAAAACTGACCTTATGGCTGATTAAAGGAGACAGCCTACTTCTCAACAACAAAACCTCTCCAGTCAGTTGCCAGGGCCAAATTACACAGCAGTTGGCTCTGAGCCTTTGCTTTGGTCACCCGGCTGCTCCCAGGCAGGCTCCCACTTCACAGAGCATCTGAACAGATGGGAACACTGGGGGAGTGGATGTTGCCCAAGCCCAGGAGAAGAAAGGAAGGTAGTACTGGCATGCGGAAGAGAGCCTTAATCTGCTGTTGCCTCCTTTTATTGATTTATATCTTAACCTCTCCTTTTGTTGAATAAAATGTCAAATCGAGGCCTCTCTGAGATCATCAGCTCAGCCGCTACAGCTTGTTGCTCTCTGTGATAACAGGAACAAACATCTCTCAGATCCTTCAGCATCGTACCGGTCCTACGTCCTCGCTAGCCTAGTGTAAACAGCTTGCAACTGTTGAGGCAGGCTGCTGTGAGGGCTTTGCCTCAGCAACCCTCCAATGATGGGATGATTCAAAGGGGTTTGCTTATGCAAAGAGCCTGTTACAGCACAGTGGGCTGATGGAAGTTTATTAGCACAGTACCTATGCATGTTGAGGGACAGACCTCCATGATATTGCTGGTATTATTCAATTCCTGTCACCTAGAACTACCTTACTGAACCAAGGTCAGGATGTTATTGGTCTTTCAGTCAGCTCAGCCTGCCTCCTGAGCTAATACCTAGGTACAAACCACTTGGTGATTACAAATTTCACATGCATGCTGCTGATGTCATGACACAAAGCTACGAAATTTTGGTCTAACTTTCCTAGACTGATGGAGCAGTTTAAAGTCAATGTTTCTTGTGATTAATTGCTTTACCAACATGCTAGCAATAATGCCAACACAGTACCAGGCCTCTGTGCAACTGCTTCCACATGAGCTCTGTGGCCCCATCGCCTCCTCAGCCACAAGAAGAACAATCCCTTCAGTCCTCTGAGCAGTGACCATGACACTACGCAACTCTGCCTTCTTCCCCTTCCTATCCGTGTCTGCACAACCATGTATCACCGACTGCCTCAAATAGATAATCCAACTCAAATGCTCAGCTACAACATTTCTTAAGGACATAAATTAGCTTAGGAATAACATCTTAATTTTCCTTCTTACTCATGAAAAATGCCTCAGGGTGAGGTATGCATTTTGTGACACGGAAGGCATCACTACATTCATTCCTGTTTCTTCACTTCGTAATGAACTCAGATATTCAAGGGCCACCTTCCAAAGTCAAAGGCTTTCTGTTCTGTATCAGTAAACAGGCACTCAACAGTGGGGGAGGTTATGAGTTTATACAAAGGTGTTCATTTTTCACGGTCAGTTATTTGAAGATGGTAGGTACTGGAGAAGTGCAGTGTCCACACAGCAATCATCTCTGCAACCAAAGAGCAAACCTTGGAGCTCAGCAGGCTCCTGGGACTTCAAAAGCACACTATGAAGAAAAATAAAGGTTATCATTAGTGATCAAATTAAATGTAACAGCTATTTTTATCTGAACCACACCGACCAGCCCCTTAATGTCACTCAAAGCAAGCTAGAGAAGAATTAACATCCTTCTATTACACTGTAAATTACAATTTGGTATCAAGAAGATGACTTCATTAGAAAATCATAATCCTTTCTTCTTCAAATTGACCTTTACTTTTGTAATACATTGTTGTTATCTCAAGTTTGAAAAATTAGTTTTGCTGTATAAAATAGTGGTTGTTCTTCTATAAATTTAAAATGTTATTTCAGCATGAGGCTTCTGAAGTGTCTGATTAATCCTTCTTTCCTAGCTCTAATAATGTGGCAGAGCAGAAATATTATTTCTGACATAAGATAAATGAAGTAGAGCAAAATTACGCATATTGGGGTAAAATATAATGAAACAGAAAGGAACGGTAATAAAATTCAATTTACAAAAATTGTATTTTCAAGTAATTCATAGCAAACTACAGATAAATTGATTTTGCTCAACAGTTAATATGGAAGCAAATACTGTTTTTCTTTAAATGTTAATATTACTTAAACAATCATTCCTCATCTCCAAAATAATTTACGTAGCATTTACAGACTTTGAAAATGGCTTACAACTGCATAACTGATGCATAAATAGGTATGTAAGTGTTAATGGGGATCTAGAAGGTATTCTGGCTATGAAAATATAAGCCGTAATTCACATTCTTACGGGGAAATGAAACTTTGTGGAAGTTTGGCTAGGAACAGTGCAAATTAAAATGTCCATTTTAGCTGCATAATCTCATTAGCTCTCTCTAATAGCTAAATCTGCATCTGAGGAGTGCTAGACTGACTGCCAAATCCAATGGGAATCTCTGGGAGCGAAAATGAAGTGGTGCTGGGGACCAAGTGATGGCACAGCCATGACCCTGTCTCGCTGCAGAATGATGCCCCACCAGCAGGGATGCCCCGAGTCCCATCCTTAAGGAAAAAGTGCCACGATCCTCCTCATAAATTCATCCCAAATTTACGGGAGTTTCTGCTTGAATGTGACTCCCAGTGTCCCGTCCCAGTCAGGTTTTAAAAGTGAATCGTTATGATGTCGTTTTAATGTCCTGTGCAATTTCCAATTCTCCCATCCTCAGTCAACACTGTGTCTTTAAACAGCTTTGCTGTGGAAAGAGCTGCATTTCAGCAGCGTGTGAAGCAAACCGCCCTCTTGCCTCGCTAGTCAACCGCTTGATTAATATATGATCAGCAACTTCCCTATTATGGTAGCATTCAGGCACTCCAAGTCCTAGATAGGAGCCCTAATGTAGTAGGCACTTACAACTGCAGAATGATAAATTCCTCCCCCCTCCGCCACTCCTCAGCACTGTGACCTTCCCCAAAGCGTCCTCAGCTGCCGATGTTTAAAACAAAGGCTGGAGAACCTCCTCAAGGCTGCCACCCAGGCCGTGGCTACCCCAGCACACTACCCAGGGCCACAGGTCTAGCCCTGTTGATACGAGCCGTGCTGCGCCACTTGGCATCAGTGAAAAGGCTCTAGCCCATTTTATTTTCTAATAGAGATGTTGCCTCCAGCACTTCAAAAGGCTTTGTAGCTCTAGACCACTTGGGAACCGATTCAAAATGAGTTGGCACATGCTATTAATTGCATGAAGACCGACGGTAACTGAGAGCCCTTGCAAGGAAAATGCAAAAGAGGAGTGTTCATCCTCAAACGTGACATTGCCTCCCTTGCATTGCATAACGGCAGCACTTTCCAGGAATGTTTTTTCTTTTTTTTTAATCCTTCTCTCTTTGCAGTTTAGCTAGGGAATAAGCTCACAGAAATGGCAGTGTTCACAATATGCCACATAGAAGTAGCAAAAAGGGGGCTCAAATTCATGCACTGACAAAGTAAGACAAGCTGGGGAAGATGGCATAGGTTACAGAAGAAAACCTGTCAATCAGAAGAAGGAGGGGAGTCAATCAAAAGAACCATGCTATGGAGTCAGAAGGTGTTTCTCTTCACGCACAAAATGAAGGAAAAGGAAGAGAGTGATTTTGCCCTGCTCATCTTCCAAGTGTAAAATGAGGGCAATTTCCAGGCATCATTGTATACCAGCAGAGCTCTGTTAGCAACTAATGAGAGCTCTATTTTAAGTTTTCACAGTAACTTTTACAAAAACTGTTACATGAGAGCTTGGAAAGTCACAGTGAGAAGAGATTCTCCTCTTGTAAAATTCATTGTCATATTTTAATTATGAAGTATTTAACTGCTTACTCAGCAATGGGCAGTGTAAGGTGTAGGAACTCTGAGCTTTGCCATTCAACATTATACACTTAAGTAAAGGAGTCATTTCAGTACCTTTGTATCTTCTGTGTCTTATCACATGGTATCTAGAAATGCCTTATAAATAAGATTAGCGGTAAGAAGCATTTACTTTACTGCAGACATTAAATGCAAAAGAAATGAATTATGTCCAAACATTGTGACTTTAATTTGCACAAATACAGGCACTATTCTGTGTTGGTAATAGGATAATTACTTTGACACAGCCTCACCATGAAAAAGCCACTGCTTTAATACAAGTATGTACAGTGTTTTTTAACGTCTTGCATTACATGGCAGCTTGGGGGTGCCTGGGCCATTCTCAAAGTCTTGCAGGTACAAGTGGATATCGTAAAGTTAAAAATGCCCTGGGAAGTATTTGGTGTTCTTTAGAGACAACTAAATTGTCGTTTAGTACCTGATCCAGCTCACAGAGTTGAACAGTCTTGCTCTAAGAGATTCTTTTAGGAGTGTATTTAGCAAAAGAGTTTGTCATCCCTCCATAAAACCAAACACATGCTATCAGTAGAGCCCCAGAGATGTGATGGATATAAACTCTAGTCTAGAGCAACTCTAAGGTCACAGTCTGAGTAAAGACCAGCATACTCTGATAGACGTGAATTTATCAAGAGACTCAGGCTTGTGCTGACTTCCGTCACACACCAGTAGACCTTACACACTCCTGCAGCAGGTGGCTTTGTAACTTCTCTTCCAGCATCCACAAGCACAACCAGTACGGTGCTGGACTGATGCAGTTCAGCCAGAAGTAGTCTTTTGCTGAATGTGCCATGTAAAGAAACTCTCTCACTAAAGGTACAGAATTTAAATTCCTCTGGCTCCTGAAAGCTGCTACCCAGATGTAGTTTTCCACCATAAAGCAAAGCAATTCTGTAGCAGGAGAGTTCTAGGAAATTTCCACTGTTTTCTTTTGCTTGGGCTGTTATCTGAACAGAATCATTACTTTGAGTTTACTATGTCTCCACTGAACACAGAAAGCTGCATTATATGTTTATTTCCCCTGCAGGCTGGTTTGCTTGACTTTCTAAAGAAGAGAGAGGCACCTCAGGAGAATATATGATAGCACTGAAATAGACATAAGGGGGAGAAAAATGGAGATCTTGTGGCAATATGGCTCTGAAAGAGGATGAGAAGGAATTATATGCTGGAGGGTGTTGTCAACGTACTGCAGGCTGTCTTGACCAGCAGCCATTTGGAAAGCCTTGTTACACATCATGCAGAAACTCATTAGGCCAAACATTTACAAAATGGATTCTAGATTAAAAGCTCTCTCCGATTCCTGAGCAGAATGTGCCTAACCTAACTTGTAGTTGTTTACATCAGAGCTCATCAGCAGCTTGCTTTAGAAAGAAACCTACTGCCCACTGGAGAAAACAGGCACTCAGAGGGTGCAATTCATCTGACCTACTTTAGGCATCCATTTTAGGATAGCATCGATCTCACCCTCAAATCCTCTTCCTATGTTATCTAGTTCTCTATCGGCTGTAAAGGGAGCTCATGGTGATGAGCTCCAATGTAGATATTGATACTTAACCAAACGGATCACATTCCCTGACTTTGAGAGGTACATCAACTGTCAAAATTCATATGGACAAACTTAACTGCTATTTCACACGAAATTCCTTCTCATCAAATAAATTATTTAGACCTTAATGAACAGTACTATGCTGAAACTGTAGCAGCTAAGAAACCTTATTTGCTTCAGGAAGGAAGACAAAATAAAGAGAAGTACTGCAAGCCTTCTCATACTGCTCCATCTGTGTGCTTCCATCCCACTGACAGTGAGCAGAGAACAGCTCACCTTCAACAGAGGGTCAAAATAAGCATTTGTTCCCTCCGCTGAGATTGCCAGTGAAGCTGCCAGTCATGCAACTGATCTGGATCCTCTCATGATCCCTCAGGAGCTGACTGAACAGTCTGCATACATTCCTCTTTTTACAGATAAATAGTTGAACAGAGAAAAAAAACTGTATCAGCACCTCTTGCCATCATTTCCACTAATTTCAAGAAGAGTGGATTTTTATTTTTTTTTGCATGCATGTGTTTCTGTGTGCTAGGGAGAGACTATTTCATGCACAGAAGCCTTTTTTTTAAGTGTACATCATTAAGACTCCTTATATTTCCCTAATAAGGGATTACAGTTAACACCATGACAAGCAATATTGAATACTTCATACGAACAAGCAGACAAATGACAGTTGCTGTGAGAACTATAATTGAATTTGCAAGTTTCTGCAAACACCAAACCTCTGCTCTGCTATTTAGCTAATGAGCCAAGTGATGGCTGCTGCCATTCTCCCGAAGAGTGGAGATGCTCACAAGGAACTTTGTTACACCTAGCACGTGTCAAAGGCAGCCATCGCTTGATTGCAGGGATGAGACCACATAAAGGAGAAGAAATAAAATGGGTGAGTCAGATGTGCTGAGGAAGACAAGTACCTTCTTAAAGGTATTGCTAGCAGCGCTTCTCACTGCTGATCTGAGCCAAGGCAGGCCCTCACTGACATGAAGTTATCTGCATTGAGAACACACAAAACCGTAGGGACCACCTCCCTGTGCAGTTCCCCAACACAAATCTTCTCTCCTTTCCTCCTCAGTCCCATGCAGCATCTGTGGGTGAGAAGGAGGCACGGCTTCTGCACTGAAATCCTAGCTGATGAGCACTCAATTGAGAATTTGGATTTTACAGGGGAAGGATACATTTATGCTCTTTAAATGTCAAATAACACAAATTAATCCTTCATCACTCCTTAATGGAAGAAATAGACAACTATCATACATCATTGTTGTTTTTTACATTCTTTTGTTTTGTTTTTATTTTTGTTTGTTTCCTACTGTAGAAACTGATGCTAAGGCTAATAACATGACTGTTATCTCTGAGACAGAACATAGCTCTGTCCTTCCAGATTTCTTTTCATAGACTAATAGAAAAGGCCTTACTGGCACATAGGACAATACTGTTAGGCATAAGGGAGTAAAAAATGGCAATGAATAGATTCTCTGAAAGAGTGGGGAACAAATCAAGAAGGGCAAACTGTCCTTCTCAGCAGCTTGCTCATTACTTATAGACAGTTCCTGTACGGCAAGGCTGAAGCCTGGAATTCTAACAAGTCAATACCAAAGCTCTGTGGGAGTTCTCATTCCTGACTTTAGTGACTGTATTTATTGAGTGAGGACTGATGGTATAGGGTAATGTAATTTTCCAAGCTTTTTCAAAGTAGCAGAGATTAATGAGCAAGGTCGGGCACCAAAGGCACGAGACAGTACTTCAAACCCTGCTTCTACTTTTTTTTTTTCCTCTGACCATCCCATAAAAAAAAAGTAAAATTCCAAACCTTCGAGGTCCCAGGCTCCGACTCAGCAACATCCTTTTTTGAGCTTGATGCTATTTCAGACAAAGGGTAGAGGTTTTTTTTCTCCCATTAGAACATAGCTATATGTTCTGACAAGCATCTAACTAATGTGTAGATCATTAAGGCTAGGTTGCAGTGGGCTTATTGTAATCATACCAACTTTTTTTTTTATGTTGGTAGAAGCAAGCATGATTTTCCAATAAAGTCCCTGTGAAAGGAGAAGGTAAGCCCGTATTTGTAGCATTTTATATATATCAGTAGACTGTGGAGCAGGGAGGGTAAAATGTTCTCATTTTCCTGACAGATGGTCCACTTAACAAACCAACGCAGTACACCGAGGACACAAGGAAAGGTTGTACGTGCCTAAAGCACAGTGCATTCCTGAGCTGCCAGTAAGGCAGTGGCTATGAAGTACTACACTGGCCCACAATCAAAGCTATTTCCCTGCCCTCAGAGCTGCAGCTAAAGACTTCTGTCACCTGGAGTATTCCCTGCCTCCTTCTCCAGGAGGGACTGTCCTCCCTTTTCTCCTTCCCATCCTCATCCAGCAGCACCTCCTTTTGCCTGGCAGTCCCAGCTAAAAGGGTTAAAGCACGACCACCCTACCAGAGTACCCTTAGCGTAGCCCCATTCGTCTTTACAGAGTATGTATACATGGCCTCAAAGTGGAGGAATAGGAGACTGAGACAACAACCGTGATCTGTCCGTGACTGCTTTCGTCCCCCCTGCATACAGATCTCTGCCTTGTGCTGAAAGGAACTGCAGCCGCAGCAAGACAGGGAAAGGGCATTAAGCTGTGCACAGATTTCAGCAGGTGGCCACTGCACATGTTCATTCATTCAAGGGGGGACTTTGATTTTCATTTGTTTTTTAATAAAAATATTTACATATTGGAGGGAGGCATGATCGCATATCTCAAGCATAATTAAAACAAACAAACACAAAAAACAAACAACATCAACAGCAAAAAACCAACATCCAGACAATGAACTGGGAAGTGCCAGCACAATAAACCTCAGCAAGGTTCAAAAAGAAATTCTTTGCTATAAATTTATACTAAATGTTTTATATCCTTGTGGATTCATGGTCTCCCTGCAACTCAGAAGGTGATGGAGGGGTTTGCTTTTTAATACAAAATGTTTTAAATTAAAAAGAAAACACAAAAAAGTTTACTAAAGTGAGATTGGACAACAAGAAGGCTTCCCATTCTGTCTACCTTTCTTTTCACCTCACTAAGTTTTCACCTGACGCCTTTTAACAACTGCTATTTAAAAACAATTTTATCAGGAAGGGTGGGCATTGATTTAACCAAGTGCTGCAATTGCAATTAGACAGTTATTAAACCCAGTGCCAGATAGTCTAATTGACATGAAAATCTAACTGAGGCCAGGGAATTAAAGTTTCCCTCCTGCTTAAGTTGTGTGTTTATTGCACACATAAAGTTATCCTGAAAGAATATTAAGGTTATAAAGTTGAGCACAAAAAAGTTAGTAAACGACAAACTACTGTGCAATTAATTCAGTTAATTTTGCATAGATGACTTTAATTCCGGAAAATTCTGTTTGAAATTCTTGACTTTGCAACCTTTATAGTCTTAGGAGCATGTGTTTCCTAGATTTAAAGAAAATATATATATATTCTGCTGCAACATATGGACACCCACGTGGCTCGTCAGCATGACTGCTTGGAACTGTTAGATCCACCCCACGGACCTCTTGTTTTAATGAAGTAGCTGACAGCAGCAGTAGTTTGTTGTCCTCTACTTGAGTCAGCAGCAAATGGGATGACTTGCGTGTTTTGCCACTGGTTTTCATGTGGCTAACAGGAAAGGAACAATGAGACGATGAAGGGTATGGGCATCAGAGACAGAGATTTCCTCACTTATTGATGTTTTCAGATGTGGTGGCCCTTTTTGTTCTACCTCTTGTATAACTCAGGCCTAGCCCCATATCTTCCCCAGCCTAGATCCTCATTATGGTTCCCAGTAGATCTCAATAATGCTTTTTCTTTATCTGGTTAGTCTTAATCCCCACAACTGTACTAGGGCATGCCCTAACCTCAGAACTCCATCCTGGCCCCTTCCCACACCAGCTGGCTGTTGGTCTCCTCCAATTCTCTCATCCCATTCCATATTCCTCCCTCCCAGTCCAAGTTTCCATTCACAAGTACCAATCCCTCCCTAATATTCTGGGGCTGTAATTTCCTGACAAGACTTACTGAACTCCATCATCAATACATCCTTTGACCTTCCTGCTCTATCTTCTGTCTTCTCTGGATTCAAGGAAGAAGGTACGTTTCCTCCTAAGCAACCGTGGTGTCTTGGGAACACCATGCTCTCAGTTGCAGTTCCTGGCCAAAGTCTAGCTTACAGAAGCAAGCAGCAGCAATTAAACTGCAATTTTCTCAAGCCCTGCAAAGACAGCAATGGTTTAGTTGTCTTGATGTGTAGTATTTGGCTCAGTAATGTTGAGTTTTCATTAAAAAAAATTAACTGCTTCATCAAACGCAAGGCTCGTCTTTCCAAGCATTTATAACTTGGCAACATTTGAAGATAGAAAAGTCACATCCCAGATGGTAAAGCTTAAGTTTCTGTTCAAAACGACAAGGGCTCAGAACAATCCAAAAAAAAGGCCACCAGAAATTGTTTTTAATTGGTAGACATTCTAGCATTTTGTTCAAGCCTCATTTCTGGAAACAACTGGAATGACTTTGCTGAACCCGTCCAAAATAATTCTGCTTGAGGCAAGCAATCAACATGACAAATTTTAGCAAAATTTTGGCAAGGCTATATACAACTGAAAAGGGAGCTTTTAACCAGCAGAGTTCAGCAGTTCTATGAATAGACCTTGCCACCAGTCCAGAAAATAATAAACAAAATAAGGGTATATAAAGTGAGTAAAATGTTGTAAATTAAATGAAGTAAAGATAAAAGTTACAGAAAGCTGGAAAATCTTTATATGTGCCAAAAATGGAACGTGAATATTCTTGTGCTTTTTTTTTTTGAGAAGTGCCAATGATTCCGTGAAGTTTTAACCTCAGAAAAAAATAGAAAATAGTTTGCAACTTAGAATGATTACACAGAAGGCGAAAGTTAATCAAAGCTCTCCCTTATACATTTTGTGTTTGAGGATTACTCTAGCACTTAACTCTGCTGCTTATTTGAAACTTGTATACAAATCACTTTCCCTTGTATGAATATAAGCTTTGACAAATACTTTTTGAGTTCTGCTTGGATTTACAGACATGTCAGATTGTCAATAAAACCAATCAAAACCAGCATCTTAGCTGACACACACAGTTGACCAACCACAGATCATCACTCGAGCCCATGTTTTTCTAACCTGTATGAATGTATTTTTACTTTCCCTGTTTCTGAGGATTACAAGGCCCATAAGCTTACAATGTCAACATCTAGAAGAATGACTAGAAATTTCATGCCTTTCCTCTGCATTAGAGAACACAAGCTGGGCCAGTGCAATAACAAATTTAGGCTAGGACATAAGTCACTGACTGACACCTCAAGTGTTGGCATATGCAGAATGCAGTATATGCAGTATATAGCACATCACAGAACTAGTCCCCATTGCTCTATCTAAAACCACCTCATTTTCTACTTTCTACACTGCTTGAATTTCAGACCTGAGTGTAAAGAAGACAAATTAAATATTTTTTTCTCTTTTCCTCAGGAAACCAAGTGTTTACTCCTTCTTTCCCTCCTTCCCAAGCTGACAAGGAAGAAAAGAGAGGACAATTGAAAGTGTTCTTGTTTCTGATCTTCCACTTTTAAAGACTGCTTTGCCTCTTCCTTAAATGTGATGCTCTTCTTCCAGATATTTCTTTCCTGTCTACCCACCTGGGCCCTGCTTAAATCTAGTTTGGGAAACAGTAAATGTTTTGTGAGAGTGAAGAGAAATAACAGGCTTCAGGTGAGGATCGACCGCGACTCCAAATTAGAGCATTGGTCAATTACCCTCTTCTGATGAATCTATGTTCCTCATCACAGACCCAAACAGGAAGTTTGCCTGGCAAAATAAGGGGAGGGAAAATTAGGCAGTTAGAGGAAGAAGTAGCACTTGACCTAGCTGTGCTGTAGACAAGAAATTCCCTGGCGAGGAGAAAAGAATGAGGAATGAGACAGAAATACAGTCTCCCTCTCACAGGGAGACAGTAAGAAAGTATGCCAGAAAAGAAACAGCTTGCATAAAAGATAAAAGGGAAACTTCAGCTTTTATGGAGATGGGAATAAAGTAAGGAATAACTAACTTGACCCATCACAGCAGCATGGTCTGCCTAGCAGTAGGACCAGTAGCTGGGAATCATACCAGGACATCCCACTGCATCGGGGGCTTTACCCCACTCTCATGGGCACACTCATGTTCCCTGTGAGAATAAGGGGACATACTGGCAGAAAGCTATCTGCTTACACAAGACAACGACTGGTAAAAAGCTTCAGGATGGTGAAAGCCTCTAGGACCTCGTGTAAACCAGCAGGAAATCACTGAAACCAGCACATCTGTGGCAATCTGCACCAACCCAGGATCTGATCCTGCTTTCTGTTGCCTACCTCAATCTACGCAACCTCTTCTGACTAGTAGAACATTTTTTTTTCCAAATTGATCTGACTTTTCTCTGAAGCAAGCCGCTTCCCCAAGGGGGAAACAAAACACCTTTGCTTTTCTTGGACTGACTGAACTGAAATTCTACATTGTTTTTCTTTGTTTTGTTTTTTGGCATGCTTGGTCAAGCATAACAACTGTTTTGTCACATCCAGGCAGCATCATTTACAACAACAAAAGGTTGTTGTAAATTGACACTTGAGGAGGCTGACAGCTCTAGCCAGATCACTCACTAACTCAGCAATTACACTGAAATGTTAAGTTGTGATGAACAATGGTGGAAGCAGTACCCGGCCTCCTGCTTCTAGGCCAGAAACCTCACAAACACACAGCAGAACAGACCCAGCTGCAGTCTATTTCAGCTCAGGTTAATTAGATGCTAGTTTCTATTCTGAAAGTTCAGTCAAGAGATATGCCCTTAAATATGCTGCATGGTACTACTTAATCCTGGAGAAAACTACTTACAGGCTTAGGAATTACTGTGATTTCCTAAGAGTTGTGTGAAGTCATATTTATGGTAGTTACACCATCTTTCCATACCAAGTTTCAAGTAAATTTGGATCTATTTATACTTTGGAGAGGAAAATAATCGCTTCTTAGTGATAATGCATCGTGCCCACTCCAAAAATAATGGCAGCTTTGGTTGTGCTTGCATTTAGGTTCATTAAAAACTGAAACTTAGGACCAAATGCACTGGGAATTAGAAGTTCACACAAACATGTATAGAGGAGAAACTACACAGAAACACTAGTATCCCTTAATGTAACTGACTTCACTGATTTTTGTGTGTAGCACTTTCTGCTGTGAGAAGAAAAAGACAAAAAGAAAAAAAAATAAGTTTTCTAATTCGAACTTACTCTGGACTTCAGCCAGTCCACCATGTAATAAAGAAAATGCTAATGTTAGCAGCAATAATCTAAAAGGGATGAATAAACACCAAAATTCTATAGTAATGTTGTTGCATCTGAGAACAGCCTCTAGATTGCATTGCTCACAAGGCCTGCCTGTGGCATGTCAGGTAAGGAGAGAATAGCTAAAAATTAGTTTCTTTTTGAGGCTCTGCTGTAACGGGATGGCTTTTAGCTGAAAGACCCCAGAGGACTCCATCTTATGACTCAGTCTCTTGCTTTTTATTTATGTGGTCCCTTATTCGAAAACCATAAATGCTTCAAAGACAGTTATGATGCTTTTCTCTAGCATAGGGCTTGAAAGAGGTCCCATAGTCATTGCAGGCTAGGCGCATCAGACCTCCTGCATGTGGGCAGAGGAGCTCCAAGTCACGCACCTGGTCCCACTGGGCTTGTCTGCCAGTGTGCTGGCAGTGCTGTTTATGGATCCTTAATCTCCAGAGCTCTTTGCACTGGAGTCTAGCAGAGCTATTTCTTTCTCCTGAATTCAATAGAGAAAGGAACTTAAGCCAAGGGCTTAAGTTTGTCTCAGATGAGATAAAGTGGTGCTTATTGATAGAATGACTCATGACTGATTGGCAAAGCCTGTGTCTGTGCCCTCCACTGACAGCATCTGTCACCCACTGATAAAGAGGTCCCAAACCACACATCTTCCATCTGCCTTCCTACCCTCTTGAATAAGAGAAGCCAGGAATGTGGTGGTTTTTTTTCAACTTCTGCTAAGTAGCACAACACATCTTTGGCACCCAAAGGCAGACCTCACAAGAGATATTCAGGGTTTAGTTATGAATAGATCCATTGTAAAGGTCACCAAGAAATTTCTGCTAGTGAAAAATCCTGCTGTCTGCTTTATGAACAAAATCATTAGATGAGATCATACTACACCTGTGCTCTGCACTGTCTGCTAATAATTAGCCTGCTGGCTGCTAGACCAGGAGGTAGCTGCTTCAGGATGCCAAACAGCCTTGAATCCAGCTGCCTCAGGCTCTGTCTAGATTTCTTTCCCTCGTTATCTGGGGTGAGGGGGCAAGGGGATATCTGGTTCTCATCTGTGCTGTGTAAACCAGTATGGGGGGTACGTGCATCCCCTTCATACCCCAAGACGGAGCCCAGACATAACTGAAGCTCTGCTATTACATGTGCACTTCAACATCAGCATCTTTTCTCAAAGGTACTACACCTGATACTCTACATCATCCCGAGTGTTCACTCGGTGAAATCCAAGGCCAGAAGAGTAAACATATCTTCAAGCTATATTAATCTCTCCCCTCCTACCCTTCTGTTTAGTTGTACCACATCTGCCATAAACCAGAGAATCCAACTGAAAGATTTCTTCATAATTAATTTTTGCTTCCTGTCTTAAAAACAGCCAGAATCTCTCTGCAGTGGCTACAGGGACATCTGCCCCAAAGCCTTAAAGCAAACATCCCTTTACCTGAACTTAATGGTAAGTATCAGTTTCAGAACCTCTGTCATTTGGTTTGAGTTTTGATGTTTTTAATTTAATCTGAGACATGTCTCATGCACTCTGTGGTGATACTGTACAGACAGGGCAGTGTTGGGTGCAATACTCAGGGTCGGTACTGCCTGGCCCTACGCCCTCACCCTGAAATGGGGTGAGGCCCTGGTGTAATTGCAATATTTGTGAGAGTGCCCCTTCCTCTCCACTCTGCCTCCCTCCCCATGGGAGTGACACGATGCAATTAGCAGCTTATGGACTGTCACTAAAACAAGGCTGATGCTGCAGCGTGTGGAAGAAAGGATGGAGGGGTGAGGGAGGAAAGGAACAGTATCCTCTTCACATCTAAGCACCTTTTTGTCTGAAGTATATATTTAAAATCTCTAAATTGATGAAGTCAGAAAAATAATAATGGAAGGTTCTGCCAATCTTAATGAGAATTAAATTATACTATCAACACTGAAATAGAATATTATTAGTAAAAATCATTTACGTAGCCGAAGAAATCAGCACGTGTATCAAGCAGGCAGAATGAATAGGACAAGCCCTTAAAAATACACAAGTAAAGAGCTGATCAAGGCTAACCTAAGCTGTAACCTACAGAGATAAAAGTCAAAGTGTATGAGAAGTTAATGCACCATCACTGTGCAATCAAACTAAAGATGCTCAGACAAGGGACTCTGTTCTACACTTTGTGTCTCAAAGAGACAATTGTTGCAATATATTCTCAGGAAGGAGAGCTTCTGAAATATCTATATAAGCAGAAATGACTTGGAGTAAAAAGGTCATTAGCAATGCAAAAGGCTAACTCTTCTTAGCTGTTGGTCTGGCCATCAGCATGAGATCTGTAACTAAGATTAGAAACTGTGGAGCCAGGATAGTTACTGTTAGATTAGTACAGACACATAATGAATTCCAAAATCCTACAATAATGTATTGTTTTTCTGGCTATTAGCCTGGATTTTAATTAGTTTCCACTAATGAATACATTTGTACATGTCCATTCTTTATTGGCAGCTTTTAGAGGAGCTGGTAAATTGGTCGCTGTGGAGTGCCAGTGTTTCACTAATACCTAACAAATAATTAATGCTTTCCCTACCTAGAGTCAACCAGCAGTCTCCCGTTTTCTTTGGTATAAATTAGAATGAAAGATGATATACTCAAAATGCAGTTAGAGTGCTCATTCATCAGCTGCTGTTAAATAATGTTACTGCGAGACCCCAGAAGTGCTGAGAGCTCAGTTCCAGTCCCTGGACTACCCGCACCATCTCCCACGAGCTGCCAGAGCACCCTGCCCTATTTTCCACTGCAACTCTTGAAATGACTTTTCCGTATCTGGTGCTATTTAAGTTTTTTCTTTTCTTGAAAATTCCTCCTTGGAAATATGTATTTTTCTCAGTCCTTCCTATTCCTAATGCTGTGCAGACTGGGGAAAAATGAACCAAGTGTGCTTGACCAAAGCAAATGCTTTCAGATCCAGTATCTTAGCTAACAAAAGATCTCAAGCCAGGAAATATTTTTATGTTTTCACATCCAGATTTCCATACAGAAAATGTCTGGAAGAGCTTGCATGAAGAAGCTAAGATCAGCTAAGATCTAAATAAGGATGAATTGCTTGAGGTAGGATTGAGGAGAAATTAAATGCCCATGTCCAAAACTGACGTTCTGAAAAACCCTGGTTAGCATCCACTTAATTCCAGAGACACACAGGCTCTGTAGTATTATCCACAGATTCTTCAGCCTTGACAGGGCTGAGCAAGTCAGAAGCCATTTTATACCTAAACAAGATTAGGATCTCTGAACACCCAGCTCTCCAGAGAAGCTCATTCAAATAGTGTCATGTCACAGAAGAATCTGTTCCTCTCTGATGTCAGTAACTGGAGCTTTAGGTCTCTCATACATACATGTTTACAGCCAGGCAAGAGGAATTCAACCCCTAACTTCTAGAGAGGAAAAGAGTTTACTGTTAATTGATTCTAATGGCTCTTATTCAGCACAGAAACCCTAGATATAATGGGCTGAAAAAATTCTCTTGCATTCCTGGGCATTTTATATAACGTCCTGAAATCCACTCTGAGTGCCAGGATTGGAGGTGCAGTGTTGCACTGGTTCACACTGTAGTGTCAAATTCACTTCTGTAGCCTTAACTACTTTGTTCTGGTAACTAGTTCAGCTAAGGACCAAACTTTAATCATGCCTGTAACACTCCTGCTGTTCTACATTCTAGTGCCTGCTTGCATAAGGGAGCCTGATAATACCAAATTGCAAGCTAATTTTGGAGCATCAAGTTAAGTGTATTAAGAAAGCCATGTGCTATAAATTAAAATCTTAAAAACCTTCAGAAGAAAATGATTAATACTTTACTGAACTAGTCATATGCAAGGAACTCATAAGTGGAAAAGCATTTTCATTTCATTTGCAAAACCAAGTCTTCTGGAAAAGAAAAACAACAGAACAAACCAAAAATCTATCATAGGAAGTAAGGCAGATAATTTGTAGTCAAAAAGAAAAGTGATGTTTCCATAACAGTAAATTCTGGTAACCTCTGTTGTGCATTGATTGTGCTCCTCTTTCATTTTTTGCTTCCTCTTAATTAAAAAGTCATGCTGCTGAGCTACATCCACCTCTTGTGGCCTTTTAATCACCTCTTGTTAGAGTCTGGGAACACAGAGAGAAAGATCTGTAACTTGCATCAGCCTAGCTCCATGGACTTCCAGTGTAAATATGCCAGCTTTCATATGCCATTGACTCTAACACTGATGCTACACCAAACCATCCTTGGTGATGTACGGATAGATTCATTTCAGAGATAACGTTATTGGTTTTCCTAGGGTTATCTAGGAACAACCTTGACCTCTGTCCTTCATTTGGGTTCCTATCAGCAGCAAAGCAGAACTAAATGTTCCTCTTTTAAGAGTATTGATGACAGCATGGTTTTAGATGAGTACTCATTTGTGGAAGCAAGCCAGTGCATGTCAGCTACGTGCCAGTCATGGAAAGAGGTCTCGTTCTCCCTGGTGCATAGTCAGACAGAGCACTGATAATTACAGACTGATTTCCAAAAGAAATATGGCACTTGTCAAAGGCATAATTTCAGTTCTGCCTTTCCTCATTAACACTTGACAGGAACTCCAGCATATTTATGAGTCATCTAAAAGGCAAAAACCACCAGCATCACCAAAGGTTTTGTAGTATTTTTTCTTAATTTACAACCGTTGTTTTGTGGGATTTTTTTTCCCCTTAGTGCCCTATCCTGATCTTTACACACCAGCTTCTCAGAAAGGATTAGAGCTCCTACCACCTTTCAGGTGCTCAAATGCCCACCAAAATGCAACAATTAGACACCCCCTGTGTGCCTGAGGTCCTAAATGCTGTTGGATCCAACTCACATTGTCATCATGGCAATGACAAAGGAACCGAGACAAAATTTTACCAAATAGGAAAGTGGTGGCCACCAGCTAAGGGAGGAAACTGGAAGTCAGAAAGTCCAAACCCTGAATGTACAAGAAGACAAGGGCACAGTTAGTGCAAATATTTCAAAACCAGAGGACACAGGAACATACCAAGACCCTTGTAGTATGTTGAAGAGGCTTAGGTCTGGGACTTACACAATGCTGTCAGGGCTCCCATCTTTCAGACAATTTCACTGTTCCTCCGTGTCCTCACCCAACTTGGCTTACCTGACACTATATAAGCTTTCTTGGAGTATGTGCACAACAACTAACACAATAGAAACAAGATCCTCTAGTAACTATTGAAACTAAGTCACCAGTGAGCATAATTCATGTTTATTTCCTTGGGCTACTTCCAACCTTAGTGCTGCAGGATGGCTGCATCTCTACTGATTTCTACCTACTGCAAACGCTGTGTAAAGGACCAGACTGTATTAGTGACCGTAAGTATATGCTTATGTACATGTGTATACTTCACATTTCAGAAATGCAGCTGTATTTTTGAGTGTACTCAGTTTGAGAACATCACATGTAAGCAGGCACACACGCAAGTCTCCCGGTTTGTATGTAGGCACTGTGTGCACAACAAAGATCCCATAAATTAATCAAGTTATTCTTGTAACAAGCTGGAAAGAAAGAGATGGACCGAGGCAGAAATTGTTATTGTTATCTCTATTTTTAAATACTTGGAAGGCACTCAGTTACTATGGTGGTGAGGACCATATAAGTACCTACACAGATTCACTTGTGGCAGGAGTGTTAAGCGTGAGGGTTTTTCCATCTCAAAGGTGCCAGCTAGCTGGGGACTGAAGGGGCCTCTAAGGGAAAAAAGGGAGAAATCTATTTTGAAATCATTTCATATTTTTCAGTCTTTTAAAAGAGCTTAAAAAACTGAAATAGTTCTTATATGGTTGTGCTGGTTTGTTTTTTTTTTTTCTTCCCTAGGGAACTTCTGCATTTAATTTGCTTTCCTGGTACTCTTTCATTTCAAAAGAAACCATTCTTTTCCTCTTCAGTGCAATTCTTCTAGGAGAAAAAAAAATACAAAAATATAAGGAAAAAAATCTCTAAAAAACAAACAACATGGCAGAAAGAAGCTGCATAACTACCATTATGTATCAACACACACGCAGACGTGCTTGTGCATAATGCCATATTCTTTGTGTCAGGAGATGGACTTATTTGGTAGTCATGAGTGGTTATAAATGATACACAAAATGAAAACTACCAGGGAAGTCCAAAGAGAGGACATTGGCCAGACTGCATCAGCACAGCTGGCTCTGTCAATTGCTGAGACTTTTAACAAGGTGCTTTAAGATGCTTTAAGAAACATTTAAAAACGAAAGCTCCTGCTTACCGGTTGAAGTGCAGCAGTAATACACAGTGTGACACCAGATATGTCAGACAACAGAAGAATGAGAATAGTATCTAGTCTCTCACAAGTACTATTTCAGTTTCAGTCAGGTATATTCATTACTTTGAATTCCAGCAGACAATTCTTCCCAGGAGACCAGATGGCCAAATGTGTGTGTGCAGACGTGGGGGTAGGTGAAGTTTCAGTATGGAAGGTGTTTAGTTTATCAAAAACACATAAAAAGTTGTTGTTTTGAAGCTTTTGTTGCTAGAAAACCATCAGAAGTTGCTGATATGAATTTTTTTTGTGAACCGTCCTTGTTAACACTGCTCCAGATAAATAAGCACACAGCATTACTCTGGAGAGAACTTATACTAATCCCTGGCCTCAAGAAATGGAAATTCACCTAGGAGAGGAAATGAAGTTCATGTATAATTCCCCTCTTTTCCTTTCAGCATCTTCTCTAGGGAAGATCTGTGAACTATCTGAGAGCCTTGTTATGAAAAGCTAAATCTGTCTTTAGCTGAGATACATCAGCTGCCTGAGGAGATGACTGGACTCCTGGATACACAGACGAGTCTGGGCAAAGGAGGAGACATGGGCCAGGAGAGGACCTGGGACATAATAGGCTTAGTTCTGGCTACACTTTGTGTGTGGCTATCCCCAGGAAATTGCCTGAAATTCAGTGGATAAGGCTGCCTGTGGTGTTTCTGCCATGTGTAGCTATGCCTTTGAGAGGGGATTCATCTAGAACTACTTAACTTTTTTCTGCCAGTACTCATCTGAAACGCCCTCAGCTATGGATCATGGCACTGAGTTCACACAGGATTTTTACACCTTCATCTGAGCCTGAGCGATCTGTACATGATGAAATACAACTTACGTAACTATGCAAAGGGTTCATACACTTTTGTATTTAGGCTCTGTGAAGGTGTTACATTATTTGATGGTTGCATATACATCGAGGAATGTTGCTGAGACACAGACTTCCTATTTTAAGAGACGGGGGCTGAGGTACAGCAAATAATTCTCCTCTCACACTTCCTAAATCCCCACTGGAACCAGGTGGGTTTTATAAGATAGGACAAAATTTGGCTCAGGGCATAGATGGAAAGAAATAGGGGAGGGGGACAGGATTGCTCACAGGGAGATCGTATTCTGTGAAGCACTGCTTTCAAAGGACAAAAGTATTTTAGCGGAGTACCATAGAGAAGAGAGTTAAGAGGACAAGGCCATTTCCTCCCAATACTCAATATAGTATCCAGGAAAATTTAGTATTAGTTCCATACAGTGCTACCCTTCGTAACTTCTGGTTAGTGCTATGGGGGGTGAAGTATCAAAGAGAGAGAAAAGCACTCTGGAAAGGTTTTGTTGGTAGTGGTGGTGGTAGTGGTGGGGGTCTGTTTTTGTTTGTTTTAAACAGAGCAGTTCCTTGCAAGACCTATTTTGTCTTTTGCCACAAGAGTCATACTCTGTGGGAAAAACAAAATACACAAGGCATTGCAATGCTACAGCTCAGTCACTGTCCTTCCCTGTGACTAAAGAATGTGACCTCTAGACCTGGGTGGATATAGCAAACCATGTTCCATGAGCACATTTTAATATTTATACAAATTAGCCTCATGTGTTCCCTTCCTTTTTTCCACAAGTTCATTCATAGGGCTGTTCCCAAAACCAGTATATTTTTAAATGGTCATCCGAGAATATTAGTGGAAAATTGATTTTGAGTTCTTAAACAAATATTTATATTAAAGCATACTACAATAATGATCCTGGGCTCTGGCCAGGAATTAAAGCTCTGTTGATATAAGCACTCCACATAAATAACTATGAAGATAATTATTTACTCTGCTGGACCTATCAAGTTTCTTTACTCCTCTACATGCACTGTGCACAAAGTGCAGAATTTCCCGAATTCCTTGAATAGATGAAGTTGGTGAATGCACAGTTGACTGCCCTGCAAGATGCACAAGCAGAAGAGCTTACTAATGAGATATCTCTACCCCAACACACACAATTCTTTACAGTTACTGTACATGTTTTCTAGAAGCATTCAGATTTAAGTGAGTTCAGTGGCCTCCATTTTAGATGTAAAGGAGAAGGATAAAAAAACAACGGAGTTCATAAAGTAAACTCTTACACAGAGCCAACCCATGGTATACCCTAGGGAGAGGAAGAAATCCAGAGTTTATTCCTTTATAGTTTTCTGATCACCCAAGGCCAAGATCATGTACTCACAGGACAAATGCTTGAGAACAGAGTAGAAACTGAAAAGAATGGCTTCAGATTTTGGCGTACAACTGACCATCTTGTCTTTACTGCATAGGCCTACTCCACCATGACATGCAACTTAATGCAAAACCTTTCATTTTCATTTAGACCCAGAAAGTTTTAGAATTCATCATGTCAAAAAACATATTTTTTATTGCAAATATTCATATTGCTGAATCTAATATTGTAAGAAATATTCTGAGAAAATGATTCACAAATATCAGCTAATAACCACGTGCCTTATGTAGTTTCAGAAGAAATCTACTAATAGGAAAAGGGGTGATTCTAAATTTGAAGACAAAAATAATTGGTTCTGATGCAGCCATTACCCTGCTAGATGTGCTACACTGTTAAAAGTAGAGTGCATGATACCAGCTTGCAAGTTACATAGGATAAATGAAGGAGAATGCAAAACAAAATGAGAAGTGACAGATGTTAACTTACAAAGAAACATTGTGACATTGCCAAGGCGGTAAGAACAGGAAGGTAGAAACATCTTGTTTTCGTTTAAAATGCATTTGCAAACATGATGGGCCAGATTAGTCAAGCTAGGTAAGCAAAAAAGAAATTACAGCATCTTATCCTATGCAGATTCTGTTGGACTAAGCCAGATTTGTAACAGAAGGGGCATGCGGGGATAGTGCTACTTGGTTCCC
This sequence comes from Anser anser, assembly GCF_964211835.1. Taxonomy (NCBI): domain Eukaryota; kingdom Metazoa; phylum Chordata; class Aves; order Anseriformes; family Anatidae; genus Anser; species Anser anser. Next base: position 115,865,141 of record NC_139720.1, on the reverse strand, counting down.
TTTGGATTTTTGACCGTAGAGAACAGCATTATGTAATAGAGATTCCAAGTTCATAATGGCACATACTAACAATATGACCTAGCTTTCAGATAGACTAAGGTCCTTCAAGACCCTGTGAGGTTTATGGTAGCTATACTTATACAGCTCCTATGTACAAGTTTTCATATAGGTGCTTCCATATGCAAACTATTACTGCTAATTACGATCTACTAGGGTGGTGTTTTTGTAAGAATAGTCCTTCAACTAGCTCTTGCCCAGGAAAGCTAGTTTATATAATTTACTCCTAATAGTATTTTTGTTCTTTCCACTCTGACAACAGAATGAGATTATATACACTTTCCTTAGAGCAATATAGTACTTTACTGGATGGAAAAGCTACTCAGCATTGTACAGTGCCCACTGAAGTTGTCAGGAGATTTTCCACTGACTTCACTAGCCTTTTCCAAACCACGGATGTACCACGATAGCACGCTGTAATGCAATAGTTGTTCCTCCTTAGGAAGAAATGAATCATCATCTTGTCTTGATCATAAACCTGTAAGAGGACAAACTACAACTTGTTTAAAAGGTCAGGACAGACAAAAGTCATTGAGAATTTTGCTGTTAACCTTCAGTGTCAGTGAAAATTGCTTCATCCCAAGTGATTATTCAGTAGTTATAATCCAGATATATCTTCAAGAACTACTGGATTGTTGCTGCATAAAAACGGGAAGATACACTAGTGTATACTATCCAAAATACAGTGGAAGTCTGCTAATGCCCAGTGTTCTGCAAGAGAAGAGGGATGCTACCACCTTGCAGTCTGGAAGAGAATTCAGGAAGGCAGCTGAAGGAAAATACTGCTGATGAATGAAGGTCCCATATAGTACAGGTACATTCCATTCATCAACATAACCAGTACAGTTCATGCACAGATTTTCTTCTCCTGTAATCACAAACTCTTACATATACTGTGGCATATTACTGCTCCACACGATACTGGCTTTTCAGAAGCTCAGTCTTTCCCACTGCACATTCCCCTAAGTCAACAAGCAAGGATACCGAAACAAGGCAGTGTCAATTCAGTAGAAGTTGGGACTGTGCCTGCATTTTGTGTGTGACAAACACCTCTGCTGGAAGCAAGACTAAGAGAGGCCACTGCTTTGGTCATACGAAGTAAATATGACTAAGGATATAGTGTTGCTCCCTAACAAAGGTCAAACAAGAGCATGCATTCATAGATGCCTACCAAACCTTCCACTACTATAAAAGAAGTCTCCACAGACTTAGTTTCCCTAAACACTTTGCAGTGACAGCAATGCCATATGCGCCTTCAAAGAGGAAGGGTACTGATTGTAGTGGTCATTGGTTTTATTTTCTCCAGTTTTGACTCAGCCTAGAGATGGCCCCAAATTAATTTTCCACAAACAGCGTCTCCACTGTGTGAATCAACAACCCTAAAAACAACTGAGCATCATTATTCGTTGTTAGGGTTAGCTTTCAGCAGCTTTTCCTGAATGTGTAATCAAAAGCAAGGACAGTGACCAGACCACTTCAACTTTGCAAACGGTTTCGTAGCATGACTCCTTATTTTAGACTAAAATCAAAGGGCATTTGGTTTCTTCCTCCCTCCCCTCTCCCCCTTTTCAACAAGAGGGAAAGTTTCATTTTAATAGGGAAATGACCATCAGAAGTGCCTGATAATAATGACCACAATAGAAATTTAAGACATGCACATATCACAGACTTCTGGCCAAAAAACAGGTTATGGAGGATTTATATTGTGCAAGTAGGTTTATAGCACATCACAATTTCCAAAGGAATAAATCACTTCTGCTTGAGTTCTAACTACACACAGCTAATAAGTACAAAGAGCTATACATTTTCTGCTTCTTTGATACATAATCCAACCTCAGGTTGAAAGTTCTGATTCTACTTCATTTTCATGCAAGCATAAGGATTTAGGAGGACAGAGGACTCTGTTCCATCTCCCCTGTTGCTCCTTTATTTTAAGTAGGTGACAGGGTTTTTTTGGTTATAACTTCATTATAAAAAATAATAGACATCTATTTGTCCAAGATTCAGTGTGCATCTGCTTGTCTATACTATACATAAAACTATGCTACAACTAACTAGAATCATATATTTCTGAATTAATAATGCAGCCCTTTCTCAGTCAAAATTCCCCTTAAGGAAAAAGAAAAAAAAAAAAGAACTTGCCTCTAAAAGGCTGCAGGGTCAGTAAATCTTAGCTAAATTTGACAACAGGACGATTTTATTTGTAAAGAAATTCAAAGTAAATGAGCTCAGTTCATAATGTGCTCTAACAGTAAGAGAAAAACATGCTTTCCATGCTGCCCAAATGGCTGGCATAATTTTGCTGCTTTCCTTTCCTGTTAACTTCAGGATGCAAATGGCTTTGTTGTCAGGGTACATTTGTTCCCACTAATTCAAGACACTATAACAAGCCAAAATATTTATTTCTTTTTTCCAGTCTTTAATTTGTATTTTATCATATTGGGAACATCGTTGACTGATTTCATTTACTGTAGCGTTATGCAAACAACCCTTATGGGAAAGTCACCTCTCTGTAGTAGGAAAACTAAGCATAAAGAAGACTGCTGATGTTTTAGGATGCGTTGCCTCAGAGGGCCCAAAGATTCTGTTCAGACCAACACAAAGGCCAAAGTGCATATCCAAAACAACTGCTCAGAAATCTCATCCCAGAAAACCCTTGGCTCTTCAGAAAAGAGACTTACATTTTTCCTGCTTTTCACTAGAGAAGACAGACTACCAGAACATATTTTCTCTTGATTAGAACTGGATGATCAAACAGAAGCAAACAGAATATTTATATAGCTCAATCCTCATCCTGTTCATGAATGTCTACAAACTAATGTTGCATCATATTCGGCTGAGTCTATAATTAAAGCTGATCAAAATGTTTTCCTTTGAAAAATGTTTCTGATGGTAATTGGATTTTAATCAAGTGATCATTTGTATGTAAAGTGTTTCTGCCTCCTATAGGAAATAAGATTAGTTCTCAACTAAATAACAATTGTTTCTACTGAAAATTGTTTGATTTTCTTCTTTCTTAGAAAAAATAAAAATAAAATCCAATTAGAATTGATTGTGTCATTTATGGGGCAGAAATTGATCCCTACCTGCCCCTTTGTTAGAGGTCAAAAAAAGCAACAAAACACCTCTTATAACAGCAGAGCACACATCTGGATTCACCCAACTACATGGAATGCTGAAGTTAGGAGCCTATTTGCCATATGTTCCCTCCCTGTGAGCAGCTCCATCCATTGCCTCTCTCTATCAACTCTCAAATGAGCCTGTGCAAGTGGCTTCTAACCTTGGTAGCTCAGTTATGGGCCCAAAATTAGGTGGCATGAATGAGACCACAAAAACTATGTAAGTCCTCATAATTAGTTTACTTCTGCTCACCTTCCCCATCCACAGAGCAACTGCTCATAGTATTGAACCTAATCTCTTGTGTTCTTTTCTCACACACCAAACAGTGTTTTGTTCTAGCCTCCTTTGCATCTGCACTCTCTTATACAGAGTCCTTTGGTTTACCATAGTGCAAGCTCACAATCAAGTCTCTTCTTAAATACATGACTTGAATATACAAAGGACAAGATCCCAGTAAGTCCTTCTAGTTTTTCAAACACATGCAAGAGATAACAGAAAAAACAAGGCTGATGCTGTCTGACATCTGTCATTATAGTAAAACCAGATTTTGACTCATTTTGGCTCAACACTCTCCATCAAGAAATATAGCCTACCCTTACCGTTCTCACCAGATGTCTTGTCTTTTCCATTTGTAGCTCCAGTTCCTTGTCTCTGGTAGAGGAGAGGAAAAAAAAAAAAAAAGTGGTTAGAACAAACTTGGAAGTGCATTTTCCCCTTGGAATTACTAGCAGTTACTGCCTGATTTTTCTTCAGTACTTTGGATAGTCACTCACCCTCATGTAATGCTGCTTTAAAAAACTACCAGCCAGAACAGAAATCCTTGGTACCACCTCGGCACAGCTGTATAACCATGCATGGAATAGTACTCAATTAGCACCTGTTAACGACGGGGTTTGTGTAGTCAAATGCAAGGGTATGAACTGCAGTAGGACATTCCCTCAGGTCTCTGCTGTGCCTCCATTCCCATGTTTCTTTTGATCGGACCTTGGTCAGAAGACTTGCATTTCTCTTTGTCCACAAGCAGAGATGGAACTTCCCACTTAAGTTCACCAAGTCTAAGGAACAGCCCCAAGACTTTCCATGAAGCAAACTGTGATGTCTCTTTACTAAGTGACATGTGGCAAATACCAGCGCAGCCCCGAACAGTGGCATTCACAGTGGCAAAACCGTATTGGTGTGGTTACACTTCCGTAATTTACTAGCTTAGGAATGGCTACTCAATGGAAATTATGCTGCATCCCCCAGAGACAGCATCTCGCAGGTAAAATTAAGGTACTTTAGCAAACTGGTATGGTAAAATTTGCATTTCTTATGCAATATTATTCATACTTCGGTGTATTACAGAAACGGATTAAAGAATCCATCCTCTAGGGCTGCCCATGTGAAAAAACGGGAATATTAAATTCACAGGGAATAAATCCAGCTGCATTCAGAGGCAGCACATCTTCATGTATCAGGGAAGTTAACAACCGCAGCTGCACTGCAAACCAAACGGTTTGTGTCAAAATATGGACAGTCATATTAGTTCTGCTATGAAAAATCATACAGGCATACTTATCCTTCGGTATTTACTCTAGAATAGCTGGTTAAAACCTCCTCTACTGATCTGGTTTCTGTCCTTCATCTCTCACAGAGGCTGAATTTTCAGGGTATTCTGTGTATACGGAGCTAATCAGGGCATAAGTACAAAACCTTCATGTCCACTCTTAGCTCTTATTAAGAAAGCCAGAAGGAGAAAGAAGTTCTTGCTATCCTCCTGAGGGGTTTGAAAAGAGCTACATATGGTCTATCGCGCATCCACATGCCCATGGTGGGGTTTCTCATCTTCCTCTCTGCAGCAGACTCCAGTGCATGTCTCTGATCCACTGCCTTTGCCTTTTATCTCACACTCTGTGCAATGAGACAGAATCCCTCCAGAAAACAACTCTGAGTCCATCATCACAGCTACTGTCTCCCCATGCAATGGAAATATATTTTTGTTTCTTCCTGGAGCCTTAGAGCCTAAGACAGCAGAGAAAACTCGGTCAATAACGCCAAAGAACGGGATCCTAAAGGGATAAATATTTTATTTTTATAAAAGTATAAATTAAGAACAGCCAGAAGTCAATAAATCGATCCAGAAAACAATTTTGCTAAAGACGTTAACATTTATGCTTTTATTTAAAGTTTGATTAATATTCCAATATTTCAGTTCCAATCCACATCTCAACCCAGATTTCATCATGCGAATTTACCAAGACTTCCTAAAAAATAATATAACTGATCTTTACTATCTAAAAAATGGTAACTATATTGCTTTTTTTAAATTTATTTTGAAATGCTTTTTTCCAGGTTGTCTGTCCTCCTGAGTGTTTCAGGCTGTGCTGCTTAGCTGTTATGAAGGCTTCTCTTTCCTCCCTAGGCTATACCTGTCAGGGTTGGTCTGCTGTTATGGAGTGCTGGAATACGGATGCACGCATTTTGTGTCTCAGGATTTCCCCTCTGGGAGCGGGGAAAGTTCTCATAAAGAAAACAAATGAAATCTCAGCTTCAGTCGATAAAGATTTTTTCCATGCATAAGGTCAATATTGTTTTGTAAGTTTGAAATCAGTCTAAGCACACTACAGCCCTTTGTTTGGAGGCCACTGGACATACGGAGAATGATGCCTGAAAGTCTGTTGAACGAGCTTCTGAAAGCCTTTCCTTCTCTGCCACATACATATTTATTTCTATCTATAAGCACTGTACTGTTTTCCAAACGAGTGCAATGGATTTGAAAGCAAGAATCAGTTTCTTGTTAACAAGACATTGCAACTGTTATGAAAAAGCCATATACGGCATGGTCATCCACCTGTAAAGCCTTTAGCCTTTTATTTCAGTACATTCAGTGGACCTGTTTTTAAAAAACAATTTCAAGATGCTGATATTATTAGCACCTGGAGCCTCTTGCTCTTTTCATCACCTTTCTTAATGCCACCACAGGCTGCAAAACAAGGCTTAGCTTTTTAATGTCATCCAAAGCACAGGAGGACTGAACACCAGGAGGAGTTGCTGGGGGTATTTTCAAGAAGCAATGGATGAAAACCCTTCAAAAGCTGGTATAACTGATATTGTTCTTAGACCCGAGAGATCAAATTAAAAACACTGAAATACAAGAAAAACAATATTTATTTCTGTTTTGTTTTGTTTTTTGTTCTGTATTTCTGGTTTTGTTTTTGAACAGGCAATCTCCAAGTTGCAGACTGCATTTTAAAAGCTAAAAGCAGTCTAATTCTTCTGTTTTCTATAACTTGTAGCCAGCTTCCCTCATTCAAAGCTTCTAAAATTTTCTAGATCCTCTAAGGCAAGCACTAGGACAGAAACACTGAAGAAACTGTCCATTAGGTATGAAAAAAGAAACATCAGAGCTAAAATGAACATGAGGGCAAAAACATAATGATTATCCACTAAAACGGGATAAACAATTTTGTTGCTGTGTTGCGTAGGAGGAAACATAGTTTATGACTGCTTGGGGCTATATTAATTTTTAACTCAGCGGTTTTGCAGAACATCAAAGGCACATTGTTAAAAATGTCTCCAGAATCAAAGTCACTCCCAGTTTGTCAGAAAAGGAAGGAAGAAGGGCTCCCACCATATGCCAAAAGCCACGGCAAGAGAAGAACAGCATTACTTTCCTGATAAATTCTCATTGCTATGCACAACAGCTAGATAATGTTGTATAACAACTACACAAATTAGTCCCCTAGGTGTACAAACTAAGGTCAACATTGAGTTTTCAGCCAGGAGGACGTTTCAGTAAGAAAGTTAAATTACTGCAGTAGGGTTTTTGATTCATTCTTCTAACCCATCCTGTACTCCCCAGCCTAATTTTTGCTTTTTATCTTATAACATTCCCTTCTCGTCTTGAAATTTCTTGACCTTTTCAGTTAGGCTATAGCACCTCAGCATTAAGGATTGAATCCAGGTGTTGATTACTAAGTTTCCTGGGGGAGAAGGACTGTTTGTTTTTTGATGAGCTTCAGAAAGCCCAAGATCAGGGAGGTGAAACTGCCAGAAAGCCCTGACAAATGGGGCTTTACAGTAATAACATTATTCTACTTTTTCGTCAGAGTGCAGGGATGATAAGGTATAGCATGCTGTATCCCAGCAAAGCGGTGGCTGCAGATTTTTAGACGTATTTTATTTCTGCATCGAAGTAAAAAGAGCACACAAGGGTAAAATTAAAAGACTAAAAACAGTGGAAAGGTTTTGTAAAGTTAATATCAGAAATGGCCGGTGTAGCCTTGACTCAGGAGAAAAATAATTAATTTCACTGACATATGAAATATGTTATTAGGATGTTCTGTTCTCATTGACTAAAGGGACAGCAGTGAAATCTGTGGATATCCTAAGCTTTTAAGCCTCATTTTGCTACCATGTCCATCTCTAACACAAAAGTCATTAGGTGTGTGACAGAAGGAAATACATGTTAGTACAATACAGCACAAAAACGTCTGTCAGGGGTCAGCCAGCAAGGAAGAATTTAATCCGTACTACCATCACTACCATCTGTTCTCTGTATAGAATCCTCTGTAAAAAGTATAAATTGTATCCTAACTATTTCGTCAGTGTCTTTTCTCATAGCCTTCTGCTTTAATCAATGAGTTCAGCTGCTTTAGCATCAGAATGAAAAAAAGTATTGAAAAACACACTATAGAAAATTTAAAAGTTTGTAACCTTTCTGCAAATAAAAATGTCATGTTAAGTACCTGCTTAAGGACTTTCCATGTTTTCCATGTAAGTACAGCTTGTAATTTTCCTAGTCTTCAGCAGAATGAGGTAACAGCAATTGATACCTGCTGTTTTTCAGAACTAAATATTTCCTGTACAGTACCTTGAATTATTACAATTGGTGTGGACTTCATCCGGGAACGAAGGAAAACAAAGTTCTTTCAAGCTCTTGCAAAGAACTACTGTATGTCAGAAACTAGATGAAGACCCGGAATTTAAGTATGGGCAAGAATCAAGCAGCTACGACCTGGAACATGTAGAGATACACTCTGCAGTATTTGGAATTCATATAACTAATTAGGTTACATTGTTATTTACTGGACATTTCTGGTTTGTTGTGTTCAACAACCTTTTTAGGGTCATATATTGGCTTGAAACTATAGCACTCAGCATTTGCACATTTAGGTGTGAAAAACATCACTCTTTGCCACTCTTAACCATATCTCAGTAAATCATTGCTAATAAGGACAAAGGATACTACTATGCTTAAGTTAAAAAGTTGAGAATAGGAAAAAAGATGGTTCTGTGACAGAAAGATTTCTGTTTACCAAAGTTCCCAGAGAATACCTCACCTCTTAATAATGGGGCCCAAATTGCAGCGACACTTTTTTTTTTTTTTTTTTTAAGGAGAGGGGAGGTGTTATATATAAAAGAGCATAAAGCTGAGCAACTGGGTGAGCAATACGAGGTGTATTACTGGAGAGCCATGCACAACCTCTACTGTCACACTCATTCGCTCCAACTGTAGGTCTCCAAAACTAGTCTGTGGTATAGCCAGGTGGTAAATCCCAAACAAACCGCTGTGGCAATACAGGCCCATTCACATCCGTAACAGCTAGTCACCGAAAAACACTTACAAGCAGAATTGAAGAATCCCAGAGAAGCTTGAATATCATTATGAAAACTGCACTAGAAGTAAACTCTCCTCACTTGTCTATTTGAGACCCTAAGAAGTTTCTCCCACTTTTTTTTCCCCACTGCAGACCTTGTACTGAATATTTATGAGATGAAAGCGTCCTTCAAAGCCCACATTTAAGGTAACAGCACCAAGCACAGAACATCCAGCCAATATTTTGTCTGAATGAGGGGTGAGTCTGATGACTTCTTACACATCTTTGCAAGAAATCACAGATCATCTTTTGTGCACTTGACAGAAAGGAAAACCATTTATCAACACAGGCTTCAGTACAGAGCAGTCCACTCCTTTTTATGACCAACAGTTTCTGGTAGAAGTGACTTTCTGGAGAATACCACTTTTTCCTGGCTGCTCTCACCCTAGGATCTCAGTTCTTTGTGCAAGAGTAGAAACCCACTTGGCACTTTCTCCACGTGTCCCTTTACACAATGGGAATTCTCTACGGGCTGCTTTCTGGCTCGTGTGTTGCCAGGGCAGTGTAATATTGCCAGAGCAGCAGTGCCAGAATCCATCTTTCAATACCGGCTGTCAAAATTAAATGATCCCTGGCACCCTGACTATTTCTGTAATTGTCTTCATGGGTCAAGCAGTGTTGTACTTGACTAGCTCTTGATTGTCCTCAATTTTATTAAGGATCTCCTATAGCTTTTTTTATAAATTAAAACCCCACAAGTGGGCTGAGATGAAGTGACGTGATTCAAGCTGCAGCAGCTAAAAATTAACATTTGAGCAGTAATGATTTTCTGTAACTTCTGGAGTCACTGACGGGCGTGCACACACATGCACACTGACATCCTAGCAAAGAAGGTACTCCTCAGAAATTAATAACACAGCTGTGGATAACTAGAGAGGCACGGGGTGCCGCATTTCCCCAGGAAGGAGGCCATGCAGGTTGTTTAAGCACTGCCTATGTCGGGTGAACCCAGAGCTCCCGTGGGACAGCACAGGGAGGCATGCTGGTGGAGGTCCTGGCCCCCCTCTTGAACCACTGGACTGACAGCCAGGCACAGAAAAGCAATGGGAACCGAAAATTCGGGCTGGAGAGATGTTTTTTTGGCTTGAGAAAAGCCCTTAGAAAAGGCACTTCTAAGCGTACGTGGACAGCAGAGCAGGAGCACCCAGCACGCTTCCAGGGCAAAGAGGGAGGCAGCTAGAGAAGGCGGGCGGAGCATCACTGCCTGGGATGCAGGAACCCTCTTACAGTGCTGTATTTATAGATCCTAATAGCACGGAGGGGAACTTTCCCTGTGCCCCACTTTCACCAACGCTGCGCTGCAATTTATAAATCAACACAGTGAGAACCTGCTGATTTTGTATTCAAATTCAATATAGTGTTCTAAACAGAGTATTTACACCAACACCAAACGTAATCAACATCATTAGCAAAAACGGTAGCTTGCTTAATATTTAGGTTATTAGCATATCTTGAATTAAAACATTATTCAGCAGATATTTCTCCAAAGACATTGTAATCACTTTTTTTTTTTTTTTGGAGGAAGGGATTAATGGAATCTTTGAAGTTAATTTTGAAAGCAGCTGCAAGAATGTATTTTCCAAATCCTGTTAATTACCATGCCAGCCATGAGAAGTAATCCCTCATCTGTTCTGCAGGAAACATAGGGCTTGATCCTGCAAGGCTTATTTACAGGGGTAACTCACATGTGGACAAGTACTTGTCTTTACTTCAGCAGCATTACTTGCTTTAGTAAGAGCTGGAACCTCACTGCAGTACTGCGAAATCTCTAAACTTCATGTTAGGTTTTGTTAAGCAACGGGTAAACAGAATAAAATTAACTGTGGAATAAGCCTTCAAACACCAATTGCCAAAAAATTACCTCAGCTCTCATTTGGACAAGGCTAATACAGCCCATATCCTAATTACCCTGCAAATTGATAAAGAGGAAACATCAAGGTGACCCAAGAGGATTATTTCAATTATATAAAAATAGATTGATTAAGCTGAACGGTATAAATGAAAAATGACTGAGGTTTTTAAGGTGGTCTCTCCTTTTATTTTTTTTTCCTCCTATTATTTCTTATCTACTGGTAGCATCAGATTTGGTACCGCAGTCCTATAAAAGGGCTGTTTGTGGCAGGAAACCAGCCTTGAGAACTCCCACTTCCCCGTCTGGCCCAATCCAGCCACACCTCTCCATCCCCAAGGCCTCATTTGTCTGGACACAATTGTTTGCAAGGTCATATAGAAAATAGCAGCACTACGATTATTGCAGTGAAAAGTAAGATTTCTGCAGAGCTGTGCTGAAAACAATCATCGAAATGGTCCAGCTGAAATAAATAAATAAATATAGAGCTTAATTGTCTCTTTCGATCACTTCAGTAATGTAATTGACATCTCCCACCCACAGCTGTTTCAGTCCAACAGAACAGGCAACAGCCTGCAACGTGGGGAGAAAGCACCACAATTTGGCTCTGGGAACCGAAAATCTGAGCAGGTGAGTGCTTCCTTCTGAGTACTAAACCATACCTTGCTTTGAAACGTTTGAGAAACCTTTTTTTCTCTATTTCTTTAAAGCACAGTGGGAACCACTATAATCTTAGGCTGCTGGCCACAGGGGAACAAAGATGTAATAGCCCTAGCTCAAAAATGAGGGAGTACAGCTGGAAGACAGCAGAATTTCAGTCTTGTAAGCAGGGCTGGAAGGTACCTCTGTTAGTCCCTGGCCCCTCAACACCCCAAGGGGAACACTGCAGTTCTATGCCAAGCCAAGTCCTGCAAGCCTCCAAGGGCAGAGAATCCAAACCCCCCTCTGGGAGATCTGTTCCAGCACTGCTGGGAAAGCAACTCTTTACATCCCACAAGGATTTGGGCAGTTACTTTTATTCTGAGCTGGGTTCCTCCTAAAGAGCTGGACTGTAGATGAATCAAAAATTATTGATAAAAAGGATTTGGAAGCCATGGTGTTCTAATCAAAAAATGGTTTGGAGTCATTAAAATCTTTAAATTTTAAATTATTTTAATGTTCCTGATGTGAAATATTTTGTTTGCTGCATAGATCCCTCAAAATTTAATCACTGGTCAGCTCAACACGGATCTGCATCTCCCTGTGATGTTGCATCACCTCCTAGAAATCTCCACCTGGCAGTGGAACAAAACATAGAGCAACACAAGTACCTGAAGGGCTGCGTCCATGCAGCCAGGCAGAACCAAAACAGCTCACAGACAGAGGCAGTCTAGTCGTGTTCAAATAGCATGCCTCAGCTGTAAGCCTCGGCCGTCTGTGCAGGCAGAGCAGACAGATAATGGCAGCTGACTGTGGCACTTGATTAGGAGCAATTCAGAACCTTGGGGATCAAGTGTTTGGATTCAGAAGGGATCCTGGGTACCCTTTAATATTAGCATCCCTGGATAGGAAGAGTGCCCTAAACCAATTAAGGGGTCAGGCTCCTTGCTCAGGCATGATATAACTGATTATGGATGTGTTTTGTTTTTTTTTTTTAACAAGTATTTACTTTATATTTCATTCTTCCAAACCCTTCTGAAATTCAGGGTAATTTAATTCACTGAGATACAAGCCCAGCTGTAATTGAGTTAGAGGCTGTCTTCAAGGGACAGCTTGGTTATTAATGGCAAAAGTCTGCGCTGACAAATTGCTTCATATCTGATCATATCGACTTTAACATTATTAAAACAGACTGCGTGTGCGTCTTCCCAGTCTGCAGAAGTTCTGGTCTTTTTGCTGTTGGCTTTTTTATTTCCAGCTGTACAGTTCAAACCAAATTTGTTCTCTTTCCTTTTTCCTATATATTTCAGAGGTAAACAGATGTTACTACAGTCTTATTACAGATGTTATTACAGCCTGCTAGAACTGGCCAGCTGGGTTTTGAAAAGGTATTAATTACGGCAGTTTCCAGTTGCCATACAAAGCAACTTTCTGCCCCCGCCATAAGGCAAAGCCTTCTGATTTTTCTAGACGACAGCAAGAGGAAGCAGCACGGACGTTTATGCATCACTTTACCCCCCTGGGCAGCCTGCGTGGTCACAGGCAGCTACCACAAGCATCCCCAGAGCCATTTGCAGCTACGACAGCAGCTCCTTGCCAGGCTGTTCCAGCAGCGGGGGAATCACTGGACACGGACGGAGAGCACGCAGCAGCCTTGGCAGCGCACCCTGCCCAGGGGCCAGCTGCACAGAGAGATGACGCAGACCTGTTATCTTTGGCCCCGTGCCACCAGGGGATCCCTGCACGGGGAGCCCTGAATTGGCAGCTGAAGCAGCCTTGAAATTGGGCCGCGCTCGATGGAGGATTTGTCCCGCATTGTTGAAACCCGTATTGAAACCAGCCCGCTGAGACTTTGGGGGAGCTGCTTTGTTCCGAGTGTGACACAGCTCAGAACAAAGCTGCCTTGGCACCGCGAGTCTAAACAGCAGCCAAGCGATTAGAAATAAACCCACCACACTAAGAAGGAGAATGAACAGGGTGATGCACAAGGTCACTTTGATTGCCAAGCGTCAGGGACAGCAATCATACGTGTTCATCCACAGAAAGCAGAAAAAAAGCTAGATCACCAGCTCTGTCCAAGAGCTGGCTGGAAAATCGGGATTTCCACATATCAGAAGTTCCCATGACCCTGCATCTGCTCAGTGAAATTGATGCTACTATCAGCTTCATTATTAATAGCAGCAGAGAAATTAAGAAAGCAATTTTCAGTGTAGCTGTAGGTAGTTCCCAAGCTCCCTGGACCTAGCACAGACTCACCAAGTTCATCCGCTCTAGGACTAAACGTTCTCCAGTTCCTGTAGTGCCCTAGCCTTGGAATGAGTCCAGGGGAAATCACACAACCACAGGATGATTTGGGCAGGAAGGGACCTTAAAGATTGTCTAGTTCCAGCCCTCCTGCCATGGTCAGGGACACCTCCCACCAGACCAGGCTGCCCAAAGCCCCATCCAGCCTGGCCTTGAGCACCTCCAGGGATGGGGCATCCACAGCTTCTCTGGGCAACCTGTGCCAGTGCCTCACCTCCCTCTCTCTGAGTGAAGAATTTCTTCCTAATATCTAATGCAAACCTACCCTCTTCTAGTTTAAAGCCATTACCCCTTGTCTTATCACTGCACTCCCCGACAAAGAGTCCCTCCCCAGCTTTCCTGCAGGCCCCCTTTAGGTACTGGAAGGCCGCTCTGAGGTCTCCTTGGAGCCTTCTCTTCTCCAGGCTGAACAACCCCAACTCCCTCAGTGTGGCTTCATAGGAGAGGTGCTCCAGCCCTCTGAGCATCCTCATGGCCCTCCTATGGACTTGCTCCAACAGGTCCATGTCCTTCTTGTGCTGGGGCCCCAAATGTACCCACCTGCTCCAGGTGGGGTCTCAGAAGAGCAGAGCAGAGGGGCTGGCCACTGCTCTTTGGCCCTGCTGGCCACGCTGCTTTTGATGCAGCCCAGGATACAGTTGGCTTTCTGGGCTGCAAGTGCACATTGCTGGCTCAAATCCACCTTTTCAAATCTGGCCAAACAGATTCACCAAAAGCTTCCCCACCACATTGTTTCAAACACTCCCCCTCTACAGTACTGTGACTTCCAATGCAAGTTCAACGAAAATTTGCATTTTCTGCACTCCAAATAGTTATCTGTCACTCCATCATCAGTCTCCCATTATGTACTAAGGTCCCTTCTGCACTTTGTGCCTTGCATATGAAGTGGAAGAACAATGTTACCCAACTAGACATATTCACCTTACTAACACATAGACATGACAACCCATCATGCAAAGACATTAAAAAGAGGACTTCAAAGTGCTTCTCCAGGAAATAAAGCCATGCATTCATTTTGTTAATATCCTAACAGACCCATCCTGTGACTAGATAGAAAATACATTCCTTAGAGAAGTTTCACGCAGAAAGCAGATTACAACACTCATTTAGATCCAGCTTTGTGCTGTCTGACACACTGCAGTCTGACAAAAACATCTATTAATTTAAGTCTTACATGACATGACCACAAAAGACAGTTAGGATTCAGATTTGCAAGATATATATATATATATATATGTATTGCATTCACACCATTAATGCTAGATCCTTAGCTAACTATTCTTTTGCATTTGCAGGTCTGTGTCACAAGCCGAGCTCCAGGATGTCCACCAAGCACACCAAGCTTTTAGCCAAAGCCAGGAATACAAGGCAGCACTCAGAAATCACTGCAAACACTCCTGCAACCTTACGTGAGAGCTTCCTTTGGCTTGGCTTGGATGCCAGCGCTGTCCCATAGCTTGGGAAATGAGCTGAAGTGATAGCTAGCCACGTCTGACTGGACAATTAAAATTGGCATGAAGTTGGCCTGCCTTAGGCATTTGGCTGACCTGCTTAAACTGCAGCACACGTGTGCTGGCACATGTGTTTCAAAAGTGTGCCAAGCCAACAATGTGCTTGCTCTCTTTTCTGTTGCTGAGTTATCTGTCAGATCTGAGTGGAGTAGTGATATGTATGAAGTAGCTATGAAGCTTCGTGTTTTATTTTTCCACCATTTCCAGAAAGCTGTCTGCCTAGCCTAATTTGTAGCAGTTTCCATCTTCTATCTCCCTTCACCTCACATTTCACTAATACATGTTAGGAATTGAAGGAATTGGCTTTCAGTGTTGCTCAGATTTCTTTCCTGAACATCACACAGTATCTCAAGCTCCAATAAAAGACATTGTACAGGGTATTTCAACTAGTGTTGAAATTCTGCTTAAAAATTCAGTATGCAGAATATTCAGTGTCTTAAACTAAAAATAGTTTAATCATTGGGATTTAAAAGAGAAGCATATTTTCTGCAGCGGGAAGGTAGAGACAGCAGTAATCTCATTACTTATACCATTAGAACTAGAGGATAAAAAGCATGAGAAATCAGATGAAAGGCATGCTTGTGATCTTTATAAGAATTATTTTTCTGTCTCTGTACCTGTCCCCTACTGCTCCACCCGAAACTTGGACTTGAGCACTGTCACGTTTTCATATTTAGCTAGGTGTTACACATTTTGGCTTATCTCAGGCCAGCCTCTCTCCCACACAAGATTGCAGCTACCTCCTGACGTCTACTCTCACCTTGTCTGATTTAGTGGTGAGTCGCTTCTAAAGATAAGCCTACCTTGCACATCCAAACCCCAGCTCCCCCACCCTCTAGCAGAAGAGGGCACTCTTTCCTCTCTTCAGCACAACTTCACCCTAGAGCCTACTGGGGGCTTTGCTGAAACACACACCACTTCTTTGTAGAGATGTGCATGTAAAGCAGGATGTGGGTAGTAGGTCTGGTCAGACATGAATCAGCTGAATACCTCTGGCTTGGAAACACTAATCCACTAATGGCAAACTTTTTGTGGGAAAGTATTACTGTAACTATAAAAAGATCCTCACAAATCACTGGTCTTCCTTCATATCCTGCGTGTTATTAGGAAAAGGTCCAATCTCACGAAAATCCTCAAGGAATCAAGAGATGCCTTCAGATCTATTCAGCTTTGTGTCATCTACTTTATACCCATAATACACTTGCACCAATTTGGGAGTTACCATGATCTCGATACTCTTTTCCTTGAAATTTATCTTCTGTAGTCAGAATGCCACCAACTACAATCTCAGCGCTTGGTAATCCCTCTAGTGTTAGATTTGTAGAGAACAAAGCACCGTCAAAGCAGATTAACGGCCATGATATCTGCTGTCTTGGAAAACTTAATTTGGATGTCTCAGGGGGTAGATGCAGATGAAAAGCATCCCCAGGCACTAGCAGCAGGTACTGTCTGCTTTCCAGTGCTCTCTCCAGGGGTTTTGAAGCTGTACAGGTCCCTAATTTCCCTCAAACTACTCTTCCATCCCCTACAAAACTAAAGCACTTTCTATCAAACGCTGCTTCTCATACACAAACCTACCAGTTCCTGCTAGATATGCTGACTTAACAGGAGCATTTCAGCTGTCTCACCAATTCACTTGGGAAGAGCCTACTAACTGTTGGCAAGATTAACAAACTTAAGCACAACACTGCACTGAGAGTTGTCCTATTTCCATGGATAGGTCTGGTCAGCGTTTACTTGGGCATTTCTGAACTGCACCTTTTGTGGTGATGACAGAAGGCACCTAAAATCCCTACGAATGCATCTACATCAGCATACAACTAGCCAGGATCCCTGCAGATCTTTGCTCTTCTCCATTTTTAGGACAGCCGTGTTGCGTGGTGATCCTACACATAACCTTCCCCTGCTCAAGTGCACAGCAGCATACAGCCTTTGAGTTTAGGCCGTTATAGCCTGAACATTTGTTTCCTGTTTATCTGGTTCTGCTACTGCATTTTCCTGGTCCTGCTGGCACTATCGGGCAGCTGGCTCCACAGTGCAGCTAGAATCAAACCAGCCAGCCAAAGAGCAGCAAATAAGGCTGGTGACAAAGCAGCTTGCACCTCCTCTCCACCAGGCACTTGGACACCAAGACCCTGTTTGTGACACTAAATATACAATTGCTTGCACATGCTTTGCCATAGCTAGCACCCTCCCCACAAGAGAGAATCTGCAGCTCTCCCACCTGATGACCTAGCACAACCCTCCTCACCAGTTTGCTGTCTCTAATCTGGGAATCTCTGAAGTCAGGAGGGCACCACCTTTAACAGCATTTCCTCACCCTTTGTTTTTTACTTTCAGCTTTAACAAAAGATCCCTACCATCATTCTGCCTGCTGTTGCTGTACTCACAGTATCAGCTACACCTCTGCTCAGGGTCACGTTTCATGCACTGCATACTAAGGTGGTAACGTAGGAACGCTCAGTGTCTGTAAAACAATACTTTTCAAGAGGAAAGACAATTCAGCTCTAACTAGCATTCAAGGCATGTAGGCAGACAATTTTCACTTCTGACTAAAGTTGTGCTTCTTCCTCCAAGTTCCATGTTGGCGCATAAATGAGGCTGTATGCCACGGGATATGAACAGAGCAGATGAGAAAGCACCAGCTGAACTTGGCCTAGGTGACACTTGCACAGCTTCCCCATCTGGAGACTGACCCAAGACCAGGCTAGAGACATGGAGTGGGGATGAATTGTGAGCCCCCCAAATCCTGTCATTAAAAACAAGTTTTGCAATTGCAGCTCTTCTATAGTTGCTTACTCTGAGCTTACTCCATGAAGATTGCCATTCATTTTCCTAACAAGAGACAAGTAGGCTATATGATCTCTCTTGCATCTGTTTCCGTAAGAGAAATAATGAATAATTGTCACTATTAAAAGTAGAAGGGAAGAAGGATGTTGGTTATTTTACCTGGTTTCTGTTTATTTAGCATGTCTATTTTTGTTAAACCAGTGTCCAAACAACTGAGAAAAACACGGAACACCTTTTCTTAGAAAAACGAGACTGTTACTCATCATCATTACTCTCTGCAAGGTGTAGGATCCTTTTAAGTGCTACACGGCTCTGCGATTTTAAGGCTCTGTTGCAACTGACAGGATGAAGGAAGGCATCGCTTTCCTATGATGCACACAGCCTTCTCCCAGTCCTCTTCAGCCAAGAAGTGGGTGTCTCATGATTTACATACCCTGTGTCTAGGTCTAGCCACTCTATTACAAGTTCTTTTGTAGTGCAGTTATAGAGAAAAACCTGTAAACACTGAGACATCTTCCAAGTCATCCCTAAGAAAAAAATAAAAGGCAAGGCAGACAATAGCAAACATTGGCCTGGAAATGAAATATTTTATTAAAGTCAATAATGAAATATCCAGAAAGCTTTGATAGCAGTTAACTTCAGCAGGAACAGTGGTGGCCTACTACCATATGACATGGGTCATCGTGAGCTTGATCCAGCGCAGAAACTGTTGGAAGATGATTCTTGTAAGCTATCCAATATATTAGATTTAGGGACATCTGACTAGAAAGTAATATGCTTTTGCAGCCTGGAACAATATTCTATTAATCTTCATGCTGAAGTGCTGGATGGAGCTTTCCCATTCTACAAGTGCAGCAGTTTTTAAGTTACTCTTACAAGGAAATATGATCTGAAGCATACTTCCAAAGCTAACTGTCCTTTATTAGAGCATTGTTTTAATCTGTTGGCATTACACACATTGCAAGAATACTAACATGATTCTTTCTAAAGAGTGCATCTGCCAGCTTCACCAAATTAAGGAGATTAACTTCCAACCTCATTTCTAAGTGCTATTTTAGAAAATGCCTTATCCCACTGAATCCACTCTGATGGAAGGAGTGGGCAAAGTGACAGATAAAAACTTATTGTTCTCCCTTCTTCCTCCTCTTCTGAGCTGCAATTTACCACCCAGCTAATAAATAGATTTGAGCTAAAATTAAAAACTGATGTTCATGCGCCTTCCCTATCCCACCCCCATCCTACAACAGCTGCAGAGTTTCCTCCTCAACCCTGCCATGCTCTTGCTGCACTTCAGAGCTGCTGTGGTTATACCCTCAGCAAAGCTGGCACTTTAACAGCTGGGGGTCTCCACAGTATCTGAAAAAAAAATGCATACAGAAGGGTGTCATCTTCCCGCACATACCATAGAAGTCTGGCTTGCTCAGACACTCCCCAGGACTGCAAGCACCTCAGAGGAAAATAGCTGCTTTGAACTAACATTGCATCTTGTCCCCCCTACAAACACCAGTTTTTTGATTTACTGCTATCCAGGATTGGTGTTAAAATCCTCACTTCAGTGTTTAAACGTATCTGGTCCCATAACCCAAGACCCCACAAGTTTTCCTCTGTTTCAGGAATATATTAAGCCACATTCAGGAGAGCAATCCATGAAGGCGACACAGTTTTCCTACTTAACCACCTGATCCAGCTACAGTTCCAGGCAGAAGCCTCCACGTCTGCCTAGCATTTCATTCTTGGCCACATTCCTCTCCTTCTATAACAGCCTCTTGGCGAGAGTACTTGTCTGGAGGGATGGAAACATCCTCCAGGTTCTCCCTCAACCTGGAAGGAAGCAGACACCTTATGTTGCTTTGCCAAGCTGGGGGCATGCCCACACCACCAGTTTTGAAGACAGACAGAGAGACTGCCTTGGTGGCAAGTGTCTCCTCCCACCCCAAAGGTGGGAGAAGCTCAGATTTCTGAGAAGTCTTTGACCCCTGTGTAATGGCACACCACGTTTCCAGTGATGCCTCCATCTTTGCCGATTAGACTGCCTGGGTACCTACCTGAAGGTGATCTGAGCACCAGAACACACCAAGTAAGTGCTTCGGGCTGCAGATGTGAGCCATTAGGCACATCCCATGAGATCTGAACTGACAGCCGATGAGCCAGAAATACCCTGCACATCCCCATCGCACGTCACACAACCACACACACCCCCTTTGTGATCCTTTAGGAGGTGGGCACAACACAGCAGGTGGTGCAGAATTGAAGAGCCCAGAAGGAATGTAAGACAACATGAAGCTTGCTGCACATCAAGGGAGATGCACAAGCTGGGGTTGTCTGTATTCAAAGTGTGACAAAAAAAGCATTTACGCACAGGTCAAGTCCCCAGCTAAGAGACCTAAGCACTCTACAGAGTGAGACCCCAATAGCTCTCTTCTGGTGACTTATGAATTACATGTGCCCAGTGAATTATACGTGCCCCATTGCTTGGCGTCTGCTGCAGAAGACAAGATGGAATATTCTTGCTGCTCTCTGCTAGCTAGACTGCTCCCCAGGCATACAGTGTTGCTGTTTCAAACCCTGCCTTAGGTGGGCACGTCAGCACCCTGGCAATCAGTAGAGCACATCAGTCAGGTTGTGTAAGGCTTTTCCAAGGCATGTTCTTCCCCTAAGCCGCAGGAGCCTGGGGCACGTGTTGATTAGGTATTTTTCCTGAATGGGTCTCCTGAAGCTAGGCACACAGATTACACATTGAAGCTGAACTCCACCCCTGCCCCAAAAATACCACTCTAACTCTTCAATTGTTAGGAAACACTTTAATAACAAAAGGAAACAAATTCATCCAACAAGGCAGTCTCATTACACATGTGCTTCATCCCTGAACCACAGGAACAGCATCCAGGGCTGCTAATACCCTATCATTTGCATGTGCTCCTTCCCAAGTCCAGATCTGACTCCAAAAGCCAGAGTCATTCAACACAGGAGGCAGGTGTGGCAATGAATGTTGTAAAAGTGTTTGTGTGAAGTTGTAAAAATGCTTCTTGTGAGAGGCACTCTCACCATGACCAGGCATCATACCCAGAGCATCAGTTAAGTCTCTGACAAGATGACAGGATTCACTGAGGTGAATCAAGCTTATGCCACTGTTGAGTACAGAGGCTCACTAGTGGTTGTGAATAGTTATTTGGCATTCTTCTATAAACCCAGCACCCAAGATCACTTCCCCCAGTTCACCCTAGGTGACCAGAGATCTTCAATGGAAGTGCTGCACCTGTCTCCTAGATGCTCACTGACAGTAGCTGACATTTTACAGCATTGCCGTTCTCTCTAGGCTCATTAAAGATGAAGGAAAACACCTACAGACCTAGAAAAAAGGCTCCTCAGTTATTTGAGGACAGATTTTCCAAGTTACTTCAACACCTAAAAATGCATTTCAATACTTAATGAAGTTTGAGAAGCTCCCATGCAGCTAAGTGAACCGTCCCCAGCTCAAACCAAGATGCATTTAGTACTAAATTTGTTTGGACACTTGCACAATACTACTAGGTAAGCCCTTATACCTCAGCTTCCCTGTAACTATTTACAGTGCCAGAGCTTAGCCCAGCAGTCAGAGAATCTTAAACATTCAGACAAACTGCAGATGAAGTGAAAGTGTTTTTTTTTTTCTGCAGAAGAAAGTTCTTTATCTGTTCTGAAAGGTGTTAGCTGCTAAAAAAATAAAGTACTATAGTCAGATTAACAGCTGCTTTCTCTTCAGCTTTCTCCATCAGGAGACTGGTAATCACCGTAAACACCGTAAAAAATAAGTTAGTTTAGCTGGAGGCAGTAAAATAAGAATCCATGCAAAGTCTCAGCAAGTAACTTCCAAGGGACCTGAAAGCTCCCTTCAGAGGCTTCTACAACCGCATTTTAAGTTCCACTCAAATCCTAACAATTATTAACATAAGCAAGAACCTTCTCACCATCTCAGCACCACTTTCAAGTAATCTTTCCATGGCTCTACAGGAGCCCTTTTTAATCACTGTCCTCAGATTTTCTGGCAGATTAGGACAGAAAAATCAAAATATTTTTCAGTTACAGCATTACAAGCAAAATCCACCAAAACCCCCATCAAAATACAGCAAACAGATGTCTAAGGAGCTTGCTTTCTGCTGATCTTTTTTTGCCTCTGTATTTAAGCAGTCTTTCACACTGAAGTGGTTTGGACGGGTCCAGTTGCTTTTCCCTGCCCGTCGGAAACAGAATGGTCTTTTGAGTAACAGCTGGCAGGCAAGTAACAGCAAGGAAGCTTTTCTTCACTGGAGCTGTGGGCAATAAACACTCTAATGTTATCTGTTGAATGACAGTGACGATAGGACCGAAGACACTGACTGCACTCTTAAGTGTCATCTGTACAGGGCTTAGTGCTGCACCAGAGAGACATCATTTCTAGCTCTGGAGGTGTGCCGGGAATGCTATTCTGTTAGGCACTGGGAAACACATTACGAATAGAGAACCCCTGTGCTGGTATTAGCAGTGATCTTGATGTTTATTGGGACTTACCGCACACAAAGCGAGCAATATAATTCAAACTATCAAGGGGTAATTACTGAGCAAATACAGCCGGGCACAGGACTATAACCTAACAGTGCCTTGCACAGTTGCAGTAAGCACAGCAGCATCACCCTACCATTCCTCTTCAGAATTTCTTTCCCCCCCAAATGCTATCTTGAAGCAGTAGCCAATGTGAGTGGCAGAAGTATAGTTGCATTAAAAGCCTACTGCATGAACTCTATCCAGCTGACTCAAATGCAGGCAGGAGCAAGGAGAGGTCACGGACAGCGTGCTGCATTACACCTGGACTGTCTGATCTCTGCGAGCAGCAGAAAAGCACGGTGAGGATTTCCTCCGTGTTCGCCATTTAGCCTGACCTGCAAACCAAAAGGTAAGCTGCTCCTCACAGATCTCTTAGCCAGAGACCATGCTGCTACACTGCTCTCCATCTGCCTCAGGTTTACTCTTCAAGTCGCTTACCTAAAAATACACCAAGTGTAACATCTGCACAGTAACTACAGCCTGAACTTACTTGGCATTGCTTTTTGCTTTCTGCAGGTTGCTAAGAAAGGAACATCCATTTGTTAAAGCAGCAGCAGGTCTTCTATGACCGCAGCTAGCCCCTAGGAATAGGGTGCTGGATAAGGTGTAATTGTAGATCTCTCTCCTGATCCCCCAAAAAGGTGCACTAGAGAATTTGGGATCCTGCTAGCTGCCTCCACCAGGCACTTGATCCACTGACTGTCACTAGCCATCCTGCCTGAACACACTTTTAAGAAAAAAATACTAGTTTGTCCCAAGAATGCTTCCACAGAAAAAATATATATATATATTTCTCAGCTTATTTATTTACAAGCACACAGCGATCCTTTCATGCTTGGCACTGCTTGCATTTTTTCCCCTTAATTATAACCCTCCCCAGGACAATATTTACAAAGTTTGCATCAACTACAAGCAGAGCATTTTTCCTCCGTGAGCCCACACAACTCATTACACACCCTGTCCCTGTGCAAAGCCATAAATACATCTTTCAAGTATGGGGCTTTTTGTTAAGTTATCGCCCGGCGGTGCACATGCTCCTTCACAGCATGAAGCATTGCACCGGTTCGTGCCTTGAAGGCGCACGGACACCTGTGGAGGTTCATTAGAAGAAGCTTTAAAAGACGCTGTGAATTTCAGCCCCCCCCCGGCAGACGTGCCCCACACCCGGCCCCCCGCCGGCCGCTCACCCACCTCGCTCATCTCGCCCGCGCCCCGCCGGCAGCACCCGCCCCGCACCGCGCCGCGCGCCCGCCGCCCCGCGTCGCCCTTTAAGAAGCGGCGCCGCGCGCCCGGCCCGCCCGGCCCCAGCCAATGAGCGCCGCGCCCCGCGCCGAGCCCCCCTGCGCCCCCCTCACCGCCGTCGCCCCCCCGGCCGCCATTTCGAGGGGCCGCGGCGCCCCCTGGTGGCGGCGGGGAGGCCGGGACAAAATGGCGGCGGGTGGAGAGGGGGGACTGGGGCTGGGGCTGGGGCTGGGGCGGTTTGCTCGCCGTCCTCAAAACGGGTCTCGAAGCTGGGGCTGCTGGCTTTGTGCCTGCCAGGCGCAGAGGGAGGCGAGGGGTGAGCTCCCCAGCCCGTGTGGCGGAGCGCTCTGAAAACGTGAAGTGCTGTCAGAGGCGAAGTGGGGAAAGTTTCAGGGCCCTGCTCTTGTCACCCGGCTTTGTCCTCTCTTACAGCTGAGCTGGGTCAGCCATGGTGCGAGCCCCGCTGCCACGGCTCTCAAAACCTTCACTGTTACTTCATTGGGCTGCTTGCCAAAGAAGATGGAAAAGAGTGCTTTCGATAATTTTCTCAGAAAAAAAATAATTAAAACTTTGGAAATTATGCGGTTCCACTCCTGTATCCATCTTTTGATGGAGCACAATTACTATATTTGGCAATACACATCTCAGATGCTCTGACTCATGTATCTGTGAAGAAATATAGATTCAATTTGCTCTGGGAATGCACTCAACTCCCTCAAATTTCTCTCAAATTGATGAAAAAAAAGTTAAAGCAGCATTTTGGAGAGCCCAGGATTGCCAACCTTTGCACGCCCAGGGTTTTTTACACAGCCCATGTCCAGGGCCAGCCTTGGTGAAGGCAGCAGAAGAAATGTGATGAGGCCTTTCTGGAAGCCGCCCTTGCCTCTCACCACGCTACCTGCAGAGGCTCGGGGGTGCAGTTTAGCCTTCACGTGGAGGACGGAGAACACGGAAGCCTTTCTACATCCATTTGCTTGGACTGATAAATGTCATCTTGTACCAACCCAGAAACTTGCCGCCCTGACTTCTGGGCAGGAATTAAATGCTAAATGGTGATTTATCCATGCTCTGGATAAACTTACTATTTCCCAGCAAGGTAAAAGCCACCGTAGCTCTTCTCAGTCACAGAGTCGATTCCTAACCTCAGGCAGCCATCAGGGCTGTCACCGTCTTGATTTTCAGTGAGGTTACCTGGGATCCCAGTCTTGCAGGGAAGCAGAACTACGTCAATCTCTGCAGCGTCGATCCAGCACCAGGTCGAGAGCTTTCTTTTGCCCTGTTAAACACAGTGGCGCATTTGCAGTTTGTGTAGTTTCTCATTTGATCTTCTTTAACTTGAGCCCGTGATGTGTTTGCAGCTATTCCTATTCTTTAAAAGAAACGGTTCACAGCATGAAGTGTTTGGAGAAGAATCACCTCACCAAATGCATGGATAAATCCTGCCATTTACAACTGGGGATCACAATGCTGCAGTCCCTTTTTTTGTTTGTTTGTTTGTTTTTTTAATTTTTTTTAGGCTTTCCCAGGTTACTGGCTGTAGCAAATGGGGGGGGGAAGACCCTATTTAAAATACCATCTTCAGTCTTCTTTTATTATATTAATTTCACCAGGACCTCCACTGGCATCTGGCATTTTACAAAACTGACAATAATTGTCCAAGGTCTTGTAGCGAGTGGACCAAGTGGGCAATAAGCACGGTAAGAGCTCGTTGCATGGGTAGCAGTTTGTTCTGCAGCTTCAGGAGTGTCAGTACAGTGTGAGGACACAAAGTAAAAATGATGAAGTTCAGCCCCTGAAGCAGCTTATGTGACAACGTTTTCCAGTGAAAAGTAATCATTGGCATATTGCATTAGTACTTGTATTCTGACTAGAGTGCTGTTGGTCTGTGAGCTTATGGGTACAAGGCACAATGCGAACAAAAAATTCTTAAAGGGTTACTTCTGACCAAAGAGCTCACAAACACATGGTAGGTGATACAGACAGCTGAGAGAAAATCTTTTCAGTTTCCACTGACAATGCTGGGAGCCTGTTTAGTTGCAGAATAATAAAGCTGGATCTGAAATCTTCTTGCTGCTTACCTCAGTGGAGGAAAAAAAAATGCCAGGAGCATGGCACAGCCTCCTTTTGTATCATGCCCAAACAGAATCCATTTCTTTCCCCTCCATATATTTGCTCATCCGATCCCACAAAATCACACCAAGGAGTAGCAGGATGATGAGGTGGGTCATAAACACAGGCCACCACATGTCCTCCTCGGGTACAGCCACTGGCCGCGGTGGTTGCCAGTTAGCCAGCTGGGTTGCAGGTAGTCTGTGTTCATTTTGTAACTGCATGTGTAACGTGTGCTGGTGAGATATGACATAAAAATTTAATTTCTGTCCGAGAGCTGGTCTCTCCATCATCGAAACAAATATGTCAGATTCAAGCAGAAAAGCCCAGAGTTACAATTCAGGCTGTGCTCCGCTGTGCACAGAGAAGTGTGCTAACAGGGAAGGCACTTCCCACCAGATTCAGCGTGGGAACATACAGTGTTTTTATTTTCTGACCTGCGTTGAGGAGTTTCCAGGCTTCAAGAGGGGCACTCTGCAGAGCACACTGAGCTGCACCCAGGAAAGCCCAGAAGTCCCAGTTCAGGGCATGAGTCGATGTGAGCTGGCATTTTGAGGAATGAGCTGCCTAGATTATCTACTGGGAGATGTGGAAGAGGGTGGCAGTCCCTCGCTTCTCAGGGCGCTGTGTTAAATTGCAGTTCATAGCCAGGTGCCGAGCTTGCTCTTTGCAAATACAGCACTCTTCTTCCACAGCAGTGATGCTGAGGGGGATGGCAATGTCCTCCACGTGCTAGCTCCCTGCTTTGGGGACAGCTTGCATGTACTGCAGCGTGCAGTCCCAGTATGTGATGCACCAGCTGTGCTCCTGTTCTCTCTCTCTCTGAATGTCTCGTTCCTGCCTCCTGGATTTACTTTTCATACCCTGGAGAAAACTTCCACAGCCAACCAAAACAATCTAGGTATAAACTGGGGGTTGAAACACAATGTGCCTCTCCTTGTTCTTAGAGTGGCACTGCTGAACTTCACAGCTCTTGGACATCCACACACACAGACGCACAGATCCACCCTATCCCAGGTGCGACCTGAGTTCTGACTTGTTCGTTTATGAGCCAGCTTAGTTTGACATACCTCTTGCTCTGGAAAGCATAGAATTATGGAATCATGTAGGCTGGAAAAGACTTCTACGATCATCTAGTCCAACCTTTAAATGCAGCAGCAAGTTGAATTTTCTTAGAATAAAGATACCTCTAATATTCTTTTTCATTTGTGTTCTGTCATTTATGCTATCTGATGGCACCAGGTTTTAGTTTTGAGTTTTTTAAGTTTTCAGGCTTCGCTGACAGCCTTTCTAGCCTCTGGCAATGCTTTACCTTAAAGGTGCCCCAAAGCTCAGCTTTTACTAAAGTGCACTGCCAAGTAGTGACACTTCTAAATAGAGAAAATGTTCTAAGCTATTCTATTTTCCAGAGCCGTTATATTCTGAAAATTGACTATTAAAATACCACCTTCTTGTTCATCATGTCTGCACCTGCTATGCATTCAATCTTGTCTGCTGGCATATGACTACAATTTTACTGCCTCTCACTCCCACTTACCTGAACGAATTAACACAGAGAAGAGCATCTGAGCTGGCTTCTGAAGCAGAAATGCTCACAGACTTCCCAGGAGTTTCACCTGTGCAAGAAGACTGAAGACGGCTCTTCTCTGCAAGTGTGAATGAGGCCTGCTTGGAGAACCATATATTCCATATATGTAACAAAACAAGTAATTGTACGCTCAGTCTTTGTCTGTGGCAATGACATGTAGCTGCACAGTCTTACTTCACCTCAAACCCCACCACTGGAGGTGCCTAGGAAGTGGGGTGGCTTTATTAGAAGTATGGCTAGCTGCAGGATCACTCCAGAAGAAACAGTAATAGAAAACACAGGGGAAGATAACTTCTTAGGCTGCTCTATTTTTCAGTCAAAATTTGATTCAAATCAAATCATCCCCCACCCCCCCAGAAAAAAAGAAATATGACTGTGCCTTGAAAGGTGTTCCATATTCCTCTGGTGCTAAAATAGATTTGAATTTTGATTGTGACTGCAGAAACTGAAGTTTCCAAGTGCTTGAGATTGGTACACTGAAGTGAAACTAGTGCCTCTTTCTCTTTTTCGTTTTATGAATTTTTCAAGAGATGGGTAGAACAACTTTACACAAACTTTCAGAAAAGGAAATCTGTGTTGCAGCTGAAATCAGGGATGCTGATTTCAAATGGGAAGGTCTTGTTTCAGAAAGACATGCATTTGAATACTGGAAAACAGAAGGGGATCTGGAACATGACCTTATTACAGAGAACATGCTGTAATTATTGGCTTTGGTCTGCTCCTTGATAGCAATAGATTTAACAAGCATAGCCCTAGACCGCGTGACTGGTCGTTCATACATATCAGCTAATTTGCCCAACTAAAAAATTGCAAATGTAGAATAAAAGCACTTTCCACAGGCTTAGCTCCCATTAGTATGCCTTTTTACCTTTTAATTAAGAAGCTAATGGCTGTGGGTAGTTGAGGAACAAAATACCTTTGAAGATCTGGGCCTTAGGGCCTTTGTTACAATCTAGCCTTTGTTCCCATGCAAGAGCAATGAGTCAATGGTTCCAACAAAATCTTACCGCTGTTGGTGTCACAAGTATAATTTCAAACATAATCTTGAAAAATTGAGTCTTTTCTCCAGAGATTTGCATGACATGACTTACTGTACAGTATGAGTCATCTTCTATCCTAAAAAAAAAAAAAAAAAAAAAAAAGCAATACCCAAATATAAGTGTCAATTCTCCAGTCTGGACAAAGAATTTTGAGGGATGTAATTCCTAGAAGTGTCCTGAACTTTGGTGTAAAGAAAGCCACTCTCTCAGTTTAAGTGAAATTCCCGAAACCTTTCAAAGCCTGAAGTGTGCTGTGGGTTTTGACTCTTTTATTGGCTTTTGATTTGCAGAGGAGAAAGGATACGAAAATGTATAGTATTCAGGTGTTACTTGGCACTTACCCATGGCAGTTAACTTTTTAATTAAATGGTAAAAAGACATATTAATTATCAGTTAACAATTTTCAATCTCTATACAGACAAAGGAATTAATGTGATTAAAAAGATCCACAACAATTACAGTTTGCAGTGTGGAGAGAGAAGGAAGTTTAAAGCATACCTCCTTCCCTTACTTCAGTGACTTTGGAGAAATTAAGGTTAAGGGCAAACTCTTGGTGTTTTCTGTGCCCTTTAGATTAAACAAGCAAAGAAAAAAATTGAATTGGTCCCCCTAAAATTCTCAGTAGTGTCTTACAAAAATGAAGGATTTTGTTGCAATACAAGCTGAGAGCATTAAGCGTTCCATATATATGTACATATATGAATTTACACAGCAAATGTCAAGGTGAGATAAGACATCTAGGAGGGTCTCATTGGTCCTGGGCTGTTGCACAGGAGCCAGGGTTCAGGGAGCCTTTTCCCCTCTGTGTACTCGCTAAATCCCTGTTCTGCTCAGAGGATGGATCTAGAAGGCTCCCAGCTTCAGAAGAGCTGAGGTACATTGCAAAGGTAACCAGTGCTCAGGGATCGGAGTCTTCTCTCCCACCCCAACTACAGAAAGCTGGTTTGACCAAAAAATGAAAGGTGGTGCTAGTGCTGTACGACCCTCTCCATTGTGCACCACACAGCACTGCTACAGTGATTGCTGGATCCACTGGATTCCTTGTTCTTGTTCTCTATCGCAGCGTAGTGCTGAGGTTCAGAAAGGTTTCTGTGCTGTTTGCTTTTCATCTTTAGACAGAGCAAAAGCTTCAAAACAACCTCTGATCTTTGTGTCACAGCACTCCCAAGTTTTGTGAGACATTTTACAGGATAAAATAAAATAAAATAAAATAAAATAAAATAAAATAAAATAAAATAAAATAAACAAGACATCCAAACCCTTTCTTTCCACTTGCCCTAGAAACATTTTAGTGCTGTATTGATAGTAATTATACATAACATATTCCAGTAAAAGGAATTTAAAGTCATCAGGTCAAGTGATCCATAATTGGTGGCTGCCAAAATGAAGATCCCAGTGCAAATGTATTCCAGCTCTGCTCTTACCTCATACAAACACAAATTGGGGTTCTTCATGGTCTCAGAGGGCAGGAGCCTGCCTCTGCTGTGCAGGATGCTCCAGCTTAGGGCATGAATCAAGAGCAAATAGTTAGATGGATAGGGAAAAGCTTACTATGTTAGGGCTCACACAAAAAAAAAGGTCAATAAAAAGAAGAAAGACTTGTCTCTGTTGCCTAGTATCTTTTCTGGTATATTTATAGATATCTGAAGTTTTGGAGTTCTCAGCTTCAGCTTCTGGTGCCTTTTTACCCTTATGCACCTGGTTTAGAAATGGAGCTAGTTAAAATTACCATTGTATAAGAGGTTGGCTGGAGGTAGGAAGCTGGATAATTTCATAGCATGGTTTGGGTTGGAAGGGACCTTAAGGACCACCTGGTTCCAGCCCCTGCCATGGGCAGGGACACCTCCCACCAAACCAGGCTGCTCAAAGCCCCATCCAGCCTGGCCTTGAACACCTCCAGGGATCCACAACTAATACGGACTCGATTATCCAAGAGGTCTCTCTTAGGCCTATTTCGTACCTTCAGCTTATTCATGAAATAGGATCTGTTCCACTTATCAAAGTAAGAATATTTAGTTACCATTCAGAAAGGGAGCTGGTCAAAGAAAAAGTAGGATCAGCACTTTTTGATTTCTGAGCTGTGAAGTGCGACAACAGACCAAGATAAATTGCACTGGCTTCTAGAAATATCCATTTAGAACGGGCATACTCAGAGATACAAAAACAAGCACTTTAACATAGCCCGTTCCGTGTCACTGAGTTAAATCTCTCCTTATGGCAATGGTTAGTTTGCTGAGAGGAGTATGAGGGAGGGAAGGGAAAGAAGACAAAATCTGAGAGAAGAAAACAGCTATGCGTGTTCAGCATCTAAAGACCTAACCAGATGAGTAGCTCTGATGAGCTACCAGTATGAGTAACCAGACGAGCAGATGTGGCTCATTTGACAGTCTTTTTAAATGAAATTATTTGGGTTTGGTTTAGTTTTCCTTAGAAATGTTAAAATAGAGATGGAAATAAAAGGAACTAACAGCAAACTAATGGGAATGAATGACTTCTCAGCAAAAGCGTCTCACTTTTAAAAGAGAATAAATGCTTAGATCTGTTTCCTTCATCTTTCTTCTATAATGTCCCTGTTATCAATAATAATGCCTTGTTCAGCCATTTCCTATGGGCTAGTGGTGACATTTCAATTGAATGGCTGATGACTTTTCAGAGGGCCTTGTCTACCTTCCACACCTCCTAGAAAGCGCTCTCTCTCTGACCCAGTATCTCTAATTGAGGTGTTATTAAGTAGAGGTTCTTGTAAAGGTCAACATAACTCTAAAATAGATCCGTGAACACAAAAGAGACGTGGTTCTCTGTCCTGACTCACCACAGTGCCATTTTATTCAGCACAGAGTTTCCCTCGGCAGCATTTCCAAAGCACAGAAGAAAGAACAATGGCAAGCTTGGAGGGCTGAGCCCTTGGGGATCTCTCCACAGACCATGAGAGGACAAGTTTCCCTCCAGGAATTTCAGGACACCAGTGATCGCCTTGATTTGTGTCCCAGCAGAGCATCTCTCTTTTGCTCTCTCTCCCCCTCCTTTAACTTTCTAGTTGGCTGAGGGAAAAAAAAGCACTCAAGCTTTTTTCTCAGCTATTGTGGCTGTTCCCTTAGGAGCCAGACAGAAACCCTTCCCCAAAAAGATGAAAAACTTCTACAAATGGCAATGGGAGAGGGTGAGAAGAAGGCCAAGTCATGGGATCCGCCAATTCCAGCCTCATGGTCTGGGTAACTGGCACTGTGCAGTTTCTACAAACTTTGTTTCTTATCCTCCCTCATAAAAATGCAAGCTAGGTCACATGTAGCTTGTTCAACACTTGCTGCTGCACAGAAATTAAAAATAGCTGCCTCGTGTTACTTAGCACTAGGAAAAAAAGCACCCTTAGATTTAATGCGTTCTCCTGTAGTTCGTCCCTGGGCGGCTGTAGTGCGATGAAGTATAGAAGGGTCTGGCATTAACCCTGGGACACTATGATTTGACAAAAACAAAAGCCCAGTGCCCCCTACATCCTATATTACCAGGCAATAATAATAATAATAAGTTGTTTTAAGACAATTAGAAGCAGGTTAGGTTCTTCAGTGGACTTGGCAGAGTGGCAGGGTACTAACATGCAGACTAACTCTTTTCCCAGCTGTAAAATTCAGTAATAGTCCTGTATTTACATTCTTTTCAGGCATTTTGTTTTTATGAATAATTAGTAAATCAGTTTATAGAAATTACTAGGAGTTTCTGAAGGTCAGTGAAATCTAAACCCAGGTTCTCTTAAATATTTAGTTTATCATCTGTTTGTATTTGAAGCTTCAGAAGCTGAAACTTTAATGACATTATGCAACTGTACAGCTCACCTGATATTGAGGAAAGATATTAAATAACATATCTCTTATCCAGGGAAGGCCAAAAACTTGCTAACTGCTTTTACAGAGGGCGTTGCCATTTTGGTGAGCAGAAACCTACCTTGCTTCTTGTTTCAAAGGGTTTCATAGAAGTGCCCCTCAGTGTATCCCTGGAGGCCACAGCACTTCTAGGGCTTTGACCCATGCCCGAGCTGTATGGGAGGCAGGAAACCTCCCAGCCCAGGCCCTGAGGGCAAAGGCTGCCAAATATCAGTCCTGGGTGCAGTGAGAAAACTCTGCTGCTCCTGCCTAGCCTGTGGTTTGACTCAGTGTCTTTAATGAATCCTGAAGCCTCACTTCCCAATGGGGTTTGTTGTTGTTGTTCATTCCTGAGAGCTCAGCGTGGCGAGGCACTGATCAGGACAAGGAGTGAGAGGCAGGTGAAAGCATACTTTATACATATCCTCGAGCTCTTGGGTGATACCCACTAGTACCTCATTAAGCAGGATGGTTAATTGAGCTCTCTGTTCTGCATCCATAAACAGTTTGCTACTTATCTGCTCAGACCACATTTAAATTCTGTATTAGAAAGCAGTGAGAAAATGCTATCACTGCCCTATGGACAGCATATCAGCAATATATGGGGTTCAATGGGAAAAGGCAATTATGATTAGTATAAAGCTAGAAAGCAAGTCCTGCATGACTGACTCTTGGGAGAGTTGTTAGCAGAACACACTGGTATCTTGGCCCAGTCACTCCAGAGGATCTTCGGTGTAGTGTCTGAACAAAATGGTTTCAAATGAACGAGGTTTGATTTGCAACAGCAAAGACATGACAGTCAGCTTCTTTCTGCTTTCTGCTGCTGAAATGTGCTTTTCCCTCCCCTTCCTTGCTCACTTTCCTCCCTCCGTGCTGCAAAAGAGGGGGAACTATTTTGGACTGTCACTAAAAGCTTGGGCAGAATGTTTCTTATTTGTTTCAGTTAATATAATGCAAAAAGATGGGCAAGTACGTAAACATCCCAAGTCGAGCCCATTTCCATATTAGATGTTTATTCCCCTTGTTCCAGTTTATGCATTTCTAATTCACAGAAGTGCATGACTGATGCCTAGAGAACAAAGTAACCATTATGTCCTTTTGAGTTTTCATATTATAAATTATCTTGGCCATAAAGTACATTCAAAAATGTACCTGACTGATGAGAATCGCTGTGCTCTGTGCACTGAAATGCCAGTTCTAACCCAGAGGGAGGAATCATTAATTGGGGTAATGAAATTGAAAGCATGATAATAGATGTAACCTTAAATTGTTGATTATGCCAATTGACCTTTTTGTAAGATCACTACGCCTTCATAAAGTCCTCTTTCTCCTTCACAGGAAAAAAGCCAGCAACCCTGTGCTAGCAATTTTATTCATTTGACAACATTTTGTGAAGCAGAAAACACGGCAACAGGAGCAAAGCGAGTTCAATGAACTCTTACCTATGCGGTCTCCAGCATAACATCAGCTCAGGCAGTGCGAGCTGAATACTCTGCACTGTGCATCTACAGTAGGAAAAAAAAATAGCGTAGCTACAGTCTAGCGCTTGCATGCAAATAGTTGCAATTATAGGCTATTGAGTCGGTGTTTCGAGTTAAGATGGTCAATGACGCATGAGCATGTCTGGGAGCAGTGCTCCCCTGGAAGACTAAACATACAGAAAATACGAGGCGGCGTGCGCTGTCACTCGCTTGCCCACTGTCAGCTTTGGCCATTAAGCAGCTACAAAGGGCACAAAGGACATAGGTGTCTGCTAAGCAAATCTTAGCCAACAGCAAAATTAACAACTAGGAGCAGAGTGACTTTAGTCATGCGCTGTCAGTAACCGTAGCTCATGGCTCTTCTTACAGCTTCCATTTCAGGGCAACATCACCGGCTTCATAATCGTCTGGCTTTAATTGTGTCTACCTCTGCTCTGTTAAAAGGAATTAGCTGTTGAAATTAAGGAAGCTAAGGCTTTGTAACTTATTAGCTGTGAAGCTGCTGAGCGTAGCAAGAGATGAAAGGAAACCTCCCCGAGTTTGTTGGATGATCTTCCCAACATGCATTAGAAAGTCTTCATTAATTATTGGTAGCGGGGTTCATTGCAGTAATTGAGGAGCATCTGCAATGCAGGGCAAAACTTGTCAGCAGTCTGGCCACTGAGGGTAAAGAAATATAGATGTCCTTCCTTGGTATTTCCACGGTGCCGTGTGGCTCCTGCAGTGCTTCACAGCCGGCTGAGCAGGCCCGGGGCTCCTGGTTAAACACATGGCGCCAGGAGAGGTGACAGCAAACTGAGGGCAGAGGGGGAGAGAAGAAACATCTGCAAACAAGAGGAAAGAGGAAACCTTTCTTGAGGGAAATGAAACATTTGCAGTGGCACAGTTCACATGTGGGTCACTC
Organism: Anser anser; assembly: GCF_964211835.1. Lineage (NCBI taxonomy): Eukaryota > Metazoa > Chordata > Aves > Anseriformes > Anatidae > Anser > Anser anser. Next base: position 115,830,451 of record NC_139720.1, on the reverse strand, counting down.
AGAGGTGACAGCCATAGCTGCTCAGCAGGAGAGCATTGCACGGGAGAGATTTCTGGACATGAGCAATTTTCATCAGACATCTGTTTAAGGGCAGCACCCCGGCGTGACAGGAGTGAGGGGCTGCACTGATACACACAGGTTGCTCAGAGAGCACAGATTAATAAAGACAAATGGCTTGTCTCATCCTTCCCTCCATGAGCACGTGGCAGACTATTTGTGCTCCCATGCTGTGTGATGAAGCAGGCGGCTGCCCAGCTTGGAGAATCCATCAGGCTAATTTTCCAGCAGAAGCTGCTGCCCCGCCACTCTTGCTGTCTACTAGCCATCTTCATGGTGGTTACTGGCTTCAGCATCAACACTGCAACATGCAAGAGAAGTGCTGAGACAAACCCATGGGGGCATGGGGCTCTTTTATCAAATTGTATAGCTTTGTGGTAAAACCAAGTAGATGTGTTGCCTCATCAAGGGAAATCCATTGCCTGCTGTTTGGAAGGACAGTCGGGAAACATCTAAATGATGCCCTGTGTCTCTGAAGAGCGATATGAAGCTGCCCCAACACCTGGCAGCTCAACGCCCCTTGGGAATTCCTGCTGACCTGGGAAATAAAAATGCAGCCTGACACTATCTCTGAGAGCCTGCCAGCCGCGGGGCAGGAGGTCTGACTCCCAAGTCTCCCTTTGCCCTTGCACACTAGGTCTAAAATGAGTGGTAGCAACACTGGTGTGTGCAGCAGAGGGACCCAGGGAGTGGGAGCACGTGGCCCAAGCTGGTGGAGCTGAGACCGCAGCAGCCGTATCCAGCTGGGACGTCACTGGGATGAAGGGGATCGATAGCACAGCTGAGCCGATCCGAGGTCAGAGCAGCCCCTGGGCGTTTTGTGCCGAGAAGCTAATGAGATGGGGGCAGAGCAAAGATGGCTCTGGCTGGCTTCTCGAGTCAAAACATCTCAATATTGTTTTCCCTGGATTTTGGCATTCTTTCCCCAAAACAAAAACAAACAGAGCGTTTTGCTGGAACGTTATTTGAGAAAAAGCACTTAGTGTAAGCCCTCATTTGAGGGAGTGATCATACCACAGTAGCAAATAAGCAGCATAAATAGCATCTGTGTGACATGAGTTCTGATATGAGAGAGAACACTGAAATTCACTCTGAGCTGAGAAGGAATAACCTATTGTATAGCCTTTTAGCCAGCAAATATCCATGCTTGTTTAAATAAATAGCTGTGCTAATCTAGTATAAACCATCAGCGATTTCTAGGATCATGTAAAGGAGTTGTTAGCAACCTGCACCTCCTTGTCATCACGCCACCAATAACATGTTGTTTTATTTCCTCTTTATTGACAAGCTTTCGCTTCCATGTTGGGTTAATTTTACCATCTTCTTTCTCTAATTGGTTACATCTGGTTAATCTAATCGGTTACATTGGTTAATCTAAATATCTTGGGATTGGAGGGGCTGAGTATGTGGGAAGCCAGCTCAAGTTTTTTTATGCTCTCTGCCTTTTCCATCACCTTGGTGAATTTAAGAAATCAGTGACTGGCTGCCTTTTACTGTCACAGTGGAAATCCCCTCAGTTACCTCTCCACTTTTTCCCGACAGCAATTTAGGAAGGTCAGTTTAAATTTGCATAGTGTCCTCCTGACATCCCAGTGGGTGCAATGACTGAAATACGCGGGCATCAGCATCTGTGCATAGGCAGGACAGAGCATGCAGGTAGAGGTTGTGTGTTTTATTGGATCAGCTGGCATCGTTGAAAATAGTAGACAAGCTTTCTGACATGCAAGCCCTTCCTTAGGTCTGAAATAGAAGCAGCAATTTGCGAAGCTAAATACAAGCTGAGAACAAATGCTCAGATGTTAATTAGATATGTATCAATTAGCCCTTTGTTTAAAGAAAAGGTATTCAGTAGCTGTGGAGGAAAAAAAAAAAAAAAGCATGGTAAAGAGGGAGGAAAGTGAGAGACAGAGAAAGTTTAGAAAGTTAAAGAAAGCTACTTATCACCTAGGGGGGGAAGAGACAGCTAGTTCACAGCCTGGGGAACAAGAGCGGATCGTGGTGAGTAGGAGGAGAGTATAATCATGACAGTCACATCTACTGAGAGCGTGCGCCTTCGTGTCAAGGGGCTCTACGAATTTCTCTGCTCAGCCTCTTCTGTTGCACAGACTTTTGGAGACTGATCTGAAAAAGAGCACTAAAATACCAAAGATGTTTTGTGGGAAGTGTTCCCCTATTGGCAGCTAGGGTAATCTTTCAGTTACAGGTTGGCCATGAGAGACCATTCTGGAGCATACAGATTGCTTAGTTTTACTTACACAGGCACAATGAGGCCACTGGATTAATTTTATTGTATTTCTGGGAACGCAGGTGTGGGATTTAGAGAAATTCAGGGAGGGAGAGTTAACGAGGTGGGCCCCACTTGGGATGGGCAGGGGAATAAGATGAGTTATCTGCAACACTTTGAGGGGACCATACTCTGGTTTCAGGGGAGCTTGTAAGAAACTGTGTCCTTCCTGATGATGTCCATCCTTGTGAGGAAAGAGATAGCCAGGCTGGTTGTCTGGTAAGCAAGGAGTATCCACCTGGGATGCCCAGGTACACTTGACTGAGAGTGGTCTATTGTAGGTTTGCAACAGCACGTATTATATATACTGCCAAACAAATATCAAAAATAGTAGCTCTGTTCAATCAGACCAGTAAGAAACCAAGTGTTTGGTCAATATTGTGCGTACCCTTTCCTAAGAGTGCATCTGTTGATTGTGCTCACCCCACATGAGGTGCTTTTTCATTGTAAAAAGAAACCTTCACATGGAGCCAGTGTTATTTTTAAGTGGCTTTCTCTTCAGGTAGCCTGAATTCTCTGTGAAATATAAAACCGGAGGGACAACTTTAGGAAACCTTGCTGCAGAATGAAATGCTGGATGTCTCTGATGCGTTTTTTCATCGTACACACAAGTGGAATTCAAATCAGAACATTTTGTAAGGGAACGTGGAAGGGTTGTGTACGATCAAACTGTGCACACAGTCTGTGAGCAGTAAAAAACTAGGTACTTCTAGATTACTAAAATGTCCCCCAAGTCATAATTATAAATCTAGATGCATGTGTTCAAAAGATTGGTGTCTCCATAAAGTGCCTGAAATTCAATATTTTTAGCCTACTCTGTCTTCTGAAAGTGCCTGCATATTTTATATTCCCCGAGTGCTAAAAATTGTCTCTGTATTTTATGTATTGTTGTTTGTAGAGCTCTATTTGCAAACATAACTAACAGCTAGTACTGGAGATGATATACAGGCTGTATAGCATGCCTGAGGAAAACAAATCTGGAAGCATACAAATGCTGGAACCTTCCAACTATAAATTTCAAGGACACTATAAGAATTTTTAACCTCATGCTAATTCTGTTAAGAGTATACCATAGCTGTGTGGGATGCTTTCTTGTAGCTCGCAGGAAGGAAAACTGCTCCAGACTCTGTTTATCAGGCATGTTTCCATGGTTGTTGTACCTATAGGTGAAAAAAAAAAAAAAAAAACACCCACTTGCCATAGTCATCGAGGTGTGCAGTCAGTGAGGTGTAGTTCCTGTAGATGCCATGTGTTATCCACTGGCAATCATCTGCTGGCAAGTGGTCCCCAGGGCAAAAGTGGCACTCTGGAGCAAGGTGCACTGCTGGAGGGCCCTGGACATCTGACTGCGACAGCTCGGAGCTGTCGGCGGGGAAGGGTCTCCCACACAATTCCCAGATGAGGGATCTGACATTGGCTCGTTCATTCGACAGCAGTGCTGGGAGGTGCTTTGGCCCAACCACAGCCAAAGAAATGATTCGGGAAGCACTGCTGGTGTCCTCCAAGGAGCCGCAAGTACCAGGTAGCACAGCGTGGAGGTCTCCATGAGGACTTGCCAGCATGGACGGCACCATGGTATTGACACAGGAGTCCCTCTTTTGGCTCACAGCATGTGTCCTCTTGCTGCTGTCCTCAACGCAACCATTTTTTGACTAATGTGGAAGGATACAGATTAAATGGAGAAAAAATTGTCTTCAGTTCAAGGTTGGCTACGTTAATGTGGCACCAAACAATATCAAAGCTAAGCCTGAAAACAAGGACTCTGAGATAAGCAACACACTCTATTTTGATTCCTTTTCAAAATGCATTCTAATGAATGAACACTTTCTGGAGGAAAACAACTGCTTCCATCCAGTTTTCATTTCTGTACTGCACAGTTACTCTTCTGATGAGAGGAGGCTTGCTAACCATGCATGTGCACAGAAAGCCAAAGGTCTATGGCTTTTACCCCCAGGTCACAGGCTGGTGTTACCCTTGGCCCGTCTGTCTTGTGCAACGGGTATTTCTGTAATAAAGCGGATTTTTGTTGTTTTTTTAGGCTACATTGAGCTGCAAGAGCAACTAGGAGTTGTCAGCAATACCAATACTCGTACCAGAATATGACAGAGCTTTCTCTCAATGCATGGTTATTTCAGAAAAAAAAAAAAAAAGACACATTTCACAGTGTAAATTACTTATATTTTCTCTGTAAAACACTATAGTTATTTACATAACATGTTTTTGGTACAATTACATTCAAAGGGAATACATTTCAAAGCTCCTCCTTAACCAAACAAGACAGAAACAGTGGAGATGGACAGAATCTGAAAGAGCTTTTGATACAATTGCACATGGCAGATGATGAATTAGTCCCAGTGCTTGTTCTGACAGACTGAATGAAAATGTGACTAGCAGTGCAAAATCCGTCACAATTTAATGAGATCCTAAATGCTAAACATGCAAAATAACATTTTTTTTTTCCTGAGATTAGGTTTCAAATATCTTATTTTCATTACACAGATTATCACTGAGATGCAGCAACTTCTTTTGGCATTCAAAGAGCACCTGCATTGGTTCATACAAAAGATTAGCATGCAAAACGCTGAATAATTCAGAATGCCTTGAGTGGGTAGAAGGATGAGCACACTGGAAAAGAACTTGTTTTTCTGAAAGAAGTTTGTCTTTGCGTTAAAAAAAAATAAAATAAAATAAAAACTGATATGTTTAAGCATTTTTTTAATGAAACCATCGTTTTTAGATTGGGAACAGCCACCCTTTGTTGCGACCCACATCATTTGGCTGCCAAACTCAGCCCACAAGTAGAACAGAGACATAAAGCATTAAGCAGCAACTCTTAAAAATCAGGATTTTCAGATCCATATTTTTCAGCTCAAGATTTTTGCCTTTCAGTCAAAACAGGATTTTTGGCATATGGGTAATTGCTTTTTAATTAACACTGGAACAACATTTTTAAGACAAATACCTTTAACAAAAGAATGTATTCATTTAGTAAAAAAAATCACTTCTGATCCACAGATATTTTTGTTAGAAATTTTGAAACAGCCCTGATGAAAACTTCCCTTGGTTTTATTACAGAACAGGAACTGAAAAATGCGGTTGATCTATGAGGTTGAGATGATCAGCTGTATGTAAATTTTAAAAAAGCAATAGATAGTTTATTAACCAGTATTCTTCTGAGCTAATCAATCACTAACAGTTCCAGTCCTTGAACTTGCTGTGGATAACCTGATATTTCTGTCTGATAGGAGTTTTGGTGATTCCTTCGAGTTCCAAACCAGATTCTTGTTGTTGTAGAGTCCCATCAAACTCATTGTCTCTGAATTTAAGGCTGCCATTTGTGTCCATTATTTTGCTGAGCTATCATATGCTACATTGCAGAGGTTGCAATTTTATTTCATTACATGATAAATAAACACAAAAATAATCTATAAATTGAGAGAACTGGTGGTGACCTTTCTTGGTCACAGGAAGCCATCCAAATGTATAAAATGCAGCTGACAGAGGAATTTCCAGAAGTCCATTCTAAACATGTGTCACGTTTCTAATTTTCTTTGGGCTGACTGGATGATCATTACGTCTTTGAGGTTGCCCCTAGGACAGAATAAAAGCAGTTATAGAACTAAAATAAATCCTAGAAAAGCAGTCCCACAAGGGTCCTCAGGAGGTTACCTGCCACCCCTCACCCCAAAGCATTATGACAAAATTAAATCTATCATCAGCAACCCACTCAACATCTAAATACAAAGAAAAGGAGGAACGGCAGAACAAAACCAAAAAAAAAAATACTTATATAACTCTCACGTGCAACGCACCAGTGGCAGTTTTGGGAATTCATTAATTGGTCTTATGCTATCTAAGAACTTGTGTGCTCTGCAGTCTTTATTATTCCAAGCAGAAGGTGGTGTTGGGCATTTCCCCTCCAGGTTTCTTAAAGAAACTAACCCATAAGCTGTAATAAAAGCTCAACATCTGACATTGCTTTCCTAATACACTGGAAATTGCAACAATAACCATGCCAATATTTCATGCACCTGAAAGAACATTCTCAACATCTCCATGTTTATCCAAGGCTGGCTTTTTTAAAGTTCCCATGACTAGCATCATTTTGCTTCCACCAACGGCAGTGTTTTCAAGCTGACCCCAGTGAGATCAGCTCGGCAGTTTTGAAAACGCTGTCCTCATTTGAAATCAATGCTGTGGATTTCCAGTCCCAGTTACTTACATGCTTCTGCTGCTGGCTACTGTTCCTTGCATTTTCCCACCTGGTCTCAGTCCCTTGGGCATTAATGGAAATTTCGCTTTTCTTCCCAGCCGAAATTTTTATCAAGCCTACGCTGGTTCCCAACTATTGACCAAACTTCATATAGTTTGTTTCTCAATCATTAATCATGTACAGCCTGTATTGCCTTGGTGTTCTTCCAGCATGAAACATCATTAATAATGTATTTGGTACCTCTACATTATTGAATAAGCCATAGAGGAAAATGTTAGATAACAAATGTGGACAACATTTCTCTGGTATTTAATGAGTCCCAGCACCTCAAGGAAAACCATGGGATAAATATAACTATCCTAGAAACATTTCATAAGACAGATGCCTTCTGTTCTAAACACAACTCTGTTCGCTGCCCTCCCCCCTCTTTTTTTTGTTGCAAGAACATGCTGCTGTTTTCCAAATTTACCCTCCTTTACTGTTTATTTCAGCAGAGAGGAGCGGTGCTCTGGGAAGTAACAGGATTGTCTGTCTCTGCTCAAAAGACCTTTTCCAAGATCTCTCTGCTGCTCTTAATTTCTTATAGTTCAGCGATAGCCCAAAGACCTTAGTGGTGCTCAACAGAGACATCACTCATTCATTTCCAGAGCACATGAGAAGTTTCCTCTGGTCTGTGTTACCCAGGAGATTAATATATGATGCGATTTGCTCTGTTTATTGCAGAACAGTTATTTGGCATTTCCTGGTCCTTCAGTGACAGGTCTGTTAAGGCTGGCATTCTCACTAGGGCAGAGGTTTCGAGATGCTCTCTGCCACCGCTCCTTCAGAAAAATTAACGAGTAGAACAACGAAAAAAGAACAGCTGGAAAAAGCTGAAGGCAAGTGCTATATTTGTGGAAAGCAAGCATTCCCAGATACTCTACATTGTCCTTTGAGTATAAAGTATACTGAACTAGTTCGCATACAGAATAACTGGAAAATTGCAGAGGGAGTCCAAGAACGTCTCACTGAATGCTGTCTCTGAAAATTCCTGGCATAGGTAATTATTTGAATCCTATATTTCACAAAATATGGGGGTGGGAACACTTCCAAGAACTTGTTGCACAAAAATATTCTTGCACCCAGATTTACAGAAGGAAGAAAAAGACACTAACCAGGAAGGCCATCAGATAATGCCAATGAAAGAGGCAGTGTTTATGGCCACTAGGAGGCCATACTACAGAAGATGCTGTTTTGTGTGTGCTTATGAAAAGGAGACAGGCTGAGGACTTGCACCAGCTGGGTCTAAACTGCACTATTCTTCCCTATCTGATAGCACTTGGGAAAATGTAACCCCTGTATTCCTCTTTTGCCTTAAAAATCTCATCTGCAAAGCTGAGCCTTCCAGTCCCTACCTTGTCGTGCCACTTCTCCTCTCCACCAAAGAAGGAACCGAGCAGCAAATTTGCTGCTGGGGTGGGGACTGTGCCCACAATGGACCAAGTTCCTCTCTGCCCTGCTCCATCTTCCATTGTTACCTGCTTTAGAGCAAATGCTCTGTGTTACTTACATTTTATTCTCACTGTGCTGTGATATCAATTAATGAAGAATTTCATGAATTCCAATCAGTTCATGATGGCTACTGTCCCATTTTCTGTGGAGCTTTCTCTGAAGTAGCATAGCCTTACTGAGGTTGCAGTTAATTACGTATAACTCTGCTGAAATTGGGGCTGCTGGTTCACTGACCTAAACTTCATTTTCTGATTCATTTCAAAACCTGCCTGTTGACTGTCATTCTGCCCTGGCTGCCTTTTTATAGGGATTAGTATAAAGGAACTATTACACTGGGAAAAGTGTTGCATAGTTTGGTGGTTTGGTTGGGGAAATAGATGCCCAGATCTTTCCATCTCTTTCAGCTCTTCCAGCAATACATGGGTGAATCAGAGGGCAAAATGAGTGTGCGTATCAGCTGATTGCAGGGTTGAATCCTTTGGTGATGTCTTGGATACTGTTCCTCAGTCAATGAAGAAAGGACTTCTGCTACTGCAAGCATGTTGTAGTCATTTGTGCAACCCATATGACATCAGTCATATGAATGATGAACACACATCTGGCATTATGAAACAGGGCTCTGATCTCTAAATTGATTTGACAGATGGCAGCTCCTCAGACACTGACGCTGTGGAAATATGTGACAAGCTGAAGGCTTTGCCTGCTATTAGCCAGCCAAAAAAATCCAAGTCTAACTGCATTAGAACAAATTGCTGAAATTAATGTGGTAGGAGTACTTCCAAATGTGTCTGCATGCATCACACATTCTGCTAACTGCTAGAACAAAAAATCATGGAGGCACAGCTTTCTGAAGGTTATTTTTCCCCCTTCCCTCAGTTTTTAATTCTCTTTCTAAATTCACTTCATTTACAGGAAAACACCCACCCAAAAACTCTGGATACCCTCAAAATATTTTAGATACACCATTGCTTCAAATAGCAAACCAGTTCCATCCTGTCAGCTCTCAGTACACTCAGCGCATTTCCCTGTCCATCAACAGACATACAAACTGGCAATTCCTTCTTACTTCTTTGTCATTTGTTCCCACCCATGGAGCTTCACCCCTCCCCTTCTGCCACAGACACTTGGGAAAAATTATACTTCAGTCTTCAAGCTGCACCTGCCTTTCCACATCTGTATCATCAATATTTATTACTCTCTTAATCAAGGTATGCTGACCAATGAATGTCATAACATGACATACTCTATAGTACATTTCACCAGGAAGGGTAAAATTATTTGCTGTCATTGGTTTATATTTCTGTTTTATTGGTCTTTTAATTTGATTTTGATGGCTTAATTTTTCTTCTCAAACAATCCACGGAGTCAGAGCAGTTATATACAACGCAATAAATGTAGCTACACTCCATCACTCATTACCTCCTCGGTATAAAACCACAACCACAACCACAACTACATAATATTTGCAGTTTATAGAGTGTCATTTGGAGTAGTTAAGGAGAAAAATAGATCCGTCCCCATTAACAGTGACTCAGTCTGGACTGAAGAGTGTGGCTGTGGTGGTCAATCCAAGCCTTGGGTAGCTCTGCTGAAGTCAGCTGAATTACAGCAGGGGTGAGGCTGTCCCACTGTAAACGAGCACTCCCTTTAACAAAATGGTCTGATTTATCATAGACATTTATGGCATATTAAATGGACTAATTATGATTATTGTGTATGAGACTGTCCAGTCCTGCAAGATCCTGAGTCCCTAGAGCTCCTTTTCTAGCAGTGGGACTTGCAACATCACCATTCCTCTGAGGTGGCCCTATGGCCCTTGCTCAGGCTAAGCTGGTCATGGGGCTACCCCAAAATCTGCCGGAGCCGGGCTGAAGGATGCCCCACACTGCACTTGGGTTTTGGAAGGAGCTCTCTGTAGTGGGTCAGGGAGTATGAAACAGCCCCCTGGGCACTTGGCCTGCAGCTCAGCCCTGGTACTGGGAGCAAGGATTGCTCTCCTGCCATTGCTGACGGTAACAAAATATGCAATTAAGCAGCAGCCGGTAACTCTGCTCTCCATTTGACCTTTTCTTGGCTAATGTAATCAAAAAGAGGACCTTCCAGCACCCCTGACTGATGCTCCTGGCCTCCTCTTCTAGTGGCTGGTAATTTTTTCCTCAGCACAATAATTTAGTTCGATATTCCTCATTTTTTTAATGTCTAGCACATTTTTTTTTCTTTTCTTTTTTTTTTTTCCCTTCTCCTTCACTTACGCATTACTCTTCCCTGAGATGACTTTTGTTCATGTTGTGAATTTATCAGTGCAATTACTGGACAACATTTATCTTCTGTGAACATTTTGCTTTAGTTTCTGACTCAATGAGTTTGATTGGCCTACACCTACATGAATTTCTGTTGTCACCTTTTACTGTGAGACCCAGCAGGTGTTTCAGGCTTTGTACCAGGCTGGGTCAATGGGCAAGGACTTCTGAGGAAGCAAAATCTTTGATACTGAGTCCCCATTAATCTCTCAAATCGTTTAAAACTGGATCCTTTTACATATGGAACAGAAGGTATCAAATTTAAAGCTGATACCCTCAGAGACCCAGGGAGATTTCTAATGCCTCCAGTCTGTGCTGGTGGAGCTTATACAAGCTGAAACTTTCCACCTAGTTTTCTCCTGGTGGTGGGGGAAACGTACTGTGTAGCAAGTATGTTTGCCCTTGCCCATTCAAAATACTAAGTCGAAAAATCTTCATTCACCATGATTGCCCTGCTTTCCATCTTGTCCCCACATCTATGAGTTTCTTCTAATTTTAATTCTGAATTCCATTCAAATTTTGCCCATTTGGCCCTATTTTCTGGCCTTGTTGCTGTGGTGAATCCTGATCCCCTAAGGTTTCAAGGAAGCCAGATACAAAAATCTTAACTTCACCTTCCAGAGAGGGAGAGACAAAGATTTAGGTCTTCGGTCTCCGTGACTCTTCCCATCAGTAGCTGGGCTCCTTGTTCCCTCCCCACACTGCTCCTGAGGGAGAACCTGGGTTCTTCACTTCTTATTGACCCCCATGGAAGCACCACACAGATGTTTGCTCATTTTTCCTGATTACCCAGGAAAGAGAATGGTAGCTTGCTGGAGTCCACCCCTATAAAACCTCCTTGACTGCAGAAAATTGTCTGAGCAACCCCTCTTTGTCCTGGTTCTCCCTCCATTTCTCATTAAAAAATCAAAAAAAAAAAAAATCCCCAAAAAATCCTTTTGGAATTTTTCCAGTATCCATATAGGGAAAGGGAACAAAGAGACACAACTTATCAGCAAACAGTTAAATGGCTTGCCACCTGATTTCTGCTGCTAGACGAGAAATGTGTTATAATGAAGGAGCACCACAATGTTTATTGTGCAATATATTGGCTACAGTGGTGACTGAACTTTATTAAAACGCATCCAGTAACTCACCTCTTTGTCAGAAAAGAGAGCTTTTGCATTTATCAGGGAAGGTTATGAATGTAAAAGACAAAAACACTGTATTTTGCCTGCGAAATGTTTCACTATGTTTCTATATAATCCTGTAAACCTAAATCATGGACTGTAAATCCACAGTTTTAGGTAAACATTCATCAGACAATATTTGCATTTCCTTTATCAGCTCCTGTATGTACAAGATGGTGCCATCACAAAATTCTGAGAAGCCCTTTCACACTGAGAAATAGTTTGTGTTCACAAGCCATTTTTAGATTGCTAAATATTCCTTCAACATATTAAAACATATAAATAATTTTCACCTGCAAATTATCTCTCGGTATCTTTCAAAAATCTGCATGCAGTTACCAAAGCAACTAGAAGCCACCTTAGCAGACTAGTACCAAACATTGCCCAGGGACAAGTGGTTTAACAGAAATGGTTCAACTCTATGCTGTGTCCCTCTGATGGATTTCAAAGTTTCCCTAGATACTGGGCTGCAAAGGACCTCCTAGGCCATCCCACCTAGCATCTGACATAGAGGGCTGCACCTTTGTGTTTCAGTTTCATGTTTCAACCCTCAGCTGTGTTGTGCATGCTTTTCAGCTTCACATTAATAATATTTTGTTTAACAAGTAATTAATGTCAAACATAATAACTACCAGCTACAGATACATCATTATCATTCCTATTATTTTTACTGTGATTATTGTGATCATTGCTTTAATCATCGATTGAGTACTTCCTAAATTTCATTGTGTGCTGCAAGAACTAGACATACTCTGCTATGATTTATATGCAATGTCATCTCAAGACAGATTTCTGCATTGCACATGTTGAAACATATCTTCAAAAATAAACGAGTTATCGTTGTGTTGAATGCCGAACTTGGTACCACATCACTGCTACTTTCCCAAGAGAATATTGGCAAAAAAAAAAAAAAGCATCATGAAGATATTAAATCTATTTTACAAATGTATGGCATAAATTAAGATCCATGTTGCTGTTGTGCAAGAAGCTGAGAGCCTAGCACCATGCTTCAGAATAGGGGCAGATGAGGATGAAAGAAGTAGAGGAATAAAAACTGAACCCTGCTTCTTTATGCTTTTAGCCTTGTGGAAAGGGGAAAACACATGAGGACTGGGTGTTAGCTCCTTGCTTCCCCTTCCACCATTTTCTGCTGAGATACCAAAGGTCTCTTAGATGGGTGCAAAGTTCCTGACTGAAGAAAATTCTGCAGTGTGGAAGTGCAATTGGAAAATGCAATCTTTAAATTATCCAGAGAAAAAGCACATTTATCGACTGCATCTGCGCTGGATTTTGTTTATAAAGAAACATCAAGCTCCACACTCAACTGTGCTTCCATCTCATATCCACGCCTTGTCCAGCCTGGTGACTGGGGGAAAAAAAAACATTGCAGACATCTACTTTTGCAGCAGTACATGTATAACAGCTGTCCAGCATTATTACACACCTGGAGCAAAGCAAACCTCCACATTAATGTATGCAGAGGTGAAATCTCAAAAGCTGAGCCAGAGTTATTCTGTCTGGTGAGGCTGGAAGATTTAATTAGTGGTATCAAGTGGACTGGTGAGAGAGAAGGTGATTTTTTAATCCTTGGAATGATGAGAAGACAACTGCCTTTTCCTATGGCAAGTCTGTCCTAGTCAGGGCTACCCACTGTGCTGGGAGAAAGGCCTCCCTGACATTTGGAGGAAGAAAAATATGAGCAGCAGTGGAAATGAAAAAGCAGACAGACTGAGGAGGAGCAGTCTGTGACTCTGTATCTTTAGCCTAGGAGGTAGGGAGAAAGATGTAACAGGGATCTGGGGAGACCAGATGGTGGCTAAAGCATTATTAGACATTTCTTCCAAATACCTGGGGTGTCTGTTTCTCCCCCTCCTCCCACCTACTAATAAATCAATCTAAATGCAAGACTAAAACACAAGGCATGCATCATTATAAACAGAAGATTCAGGAATGCTTAAGGGATCATTCCACTTATCCAATTACAGCTGTAATTGATTTTTAAACATCTACATCCACCCAAAATCTATGTTTGGTTAAAGTACAATACGTACTGTGTGGAAAAAAAAATCAAGATATCAGCATTACAATTACCTTTAGTACAGAACTGGTTTGTAAATCTGCATCACGGACAATGAACTTTGTAGACATTGGAGGAGGAGAGACAATTCCTGTAATAAGAATATACAGAATTACTGTTATTCAGTATCCACTATAGTATGAACCACAAGCCATTCAGGAATACAGCTAAATATGCTTTAATATTGTCAGCCAAACACTAGTTAATGAACATGAAAGAAGCCTATCTAGAAGCCAGCAGAATCAATTTGTCTGGGTTTATCTTAGTTTTCCTTTTATTTTTTGAACCTGCTACATTTTACAATACCACATGCTCTTGAAATCTTTCCACTATACTTATTTCTTCACAATTTATTTGTTAGAGAGATAAGGGTATATGCCTGGATTATAGACTCCGCACAATAATTTTATGCCATTAAGTGTTTGATTAAACGTTTTGATAATAATGCAGTTCTAAATGCAAGTGGTGGGTAAAGATTTGGTGGAGATTTACATTTGCTTTTGAAGAGGCTTTGTGCTTAAGGACTAGAATTTATAATGCCTTAGTCATTTATCAGGAAAATCATAATTCACTAGCATATTTTTATTAATGAAGTCAGCAATGTGAGGAAAAGGACTGTAAAGAATGGTTGCTCAACTGTTTTCATGTGGAAAACATAAGCCATTTGAAAATAAGACTTCTTCCAATCCCTGCCTCTCTAGCTGTCTGTATGTTCTACCCTGTCATGGCTCTGCAGTCACTGTGCAGCAACTATTCTATAGAGACCACAGATGAATAAAATTCGTAAGAACCATTGCCATAAAATGTAATTGCAAGCCTGGTTTCTTAAGGAAATTAACAATATCTGCTTATGCTCACCGTGGATGTGAATCTCCACCCACTTCAGTAACTCAATAGCATTTGAACTTATTGGACAGTCTCAGAAATTTTGACATATTCAGTCTTTCATGTCAACAGGTGAGACTGGAAACCGGGCTTCATTGCTTCTCTTTTTCATGGAATTACTTGGGCTAGAGACAGGGGAAAGGAGTGGAAGGAAAGACATGTATAAAGACCTCCTTCCTCTGTTATGTGTCTTGTTATGGTATAACTGCTGGAGACAACACATTATGCTACTCAGCACAACAAAGGGATGCATTCTCTTACCCATGGCTATATCATTCCCCAAGAATATGGAAACACTCTCTGAAAGTAAGGTGAGGATAGTGATATGCTATCCTGAAATATCATTACCAAAGGGAATACTTCGGACAATAATGTTGCACAGACGGACCTTCCGATAACTGATTGAATTAATTAACAAAAATATTATTATTTTTCAGTTGCATGGGCAGGAAAAAGCTATTAACAAAAAAATCAAAAAAAAATAATAATGAACTAGCATTAAAACCTTCAGAGATTCAGCTGTAGTCAGGGATGTAGCACAAGTCCCAGGAGCTAACCGAATGAAAAGAACTTCTTCAAAATGTCAATTGTCATGTCTCCTGTGTTTCCCATGGATTATTTTTTTTTCATTTTCTTTCTTCTTTTTTTCTTTTTTAATTCCTTTTTTGTTTGTTTGGTTTGTGTTTTGTTGCTTTTTTTTTGTTTTTTTTTTGTTTGTTTGTTTTTCAGTCCCATGTGCAAAATGTTGCCTAAATCAACAATCATGGTAGTCCAGTACTAGCCCTCAAAAGTATTTGGAAGAACAAAGTCATTAAAAACAAACCAAAACATAATTACAACTAAATTCAGCTCCAAAGAACTTGAATGTTTTCTCAATACTTTTGAACGACTGTACTCCAGTGATCCAAAATTTTATGAGAACACGTCCTTCACAAGTAGTTGTGGAATCTTGTTATTTAATTACATGATGCGTTATCCAAATGTGTGTGCCCGTGTTGAGAAACAGCTTGACAATATGTAATTCACTCACTAGGGATTCGTTCTGTGTGCTGTGGTTCCTCTGGAATGTATCCCTCATTTTCACTACCATTCCTTTGCCTTTTTTCTGCACGGCCATCTGTTTTCTTTGTAGTTGAAATTTTTCTAGAAAAAAAAATACTGTCATTAGAACTTCATTATCATATGAGAACTCCTGGGTAGTAGGCAACAGAGAAAATATTATATGTCCTACTTCTAAAAAAATAGCTGCAAAATACATCTGGGCCTTACAAATATTTAGCTACTGCAAATCTTGTCCTATATAAATACTACTTATGAAGTTCTAGATAGAAAGTTTCCATCAGCTGCTTTACCAGCAAGAAGGAAAACAGAGTGGGCAATCTTTTCAGAGTGAAGACTCTGTTCCAGATCACAGGCTTTGTAGGAAATTAATTTTTATCTCTGAGTGACCGGATAGTCAGTGGCCCAATAAGGGAACACCAATCAAGCCACCTACAGCGAGTCATCATTTTTGACTGAACCCACCCAACTGCAATAACAAAGCATGCCAGCTCACATCAACACAGTTTGGCTCCCAGGTGATTCACCTGTACACCCCAGAGTTAATTTACTGTGCATGTGAACATAGTCACAGGGAAGTTGATAGAACTTTGGTTAAAGTTACACATCTCTGAACTTGCAGAGGTGACCTGCAGAGCTACACGCTGAGAAAAGAGGGCATTTTTACTCAAAACTTATGCTAGGAAAAACGCTACTATTCATTTGTTCTAACCACAGATTCCCCTCTGGGATAATCCCAGGTCCATCTTTGCCTAGCTTTATAGCGTGGCCAGCATAAATTGATGGCAGGACTATGATGATCCAGGGACTTGTAGGGAAAGAGGGAAATATTCTCGGTTAGCTGTACTTGTGGAAACTGTTGCATCAACTTATTTATGTTCAGTAAGAATCACTTTACAGGTCTGTAGAGCTTCAGATGAGTATTTCTGATGCACACGGAAGTCTGAGTAGCCAGTTGTGACTACATGGTTGCTTTTTTTAGGAGATAAACGTGTTAAATACCACTAAGAAACCTGTCATGGTTGATAGGAGATAGCAATTGTTTAGGAGTACTACCTCCACAAGATGGTTTTCAGTCTATTTTTATCTGATCCTTAGGTCTCAACAAATCCAGCATTGTAGCTAAGCCAAAATCAGTTACAAAAAACTGTGGGAGGTACAGAAAAATAACCAGCCAAGCTAAAAACAAATGTTGTAGGAATTAAAACAATATATCTTTGGTCTCACTATTTCTTCACTACTACCTCAACATAGCTTCCACAGTCTGGACAGTCATAATTCTTTTTACTGCCGGTAGGTTCCCCCAAGAAAAAAAAAAAGAAAAAAAAACACTAAGCCTTTGCGCAACTGTCAACACTGACTTGTCCCAGCTAATCCATAAAGCCTGGACTCATCCCAGTGCTTAAGTATGTGCTTTAGCTTTTGCTTAACTCTCAGGCTGGAAGCAACTTTTACGAAGCTGGAATGATAACTCATGATTCAAGTTAATGGGAAAATAGAAGCTTTACTGTACTAAGATTTTTGCATGAGGATATAATGATATTTGCTCTAGACCACATTCAAAGACATAGGGAAAAAGTAATGCTAAGCCCTCCTCTGGGCCTGTTCATGTTGCCTGTAAGAAGGCAGTGTGCAGACCCTCCAGGGGCAGCACTGGCAAGGCAGGGACCCAGGGAGAGCACGGACCTGGCCAAAGCAGTCCCTGCGGCTGGGTAAATGCCTCCCTGAATGTACAATTGATTTGGTCGTAGCAGGGTTGACCCTTGCAAAGGGCTTTTGGCACAACTAGGTCAGAATTGAAGCAAAAAGGCTTTGTAGCGTTGTATTCGTACCAACACCAATATGTAAGTTGCGCTTGCTTTTGACCTCCCGTTCCCTGCTGATGTAGCCCTGCCCTATTTATATAGCTGCACTTGGTAAAATGATCGATTAAGCATCATAAACTAAGAAGTCACATGGAAGCTTACTGGCATGGCATGGTATGATTAGCATTGTTTCCTCAGGAGAAAACAGTATTGTTTTTATTTTATTTCATGTCCAAAAATAGTGTATAAATGGAAATCTGCCAACAGACCTTCACAAAATTTCCCCACAAGAGGCCGTTAATGAAGCTAGGTATTACCAAATTGAGAGGCAAGGTGTCGTAACATTTTGTAAACTCATTAAGAGACAGGGAGATAAACGCCCCGCAAGCTCAAGCTGTGCATGAATTTACACCGCTCCCTAGCAGCTTAGAAAAATAACTCCGGTAAGCCCACTGACATTGCTGTTAAGAGCTGCACTACCGCTGAAGGATAGGACCTTAATACTCAAACTCATCAGCTCACGATTTTTAACATTTTCCAACTCTGTGCAACGCCGTACCAACAGCTTGGTATTCAAGCGCGCCTGGTAATCACTTGATTAAGCGTCAACACTCACCGGCAGGGCAGCTTATTACATTTTTTATTTTGTTTTGTTTATTTTTATTTTATTTTGTTTAGTTTTGTTTTACTTTATCTTATTTATTTTGTTTTGTTATGTTTTGTTTTATTTTATTAATTTATTTGCCTGCCAATGTGCCGCGGAGCCCCGGGTCCCGCTGCTGGGCTCACAGTGACCTCCTGTGGACGTGCCGGCAAACGCCCGGGACCCGGCGGCAGGCAGCCTGCTGTTCCCACCTTATTCAGCTTACCTTGCTTCGCTTTCGTACGTGGATCCTGGGGGGGGGGAAAGAAAAATGTATTTAAAATGCTAGAAAATAAAACGCGACCTACTGGAGAGCTCCTCTCCGAGAGTGCACTGTGCTCCGGCTACCACGGGAGCATCTCTCCTCCTTATTTCCAGGACTGTGCAATAGTCCTGCAGAACAGCTCACAAATTAATTGGAAATCAGGATCACAGCCCTGAAGATAAGTTTAAACAGAGAACCTCGGCACAGGAACTATACGTCATTGGAAGTTAACGTACTCCTGAAATGCCCTTCTCGTTAACGTGGGTAGCAAAACTGTACCACAGACTACTTTGGGACCGAGTTATAGGAGAAGGAGCAAGGTGAGAGTAAGGAGCATCTTAAGGAGGTCTTGGTTAAAAGCACGATCAGTCTGCTTGCATTTCTGCTTACAGGTCTTTGCACTACACAAGGACTGTCACGAGTAGTAGATTTATACCTAATTCAAGATACTTTTTAATGTATAGGCCAATTGTGAAGGTCCACTTACCTTTCTTCAGGCAGCAGCAGCGTACGACAACCACAATAATAATGACCAGGAGAATAAAACCAACAACTGAAAACACGACTGCAAGTACAATAACCCATGTGCTTATGCTGTCTTCACTGTAACCATTTTCTGTTAAATTAAATGGATAAATATTGTTTCATCAGAATGGATAAATATTGTTTTATCAGAGTCTCAAAACATTGTTTTCAAAATATTTTTTAACTTTTCTGTGAGAACCTATTAACTGCTTCTTGACTATTTAGCAAGGAGGCTGTGTTTTCCTGATGCTGGTCTCTATTTATGGGCGGTGGCCAAGCACTCAAAATGTTTCCAAAAGAAATTTCTTTATTGCAATGGTAACTTCTCCGACAGCTATTTTTAAGAATATACAGCTGTAATATTCCACCCAAAATTTTATTTTGCAGATATGCTGAGTCTCCCATCATCCTTTGGAGACCTTTTGGGCTGGGGATAGGGGTCAAGATCCAATTTAGATATCTATACTGAAGATATTAAGCATCTTGCCTAACTACATTTGTCACTGGAGAGAAAATAGGTATTTTGGGTTACAATTCACCTGGCCAAATGTGTATTTGTCCCTCTGGATAAGATGGTCAGCTCTGAAGAAGTGTCCATTTTTCCCCACTGACCACAGTAACGGTCTCAGGTACCTGGTACAGGTGGAGATCTCTAGCCTGTAAATATGACTTTCTGATGAATCCCACCTTGGAATTTCTCCCACTAATTTAAGCAGGTGTTTGATTTTGGGACATACTTTGTAGTTCATCTGTTTGGTCTTCACTTAAAGAGCAGTGACGACCAAAAACTGTAAAGAGTAGCACAGTTTGGGATACTGCAGCTACTAGCCCATCTTCACTACTGGCATTTTAACAACATTAAACTATTCCTTTGTCTTTGCTGTAAACTACAGTGCTAAATGAGGTGATTTCAAGATAATTCAACATCCTGGTGAACCTGGTTGCTATGAGCAGGTTTCCTAAGAGAGCTCCCACATCACAGAACTTTAAAAATACCCCACATTTCTTACACGGCTGGATGCATAAGGAAGGTGTCAGTTCTCCCTGCCACATCATCCTGCCCTTTGGTTTTGACCAGGTATTTCAGAACTACATCTAATTTGTCTACCCTTTGAAAAGCAGCCACCAAATCATTTTGACAGTTGTTTAGAGAAACATTTCAATCCAAATTACGGGTGTGAAACACATCCAAACTCAACAATACCCCTTCTGTCACACTGGGCTCATGATTGTCACATCCTCATTAGAGGTCACAGTTAACAACTGCATGGTTATATTTAGCTGGCAGCCTCTGGGAAAGGTACCGCAGCCATGTAGATGGCTGGTAGCTGCACAGTGTCAGAGCTGTTCCCCTGATGCGTGACCCAGGGTACCCACTGCTTTACTTATGGTAAGGAATAAAGAAGCAAATCCATTCTATCTACGAATTTGCCTGGTTTGCTTGAGGTTTGGAGGCTTCAGACGACAAAGATACAGGAGCAGAGCCTCCTATGAAGCTTGGACCTTTGTTAGGAGTCTGAGTTATCCAAAGCTCAGGTCATTATGATTAAGCAATTTGTTCCAGTCTTCTTTAATCATAATGCACAATCAGCATGTTTTGAATTTCTTCTGACAATTAGAGAAAACAAGCACTCACTAACCTGCAGACTAGTAGTTAAATCAGTAGGCTGTAAACAGTTGTGATTACAATTGATGAGAAACTTGTTCATTATATTTTTATCCAGAAGTACCACAACAAATACACATATATATTATCCTAATTCATTCCATAAAACATGCCACAGGGTTTCAAGATGGCTAAGATATGAAACACATAGCTGTTTAAATATAGAGGTAAATTTAACATCTGCATGAAGGGTGGAGTTAACACACCTACACAGGCCCATATGTCCAAGCTGGCTGTCAGACCAAGGTATTTTCCACCCTGTCAGGTTCAGGTTACATGTCCAAAGAGGCTCTACAGAGCTAAAAAAAATGCAACACAAACACTTCTGGCTCTTCAGCATCGCAGCTTCTTCCCAGTTTTGGAGGATCCAGAAAGAAACTGGGGCTGGGACCAGCAGGTATGAATACAGGAGCTGCCAGCTCAACGTGAAAGTAGGAGTAAATCCACACCACATTACGTTAGGTGTTTGGTGTGTACAAAGCCACCTCCTCATTCCATGGGGCCCATTCTCAGCTGCTGTTCTGACACCTGGTTCCTCCTAAAGCAACCTAAGAATTTACTTGGGCAAAGTATCTGCAGAAAAGGGAATTTTCCCAGGCACGTGCTGGTGACCAAGGAGAAAGGAGAGACTGGACAAAACTGGATATCACTTGTTGGACACTTCGGAGTTTTCTGGCTAAGATAAAAAGCAGAGGAAGATCAGGCTCCTGGTGGATTCCCTACATTCACCTTCTGCAGTACAAAGAACGCATGCAGTCAACACTGAAGCCTCAAAGAGCTTGGGACCAGCTAAGGGACTCTACTGAGGACCTCATTTTCCAATAATGGCTCTGTGAATACATCTGCTGGGATAACTCCATAGAAGTTCGCAATTCTGGGGCCCAGCAAAACTCTGCTGTGAGTGAAGTACCTCTGGAGGAGGAGCAACTGAAACTGATAATACAACAGTTTTGGGGAAGGATTTCTTAAATTTTTAAAGCTAATCTTCGTTCCTGACACCATCTAGCTGAGGTTGAGTCTGCATATGAAAAGTCAGACAAGCCCTGAGATTTCACATGTGACATACATTAGAAATTTTCTTCTGCCATAAATGTCATGTCTTTTCTTCATTCTAATAATCTGAAGACTTCATATTCTCAACTGCTGACAAATTTTGAATGTCTGATGCTGCAAAATGATTTTTCCAAAGAGCAATGAATGATGGTCCTATACAATCACTAATTATACACTAATTGTGCTTCATGACATCTGTTTTTCTCCTCTTCTGATTTACAATGAGTAGCTATGGAAACTGAGGGTGGATACCTCAGTACTTCACAAAGAAGTAGGCAGGGGAATTTATTAATTTCCTCAGGATAGTTCTATTTTGCTTAGTCAGTAATTACAAGCAATCTGACTACAAAATAGTCATATTAAGAATGGTGAAATGACCTTTTTCAACTGCTTTACAAAGCAAGTACTTCTGGAAAGACTCTAATATTGACTCATCCATAAAATAAAAGGCACAGTTACTCAGCCTCCTCAGTTGTTTGTATGTAAAAACTTCTATAGCATACCCCTCATCAATCCACTATGAGAATGTCTTCGTATGTGTCACATTCACCCATTGCAGAAAATGAATCAGTTCATCAAGAGAAGCTGTCAATGTGATTATAGAAGCTCATGATGCTTACCACATCATAAAAAGAAATGTAGATTCTAGGCCCTACTCCACACAGCAGGCAGCTGGGGTTGTATAGACTCACTGCAAACCCTACACATCCCGTGCATTTCCCATACCACAGGCTAAGGCTAATTTAAAGGCTAATTTAAAGGATGTCACCATAGGGTGGACTATGTCACCATCGGTGGCAGTGTACTTATGCCCAGTAACCTCAGCTCCCTGCCACGTGATTAGTCCTTCAAGTTCAGTTTGTCTTGAGAGTCTTCTCCCTTACAGTTGAGACACTTGGCCAGTCCCAACAGATAAATGCTCTTAAGGATGATCTGGTATTGTCTCCCTCATCTGCATTAAACATTGTCAACCCACAGGGAGAGACTTTCTCTTACTTGCTCTTACTTTGTTATGGTTTGGAAAAGAAAAATATTTTTCAGAGGATTCAGTTAGATCATGAAGCAGATCTTTAATCATAGTCATTGCTTTGCTCTACATTAGCAGAGCAAATCAGATAAAAGCACCCTTTTACTGATGAACTTCCTAATGAACCTACTGACTAACCTGTGAATGTATTAAATTATGGAATATATTTTCATAGGTTGTCAGTAAGGCTAAAGATTTGTGGTATTATGAAAATATATATATATGTTGACAACACTAGTAACAATGCTTATCAAAGTCTTGCTAGCGGTTCTTGAAAGATCTGCTCAACATTCATGCTTGGCTTAGACACTGAATTTCCTTAAATAAAAGGCAATAAGAAGCAACCAATGTGTTGCCCAAAGAATTCCATGTATATTGCTGTAGTACAATTTTTACTTTCCTCTAGGATGTAAAAAAGAACATGACAGATAAAGGAATGCAGGCACAATGGCTCTTTGGTCTAAGTGGACTTTGTGGCTCATTAGACTTGTACCAGTCCTTTCACAGAGGTGAAATGAACTGTACCTATGTGTCAGGCTGTGACTATCAAGTCCTAATTCTATCACCTTTGCATATCTCACAGTATTTAATTTGCAAATAAAATACTTTTCAAAACAATACAAAGCATAATGCACAGTTCTGAGAAAATAGTATAGGCAAAGTACAACAAACATTCACTTACCTAGAGTAGAGTTGACAAAGAAAACAGTTATAGTTGCATTCTGAGGTCTAGGGAGTGCTTCTATATCAGCTAAACAAGTCAAAATCTCAGTGTCTGTTGGAGTCAAAGTCAGGACGCTCAAGGCATTGTGGAGGTCATTAGATCCTTGACTTTGCTGGGTAACATACCTCGACTTATCAATCAGAGAGTCATTTGTCATCCAAGTAATGTCTGGAGCTGGAGCCCATCCTAAGGCTTCACAAACAATTTCAAGTGTTTCATTCTCTTTAACTGTTAAGGTGCTATTTTTGATGAATAAAGATCCATTAACTGTGGGAGGGAAAAGATGTTTTGTTCCTTCAGAATAGTTATCTGCATTGCTTTCCTGCTGATAGTCTTAAATCTTACCTTGCTACCCAAAATTAGCTATATCTTGAGATATGAATTTAAAAAGTCATTATTAACACAGATATACCATACGCATGATATAAACATGCAGATATTGCAACTTCATAGACATGTTGTCCAGTGTGTCTACAGCACGAGTCTCAGCTTTCAATATCTTTTCAATAAAAAGAAGAAAATTACACTTTTTAGGCATCCTTTTATATTTATAGCTGAAGGACAACATAATGAAATAACAATGTTTCTCTGTAAGTTTTAAGTAAGCTCTTGGGTTTTCTTGGGAAAAGTTTACAGACAGACGATGAGATGTTCTCACTGCACTAAGCACCTCTTTGACAAACGGATGGTGTCTGATGGTTAGATTCTGCTTTACAGCCTGCACTCTGTCACCACTAAAGCTTCAGAGAGGAGGAAGAGGTCTCATACACAGGGACTTGATATGCAGGATCTTTTTGTTCCTTGGAAATCGTAGCTCGCAGCAGCAATCACATGAAGAGCATTGCTTTGTGTCTCAAAGGATTTATTTCTACACACCATTAAATCAAACTCAAATAAGTGGCATACAGACTGATCCCTCAGTTAGAAAGCAGGAGGGAGATCTGTCCAAAAGACAGTAAAGGTTCTTGCACAAAGACGTGCGTGTGTGGAGGGAAGTAATCCATACTGTTTCTAGCCAAAAGATTCTTTTTGACTGACTGCTGGTGGGCCTGCTACAGCCTCCAGGCACTTTAATGAAATCCAATAAAGAATAAGAGATATAACAGGAAAAAAGACAGGACAGTTCAAACCTTTGTTAATGGCGCTTTGAATGTGACTCTGAAACCTGCTTTGACAGTAAAATTAAGATAAAGAAGAAAGAAGACAAATGATGGTGAATGAGGGCATGTACTCCTTGACAGAGATAATTTGGGCAATCCGTCAGAGAATATCTTTAAGTGTGGTACAATAAAATAGCTTTCTATTGGCAGTTATACGCACCTTGAACAGAAAGAAAGGCAAAGCTGCTCTCACCAGCTTGCTGGATGCTGCATTCAATTTTTCCAGAGTCATTTAGCTGGGTGTTGTGGATGATCAGCTCTGAGGTAAATTCATCATTATTGGTATAATTTTGAGAGGTGAAGCGGCCTGATGTTTCAATAGGTCCTTGAGAATTAATGACAGTGAGGACAGGATTTGCCTTGAACAACCAAATGAGAATGACCCATCCTTTCATAACAGTGCAATTAAACCGGGCTTCTGAACCAGCAAGGACTGTTGCATTAGTAGGGCCATTTACAATAGAATAACAAAAGCCAAGACCTGGAAGGAAGGAAAAAAAAATCACACAACCTGTAAATACATAAATACCAACAAAGACATCTGACTTAATTTTTACTTCCAGCAATTTAAGGCTCAAAAGCCAGGAGCCCTGGTTGAAATTGTATTTTTAATTGGAGGCACTGGGGTATTGAGCACTTTGTTACATATTGGAAAAGGCTGTTGACTCAACTGAGCCACCACTTCCCCTCTGACAGCCAACAGTACATGATGCTTTCAGAAGAAGATTCTTATCTCATTTTCTATAATGGCCAGCAGTAAATAGTTGAAGTCATTAATGGTGAATTGAAATTGTGACTTAGGAATGTTAACCACACAGCCATAAGCAGTGATCAAATGCTACGTTGTTTTAATGGATCCCTAAACCTAGAACCCTAGAAGTATAGGTTTACAAGGATTTTTTTTAAATTTAACCTGAAACCTTTTTAACAGAAATGGAGATATCTTTCAGCTGTGTCTTAGATTAAATGCTTTTCTTTAAAGATGCATGTGACTTTTTGTCTCTCCTCCTATTCTGAAATCACCTACTTTTCTCTCTTCAGCAGATCACTAAAGAGCAGAATTACCATTTTGCTGAAGGAAAAAAAATCCACTTTTAGATAAGAAAATACATGAGTTCTTTAGATGCTGAATGAATAAAGGAGTATGTAGCCAGTCCTTTCTCCAAACCTCTTATTGCCACTAATTTTTGCCTCCTTCCATACTCTTTCCCCTATTTGCCTGCCTCTTCGCTCATTTCTCTTGCATGCACCCCATACATTGTTTCCCACCATCCCAGGCTTTCTGCTAACCGGAGCTGCTTGAATTCATGAGTTTTTCTCCTTAAAAGGTACCATGAATTTTAGATACTATCTTTCAGAAATGAAAGCTTATTTCTAATCAAGGCATTTTGTTTTCTCCTCCTTGTCAGCAGACCCAGGGCCTCTCATTGCCCTCAGAGGGAGCGAAGGTGCAGCTGTTGCCCAGGCAGGTGGTGGATCCCGTGTGCGTGGGAAGGCAGAAGCATGCAGTTCTACTAAGCAGAAAGTAATGGATTAAGCCTCTTTCCAAAATGGCAGCTGCGACTTCAGTCCCTGAAATACCCAGGGAAAGTGGGCAAATCTTTAAATATTTGTCAAGGAGATAACATTATATACTCTGAGGCACAAACCTTCAAAGATTAAGAGTGAGCAGCACTGGATGAAATTAAGAGCCTGCTTCTCTGGGTCTTTGTACTTCGTGACTCCCTTTGGGTTTTGGCTAGGTTCTCCAGAACATGCTATGTCCAGGTGCAGTAGAGCAAAAGCAGAGGTAATATCAATGGCTTTCAAGGAGTCAAAAATGCTGAATGTCTCCTAGGACAGAGATTTCATGAGCTCCCTAAAGACCTGCCAGTGAGACCTAACTCACCAGTAAGTTTTACATTACTTACTGGCAAACGTTCATCCCGCAGAAGCACCAGGACTGCCAGCATTACTCCTAATGATTCAAGCTGTAGTTCTGCACAGTTACAGCAATTAGACACTACAGTCCATAGCAGTGTTATTAAAACCCCTGTCTGCAAATTCAGCCTGAGCCTAAGTGTTCAGCTATTTTCCAGGAGAAAGGGAGAGTGAAATGGCTGTTACTCCCTTGCTAAGTCAGGGCAATGAAGTGGTTTTAAAGATTTCATTCAACCTGGGTTTAGTTCATTTTAGGTAGTTTAATTATTAATGGATTAATTCACAAATTACTGAAAAAGTAATTTTTCATTTGGTCATTAACTCACACGATAAGGGGAGAATATGCTGTATTGTTTCACACAAAAGAGATGTTTAATGCTTGCATAAATGCTACCAGAGCCCAGTCTCAGTTACGATGTTGCAAACAGAACCTTGGAGCATGCACCCAACACATATGGCCCATAATCTCATTGCTCCAATGTGCACATTAATTTCTAATTCCCAGCTCTCACTTAATCCTTGGGAGTTTATATCTCCCCAGCTTCGTGCCAAGAATCGTTCTTTAATATAAATAGCTCCTCTCTTTCCTCCCACCTACCGCATGTGTTTACAGACAAGAGTCTTTTCATTCTTTGTTTTGCAGGTTTACACAAACCTAGCTTTCCCTGGACCATTGTATGGTTGACTCCGAGTTCTCTCCTGTTTACAAAAACCTTCACAAAAATTTTGCACATTCCTGGGTTATGTTACCTCTGTCAAGCACCTCATTCTCCAAAGTATATCTGTATGTGAGCAATAAAACATTAAATAAAAAGCAAACTTCACTTCTACTGATAGTTAATAAAGCCAGATAAGATACGTTAAATGTTTGACTTAGATGGTTCTTTTTTTCCAGTAACATTTACTCAAAGCTCTCGTCAGTCATGTAAAGGTGAACCGAAATGCTTTAAATCATGATACAGCTTGAAGACTAACTCAGCAATCAAATCTATACACATACATTAATACATTGCTTTATAAACAGTTAACCCAACAAAATGCTTAAAAGCCATATTGTCTCTCTTCTCTTTGTCACTCTGAATGTTAGTGATTGCTCACGTCTGTGGATGGCATCATTTGCAGAGCTACCAGTTCTCTTTCGAAAGTGCACTGAGAAAGCGCACTCCAGTGAGACCATACATCACATAATACGCCCCCTTTCCTTGATATTTTTTGCCACCATTTCTGTTCATAACTGATATTACTGGGCTTGAGACACAGTTCTAAGCTCAAATTCATCTTTGAGTTATATATATATTTTTGGACGGATACTGTAACCAGCCTTTACAATACTGCTCCCTGTACATCCCTGTACATCTATGGTGCCTACAAGTTGATGTACTGAGCTTTTTGACTCTCACACTTTGTTTGAATTCTTCCCGTTTGGTTGAAGTAGACATAAACAGCTACCATGATGATAGACTCAGCTGTCCACAAACACCCTTAGAATTAACACTAAAATGAATTTAGTTGCTCACGAAGCAGGAGCTGCAGTACTTATTCACACTGCCCCCCTTAATGCAAGTTGGTATCTGTGCATTTGTATTTTATTTCTTAGCCTGTGTAAACACTTTTCTTTCTTAAGGAGTATAATGGTTTGGCATGGCTCTGAATAAATGACTTTCAGTACTCTGTTAGCTGTTAATTAATCATTTGCTATGAGATCACGTCTGTGAGTTCCACTATAGTCTTGAAATTTATCCCTAAAGATGAACAGTGAGGGATCATCTGCTCTAAAAAAAAAGTATGGCTGATACTGCTTTTGTCTTGTTCAGGCAGTCAGGACACTATAGCAGGTAGGTATGAGTTACTCCTTCATTTATCTAATATAATCATTTTTTATCAGTCCATAGGTATGGTGGGATCTACATTTTTTTCCACCAACCAGGCCTGCTGGAGCAACATACAGCTTTCCAATGACTTTCCTGAGCTAGAGAACAGATCCATAAGCCCTGGATGGGGATCCTATGGGTGGCAAGAGAATCAAGAAATGGAAAGTAGCTCAACTTTGCCTTCATTTGGATCTCAGTAAAGCCCCAGCACAACCAAAATGGAGCTTTATGAGCCTTCTCCACCTGTTGCCAAAACATTTTTTGTAATTATAACCTTGTCTCTTTATCTTTTTGCTTTAAATTTTTATCTTGCAATAGCATGCCAAGTCCCAAACCAATAGTGGGTTCCACTGTCCAACCCATATACAAACACTGATAAAGTAACTTCTGTAAGGTCAAAGAGGACATTCACGACAGAAATGTGATCTGAACACAGTTACCAGTGCTTTAAATCAGTGCTCTAAGTCCTTTTGCTGGGCTTTGCTTCCTGCACTAGGGAGAAAATTTCAGCACTGGTTTCATTTGCATACTGCTTAAAAAATATCTCGCAGATGGTTGCTTTCAGACAAATTAAGGCCTCAGGCTAGATTGCCTTCGCACTTTACAGGAATTATGTGTTCAGCTCTTAACAGCTGGTTTAACATCTGCTTTCCCACACGCAACCAGTAAAATATCCCACCCAGACAAATAACAACACTGATGTCTTTGCAGTAGGGAAATTTCAAACAGTCTTTGTGATACTGCATTACCCCTTGAATTTTGAAACACAGAGCTCTGTTGGGACACCTTCTTTGAGGCACATCACTATACCCTTAGAATGGGGCCACCAATGGTAAAAGTTTAAGTGCCAAGTGTTTGTTGCTCAGTCCTTCCCAACAGCAGGTTGAATGTACATCAATGTCTGTATGAACTGCTTATTCCTTCCTGTTGCATGAATTCACTGTCACATCGTTGTGGGTTTTGAAGAAACAGAAGTGCATTGTTCAGCTTTCGGGGCTGTGGCAGGTGATGCCTGCACCGAGGGAATGTCATTTCCTGAAGAACCACCCTTGCCCTTTGTCACCAACATTTTTCCTTCCCCACCTGAACTAACTTCAAAGAACCACTTTTTCATGATGAAGGTTTCAGTAACAAGGGCACTGAGACATGGCTCCTTTCTCTTCCTTCCCTCTTCTCTGCTGAGTCAGTTTGTCCTCCTTTTATAAGTGGTCTATTTGGATGCAACACAGCAAAGGACAGGATGGGTTTATCCTTTTGCCATAATGACTCCCTTTATTTAGCCTCATTATCATACTCCAAAATTTTCTCCCCCTCTGTACCCTTATCAACCTCCCATAAACCCTGCCTTTTATCCTTCGGTTTTTGCATCTAGTTTGCATCTTTCCCTTCTCTCTCTGCTGTTTATTTGCTTTTCTACATTTTTTACTTCCAGTCTGTTTTAAATTCCTTTTTATTTTCACTCTTTCTTTAGTCTCCTGCTCATCACACCTTGCTTTCTGCCTCCCCTACCTCCCAGCTTGCCCACTGCTCCAGCAACAGCTCTGCAATAAATTGTTTTGGATTTGGTAAGACTTTTCTTCAGCACATCTCAAGTTTACTTCACAAACCAACAGCCCCAAAGCCGAACCTTTTGAAAACCAAAATAGGTTAGAGCTTGTCAAAGTCTGAAGAGAAGGACTAGCTTGTTTTTTTGATGTTAACAAGGCTTTAAAATATTTATATAGGACGTTTCTGTCAAGTAACACTGGTCTATTGGTACTCAGTGACACATTTTGCCACCCACACAAACCTCTCCATAGCCCCCAAGAGTGTCTTCCCAATCTCTTCTCTCAGTCACTATTTGATAGATGCCTAATGCAACCTCTCCCTGGATTACTCCTCCTCCTGCACAGTCTCTTGTCTCCAGTCGTGAAGGTCCCTGTGCTGGGAGCACCTCCAGCGTCCTGACGGCAAGCTGGGACCCTGCACTGCACATCAACCCTGCGATCTGCAGTGCTACTGATGATGAATAGCATGTGGTGCCAGCCAGGGTGATGCTCAAACCAGCTGTGCCATGCAGCTATCTCTGCAGCCTAGCCACATCACGTGGCCTTACACCTCCTCAAATCACGAGAGCAGCAACATTTCTTCCAAGAATAGCATTTTCTCTCCCCACAATACACTTTTTCTCCCAGCTTTGGGGTGTGATCCCATGGCTGCACGGCGCAGTGTGGGCAATGCCTGCTACCCCACTGTGGCAAAACAGAACAAAATTGAGGCTTCCTTGCAATAATTACTCAACATCCAAAATTACAAGATTTAGGAACTGCCCAAGCCAACAACTGGATTGGCACATATGGATCTACCTTCCATGATAACTATTTCATTTTGTTCAGCCTCTTTGTAATTTGGTATCACCCATATCCAGTGACCGTGAGCTTCACAACTTGATGACATTCTGTGAGGAAAAGTACATTCTTTGGTTTGCCTTAAATCTACTTTCTAGTCATTTTACTGCCTTCCATTAGTTCTTTTTGTTAGAGAAATCGTGAGTAGCCACTTCACTATTCACCTCCATATAATTATTTTAAAATATCTTTATTATTTCTTTCTTCACAAGCAGAAAAATAATCCAGTTTAATGAATCCTCTTCTTATCCTTTTGATCACCTCTGTCACACTTTATTCCTTTCTCAGACCTAGTATATCCACTTTGAAATGGAAGGGCTAACACAACATCCAGTATTTGAGATAAAAGCTTTCTGTGGATTTTTCTAATGTCATTGTATTTCCCCTGTTGAAAACACTAAGTGGTGAAATTTTCTCTTTTTCAGTAATTTGCTCTCTCTTTCCAAAGATGTCTATTCTTTTCCCCCACTATACATCTTCAGTTAAGTGATGCTTTGAACTGAGTATTTTCTGCTCCTTTATTACTTACTCACTTGGCATTGTGACATTTTCTGACAAATCCCCATAGTCTCTTTTTGCACTTGGCTGTCCCAAGTAATTCCGCACCACCTGCAAAGTCTGCCACCTCACAGTTCATACTCCTCTTCATGGGGTTGTTTAAGAGTTTGTTGAATATCACACATCCCAGTGCAACTCCACTGGGAACACCACTCTGCTCAGAGAACTCACCGTATACTGCTGCATTGTGTTTCCTTTCACCAGTTATACCTTCCCTCTCATCCCACTGCAGCTCTCTCCTTTCAGAGCCTCTTAAAACCCCAGCCAGACTACAGGAAACAAATCAGCCTTGTCTCCATTACCCAACTAGTCACTTTATATTCACATTTTCTTTAAAGCTCTGCCACCAGGATACCTTTTATCTGAATTCAGTATGAGATTCAGGCAAATGAAATGTAAATTGGAGGCCAAATAGGAAAATTATAATTTACATGTCTTTCTAGAAGCAAAATCAGCTGCTGATATTGAGTTCTTTGCAGACACCCCCTCAAGAGCAGTCCTGAATGGACAAGAGAAGGATGAGCTAAGGAGAAGGAGAAATGAGTGGGGACATCCCAGCTCATTGGAAGTGAGAAGGCAGCCTCCCCACCCCACCCACTGCTCAGTCCTGTATACTGAAACCCAATTCATACATACTATAATCTAAGCCATTAAAACATTCAGACTTCAAATGCAAACTTATCCACTTGAAACACTTTGAATAATCCCCCTCTGGGACTTACTGTTTAATCTGATATTGCCAGTAACTGCCATTTACATAGCTTTAAAATTAGTTCACACATTTAGTCCACGGTGGCTCACTTCAAGGGTTATGAACGTGTCCTACCTGTTAGCGAGGCAGATACGATGAAAAGAAGTAAAGTGAATTTCTGGAACCTCCCCATTGGAGCATTCTCTCCTGGTCCCTAAGGCAGAAAGCCACCGGTGGTCATTGCATGCTTGAGAAGAAGCTCAAGGACAGAACTTGTCAAGGAATTTGGAAATCAGCTGCTGTTTTGTGTCCTCTGACAAAACGTGACTTTATGTGACCTGTATTACAAACAAGGGGAGAAAAACAGTAGTAGAACAGTTGGTCTGAGAAAAACAGTATCTTTTCTCAGAAAAACTGTTGGAAAAGAAGTAGATGAGCTTTCAACACACAGACCTTTCTTCAGCATAGAAAGACCTGGCATCCCTCAGGCCCAGTCCATCCTGGCTATTACAATGCTACTGCTTCAGGATTGACTGTGTCAGGGTAGCCCCATCTGCATCATTAAAGTTAATCAGGAGCAGCCGGGGAAAATAATTCTCTTAGTTGCCTGCAATTGCGTGTGTGTGGTGGGTGCCCTGCCTGTGCCGGCGGCGGTGTCCTGGCAGGCTAATGAACCCTGCGCTCCATCACTTACTGTCACGCAGAGCAACTGCACAGGGCCACAGCCTCCCCTGGGGCTGCAGAGGAGCAGACCTGTGTATGGCGGGGCTGTTTCCCACCTGGGAAACAGGCGCGAAGGAATGCCTTCTGTGCCGGGCAGCCTTTGGGGTGGGAAGTAGAAATACATCCCGATGCATCCCTACACCCCCAAAAATATTGTATTGCTTTTCTGTATGTTTTACTCCAAAACTAGGATTCAAAAACTATGCTCTTACTCCCCAAAACAAAACACCATCAGCTTTCCACAGTGGACAGAGATAAAATACAGAGCTTGGGTGGGAGCCATCACCTTAATTCTGCATTTTCTGTTTTTCCAGCTTTTCTGATTCACTTCTGTGATACTACTCTCCTCCCCCTCAAAATATGTGGGAGGCAGTTTGACTGAGCTGCTTGGTTTACAAACTTCTCAGCTGGGAAATTCAAGCTTTCCTTCGTGAAAGGGATGCAGGCCGGAGGCTGCGGTTTTGTGGTCAGCTCAAACGTCTTGTCAGGAAAGCGGTTTTGATTTCAGAAGTGTTCATTGTGGCAGTGCATAAATATTAGTATCACCACAGAGACTGTGAGTTTGCTGTCAAAAGTGTACGTTTAATCACCTTCTTGCTTAAACCAAAACTGCGCCAAGGGACAAACCACAGGAGCTCAGTTCACTAATCTGTGCTTTGGACACAGGGGTCTGGCTGAGCTGAGCGAGGCAGCTGTGACGTGACCGGCTGGCAGTTTGCTTTGTTTTTCCCCGTTTTGCCAGCTTTCAGTTTGCCCCACAAATTTAAAAGGGCAGCCCTGTGAGTTAATCAACGTTCTAAACCGAGCCTGTGTGCTGATTTCTTCATCTGTAGGTTGGGAAGGGGGTTAGTTTGCAGGTTGCTTTGGGTTTTCCTGAGGTATTTTGAAAGCCTGTGTGTTTCCTTGGCTACACGCTCACCTGCAGGGTTGTGTGCCGAGGAGCCTGGCGCAGGCAGCTGAGGGGAAGGTCACGGTGTGAGACCTGCAGGGGCTTTTCCCTTCTCTCTCACTGCCCCAGCCTTCCGCACGTACACACGCTAGCTGGTGGCATTTCAGTGTTAGTATTATCTGTGGTGTTAACTGAAACAGCCCGAGCAAAACACCAGGAAGCAAGTCCAAAAGACAGTGTCGTGTCCTTTTCTAGGAAGTCACCAACCCAGGGAGGATCTGCATGTCCAGAGAGCACCCCGGGAGCCAGCACATCCCTAAAGCCAGCAGCCGTGGCTCGTAATCCCACTTAAAAACTCAGTTGCACCCATATAAACTCAGCAGAGCAAATTGTTATGGAGGAAAACAAATGTGCTAGGACCTTCCGTACAATTCAGGCCAAGATCAGTAAATAACTTGGGGTGACATAAAATGACCAGGGAAAAGAAGGGAAACCTAGCTTTCAGTTTTACCTTGTACATTTCGAAATGGACTTTCAAAGAAAAATGATCTCATCCCCACAGAGGGAAAATATTCTGAAGCAGAGTATTTTGCCTCATGGTAAATTAAATGCCTGGGGCTAGCCCCAGCCACTTTTTTTTATCTCCGGTCGTGATCTTTTCCTGGTCCACAGGTGCACTGGTGATCGGTATCGCTGGCCTTGCCCTGACCTGAGCCTATCCCGCACCCACACCAGAGGAAGGGGACAGTATCTGCCTAAACACTTGGCAGCCGACGTCCCACCGCCAGCCCAACTGAGGAAGGAGCCAGGGACAGGGTTAAGCTGTGTTTCCCAGCCACTCCCTCTGCCAACACAGCGCAGTGCCTCTGGATCACCTCCCCTGAACGCCAAAAAGAGTTTTTCCGCCCACTTTCTCTTACAGACCGCCAGCATTCAAAGCCACGCTCCCAGCCCTGGGCAAGCCCTCACCTTTTCTCCTGGAGGAATCCTTCCCCAGGCCCCGGCCTAGCCGCCGCCACCTCTGGCCAGGAGTGCCGACCTCTCCCCGCTCTGCCGCTGGGCTTGGGCTTCGGTGTGACATTGTCCTTTCGGTAGATAAGGAAAGGGTTGTGTCTTCCCCCCACCAGCCTCCTCCCACCCGCCCCAATATGCATATTGT
Source organism: Anser anser (assembly GCF_964211835.1). NCBI lineage: Eukaryota > Metazoa > Chordata > Aves > Anseriformes > Anatidae > Anser > Anser anser. Next base: position 115,795,850 of record NC_139720.1, on the reverse strand, counting down.
GGTGTTAATATTTAACCGGCCCTGCAGGAGGAAGGGCGTCATGCTGATGGCAGGCTGGCAGCAGAAAGCTGCAGACCGTCCCGACCTGAAAAGCTGGATTGGCGACGACACCTGATGTCTCAGGAGAGGGCTGCTGGGCTGCCTGCACAGGGCGCAGTGACGGACTCGGTGACATTTACTTATCACATTCTGTAGGCACGAGAGTGTGCACCGGTGCTGTGTGCCCGGGATGGAGCTAGTGCCACCATCATAGTGCTGCATGCAACGTGGCAGGGAGCAGAAGCATGGGGTCCCGTCTGAGAGGTGGGGCTGGGGACAGAGCTGGAGACAAGACCCACGACATGGCACCAAGGGGACTGGGCCAGGGCCAGGGCCAGCCTGCGGCATTGCTGGGGCAGGGAATGATGGCCCCAAGGGCTGAGATGGGGTCCTTGGCAGTGGGGGGCTGCTGAGGGAGTGCCCTCAGGGACCTGGCGAAATGGGCCCTTCCTGTGAAGTACAAGTTTATAAGCAGGTGGTGAGAAAACTAGACTGTTTTCCCATCTTCTAGTGGAGAAAACAGTCCCCAAGTGATTTGGGTTTTCGTTTTTTATCTTCCTTGCCTTCCAGTTTTTATTTTGTGGATTTTTTTACACTATGTCAAGAAAATGTTCATTCATGTATTTTTATTTGATTCTAAAATATTTTGATTTACTTTGCAGGGTTAAATCAAACCTTTTTTCTGCTACATCCATAGTCATTTCTGTTCATCAAAGCTGCAGTGCTGCCTTGTGAGAGATGCTCTTGCAACTGCTGCAGCCTTCTTCCTCTGAGAGCTGAACTGCATCCTTCATGTTACACCATCATTGGCCAGTAAGTTGAATGAATGTGACACATCAGGAGATACTGATACTTCCCTCTGCCAGGAAGCTTAAATCGTAAAGAAGGGACATATGATTTTCCTGAACTGTATTTCCTACTAAGCACAGTAACAGTTCTAGCAAGTAGAAATTAATGCCATGCTGACTCAAAAAGAAAAGATTCACTTCAGCAAAGGGAAACAAAACATTCTGTTTGGGGAATTTTGATCAATTTCCAAAATTAAATTTCAGAAAATTCACCTTATTAGAAAAACTATCACCCTGACTTGTTAACAAACAAAGAGCAAACCTACTGGGACTTTCTGAGCAATTATACTTTTTTTCATTTTGCTTCTTTGCTTTTCCAAACATGTCTCTTTTATCAAGTCTAAAATATTGCACTCTTGTTCAACCAAAAGCCCTAATTTCATAACAGTTTTCTTGAGATACTTTCTATGAATACTTTGATTTCCATCCAAATAGAAGTATAGTAAGAAAAAGGGAAACATCTAATAAACAGTTTCCATCTCTAGTTGCCCAAGTGGGAAAAGTGCAGAAGGTTAAAATGGATTGACTGGATTTTCAGTTTAGATTAATAAAGATAACTCTTTGTAAAAAAGCTTCAGAAAGGATAATAGCTGCTTTTAGAACTTGTACAAAACTATCATTTGGCACTACCAAGAAGAGATTGGCTGTCATCTTTGTAATTGATCTTCAGGTAGATTTAAGCTGCTATTAGATCACCCTTTAACCTCTCCTCTGCCAGACTAAAGCTCTACCCCCTCAGCATCTCTTCACCAGTGCTGTGCTCTAGATTCCTGACCACTTGACCTCCTGTCACCGGACCCTCTCCAGGTTTTCCATGCCCTACTTGAACTGAGGGACACGAAGACATACACTGATTTCCAGATGTGTCTAGTAAGGAGCATAATAGTTTCTACGAACTTGCTGGCAGCTCATCTCTGAACATGACCTAGTACATGGTTTGTCATATTTACAAATAGAACTTAACAAAAATTGTGATGATCACTTATAAAAGCTCTTATACCAGTTTTTACCCCTATATTAGAAGTTATTTTTCATAGAACATTACTCATAAGCAGCTGCTAAACAAAGTACTCAATTTATGGGTAACACAAAAATACCAGTTGACTTGTTCTTTTTAACAAAGATGCTGATAAGAGATAAAACACACAAAGCCACTTTGAAGAGTCAGGTTTCATCACTAAACACAACTGTGTTCATATTTTATAAACCAACTTAAAGATTTCAAATAAACATGGACGTTGAATGTACAAAATTCTGCTATTATATTAAAGACTATGCACTAAATAAAGAAAATTCCTGCGGCAAGAATGACATAAACTAGGTTAATCTTGGGCTTCATACAGAAGTTTTAAGGAAAAGAAAAAAAAAAAAACAAAACACTACTTCATGCCTAAGTATTGGAGGGAATTTTCAAACACAGCATTCCCCCTTCTCCTTTTTCTAAAGGGAGGGTTTCTGATTGATTGGGCCTTGGAAAACAGCCACAAATGAGCAAACTGGTATTTGCTATGCTCTGGCCCATCTTTGACAGGACGAGTTGAGCAGTGGTCCCCAGTCTATGAATGCTTTATATGTTAGTACCTACCAGATGACGTGCCTGAGCACCTAAATTTGGCCAGACTATGTGAAATATGTCCATGGAGCTTGGGCATGTATCTGCATCAGGGTCTATCGTTCTTCTCAAACCAGGCAGACTGGTGGATGCAACACATATAAATCTGTATCTGTAGGCAGACTCTGAGTCAGTCTGGACTTATTATATGAGCTTTAGTACTCATGCCACTAGGGCCAGCACAGAGGAGGTGAAGATACATTGGCAACCATTCCGGAAGAAGTGGAGTACGGGGAGTGGGAGGAACTGCCCGCAGGACTCTGAGCATTGCCAGATTTCTCCAAACAGGCTCAGATGTCACGTACGGGGGGCACCACTGGTCTGGGAGGAGGTTTTTGCTTCCAAAGGCCCAGATGTACCTTGGTGAGGCACTCTCCTGGAAGGCTGGGTTCCTTCTGATTTTGGAGTTCTTCAGGTCAAAGTGGTCTGAAGACTCACATTTCCCACCTCATGAAAAAATTACCTGATGACTACTGAACAATAGACCACCAGCATGCTCAGGGAAAGTGGTTTTTAGCTGGACATTCCACGTTCACAGTTCTGCTGGGGCACCTCCATCTATGCAGAAGATAAGGCTTCATCTGTTCAGTACCTCACTGGTTTTGCTGTCCCCTCACACAGCCTGGTGGCCTCAGTTACAGGCATATCATTCCCACCCCCTCAATGTAGATAGGATTAGTTGAAGCCCACAGCAGGAGCTGGGTGCATTGTGGCCTAGAGCATCCACCATGTCTGGTTCTGGATCTGACCCGAGTGGGAGTCATCAGAAAAGCACCTGTCACCTCCACCCACGCACTGTCTGGCTTGATCTCATCAGCTGAAATCCTCCTGGGTGCATCTGGTGCACAGTGACTGGGTTCAAATGTCCTTTGTTTTCCCTGGGGCTGCTTAGGCAACCAACACATGTATTAGTATTTTATTATTATTTTTCACTGCCCTTGTTAGTTCCTTCTTTACTTTGACTTTTCTAATGAACCGTCATATCATGATGAATGCAGCCATTGGCATTGGTTAGTATGTGCGTGGGATAAGACATTACGCAGCATGGTAAAGGGTACAAATCCCCAGCCACCAAGAACAAGGTACACATACAAGATTACCCATACTCATGAGTGTTTGAAAGATCAAGTCCTAAGTTTGCCAGCCTGATGCAAATGGAAAATCATTTTGTGAATCATCAGCCTGTGTACCATGCAGATTCCTTCCTCCCACTCCAGTTTCTCTAGACACTTCTTTCCAATTCTCCCTTTTTCTTCTGCCTGTGAGTAGGAGGATTTTTGCCCATTTTTTCCAACCTTTCCAAAGTCTTTTTCATACACCATATCATTTCTTCTACAGCTACTCAAATGTGTAAGCTGCTGGAGCAACCCTCAGGATTTTTTTGTTCTGGGCTGTGTTAGTCTGGAACATATGTCTATACAGCCTGCTGTGCCAAGCCACACTCTGAGTGAAATGGACTTTTAAAGAGTTGCCTAGTGAAGGCTTTTGTCATTGTTACTGTGGCCATAAGTGTATTTTTTTTTCCTCACAGGAGAATTGGACAAATTGTCGTGATGGGAATTGAAAAGCAGTTAGACTCCTTTCATTTGTAAGTTACTTCTAATAAGCAAGAACACAGTGCGGGAAATCACCAGTCCCTGCACTTCCATGTTGTACATTAGCTTATTTAGAAAGAAGCTTATCAAAGCTTCATACTTATCAAAGAAAGTATGATCATACTTATGATCTTAAAGTCTGATCATACTTATCAAAGAAAGTATGATCAGAGAATGGGAGCACTGAAATAAGGAAGAGGCACTTACAAACAACACTAAAGCTGACTTGACATCAGTGCTAAAAGCAGGAATAAAATTCTCCATTTTCCTATGGAAATTGGCTTGAAAAGTGGTTTGAACATTATAAAGATTTTGAGAAATAGCTGTATATTAAGAAATACATGTTCTTTTCTCTAGTGAAGAATAGGAGAAGTGAAACCTTTGGAAAAGGCTGGGGTAGGAGACAAGCTGACCTAGGAATTGAATTAGCTGTCTCTTACCTTGATACCTACATGACCCTTCTGTCTAGTAGCTGCTCAGGACAAAGTGATGCTAAGACATGACTTTTCCAATTCTGCCACATTTTTGTTTCTTTCTCTATGCTCTTACTCATATTTTTTCTACTGTTTGATAAAATATTTTGCCCCCTGTAAGGTGTTTCTCATTCATAACAGTTTTTGTTTGTGTTAGTTAGCTATAGCAGTCTAAGTGAGACATACAGATCCCGCCCTCCTGCTCTCACAAGCTTTAGTTTTAAATATATTTTTTTAATTCTTCTGTTAATATATTGAAGACTAATAATCGCTTTAAGCTTTGTTTCACTATTCTCCTTAATCAGAACCCAGATGCACTGGAGGAAAAACTCACATTTTAAATAAAATGTCAATTTGTAAAAGATGTTTTTGTGAGTGAACAAAAGAGAATTACTGGACAGATAAATTAACTGTCTGAAAGACAGGGCTGTTTCCTGTGACACCACCTTTGAACAGCTGATGTGCTACAAAGTGTGGCTGTGTGGACACTTCCAGAGGAGCTACAATCCTCATGAATACCAGTAACAGTACACAGCATGCAGGACACCCCTTAACTGCTGCTAGCCAGCTAAGACCTGTCTATCCTAAACTATTTATCATGGATGTTTTTCTGTAGTCACTAAAGATAGAAAACCACTACCAGCTGATACTTCTCCTATCCTGAAAGAGGGTTCTAAGGCAGGTAAGATAAAGAAGCATAGAATCATAGAATCATTAAGGATGGAAAAGACCTCCAAGATCATCTGGTCCAACCATCCCTGTACCACCACTATCACCCACTAAACCATGTCCCTAAGCACCACGTCCAACCTTTCCTTAAACACCCCCAGGGTCAGTGACTCCTCCATCTCCCTGGCAACCTGTCCCAATGCCTGACTGCTCTTTCTGAGAAGAAATTTCCAACCTGAAATAAATCACACTTGGTGAGATTTTCCAGATTATTTTGACTACAGAATAATTTGAAAGACTGGATTGGACTGGATATGCTGTTTTAGACTGCAAAAGTTAGATGAGACCAATCCCACCAACAGAAGATGCTTCCCATTGATCTGAGGAAGTGGGCTGTTGCACCCTGTCCTACCTCCTTCTCCTTGTCCTATCTGCCTAGGAAGGCAGGTCATTTTTGTCTTGACCTAAAGATTCATAAAGTGATGTTACCATAATTCTAGGCCTCAGTAAGTCCTCATCATACTAATATAGCTCATCTGATTTTTTTCATTTAGATTTTTTTTCTTCAGAGTTTATTATAAAGCCATAACTCAATGAAGAATTGCCTTGGACCCTTTATGAGGAGAGCTTTAAAAATAATCTTCTCCCAGATTTTCACACACAGGAGGCCACATGATCAAACACTTTATATGAATTAATATCCTTGCAGTTTTTATTTGACCTTAATAAGCCTGCGCATCTGCAGTATTTTCTTCCAGTATTTTCCTGGACAGGATTCCTTCTGAAAATCATTCCTCGCTTCCCCTTTGGCAGGTATATTGCTCCTCTCCAGTACTGAAATTGGTGATGAGTTGTAGCTGTTAAAACGAAAATGTCATAATTTAGGAAACATATTGAAAACATTCAGCATGGAGTCCAGGCAACAATAAGTAAGTAAGTAAGAAAGTTAATCACAGGATGAAAGAAGATGCAGCTTTGGTGCTGTTAGGAGGAATGTAAATCTGAGAAGGAAATTTTTAGTGCACTCTAATATATCAGTTACCCTAGCAACATTTTCTTCAGCTTTAGAAATGTTTTGTCTCCGGTCCAAACCGTTAGCTTAATTGCTTTGGTTATCATTCACTTTATTCTAAGGAACTTCTCAATGCACGGTAGCATGCCAAGAAAATGTAAACATCATTCTGTACACTCATTATAATCACTATTACATTCTTCGTTATTGCTTAGGGTCATGATTTTAGACTGCCTTCTGAGTTTTATATGCATAATAAGAGTCTTTAATGAGTTTGGGTAAAGTACAGCTCTACCCAGAGCTCCCTTAAACCTGGCGCTCTCAATACCTGTCAATAAGTCAGTGCAACTCCACGCATCACATGAACAGTGCACAAGCCTCATCAGTGATATGCATTCATAAGCACTATTTCCAGGGTTCCAAATTCCCCTGGACATCCCTGATAGTGCCAGGAAAACTACCATGGGGTATGAAATTATACCCTTTTTCTTTCTTTGCTGGTATTTTTGCAAGGTTGACGGTTATGAGAAACATTAATGCTTACTCTTCTGAAAATAGAATATTAATGAATATTCCCTAAGTCACCTACAGGCATGATCCAAGCTGACACTGCAAAGATGAGAGAGCAGATTATCACCGTAAAAGTAGACACTGTACAGGAAGAGCTCTGTCCTTTTTGCATTTTCATGAAATACATCCTTATGACTGACATCTTACAGCAGTTAACTGAATGCCTTTTGGGCATTCAGTCAAGATCACAATGTATAAAAGGCAGGTTTGGTTTTGTGTTTTGTTGTGGTTGTTGGTGGTGGTGGTTTTGTTTTTTACTTTGAAATATGTCTCCTATGCACTGCACTTGTGATAGAGAGTCTGTATTTGAAAGCTGCCCTTTCGCAGTAAGAAAACCTCAGTCCCCAGCAGAGGTTGCTTCAGATATTCAGCTTCTCTTTATGCTTGTGTTCACTGCTATATTTTGGCTTTCTCTTATATGGGAGCAGTAAAACTTACTTTGATATTTAGCCATCACTTTTGCAACACTCATATGTAAAATAAGATTCCCCAGAAGCTTAGGGAACTGATGAGTATGGAAAGATCTCAAGAATATCGTAAAGATTTATGTGTTTTTAGGCTAAAGTTTCCAGTCCCTCTTCTCACCTATTTCATGGACTATTTTCTACAGCAAAGCTGGAGAAGGCAGTACTGCTCAGCTACATTGGTCTCCAGCAGCGACCCTTCTGCCCCTCAAGATAAACGTGCAATGCATGCAGGACCTGGCCTCAGCATGAGGGGTCGGGACCCCCAAAATGGGCTGGGGGCCCAGGTGAGCCCAGCCTTGGTGCCTTTGTACATCCTCACCCTGGGCACAGAGCTCTTCATGCCAGCACCAAGTGCTGCTCCTCGGCTGCCTCCTCTCCCCAGCAGGAGCAAGCTGCATGGCTCATGCACACCGCAGCTCACTCCCGCTCCTGCCTCCTGGCTTTGCTCCCTCTTTAATTCCCTCGTCGCACCTTTGCTAGCAGAAGCACGTGTAAAAGCTGCAGGTCTCTTTATGTACTGGAGTCAAACATTTACTTACAACCACTGTTCCAGCAATAACAATTAAATTAAACATGAAGGGAATATAGCTGCCTGGAAGATCTACAAGCTGGAGGTGTAAATCACACCACATAACTAATTTATGACATTCTGTGCCTACAGCTGTACGCTGATGTTTTTTAAGTGTAAGGGCGGCTGTGATTTCTAAGTGTTTTTGGTGACGGAAGAACAGGAAACTGACTGCGTGTGCCTCTGTCCCTGCACCCAAAGCCACAAAGGAAGCAAGGCCAGGTTAGGTCAGAAGCCAGACACAAGGGCTATCATGTAAGTGGTTCAGCTGGAGAAATCCAAAGAGGGGACTTGGATATTTTTTTTTCCACAGAAATAATGAGCTTTTGATTTTCTGAAACATAAGGCAAAAACAAGGGCATTTCTGAAGAAGAGAAATTGTCCAATTACATTTTTCAGTGAAAATGTACTTGAGTAATTTTTTTAAAAGGATAGCCTTAGACCACTGTATTATTAGACTTTGAAAAAAAAAATCTTTATTTTCTCCGTCAGAACATGTTCAAAATACAGATCTGTTTTTTTCAGATTGGCTCTCATATGTCCTGCATATCTCTGTCTTGTGACTGAGATGCTTTCCCTCTATGTAGTGCGATACTATCTGTAAATACTTGGGAAATTTATTGTTGGAATGAACTAAAAAAGTTAAGGCCACCTACAAAAAAAAAAAAAAAAAAAAAGCAAAACATTCCAGAAAGTTAAACAAGGGAAAAAAAAAAAAAAAGATAAATCAAAAGATACAGATAGTGAGGGAGAACTTTTCTAGTTGCAGTTCCTAGTTCATAACTGCTTGTGTTTGGCAGGCAATCTGACTAGCTTAAGTTATTTGACACTTCCCTTGTAAGTGATAGGGGGGCAGAGCTGTTCTTCCTGATCCGAAGAAGCATGCCAGTCAACCACAGTCAAACACTACTGGCTACTGTGACACAGGCAACACAGTTTCAGGATTGTGTTGTTTCTGGATCTGGATCTTCAAAATGGTATAAACTGTGGTTAAAACTGTATTTATTTATTTATTTATTGCTACCTTTGTTATGGTTTTAATAATCTCGTACTTGACGTTCTTGTCATTTTTGAAAACAAACAAGCAAAAACAAACAAAACTACTCTGTATTTCAGATCACAGCCTGTTTATAAGATTCTGTTTTAAGCTGCCTTTGACTTAAAGGTGTACCATGTGCAGATTGTTAATGACAAGAGTGTCATGTGGCAGGACTGCATGCTTAATACTTGAGAAAACATTCCCATTCTTGGTCACTTTGTCTTTCATGGGAATTATGCACTTGCCTTAGGAAGAGGAACCAACAACTCTTATTTTAGGATGTGAAAAATAAGTGTTTCAGAGAAGAGAAGAAAATCAATTTTAATTGGAAAAAGAGCAAACCTCCTGACTTGACTTCATCCCAAAATGTCAATACTTTCACAACTGAAAAAGAAGTGAACACACAAATCTATGGTAACAAAATATTTTACTAAAATATTATACATTGAATAGTTAGCTCAACATTCTCAGGTTCTATGCAAATAATGCAAACATTGTGTTTTATATAAACATTACACAGTATCTTGCACAAATCCGAGAAGAGCAATGTCTCTGCCAGATCCATTATAGGTGGTTAGCCCTTGTGTTCCACTCAGCTTTTACATAAGGCAAATGTTTGATTGCAAAAATCTACCCCGTATTCTCAAAATATCTTGGAAGGGTGATACCTCTTCAGCAATGCTGAATCAGACAAGGTATGTGATCAAATCCTTCATGGACATTTTTGAAAATCTTAACCTAAATTAAGAATAGGTTAGTTGATGAGTTAGGATTGTGAAAAGTATATTCATTTTTCTGTATTCATAAACCGATCTTGCATTGGAAGAAATACATTATGCTGAAGTGCACTTAACCAGCTCTAAGACACTATAAACTCTGTTGATTTCTACATGTCTTATTACTAAACGAGAAGCACTTAAGTAACTTTTCAGAGTAACTTTCCAAAGCTATTCATAAAAAATTGATTTAATGATCTACTGACCCAAGCAGCATAAAAATGTTAGGATAATGCACATAAGCTTCCAAGAATTTGTCTACGTTCTCTTATCAGTCTATAAAAAAATTTAGAAAGATAAGTGTATGTACACTGCAGTATTTTATTTATCATCCTAGTTATATTTCTACTCTTTTTCTGGTCGTCTATCATAGGAAAATACACATATTTTGGCAAAAGGCCACTGAACAGTTTTGATTGTGTTAAAAGTTATGATATGTGGCTGAAGCAGCAAAAACTCATTTTATTTAGCTGACACATGAAAACTGACTATCTTTGTGGCTTTGTTTCAGTAAATAAATTTGCCTTACATGCAATCAGCTACTTCTCTTAAATCACCTTTTACAGCAGTATAATCTTATATTTTGAATAATTAATTATTCATTTACTATGTTCTAATTCAAAGTAGTCTATTGAACTGGTAGATTTATGAAATCAAATTCTAATTTATGTGAGCACACAGAAAATCATAGGTTGAGGAAAATAATGTGCAGCAACCTAAAGCGTTCACTTGGGAAGCCAATTTGTAAAAAGGAGAGGAAAAAACTACCTGAATCCGTAACATTTCAGCCTGTACTCATTTGCTTATTATTGGAGATTTAGTGGTGGTAGGCCAAATGTTTCAGTTAGGCAGGACGTTAAATGCTTAACAACATATATTCAGTGGGGACAAAATATTTCAAATGCAGTAATAAGTAGTCATCTTGCACAGGTTGCTAGAAATTTCAAATATGCTCCCAGGAAAAAGCATCCAGAATGGGGCAAAAACAGGCCCGAGGACCTTATTAGCAGTGGCACAGCAGCTATGAATTTAGCCCAAAAATATAGGGTTAGCATCTGCAAATGTGATTAACAGCGACTAGAATCATCTTCCCTGATAGTAGCTATATTCAGGTAAGCAGGAACACTCCTAACTAAAATTAAACCCGTAGTCTATAAGGCTAGCTGAACCTGTCTGTCAAGGGTAACATTTCCGTGATGGTACAAGGCCACAAACAGCTAGGGTAAGACATATTTTAATGCTGTTCAAGAACAGCCATCCTTCAGTAAACAACACAAAATGTCTCCAGAAAGGAGACTTCACCCATGGCCACCAACTCAGCCTGACAGAAGACCAGCAGCGGCACCGTCCCAGGAGCCAGGTGCCACCATACCTCTTGGATCTCAACACCTAGTGAAGGTGAAAAAGTAAACTCATCTGTATGTAAACAAAGGGCTGTTCTGCCCACACACATTGACTGGACTGGTCCTGCCATCTGGGGTAAGGCTGGCGCCAGGCCCAGAGGTGGAAGTGAAGCACGTCGTGGTGTGTAAAGGGAGGAGAGACCCACCAGGGACTGAAGGATTATTTCTCTGTGTACCAGAAGAGGCCAGTGTGAGCACCAGGCTGCACTGTGCTGTCCCAGCTCACAGCCCCTCCTGCCCCACAGGAGTGGGAGCTAGGAGAGGCCAGAAAACTTTCCTTTATGATCAGTATTTTTCCATAAAATAAAATAACAGAATCACAGAATCACAGGTTTGGGTTGGAAAGAACCTTAAAGATCATCCAGTTCCAACCCCCTGCCATGGGCAGGGACACCTCCCACCAGACCAGGTTGCCCAAAGCCCCATCTACCCTGACCTTGAACACCTCCAGGGATGGGGCATCCGCAGCTTCTCTGGGCAGCTTGTGCCAGTGCCTCACCACCCTCATAGTGAAGAATTTCCCCCTTATATCTAATCTAAATCTCCCCGCTTTTAGTTTAAAGCCATTGTCTTGTCCTGTCACTGCACTCCCTGACACAGAGTCCCTCCCAAGCTGTCCTGCAGGCCCCCTTTAGGTACTGGAAGGCCGCTGTAGGGCCTTCTTTTCTCCAGGCTGAACAACCCCAGCTCCCTCAGCCTGTCTTCAGAGGAGAGGTGCTACAGCCCTCTGAGCATCCTCGTGGCTCTCCACTGGACCCACTCCAACAGGCCCACGTCCTTGTGCTGGGGACCCCAGAGCCGAATGAAGTAATTCAAGCAGTACAATTGCCAGCTTGCACCTTAGGTACAATGACAACGAATGGCAAAAAGACTTTTCTGCTGTTTACATGGAAAGAATAGCGATTTAAATGCTGTTGCTAGGCTTGTCCAGTCCGACCCTTTGCACGTATTGAAGGCAGCAGCACAAGTAGATGTGCTACAGCAGAGCTTTGAGTCCAAGGCCAGATACACCTGCAAAGTTAGTAGGGGAGGCAGGGAGATGCCATTCAGCCTGGAGCTGGACTCCCCACTCGCTGGCACAGGTTATGTGCTAGGGGAAGGCAAACACCTCCTTTGCCACCCACCCAACCACCTGGTTAGCCATGTCCCTGTAAACACCATATGCATGGCTATTTTCTGAATGGGAAACTTAAAATAGAGATTATTCTTCAATCAAAAAAAAAAAAAAGTCTTTCCTGTATTTCTTTCATCATAATCTGTGGACTCAGGTTACTTTACATCAGAAGAAAATAAATAATATAATGTATATTCTATTCTCTACATTATATTCTCTATATAAATATAACTCTCTTATTAAATATTTTTCAGGATGGGACATATTTCTGCTGAAAATATTTATCCTGCTCTTCAAACACAAGCAAGTGAAAAAGGACACTTGGACAATGGTCACTGAGATGAATAAAAAGAACTGAAACAATAAAAATAAATAAAACTAAAGTAATAAAAGTATTCTATGTTAGAATTTCTGTATTTGAAAGAGTGTCATAGAAAACCTTGAAAGACCAGAATAGCTATACCACTCCTTGCTCTCTTCATCGCTGGATCTTCCCTTGTGAGTCCCTCAAAAAAGACTCAGAAAGGCTGGCAGTTCTTGCTTCTTCACTCATCTTAAATAACAAGTTAGACACCTAACTTTATTTGCGTGATCCTTGCCCTGGCTGGAAGCGTGGGTGGTGTTCACCTGCCAACCACATTGCTTCCAAGAAGGCCAAATGTGGCCAGGAGCCCTCAGAGCCAGAAGTGCACTTCCCACCCCTCCTGGCTTTCACCGTGAGGAAACCACGAGGCTCAGGCAGAAGGAGAGCCCAGCACTGCCTGTCTGGGCCAGGGTAACGTGGGGATTGGGACCATGGGGCGTTTTGCGGAGCACAACCTCACCGCTCTGTAGGGAGGGTTCTGCTCTGCCATCCCAGGGCCGTGTCTGACCCTGCTTCCCCTCACCGGTCCTAATCCTGACCCCACCTGTCATCGCTATGGCCCACCGTTGATCTCAGGACCAAACTCACGACCATTATGATCTGGACTCTTGGTTGGGTCTGGCGGTTCTGCTCCCTCACATGGCTGTGTAGGGCTGAACCCTGCCAGCCATGGCAGGGATCTGCTCAGATCCCAGCTCACTTCTCCTAGGGAGAAGCCCCACTCTTGCTGCTCTCTGGAAAATATATTTCATGCACTCCACAGGCATTCAATCTTTCTTTGCTGGTAAAACTGACCTTTTCTTTGCGTGGATCAAATGAAATAAGAGTATTGAATAACTCATGAATTTATGAACTCCTGCCTCCCTGCCCAAATGTGTTTTCCCTGCATCTGCTGTGAGGACTCAATTCCTTACCTATGAAACCTACAGACATCCCAGTGATTTCCTGAGTGTTTAGTTGGTAATGAAATAAGAAATGAGCTTCCTAGCCTGAATGATTACTTGGCCATATTCTCCTACTAGGTCTTGTTTATAAAAGAAAAATCCTGCTGTCTTTTCCACCATACACACCCAGTTCCTCACAGGGAAAACATCTATCTCAGATATATTATTTAGTTCACTTTAAGGAATCTAGTTTAGCCTTGATAAACCATTTACAGTAGCTTTCAATCAATCAAAGCGAGGCATAAATGTAAACGGCATCTCCTGGGTCTATTGCAATAGAGAGACCTGGACAGTCTGCACAGACACTCCCCATGGACATTTGGGAGAGTCCAGTGAAGGGTCACCAAGATGATGAAGGGGCAGGAGCACCTCTCCTGTGAGGAGAGGCTGAGAGAGCTGGGGCTGTTCAGCCTGGAGAAGGGAAGGCTCAGGGGGATCTCATCAATGTCCATAAATACCTGAAGGGAGGGAGCAAAGAGCACGGAGCCAGGCACTTCTCAGTGGTGCCCAGCGCCAGGACCAGAGGCAGTGGGCACAAAGTGGAGCCCAGGAGCCTCCTTCTGAACGCCAGGCAGCCCTTCTGTGCTGTGTGGATGAGGAGCCCTGACACAGGCTGCCCAGAGAGCTGTGGGGTCTCCTCCTTGAAGTTACTCAAAACCCAAGTGGTCCTGGGCAACTGGAACTAGGTGGCCCTGTTTGAGCAGATGACCTCCAGAGGACCTTTCCAATCTCAACCGGTCTGTGATTCTGTGATATGGATCCATCTCTACCATATGATCATTTCAAATGGGTGGCATGTACAGGGAAACAAATGCACATTTCATGTCACGCATTTCATGTGTAGTCTTACATGTTCACAAGATGGTCTGCAATACCTAGGGTTATCCCAGGAGTGCTGCATGGGAAAATTCTTCCATCTCTGAAAAAAAAATATATGTGTAGATTGAAGGAAGTATCTGTGCCACTACGCAGTTTTGCCTTCGCAGAGCTCACTGCAAAGGCACAACTGCAGAGCTGTGGTTCCCTATGCCAGGAGGGGAATGCCCTGACAGCAGCAATCACCTTTTCTTAGATGCCTGCACAGATGAGTGCAAATGCAGTAATCTATCAAGGGAGACAGGGAAGGTAGTGCAATTTTTTTCTCTGAATGAAGGAACCTTGGTTTTTTGTTTTTTTTTTTCACCATAGATATGTTCCCAGTCCTGTAGCAGCAAGATTTGGAGAGTTGATCCATGGAGAGGACAGTTTTGTGTGCCTGCATCTCTTAGAAAAAAAAAATAATAATTGCTTATGTAGAGAAGGGATGGAAAGATATGGGAGTGAATAGGAGAGAAAGAGGTTATAGTGTTCTGAGGCAGAAATGGAGATTAAAATAACCATGAAAATTGTCTTTAACATGATGGGTCTAGAATTAACTGGGAGTTTTGCTGGAGTTAAGAGCAGCCCTGTAAATTCGGAGCATTTCAGCTTGTTAATTCAATCAGGGAATGTGCTAGAGCACTCCTCTGTGTTCTTCTGTCACTAAGTGATTCCAGTAGCTCAGCTGTTCAGATGGTTTTACTTTATGGCACATCACAATTTTCTTAAAGCGAGAAACAGAGAATGTAATCTTTTCTGGAAAAAATGTCTGCTCTGAATGAAGCTCTTCCAGCTGAATGTTTAATTTGTCAAGGCACAGTCCTATGAATACATCCTCCAGTTTGATGAACAAAATGCTCTCTGAAACATTATAGATCTGACTAGCAACATCAGTGGATAAAACATAGCCAGTCCCTGAACAAAACGGTGGGTAGGTCTTTCCTGGATATTCTTCTATGCTCACATACCACTTACTCCCTCTGTCCCTTATGGGGTACTCGTGCAGTTTTAAAAAGCCTGTGAAGAACCTTGTGGTCCTATTTTTCCTTAGAAGCAGCTCAGTGAGGTAAAAAACATTGACAAACACATCTGTGTCGGTTTTCATCACAAAGCTGGACTGGTTACAAAACTTGTGAATCCACTCAACTCCCATCATGGTCTTCAAAGTCAGGTTGTAGTATGTGTCTATAAAGTCCTTTTGAATAATGTCTTTGTATTTTTGGCTTTCATCAGTGATGTCAGCCTGCTGTGTGAGATTCACAGTGGTTCCCAGGAGGAAATATGTCACAAGGCGTTTGCTGGCCACCATTCTCTCCTTCCCCCAGGTTTGCCGGATGGCCATCCTGGCATTGCTGTGCTGGTATGAGGATGCCACAAGCAGGACGAGAAAAGGTGGGTTCTTATGGCAATCTATATCTGGGAGCTGCAAGAAGCTTCCTTGGATTCTCCTAAAAGTCTGTGTAGGTAGTAAGAAATTCTGTTTTTTTTCACAGAATATACAGAGTTTGGTCAAATTCATGTAAGAAAACCAGAAGCTGGCACAACTAAGCCCTACAAGGCAAACAAGAATCTTGAGTTTTGTGAAATCCATCTGAAAGAAACAAGAAGGAATGGCATATTAAAAAATATCTGGTTCCTTTCAGTGCTGTATACAAAACTCCCTGTGTAGGGATTTAAAGCCAGGTCATCTCTAATTAAAAGCTACCTTTTTCAGGGCACTCACCTACACACTTTTTCTCTGAGGATCGTCCCTACAAGGCATTCTGCTGGCAATCAAATTTGCACTTGTGCTTCCCTGAACCTGGCCCCAAGCCCGTATATCCTCACAAACCCACACAAGAGGGCTCACCAACACCAGGCCACCCTGACCAACGCTTCAGACCTGTCTCACAAGCCAGACAGTGGGGAAGAGGCAGATATGTGCTCATGCCAGATGAGAGAGAATAACAGTAATAGCTTTTTTAAATACCATATTTATCCATTCACCGGAAAAATGTCTGGTTCTTGAAGCCAGCAAGCCCTGGCCCATTAGCAGACCTAACCAGGTTCCTCCCGTCTTCATTTTCTTCGCATCCTGTGGGACTCTTGCACCAACCCGGAGACTGCTCCCAGTCTTGCTGCTGGAAGGGCCATGAGCCGTTTATTTGACATTGGGTCAGCTGCTTGGAAAAAAAAAAAAGAAAAAAAAAAAAAAGCAGTGGGTCAGATTGCTGGGATTTTTCCCCTTTTGCAGAATTCAGGTGACTCACTAGGGCATGCTGAGGGGAAAAGGGGGTAGTCTGTACACTCCTATGCTTTTAGGTGAAAGCGGTCCCATCAACAACAACAACACTCGTTCGGTCATCATTGTAACAGATTAATGTGCTGCGTAACTGGTTACAAACCTAGTACAAATCCTAAGAGAGACAAAAGCAATGGAAGTAAAGCCAAAAAGGCCACAGTGCCAAAAAGGATTACATACCTCCATAAATTAACCTGTTGAGAAAAGCCTGATGCCTGAGCTCCGCAGTCCCTGACCCCACCAGCTCCTGTTTCAGAACACCAGGAATTCTCACTGGGGGAAAAGCTTTCCCTTCCTCTTCCCCCCCCTCCCTAACAACGAATTTGATCTGGCCTTACATCCGAAAACACACACAAAAAAAGGAGCTGACAAGCCTCAGAGATGCAGATTTCAGGGAAACTTGATCTCTGCCTTCTGAGTAGGACAGTTCTGCCTGGACTCCCCCAAGCCACTCTAGTGCCCTCAAATTGCTCAAATCCAGACACAGCTTATTCCCTTTCCATGCAATGAACAGGTTTTTCATTACAGGCGTAAATATATTTTAAAGTCCAGCCAGGTGTGCCTGAGACCAAGTCCAGCTCACCTTACCTGTAAGAATAGTCCCATTAATTTTGATAGGTATCCACAAAAGCATGAAATGAGCAGAACTGGAGTCCTGGATCCTGATACTCCTCCCATAGTGAAATGTATTTCTGTAATGATTCACTAATCATTTTTGAAAATGCAAACAAATTTCACGTTTCTTCTGCCACTTGTATTGAAAATATTGTCTTTAAATTGAATATTCCTCAAATCTGATTTTTTTTTTCATGTATATATAGCTTACTTGGGATTAACTCAAAAGTTGTTTTAACTAAATGCACATGTAAAATTGTGTGAGAGTGTAGATAGAAGGAAATGCATATATATATATGCATATGTCTGTATATATGTATATATACATATGCATATATGTGTGTACATATGTATATATATACATTATATATATATATATTATGATGTTCTGAGAATGCCAACAGAACTGCAGAAGGGGTCTGCTCCTGTCATTGCCTCTCATGAGGCTGTTCAAGGGTCTGCCATTGCTCTGTAGCAGGACTTCCAGGACATGTGCAAACAGAAGCCCTTCAGATAAGCCCTTCCTTCAGTAGAAGCCCATTAAAACTTCTTCGGAAATCCTCAAAAGCAAGCAACCATAACACACCATGCTCATTTTACCTGATCTCAGCAGAATCAGACTGATGATGGCTTGACTGCAGCTACCTCTCACATCTCTTCTGGGTTTGGTCACTGGTAACACATCTGCAAAAAAAAAAAAAAAAAGGCAAAAATCCCCTGGGGTGGGTGTCTGGCAGAGCAGTCCCCAGCACACATCCTGGCAGGTATCCTGGCAAGTATCCATCCTCCTTTTCAGTCTGCAGATGAAGAAGCATACTGCCTATAGATGTGCGGGCTGTGCAAATGCTTGCATATTTATGTTAATTGTAAAAGGTAGTTGTAAACTTTGAAAGTCATGTAACATAAACATGCAGTATCACAGCAGGTCCCTGCCTACTGCCAGTGGGGCAGTGGCCTCTGATAAGAAATATTGACTTCCTGGAGCAAAGTCTCTTCTGAGAGCTGGGAAATGCTGGCTTTTGTCATAGGTTTAATCACCAAAAGCAAATATAGACTTATGAACTGTGGAACTGTGAACTATTTATTTATTATTTTTTTCTCAAATGAAATTTCTACATCATCCCTCAGAGGTATGAGCAGCACCTCAGGCATTCATAGGCTGGGGGCTCACCTTTCACTGCCTCCCGACCCGTCTGCATCCCATGCTGAGCCCTGGTCCGGGCGCTCACCCTGGCTGCAGCAACATGCCACTGCCCCCAGCCCCGCAGACCCCCACAAGCCCCAGACCAGGTGCTTCTTCTCTCCTTCCCTCTCGCAGAGGTAGTAAGATTCAAGGGACCATGTAAAATGTCTTATCAGGGAATTAAATCCTACCAGCATTGGCTCCTGAGCCCCCATCTCACCCTCATCCTACCTGTAAACAGCAGGGTTAGTTTAATGGGTGAAGCAGATGCTCCGTCTCCCTCATTTCCTGGGAAAATTGCTATTATATGAAGGATGGGTGGAAAACAATGGCTTCTGTCATGTTTAAACAGCACAATATGGCCACGAGTGCATTTAGCAGTCATCCAGCCTAAAGCATATTGTTCTACAGCATGGGTTAGGTGTGACAAGACACGTGGTTGCTAAATTAAATTTGACTTCCACTGTATTTTTTCTCCTTTGTCTGCATCTGACAAATAATACAGCCTGTGATTCAAGATTTCCAGCCTGTGAGCAGCTATCTTTATGGAAGAGTCCTGGAAATGTTAATGTGAAGTGAACAATAAGTCTACAGAAGGTGGTCTAGAAAACAATGGAGACTTATTAGCAAACAGTCTCTTTTCCATAGGTTATTTTGAAGAGCACCCTAGCATCAAAATAAATCTTTTAGGCTTTACAGAAAATCCTTTTGCATTAAGGTCTATTTGAGTTTTCTCTCTGATCTGAGTCAGAAATTGCAGTTTGTAATTATCTCAAGGCTTTTTCCATCTCCTATTGTTGCAACTGCAAAATATTTTTATGTAGCGCGTTGCTAAAAAATTACCTGCTTCATTTCCTAGAGAGGGGTTTGTTCACCCAGCCTGGCAGGGTGCGATATGGCTCCGGTAGATCCAGCCAGGTTTGTGCTAAAGCCTGGGACCAGAGCTAAGGCAGCCTGCATCTGGGCACTGTCCTGGCACACACCTAAAATGAGCAAAGGAAGGAAAGGAGAAGGTAATGTAGGTCTGCGATCCCAGACAGCTGAGCTGCTGCCCTCTGCCTTGCAAGCAGCTGAACTCATTAGGTATTGGGAGTATTTGCAGTTCGGCTCGGGAAGATCCCCGGGGGCCTGAGGTGGCAGCTCTTTGCTGGAGAACCAGGAGCCACTTCCAGCCTAAGTTTCAGAGTGATCTGGAAAGCAGCAAAACAGCAACTTGGAGCTCGCTGGCACTCACCAAGATAAAACCTCCCTGAATTTCATTTCTCTCAGCAAAGGAGGAGAAAGGGAAAAATGCATCTCTGCTGTCCCAGGAGGTTTCCCAAGCGTGGTGGAAGTTTGCCATGCTGAGCAAATTTTCTAGGGTGTCTGCTACAACACTGACCCTTGATAAATTCCTTTGTGTTCTGCACCAGGACAGCACCAGGAGATCAGGGCTACGTGCCATATGGGTCAGGGAAAGCCATCTGGCTGGCGGCAGAGGAGGTAAGTAGGT
This sequence comes from Anser anser, assembly GCF_964211835.1. Classification (NCBI taxonomy): domain Eukaryota; kingdom Metazoa; phylum Chordata; class Aves; order Anseriformes; family Anatidae; genus Anser; species Anser anser. The sequence continues at coordinate 115,775,928 of NC_139720.1, read as the reverse complement.
CTAGAGTCCCCATGAGAAAAAGATTCAAAATACCAATTTAAAGAACTGAAGGTTGCTAAATTTTTCTGGGGCAAAGCTGCTGCTCTCATACTACTGAGTGCAGTGGGTGATCACCGTTGGCTTTGCACTGAGGTTGCAGGCAGTGGCCGTGAAGGACCCAAAGCACAAGCCAACCCAAGCACTTCTGACCGTCAGCAGCAGTCACCACCTTGTACAAGAGAGAAGCACGCGGCTGCTACAGGGCAGACCCTTGAAAAAAAAGCCTGTCTGCCATTGAAACATGCAAATGGGAGTTGGAACCTTGGGCACAGCTAAAGCCAGCAGAGGAATGCCAATTTGCCTTTCCTAATAAGCAAAAGTAGCGTGTATCCTGGTGTAAGCACTACTAATACCTGCTAAATTTTGATTTTCACTGGAACAAAGTCTTTAAATTGCTTTCTCAGAAGCTCAGCAGGACACACAGAGGGATTAAATGTGCATAGATAATTAGAAAATGTCAAGTACAGCAGGAAACATTTATTTTTTTCCTAAACACAAGCATTTTAGAAGAGCGGGGGCCAGCTCTGAGCTCCCAAAGTCAAGGTCCCTGGCGAGGCAGTGGCTAGGCTAACATTTCAAGGGGAGGAAAAATTGTTCCTTTGATGGGCAGCTGGGTTCCCTCATTAGGCCAAGCTCAGAAGCTAGGGCCGGCCAACCCATCTGACCTGTATCTGAAATAAAGCAATGCCCAGGGACACACAACTCTGCCTTGCCCCCTCGAAGCACCGGCTGACCCCTGTCCAAGAATGTTCTTGGTGCCCACATCCCACGGGGCCACCACCCATGGTGGCCGATCCAGGCCGTGGTGCCACCTCCAACTGAACGCAGGTAGCAGCTGAGGCAGTGTGGCTAAATGTCTCCTCCACGATGCTTTAAAACATCTCTTTTCACTTCAGAAGGAACTACGCACGGCAGCGTACATTAACATCCTCACCCAAACTGAAAGTCAAGATTGGCTGGCAAGGAAGATGGAAAACCAAAAAGGGCGAAGGACAGGGGAAAGCCGTCTTCTGGTCTTTCTGTCAGATCACAGGAAGCCTTTTTCTCCCTACTACTTGTCATCAACCTTCAATATCAGAATTTTCTCCCTTCGTCAGTCCATCAGCAAATCTATGCAAGACATTGTACTTGTGCTTCATACAAGCCAGTTTCTGCCACTGAAACATGGAGTTGTTAGACACTTTATTTACAGCCAAATCCTGGTGTTGTTTTGTTTTGTTTCGGTTTGGTTTGTGTTTTGTTTTTCTCTTCGTTTTCACAAACAATAGTATTTTGTTCTACTGGTAGTAACCATAATGGGATTGCCACCAGGACAAGATAGAAGCCACATGAACAAGACTTGTGGACTGTGGTCCCTCACAAGGAATGCTTTTCCTACTATTTTTAAATGGAAAAACATTTAAAGAAGACTCTTCCTTGTGGGGCAGGTGGCACTGCAGGTTAAATAGCCTGAGGGGCAGGTGGAAGGAGAGAGCCGGGCAGCCAAAAACCCGTTCTGTGCTGCAGGATCACACGTCAACCCAGGGTGCTTGTGCTACCAGTCCCACACAGAGTTACAGACATCCCTAACCTTGCCTATCCAAAGAGTCCTCCTATGCCACAAGTGAGCAGCTACATGATGGATGGAGAAGGAGCGTTATTGTCACCAATTTGCAAATCCTACTGTGCTGCCTGGCTTGTTCACCGTCATTATGCTGCTAATGCACATTTGGCCTATTGACCATGTAACTGTACCAGCAAATTGAATTGCCTTCGTAGAAGATTGTGCTTGTTTTATTTACTACTTTGGATCTTGCGAGGAATAAAAAACATTTTTTGTCTTTAAAAAATGAAGAGTAGAAACAAGTCCATCTTTGAAAAATTAAGTAGCTCTAGGGTAAAAAACAGATTCGAGAGATGCGTTAAATTCTAGAATAATACTCATCCCAAGGAAATTCTATGCGTATAGGATCTGCATTCAGATATATGCATACAGCTGTATTTTGAAGCATCATGATCAATACAACCTAAACACTGTTACAGTTGTAATAAGTAGAGAAACTTTTTTCCTAAAAATTGAAGAAAGAACATGACCAAAAAAAAAAAAAAGAAGAAGAATTAAAAAAGAGAGAGAGACTTGTAAGTATAAAACTTTTTAAAATTCAGTAATGGAGGAAAAGCCTCTGAGGTTTCACCTGCTTGCCCTAGATCTCCTATGCCTGTGCTATAGCACAGACAGTTTTAGAATAGCTGCCTGACCTGCTGCAGCTCCTTCTCGCTTCTTACCTCTTCAGGGAGCAGTTTATGCCAATTCCTTCTCTGAATGATGTTTCCCATAGTACCCAAGGTAATATACTAGAGGTGAACTACAGCACCGGTAGGCAAAGGAGCGAGCACATGCATATAAGCACAGCCTTAGCATGGCAGCTCTCTCAGGTGCATCATCCAGGCACACAAACATTTTGCCACACAGCATTCACAAGCAAGAGGGGCGTGAGGAGAGAACAAAGGTTCATGGCTCCCATCCGCCAGACACAGTCCTCCCAGTTCAGACACAGCAGCACCACCTGTGCAGATTTCCATTCCTGAAATGGCCCAGGCCAGAGGTGCACACCTTAGTACCCTGGTGGCCAATACCTACAGGAGAATACAGACCAGGGTGAGCATGTTTTCACAGAGCTTTGGGCCTTCTGCATCAGAGGCTGCATCTTTCTCCTTGTTAAAAAGTTCACCAAGAATTGCATGCTCTTGATGCACGCTGACCTCATTGACACAGCCATGACCACGTGCTCGTCACACTCATTGGGAAAAGCCAAAGAGCATCCTCAGACCAAAACACACCGTTGCTCTCAAAACCAGCAAAAAGTTTGGCAGGAGGTGGAGCTGCTCCCCTAACACCACAGGAAAGAAATGCTGCATCTGAAGAGTCAAAAAGAAATGCACTTCCAGGGAACTTAGCCAAGTAGGAAAACTAACTTCTGTTTTAAATATAATTCTGCTTTTCCAAGCTTCCTACAACATCCTCTTGATGACATCCTGGCTCTGAAAAAAGCCCACCAAAATACCAGTTTGGGCAGTTAATGGGGCCAAAGTCCTTTCTCAGGAGGCAGGAGGACAGCAGGGCAGCAGAGGCTGTGGCAGGAGCTCCCTGCGCAAAGCTCAGGCTGTCAGCGCAGGGGCAGCCACTGCAGCCCAGCACCCAGAGCTGTCACTTTTCCTCATTTTTAGGAGCATATTGGGATGGTTTTACTGAATGTGGGCGATCAATGGAGAGCTGGCAGGCAACCAGCAGAGAGGCGTCCTGCCTCGCAGATGGAGAAGATGGTGGCGCCTCTGGGCGCAGCCTCCTCGCCCTCACAGATGGACCTTTACCCTTCTTGGTAGTCATTTCATCCAAAAGTTTGGTCTGAAAACTTTCTGTCTCCGTCCTCCCCTCACAGCCTCTGTGCCAAATGTCCCTTTCTGGATTTCTCTTCAATGCCAATGCGCTCTCTTCCTTTTTTATTATTACCTTGTGAATCAATGGGTGTAGTACAATTACTGTTTTCACTTGCTACATACCAAACTCCTGATCATGCCAAAGGTTAGTGGCTGTCCGCAGCTGAATGCACCAGAGCAGCCTTCCCTAGCATGAGCCAGTGTGGTTCATTGTGCTGAACAGGAGTAAGGTACAACTCACAGCCACTCTCTTGCCTTCATAATGAAATAAATCAATGACAACAATTCTTCCTTCAGCTCTTGATTTCAGTGCTGTGACTCCAAAAGCCTGGTTCACTGATCTGTGGGAGCACTGTGCTTCAAAAATTATACTTATGAGTTTGTGTCCCCCAAAACTAATTACGTATTGCAACCTCATTTACAAGTAGCGCTACAAGTTGGATTTCTCATCTCAGTGAAATTGAAAAACAAACCTGAAAATGATATTTGAGACAGGATGAGGGTCCTGCTCTTCTCCCTCAGAAGCAATCTCAAGATACGTGAAGGAAGAAGGAAGAACAATGCGGAGAAGAAATAGCTACGCACACTGTACAGAAAATGTCTGAACCAAGAAAAATTACCAATAAAGACATTGTAACGTCACTCAAATCTTTTACAGACAGAGTGCTTCTCAGCCCAGCCAGTGCCACTGTAGAATGAGGACTTTGCAGGATGTTACCCTTTAGATGTGTTTTTATTTTCTATTTTAACCTGGGGCAGCACTTGCACGGAGTAGGTGAGCCCTTCTGCCTTTCTCTGCCCTTTCCTTTCATGCTGCCTCTTGGCACCATTTCTTTATCAGTGTTTGAAGTTTAATTTTTCCCCTATCCATATAACAGTTTAACTAAGTCTTTGCATTTACGTGCCTACTAAGGAGGCAAACCAGTACTTTAGGAGGATGTTCCCGGGCATCATATATTTCCTATCCTATAGCTCCCACCACCATATGCTTTCCTCCACCATATAGTCCCACCCAGAACAGAGGCAGCCCAATTTAATTATTTACCTGTACCTCGCGAATCTTTTAAAGCATTTTCTCCAAGGTCTCAGCAAACACACGGGACAGCGAGAAAAACATCGCACCTCATCTGCCCAAACAGAACCTGTTCTGTAGCTGGGGGGAAGGTTCAGGTGCGGCCAAAGCACTCCTCGATATTAAAACCTACCCTAAACGCTCCGGCAAACGAGAGCGGTGATTGCTACCTGCCTCCTGTCAGATCAGCGTGCCTCTCCTGCCAAGGTGCACCTCCTGCCCCTTTTACCCCAGGAGGGAAGCTGCAGCCCTGAGCCCTGGGACAAACTCCCCACCGCTTTGGGGTCGCACAGGGCTCAGCTCGGGATCTCACAGGTAGCAGGCTCTGGACTTTGACACCGCTCTTCGGAGCAAGCCTCGCCACTGGCTCCCCGGCAAGCGTGACGGCACCTGCTGCCTCGTCTTACCCCGCTCCCGCGGGGGAAGGCTGGCGGGCGAGCGGAGGCCCCACGCGTGATCACGATCGTACCTGCGCTTGGAGATCCGCACCTCCTTCCCTCACGAGCATCCTCCGGCTCTCAGGGCCATGCTGCGCGGAGCTGCGGCGAGTGGGCTCCCACGGCGGTCGCAAGGCGCTGCCTGCGCTCCGCTCTCCTCCCCGCGCCGCCCAGCGACCCCACGGCGGCTGCTGCGTGGCCACCTCCGGCCCCTCGTGGGCTGTGGGGTGAGACGGGGAAGGCACCGCTGCGGCGGTGGAAACCCGAGCTCTCTGCCTGTCTCTCTTTCCCTCCCTCTATCCTCCTCCTCCTCCTCTCTCTCCCTCCCTCCCTTCCTCTCTCCCTCCCACCCGTAGGTAACAGCCTCGCGATGCCACTGCAGTGGGATCGGCAGGGAAAGGAAAGTTAGCAACTGTCCACAAATGGGGTTATTCCGCATTTATCTGGGGGGGGGAGGGAGGCAAAGACCCCCCGTGGTGATGCCGGCCCTGCTAACGGAGCCGCAAATTCTGCCGGAGCGGGGCTAGCCCTCTGCAGCGCTGGGAAAGTTGGGCACCGTGCTCTGGGTTAAGAGCAAGGCTGCCTCGGTGTTCACAGCCCGAGGGAAATCTTGCACCCAGGCACCCTCTGAGCCATGGGGTTTCCCTTTAAGAGCCACAACACCCTGATGAAGAGGTAAACAGGGGGCAAAGAGCACCCCATATCTGCCCCAGGACCGTCTCCGGGACCTCGGCAGAAAAGAGAGACGCGCAGGATTTTTACCTCCACTGATGCACATTGACCCCCGTGGCTGCAATCAGTGGGTGAAAGTTTCACTTGACAACAGCTACTGAAGCAAATGGCTTCAGGCAAATACATTTCTTTCTTTGGGGCTGCAAGCTCGAGCAGGATCGAACGCTTCCAGATCGACGTTATGGGTAAAGAGGCCCATTTAATAGCTGCCTTCCCACTAACAACTCAGGGAGTTTGAACTTCCAGCAAGAAATATTCCCTTTGATTAGTCACTGTCAGGTTTTGAAATGGGTTGCTCCAGTGCAGCATAAGAACAAGGGACGAATCAATCACCACGGGCTGCTGGCAGCTCCCTTCCTCCTCCCCCTCCACTCCAAGGGTATAGATAGATAGACGTCACGTAGGAGATGCACAAAACGCCGTTTCCTTCTTCTCCTTTGCAGGGGAAATACAAGAGGATAGGTTGGGAACCACTTCCAAACCTGCTGCAGACAACACTGCTCCGATGGGGCACGCACAGCCCCGGGAAGGGTCACACGCTGAAGGGCTCCTGTTCACGGCAGGCTGAGAGGCTGGCGTCTTTTGGGGAGGTGAGGAATAAAGGGGAACTCAGAGAAACATAGCCTTGGTGCTGGGAAAAGGAGGCAAACCCCACCTCTGATTCAACACTGCACTTGGTGTGTAGGGCCACCCCTACGCCGGGAAAGCATTTAAGCAGACTAATGTAAACATATGCCTATATTTCAATTTAAGTCAACATATGTCTACATGAAATCGGTTCTCAAAGAGTGAGTCAGGGCCCAAATCAGCATTGTAGTTGAACTAAAATAATCCTCAGCCTTCTCGAAAAGCACATAGCTTTAACCTGTCACATCAAATGAAAATTATATACTTAAACTATAATCTTCCTGTTCCCTTAGTCATCAAAAGAGGCTAGATCAAATTAAAAAAAAAAAAAAAAAAAAAAGGAAAGAAAACATGGATGCTGCTCAGCTGGCTGAGGAGCTCACAGAGGGGCTCACAGAGGGCTTGGAAAAGGAAAGTTTCTGCCTTCCAAACCAGATTTGTCCCCAAGCCCCTCTCCCCCGGCACTCCCCATAGCTCCTTTCTCCTTCCAGGAGGACACTGGAGCTTGAAGCACTGATTGCGCTGGTGGCTCTGTGTTGTCATCTCCTCAGACAAGTGATTTGGGATGGAAGAGCCCTTAAAAAGTGACAGGTAATATTTCCGCAGCTCGCTGCGGCACAAGGCAGGCAAAGGGAAGGTCAAACTGCAGTCACCCATCAGAAGGTGCCGTTGTTTGGTGGGGGATTAGCTTTGATTTGCTGTGGTGTTGTTTTGTAGTTGCTTTGTTTTTTTTTTTTTAACATTATGAAAAAGTGAATAGGAGCTATGTCCTTGGGCTATTCTGAATGCATGTGCTGATAAGATGGGTGAAGGCAGAGCAGTGCTTGCAGCTGAAGAGGGTGAGTGGTTTGCGGGCTGTGTACCAGCAAGAGGTACTGGATGCACTGGGAGTTTCAAGGTTATTCACTTTATGCAACATGAAATCCAATTTTCAAGTTGAACTTTTCAGCATTTTTCTACACTGAATCTATGTGCAGACTTTTTTCAGTCAGGAGGAGGACCGCTGTTGGAAGTTTCGGGGCAAAGTTTGTCATAATGACATTAATAGCAGTGCAGTTTAACCTCATGCAAGCAGCAGCGGTACCAATAAAACCGATTTGTATAGTAGCCAAATGGCTTCTACCCTCATATTTATAGTATTGTAAGTCCAGTGATGCAGAACTGCTCCTCTGACAGACAGAGCAAGCTCTGTCAGTGAGCTAGGCACGCCAGTTACCTCGCTATATGTGTACCTTCATCTACATAATGGCATCCCTGATAAATGAAGGTGGGAGTCGTGCTCACTTAACCATACCAAAATACTAGAAGTCTCACCACAACTTGTCCAAACAAGGCCTTAAATACCTGACGCCTACCTGTGCGGCCTGTGCCACGCATCGCTGCCCGCAGCCGCCCGCGGGCGCGGGGCCATCCCTCCTCTGCTGGCCTGCTCCTGCCCTGCCTCCTGCACGCCCTGCCCCGCTCCTCCACGGTGCCCGAGGGAGTCAGCAGCTCGGGGCTTGGGGCTGTCTGCAGGCAAACCTGAAAATACAAAGTATTTTCAGTCCAGGATCTGCTTGTCGAAACATTGCCTGGTGAATGCGGGAATACAGAGGACATCACTTGTTTTTATATCCCCATTTCATTAACGTCTGCTGGGCACAGGTGCTCCTGTGGTGGCATGGGGACAAGGACAGGGATGGGGACAGGGAGGGAGGGGACTCTATGCTCCCTTGGCCAGGCTCGGGTCAGTGCTGCAGCAGATACACTATGGGCCCACTGCATGTGAATGAAAATGTTTTAAGTGCATCTTAAAGGGGGCTTATGGAAAGCAAGCATCCCATTTGAAAAACATGTGCACACTATGACCCTAAGTGTTATACTCATGCAGTTTCTTCATACGTTTTTTACAGAGCAGATTGAGCCCAGGCCCATGAACCTCAGCCGTAGCACACCACAACATAACAAGAAGCCATTTATGAAAGTGCCAAAGACTGAACAGTCAGATGCAAAACTCTGACAAATAATTTCCCATAGGAATTTCATTCAGAGGGAAAAATCTTAAGTTGCCCCACAGCAGTTCACACCTTATTTTGCATACAGGAGCTAAGGTAATCGATAAAAGGACAAGTCACTTACTGAGAAAAGGCAATAAATGCTCAAATAAACCAATACTGATTTAAAAGTTTCTCTAATTTACCTTCACAATGTAGATAGTGTTCTTAGCATTAATTTTGTTTGAGTGCCTAATACCAGCTTCTACCCATTATTCGTAAGAAAGCCTGCTAGTGATATGTGAAGAGAACTGCATTCAGATGTAGAAAAGTAAAATGTTCTGATTTCTCTTGGTATACATTGCTAAAATTTTTTTGCTAGCTAAGTGAAACTCTTGCTGTCTAATCCTTCCTGCAAAGCACGAAGACCTTCTGAGAGCCAAAGAGCATCTCCAGCTGAGGTCTGGAGCTTGGTCCTTCACCATGTACAGCAACACTCACTCAGAAGGAGAGTGTAGGCTGCAATGAAGCTGCCTTTTGATTTTCTTATTAATAAGCTGCCCAATATTTTCCCCACAATCTTCTTCCATGGTAGACAGGTCAAGATGAGCGCTACACCTGGTGGGTGTCTACACAGCATGGGAGGCTGCGGGATCATGAAATGGCTTGGGTTGGAAGGGACCTTAAAGATCATCTGGTTCCAACCCCTGGCCATGGGATCCTGGCTGTGATGTGGAGGTTTGGGCTCCTGCGGCTTCCTCATGGTAGGACAAGAGGTAATGGTTTAAACTGACAGAGGGGAGATTTAGATTAGAGTTTAGGAGGAAATTCTTTGCTCAAAGGGTGGTGAGGCATTGGCACAGGTTGCCCAGAGAAGCTGTGGGTGCCCCATCCCTGGAGGTGCTCAAGGCCAGGCTGGATGGGGCTTTGGGCAGCCCGGTCTGGTGGGAGGTGTCCCTGCCCATGGCAGGGGGTGGAACCAGGTGGTCTTTAAGGTCCCTTCTGGCCCAAACCATTCTGTGATTCTCTGATTCTATGACCCATTAACTGTAACCTCCTACACTGTGCTTCTGCTACTCTCTTGTGGGCTCTTTCCAGAGACACAGCCAGGGGTGCCCCACTGCTTCAGCAGCCTGTGACCCTCTGAGTCCCCCAAAAGAGTCCTTCCTCATGGCTGTCTTGCAGCAGGTGCTAAGCACTGCTTTACAACAGTGGTGGTAATCAAACACATGCTCCAGGGCTTCAACTGACAGGAATAAGGAAAGGCATTTTTTTCACCCTTGCTCACTGTGTAATTAATGGGAGGTATGTGGAGCTTTTTTATTTATTTGTTTCTGTAGGCTTTTCTCCAAAGTGAATGTAAAGAAAAGAAAAAAAAAATAGAAAAAAAACCTACAAAACAAAGACACTAAAACCCTGTCCTGATCAGCTACAGGCGACTGGGCCAGAATGGCTGCAAACCCAAAAAGTGCGTGCATTGCTCCATGATTTCCTTTCAGGAAGAGATTTCTGCTCCCAAGCCCACTGCCTGACCCGGGGCAGATGTGGAGGGTTTGCTTTTGTTCTGCACCAGAGGTTGTGGCTCCGCCACCCGGCCTTCTGTGCATCCACTGCCTGCCTTCTGGTCCCATCCTGATCAGGAAGGCGTTCTCCTTCTGCCATAGCCTTGTGAGCATCCAGAAGATGATAAGAAACAGAGGGACCAGGATGCCAGGTCCCCGGGGAATCACAGAATCACAGAATTGTAGGGGTTGGAAGGGACCTCAAGAGATCACCAGGTCCAACCCCCCTGCCAAAGCAGGTTCCCCAGAGCAGGTTGCCCAGGTAGGCATCCAGACGTCCCCGTCCCACCGGGCAGAGGTGTGATCCTGAGGAAAAAATGATTGAGAAGCAGGTTTGGCATGGCCTCCACTCCTTCCCCTCTGACCCATCTGCCTGCAAGCATTTTCTCAGTGCTGATTGATCCGAGCACCATTATCGGGTACGTGGCTTGGGATGAAGCCTTGGATGGAGCTTGGCTGCAGTGCCAGAAAGCCAACCCTTCAGTTGTGTCTCTGACAAATGGATCCCTCTGAGCTACTGCGTTTAATGCAGTTTCTTACTTATTTATTTATTATCAGCCTGTTTCTCTGCTGGGCCAGCAAGAGAGGAAATGCCAAGGGGAATGTATCCAAAGAGCATAGTTTTGATCTGGCTCAAAACGAAGGCTGTCAACAGGAAAGTTTCTGTTCATTTGGATCAAAACCAAGTATACCAAAGCTTTCACATTTAAAAAAACAGCAGCCCACAGGGACAGCCCGGACGCAGGGTGAGCCTACCTCCTGGGCAATTGCCCATCCCAGCAGGTGCTATGTATAGCCAGCCCCAGTGTGTGATGTTGTTCAATGAGTTTAAAGCTGACTGAGAAATCAGGTGCTTTGTTATGTGTTTGCCCTAATGGATCAAGTGCACCCCAGCAGGTGGTTTTGGTCTAAGCCAAGGGTTTCTTTAAAAAAAGCACCGGGGTACTGCAGCACCAGCAGAAGTGGCTCCTACACTATTTTTCTGCAAAATGCTGCAAATCCAGCTGAATGCACTAAGCTAACTTGCTGTCAGACACAGCAGTGGACAGGACTCAAAGGAAATCCGGCCCAATATTACTTTTAACGAGATTTAAAATTCAGGAAAAAAGTTATCCTGAAAGCTCAACACAAATGAAATCACTTTTGACATCATTCCTTTTTGAAATGTTCCCACTTGGTTTAAAACAGAATTTCAAGAAGTGAAACATGTTTTTCCACGAAGAAAAAAAGGCCATTCAGCGAACACTTGTTTCCTTAAAAACCTGTAATGGATGTATAAAGCCTTGCCACATAAGCCTCTGAAATCAAATGCAAACTTTCACCTACTTTTTTTCAGGGAAACCCTGTTAATCAGCACTGCTCTCTCTCATCCACTTGTTTACAGGTCAGCTCTGCTGCACTCTGACCCTTTCTGTTGCCTCAGAGAGGTAACATTCACAGAGATTTAGATATTATACTTAAGAAACTGTACAGGTTCTTCTCCATTTTTTTTCCGGATGAACAAGGGTAACTATTGCTAGATTGATGGGTGTCCATCTTCCATCTGATTTCCAGGTATCTAACTCATGCCTTACATCTCCTACATCAACAGCTTCCAACTTTTCTTCTTTTTTTGCTTGACAGACACAAACGGAGGGCAGTGGTGCACTCAGTCTGTCCTTCACACAGCAGAGAAACTCTCCTTCCTCCTAGGGCACGTCTCCTTGGGGCAGAGACTTCCCTCATTGTTATATGCTGGGCTGGTGCTTACAGCACTTGCCTTTACAAGGGGCACCATGAGCTCATTTAGGAGTTTCTCCGTAAAGCAAGCGGTCAGTGAGACCAGGAGCAGACCCTGCTCTCTTCTTTACCCTGTCCAAGCAGGCAGCTCAAACATGACACCAAAAAGCCCCGCTCCTCCTGCTTCATGCCTCTGCACCCTCAGCTCTTCTCAGCATAAGGGCAGCTGGGGAGCGCAGGTCTGTCTGCCTCCAGGGTGCTCGTGACTGGTGGTTTGGCTTTAGCCCTTGTTCCCCTTGACCCTCCTACAGCTAGCTGTTAGACATGGGTATCTCAGGAGTGCACGCGGTATCCAGTTGAGTACTGTTGTGTTATTTCTGATTCCTCACTTGCCAGTTTGGAGCTTGTTAATCTTTAGCACCATGCCATGAAACGCAGAGGAGCAATAAATGTACCTGGCCTTTTTTCCTCCTGCCCACTTAATCCACTCCATGCTCCTTCCTGTTGAACGGGATTCAGGAAATGGAGTTGTAATTAAGAAAGAAAAAAGCTTTTTATCTGGAAGCAGTCCCCATGTTAACAACCACAAAGCATATCCCCTAATATCTTTCTCCATCAATTAACACCACGGGGGTTGTGCAGCAGTCCCATACACACAGCCCAGCGAGGGCAGCACAGCCAGGCTTTGGCTCCCGGCTCTGCTTGCCAAGGACATCCAGACACCCACATCTCCCAAAGATGCAGGCACCTTCTGCTAAGGCTATTTAAATGTTTCTGGGTAATTCTGCACGTCCAGCTCATGTTTTCCCCCTTGGTCCTTGGGCTCAGAAACGTGCCAATGCCTATACTGCCTTCAGCCTCCTCCAAACTCATCAGTGCATGGTGTTGCACTTGTGGTCCTGGAGGAAGTCATGAAGCCATGCTACTGGTTACAATAGGAAAAGACACTTGGGGCAAAAAATAAAAATAAAAAACTGATGCATGTTCTCAGATGTCTAAGAAGATTTTTAATGGCTGAACATAGATAGCTCAGAAACTTTAAATAGGTACACACTGCACTTCTCTGCTATATCTTGAAGGTTAACGCACACCCTCTGCAATGCACTTAGAGCACAGCACATTAATATGAAGTGACTTTCTTAGCATCATCTATCACTTCCCTCCCCACTTTGCAAGACAGCCATTGCACCCTCCATTGCTACCCTGTAGAAAACAGCAAGCATCTTTCTTCTTCCTTATTTCCCTCAGCACCAAAAACAGTTCCCACGTTGGGCAGTAAGTTTTCGTTACCATCAGCCACAAAATCAAGGCAAGCAAGACAATGGCTCAAGCCAGCCCCGAGGACTTGTAGGTTCAGGATACAGCAAGAGGGGCCAGACCAACAGCTTCGGAGGCAAGTGACTGGTCTGTCATTGATGGTGCAGGATCAAATGCTCCTTTCCTGCTCCATGCCACTTCTGCCATGGCACAGCAGGCACCAGGAGCTGGCTCTTAGGGGGCAGCAGCTGCCCCACTGCAGCCCCCATCCCATGGCAGGAGCCGCTGCCTGGCCTCCCGTGCTACACCCTGCCCCAACATGGGGAGCCTGCCCCAGGCCTCACCTCTGATTTGGGAGCACAAAGGGCAGGCCGAGGCGCCGTCCTCTGAAAGCGGCTGACCTTCACCCCAGCCACGGCGATAAAGCTGGCTGCCAGCTCCTGCAGCGCCGGCGGACCCCGCGGCGACCGCCGGACGGGCCCCTCTGTAACCCAAAGAGGCTCGTCGCCTCGACGGGGATTATCACCCTGGGCATTTCTGAAGCCCACCTGCTGAGGCTGACAGGGATCAAGTGTCTGCCAGGCCCTCGAGCTGTTCAAACAGCCTTGACGAGGCTTCAACATGCGCCTTCAAGACATCATGCACCGAGATACCTGTGGTTTCTGCATGAGTCACTTGGGGGAAGATGGTGGTGCTGACATTAGGAATAGCAACAGTCAGGCTGAGATCTCTACAGGGGAAAAAACGTACCACTAGTGCATTACCACATATATTGCACTGCCTGAGCTCACTCTCTGGAGGCACCTCTGACACAACGGTAGCACCACAGGCAGATTTCCACCCGTGAAACCCCAGCTGCTAACAGCAGACAGCTGCTTAAGGGAAATTCCCAGCCACCTCACAAAGTCCTGCAAAGTATTGGCCCTCTCACTGCACAGAAAAGCCATGTAGCAGTGTAAAGGAGGCCTCTCATTCCCCATGCTTGTGTCTCTCCATCTGCTTCCTCTCTTCAGGTGAGAGACATTTCCAGATTTTGGAAATATTCATGCTGAGACCCTGTTTTTCAGCACGTCAGGCGGCCCATCTTATGTGTTGGGTATGTGCTGTTGTACAGTCAGCCATACCTTCTCCTTGCTTTATCTCTCATGCAGTTCCCCATGACGTGCAATGCATGATGCACCAGGTGCATCTGCTGAACATTCATATTCCCCTTTCTCTGCATCAAGTTCCTTCTCCAGCTTCATCCTTCCTCTGTCACCAATCACACAGCAACTCTCAACACTCACCATTTTGCTGGACTGAACCAACCACGGCCCTGTTGCCTCCTATGGTAAATAGGGCCGCGCAAGCCCCAGGTATCTGGAACAGCTTTTTCCTGATCGCCCAGTGTGAATTCATCCTTTTGGACCAGAGTATCAAACACCACCCCATACCCAAACAAGGTGCCGCTGCAGCCTTATGCAACATTACTTGGTATGTAATACCCTACGCTTCTGAAAATAGCTCCTGAACACATCCACTCATCACATTTCTCCTTGCCACCACTGCATCACGTTACAGCTCCTCCTGGCTCCCAGATGAACCCGTGCCACACGCATGTGCAGCCCCTCTCCTCCCAGACCAGCCCCAGCAGGACAAGCACCCAGCTGGTAGCAGAAAATATTATTTATCCCCAAAGCGTGTGATGCTGGTTCTCCATACTGTCAAATTTTACCTCGTTTGTATCCTTCAGGGCCTGCTGGCCTGGCCCATTGCCCTGTTCTCCTCCACACAACACCTCCCAGCTTCTCGCCAGTGCTGAACTTCATCAGCACGTCATCCTGTGCCAGGCCATCAGCTAAGCGTGGTTCCCAAAACCCATCCCTGCAGATCCTCTCTGCCTCGTCCCCATCCTGTCCAGCCCCCAGGGCAGCAGATTTTGGCTGTTCAGGCCCCCACAGTCCTGCTGGAGCCGTTTCTTCCAGCTGCTGCAGGCATCCATGATGGGATGTACCGGCTGCTTCTCTGAAACCAGCCCCAGGCTGGCCAGAAGTTGGATATCATTTTCTATCACTGCCTCTAGCTTTCATCAAAATCTGATTAGGAGCGCATAGACACTGGTACCAGACCCGTTTAAGTTGCCTGCAGCCGGCATTAACACAGCATGCTGCATCATTAAAATCCAGAGATCTTGCAACCCTTATGGAAAAGTACTAGAGCACACGGGAAGCCAAAAAGACTCTGATAATCCGTGCTCCATCCTCGACTGCTAGCAACCACACACATAGGATAACCAGAGGATGCTTCTGAGCTGGGGCTGCTGCTGTGGGGTCTCCCTGGCCAGAGGGATGCTAAAGAGGATGCTGGAAGAGGATGTGTCCTCTGTTTTGTTTGTTTCTTTGGAGCTTATTGTGTGGGTGACTCATTTTTGCTAAAATTAAAACAAAAATGAAAAAAAAAACTATCCCCATAGTGGGAGAAGGAAGTACAGGCTGGGCAGCAAGAAAGAAAGCCGCTGATGTGCCTTGTGCTGCCTAGGATGCTAATTTTGTCAGGGTGGTGTGGCTCCAAAAGCTAAGGCCAGCAGCAGCAGGTGCCCCTCAGTTGCTCTGCTCTGCGCTCACCTCTGCCTCTGCCCTGCCCTTCTGAGCCCACGCGGATGCTGGGGGGTTTCTGCTGAAACATCATCAAGTTTCAAAGTCAAAAAGAAATCAAAAACTTCCCCAGAAGGCTGGAAATTGGCATTGACAGGAAAACAACAATCATCAAGGATGCCATCCTGGAAGTCAGCACAGCACCAAGAGCCGCCCCCTGCCACCAGCGCAGCAGCACCCGATGACCGTTTAGTTGACCATTTATTCTGCAGGCTGTGTAGAGTTAGGTGATGGCAAGCATTGAAGATACAATGTGGAGGAGAAGGTGGTTTTGATAGCTGTCAGGTATCACTGTACTGAAAAAAAAGTAGAAGTGAGTATTTTCTAATGTGGAGTGGACAACTCAGACACATAAAAGCTTATCAACGAAAGAAGATGCAGTTATAATTCCATCTTCTGATTGACGTATTGATACTTTGATTTTATGCCCATAAATTTTCTGTAACAAGAATTTTTTTGCTTTCATAGGGAAGGTAAAGTGTAAGGAAGTTAATTGGACAGTCTGTGGTCCAAAATGTTTTTGGACAGGCTGGTATCAAAACTCAGCTTCTCTTAAACTTGTTTACTGTCATGACAACTTTATTCCTTGCAAAGCATCCTGAAAGTGAAGGATACTTTTCCTCAGTGAAGCTGTGGTCAACATAATGCAGGTCCCGGTGTTCTCAGATTCATCCGTAGTCCCTCTGAGGTAAGGATTGCACAGCTCCCTCCTACTTCAAACCATGGGTGCTATATGTTGTGAAGCAGGGGGATACACACCAGGTAGTCCACATCTAATTTGGACTCCAGTACCCTTGACCTGTGGCATGAAGCACATCATCCAACCTCTGCAACTTGTTTTCCCATGAGCAAGAAGGAGACAGTAACTCATTAAGGATGAGAGTCTCAGCTGAGTGTTGATGTTTCCCTGTTTGCTGTGTGCATGGCAATGACTGTGTGACTGCAGGAACGGTCCTCATTCTTCAAGATATTTGACATCAAACCATAAACTTTCAATCTGTCTTCTGAACAAATTACTCTGTCAAATTTTCAGCTTCCCAGATTGTTTGTCAAGTGTATCTCCATCTTTCTGAAGTTGTCAAAGGATGCCGATAAATAGCTTATCTCCTTTAACACCGATATTCTCGCAGTACACAGAAGACTATTAGCAAGTCTTATTAGATGGAAGGCAGGTGAACAGATAAGGGGGCTGGAAATGCGTCCAGAAACACACACTGAAGGCTAGCACAGTGTTGCCAAAACTACCGAGTAGTTTTGTTTCTCTGAAATAAATTTCCCTTAGAGTTTTCTCAGAAGAAAACCTCTTACAAGATTTGGTGTCTCCGAAGTGCTCTCATGCAAGAGAAAACATGGCAGAGGTTGCCTTCTGGACCTGTAATTCAACCCCCAATATTGCTAGCAACAGATTGAAGCCCCTAATACTCATTTTCATGGAAAACAAGCCACTGAATAGCCCTGTCTGCCCAGGTGCTTCATGATGATACTTGTCATTTCTTTCGTATTTCATTAGTCTGTTAAATTTGGCAATCAATT
Source organism: Anser anser (assembly GCF_964211835.1). Taxonomy (NCBI): domain Eukaryota; kingdom Metazoa; phylum Chordata; class Aves; order Anseriformes; family Anatidae; genus Anser; species Anser anser. Next base: position 115,758,927 of record NC_139720.1, on the reverse strand, counting down.
AATTTAAAGTGCAAACAGCCACCACCCCATGGCATGCATGGGTCTGTAGGAAGCACAGCTTGAAACCTTTCTAATGTTAGCTTGTTTCAGTATACTAGACGTTTCTAGCATCAATCCCTGAGGAAAATACTCTACATACCAAAGTGTCACCAAAAGCAGCATGCTGTTTTGTGTTTAACCGTGGTTCACCAGAAATGATTTTGCATCCACAGTGAGATGCAGTGTCAGGCAGTCCCTGCTACCCAGCTGGGGTTTTTTTTCTCCCAGTAAAAAATAAATGATAGAATAATGCAGACAGTATGTTTGCTATTGCATCTAATTCATTAGCTCTCGTATTTTTGCTGTTAGAAAAGTGGAGTCAGAAAAGACTTAATGCTTTTCCTAGTTGCACCAAACGACTGCAGAAAGTGTTAAGCTTACGCAAGCAGAAGTAGCATTAGGGCTAAAATCACAGGGCACTCCTGCAGAGCAGCAGCTGGCTTTCAGTGAGTTTATCCTTTGCATACTCACAACCTCCTTTCGTCTGGCAGAAAAGGCGATCAGCAAATGCTAAAAAGTGTTATCCCAAGGAAAGCCCCGAGGGTCTGTTTGGTAGGTACGGCTGTGCACCGCTGGCTTTCTCACTAGGCACTGAGAGTATCCTAGGACTGGGTCAGTGCACTGCGTCTGTAGGTGAGGCTTAGCATTCCTCACATTCCCTGAGGGCCTCGCCAGATTATGCGCTCTCAAGAAGATGGTTGCCATATTTCTGCCTTAAAAAGTAATACCTGGATATGTGAGGTGTGGTCGTTTTGTTTCACGACTGAAGCTGTCGCGTCTGCCCGATGGACTGGGTACGCTGGGGCTCTTGGCTCTGCACCACAGCAGGGGGAAGGCAGAGCCTACGGGGACATCAGCCGCACGAAGCTCTGCAGCCCGAAATGCAACGAGGCTACTGCAAATGTGCGGGTTGTCACACAGCACGAGCTCACTGTGTTGGGTTTCTCTCATTTCCAGGGTGACTCTGTATTTCCAGGTGTCTCCATAACTTCCTGTGACAGCAAATTGCAAAAGTCCACTACCCACAGTCTAAAAAAGCCCTCTCTTTTGTGTCTTGCACACTGATCTTCTAATTTCATTGTGCATCCTAGCTGTGTATACTGATTTTCTTTACAGTGCTGCAGTATTTTTTGACTAGCAGTTCTGCATTCATCTTATTCAGTGCCTTTATGATTTTCTAAATGCCTTGGCTTCCTCTCAAAATATAAGAGTCTTTTTAGTCTCCTCGTGGAGCAGCTGCTCCATTCTCTCGAGATGTTTTGTTGTTTTCTTTGTCCCACTTATATCACCACATCTTCCCCGAAACGCAGAGCCCAGACAGCACAAAATGCTCAAGATGTCAACTCAGCAAGGCTTTAGATGACAACAGAGTCATGCTGTCTCCTGATGGCATCCAGCATTTTGCTGGGTCTTGGCTGCTGCTGCAGGTTGAGCTGATGATTTTGGTGAGCTGTCAGTGAGGGCTCCAAGGTCCTTCCCTCGCTGCAGCTGGCAGCTCTGAGCTCCGCATCACCTACAAGCATAAGAACAGCGTGGGCAGAGAACTGCTTACCCATCTTTCCCCTCCCAGCGCTCTGCAGACTTCAGATGTATCCTGAACAAACAAATGGACCCGCTCAAGCAGTTCAGGAAGCCTCCCCATTTTTTTCTTCTACCTAATTTGTTGTGTTATTTTTAAAGTGCTCACACACAGCACTGGAAATTTCTGTTCAAAAAGCCGGCCTCTTCTGGATCAGAGTTAAACACAAAGTTACGGTTCCTTTGGGTATGTAGCTATGGGCTACTTGGGCAATAAGTACTTTTTATCCTCTCACTTCCCCTGTAAGCAGTTATTATAAATCTCCTAGCAAGTAATTGGACAAGGGGATGAAATCCAAGCTCCATCCTGCTTGGTGAACTTCTACCTAACAGTTAGAACACAAATCTGAATTAATTTTCTCTGCCTCTCCGACCCAGTGAATACAGATCTATCCATGAAAAGTGACAAGGCTGGGACATCTCTTTCCTACAAAGAAGATCATGTATCTTTGTGGCTAGGGTCTTCTGCAGCTGGGCTGCTGATGCCTTCATAAACAAAGATAGGATAAACACCTGTGCTCTCCATGTCCTAAATAAATATGTTAATCCTGGTTCAACCAGGTAAGAGCGGAAGAAAGCACCTTATTTTCTTTTCTTGTTTTGTATGAGCTTCTGATCGTGCCTGATCTGTTTCTGCCTCTCTGCTGAGAAAGGAGCATGCTCATGTATTTTGTACATCCTTTGGGACTCAGGTAAATGTATACACAGCACCAGAAACATTAGCAGGAACATGAGGCGAGGCGAAAAACTGTATAAACTAAAACTCTAATGATGGAGAAAACGTAATTTTACAGATGCTGGTGGAGCTTTCTAGGATTAAATTAATACTTTTTACAGACAGAGAATAGTTGTGACAGAAAATGTTTATTTAAACTTCTGTACAATGGAAATCTTAATCATTTTCAAAAGTCAGTTGGGGAAGAAGTGACTCACATAGGTTGCATGCAGGAAGCCTCTTTGTAGTTTTCAGTGCTGAATTTCATTTTCTCTGAATACAACATCACTTGTGTGAGTGCAGTTATCTGCTGAGTGGCAGCAGTGTGTTTGGCAGTACATAAACATGGAGAAAGACATGGTTCTTGCCCTGAGGAGCTTACAATCTAAAATATGACAAGGACAATTCTATTCCAACATATAACAATCAACTGAAATATCATCAGTCAGATATAAGAAGACCCATTTTAACAAGCAATTGTAATACCAAATATATATATAAAGGCCGCAGGTAGGACAGGGTGGCATCTTTGCTGCTACATATTTATATGTTCACATGTACACAGGTGTGAAAGGTAGTGACAGTTTGCTTGAGAGGGCGATTTTTTCTTTGGCAGGGCTGCTCCAGTTTGTGCTTCCTGAACAAAAATAAGGAAAAGTAGAGCAGAGTTTAGCATTCCTTCTGTGACTTTACATATCTGAACACTGGACAGCATTAGGCTGAATTAATTTCCATGAAACAGGCCCAGATCTGGGAGAGGCAGTGTGGAAGAGCTGACCTTTTCTGTCCTGTTGAGGCACTAGGTCTCACATCAGTGTCAGCACATTTGCTGAAACCTATGGCAGTTAACTCAGAAACAGAGTTAGCTGGGAAACCCACCAGTTCTAGAAAAAGCTTATAACACCTTGTGTCTGCAGTCAGGAGGGTGTCCCACCACCCAGAGGAAAATCTGCTGGAAATTCCAACTCTCTTGTAGATGAATTTTTTTTCCCTAATAAGAGATTGTTTGATCTTTATTTCTGTGCACAGGAGATGAGACAGTAGAAGGAAGAAGGAAATCTGAAGATTAAAACCTGTTCTGACAAAACGAGCTATGCTGGATGCTTGTACATCTGTATGGGTACAAATTGTGCCTCCCAGATGCCTCCTGTTTTGAGTTTTTAAACTCAAACTCACTTTTGGCCCAGTTTCTAAGCAATCATAGTTAATAGATTATAGTGTGTCATACTTCTGGTCAGGTTCTTCACCCTTCCCCATTAATGTTTTTTGAACATGTTGACCAAGTTCAACTACATCTGAGGGAGCACTTCTTTTGAAACATGAAGCTCTTAAAAGTGTCAGTGAAATTAGAAAGAGGAGAGAGATGAATTCTTACCTGAGGTAAAAGAGAAGCTGCAATGAATAAGCAGAAAAGTGTGCATTTGGCCTGCCAGTTGGACGACTAGGGCATATGTATGGTTTTGGTAATTTCTTTCCATTCTTGTATTGCAGGCATTGCATATAACAACATACACAAAATTTTCAAGTTGATGTTTCTTTTAGAAGATTTAGAAACTGTGCTGGAAATCTTAATAGTTACCTGAAAACCTGTTCAAGAAAGAATGTGTCATAAGGAAGTGTACTAAGACTCTTCTTGCTCCTCCACCTCTTCCTTTTCTTCTCCTTCTTCTTGCTTTTCTTCTTCTTGCTTTTCTTCTTCCTGCTTTTCTTCTTCCTTTTTTTTTTTTTTTTTAAACAGAAAAGAGTTGTAGTTGAACAATTAGGAATTAAAGGAAAATAAACAATCTTGAAATGCAGAGCTCTGCCTTTGCAACTGCTATGTTTCTAGCAAAATCAATCTTAATAAAGCTTAAAAAATAGAACAGTAGTGTGATGTATGGAGTCTTTATTCTTAACGTGCCACAGCTCTAGCCTTGTGCAGTTAATAGGCAAGAAAAGGAATATAAGAATCCTTTTCTGAGATAGGTTAGAACACAGTTCATAGTTAAGTTGTAAATAGATGGTTAGGATTAAAATGATAATACGAAATATATGTAAATATGGCAAAGAGTTTAATGTATTTGGAATTAGATGTTTTCTTGGAGTAAACAAATAAAGATTCATGGCACAGGAACTAAACTCCCAAATAACCCAAAAATTATTTGGAGACAAAAAACAAGGCTTTATTTCTGTTTCTAAAGTACTTTTTTTCTCTTTGTTTTATAAAGAAGAAAAGGTACAAGTAAGAGGCAATAGCCCTTTCCTTCTTTCCTTCAGTAAACTAAATGAACAGTCATCTGAATGGTAGCATTTGTATAACAGAGATGTTATGTCTGTGTTTACTGTTTTTTAGTAGCTAGCAAATGAAGCTTTAAAGTATAGTCCTACTCTGAAAAAAAAAAAACTGCACTGTAGTCTTCTCTGTTCCTTCTCTTCTGGCAAACTCTTGCCTAAAGGCACTCCCTCTGCAATATAAACAGTTTTATCTCAAAAGTGTCATACTTACATCTACTATCTTGATTACAAAAACTAAGGGAAATTCCTCCCGGAGCAATCAACCAATTAAAGATTTCATAAATAGTTTTCAGTCAGATTTCTGGTAGTGTATAAGCACAGAACTTAGGTTTTCTGTATGAGAATCATATCTGAGTCACTGAAGTAAAAACCTGTTTAAACATGTGCTTGAGAATGGAACTGTTGTAATCAGAATCCTGTTTTGAGTAGATGTTTTTAGAGAAAACTATTGCACTAGGGGATCTTCCTTACAAAACCAGAAATGTAATATGAACTTCCACACAGGTCAGCCAAAGTTCTCCTTCCAGTGAAATATTTTATCTTTCTGAGTCTTTCCTCAGAAAAATTGTCTTTGATTTTTTTTTTTTCACTGTTTTTGAAATGGAGCTTGGGAAGCCCAAAGACAAGCAACATTTTAAAAATATGAACAACTTTAGTTCAGAATTCAATTACCCTTTACAAAAGGATCTAGGCATTTTTCTTGCTTGAAGCATGAGGTAGTGGTGTCAGGGTGCACTATCAAGCCTTCAGAGCCCTCACCTGCCTCACCACCAGAAACCTCCACACTCTGCCCATGGGCTCAGGAGCTCCATTTCAGCTTCCAGGCCCACAATTCACAACTCTGACAGGAGGCATCTGTATGTATACCCACGTATATATGCATGTATTGCCATTTGGAAGTGGGAAGATTAAATGTGCCCTTTCACTAATTGCAAGCTTGTAGTGGAAAACAGCCTAAAGTAATAATTAGCTTTACTGAGAAGACTGAAGAAATATTCAAGGCATAAACTCACAATGCTGGGCAAAGCAGAAAAGCATATAAGGATTTGCACCTGGGCCTTACAAACTCTGGCAAGGAATATATACCCTTTGTAGGCAGAACTGCCTAAACTGTCAGCATAACACTGTAATCAGCATGGTGTCATTTAGAGATTTCCAAAGACCTAGCTGTCTTGTGAGCCCTTGGTGAATTTTATTAAAGAATCCATGAAAGAAAACTTCTCTTCAATATACAGCTTTTAACAATTAATGACCTATTTTTGGTACCAAGTATGACTATGTTATGACCAATAATTTTCTCTATCAGAATATATAACTGGTATATTCAATTTCATGAATAAGAATTTGCTAACTTTTGAGCGTTGATGAGACTGGAAAGGAATGAAGCGCACACAAACAAATACTGAAAGCAAAATGTCCAAAGAATATACTATACCCCTGTTGCTGCATCTTCTTCCTTGTTTTCCTAAGTGAAAGATACAAAAGAAAATGTTTAAAAGATAGATCAAAAAGAAAACCTCAGAGGTCATACAGGCAAAACAAAGGGAAAGTAAAAAATAAATTTCGGAAATTACATGGAATTCAGTGGATTTATTTTGGGATAAAGTCCTCCAGATTAGCTCACAAAGCACAGTTAAGCTAAGCATTTACTTTGAAAAGGGGACATAAAATCTTAAGACACAGCTCCCTTTTTCTCAACTACTTCCAGTTAAATCTGCGTCATTTGCAAGCAAAGCATTAGAGCTTGAGTTTTGTTTGCTTTTTCATTGGGTGGTGGTGGTGGTGGTGGTAATTAGCTGGTCTTCAAAATCAAAGTTAAATCAGAATTATACAGAGATCTATCTGTGTTATATATTGTCTCTCAGGATCTGGCTTGCAATGCTGTTAACTGTTGTAGGCTGGAACAGATGCCTTGGCTCAACAGTACTGAGGAATAAGGAATACTACAGACTGGCTTTTGACTGTAGATCGAGACAAAGTGGTGAAGAGAAGAGGGATAAAAGAGAGAAAATATAAATGTACAGTGAATAATATTTGATGTTAGATACCAAGCCGACTGTTGGAGAGAAGAGCTAATCTTTCACAAAAATTCGAAGAGAAAGGGCAAATGCAGCGGCACCATGCAGGAGGTGTCAGCGGTTGTTACAACTTTACACAGAATGAGTTGAGATAAGGAAGCGAGCTGCAGTGCCAGGGTTTATATATGGCCTGGGGAATTGTGGAGACAGGATACAGACTTGCATTTTAATATGATTTTTGAACATGTTTCTAAAATAATTCTGCCCTGAAGTGAGCCTAATCTGTACCACAAACTGATTTAACTGGGACACCACTTTAAAAAAGATTCTACCCCCCCAAGCTAAAAACTAAAGTTAAAATCGTATAGTAAAAATAATGAAAAATAAGTGCATAGAAGGTCACAGCCTTTTCCTCCAAAAACTCAAAAATGAAAGGACAAACAAAGTAGGGGAAAGGGGCACTATATCCAAGCAAATTGGTTCCTCAACCTTCTCCATCTCTGTGGGATTAGGAATGAAAAAAAAAAAAAAAGATTAGGGGGATGTCCTAATTATTAAGAAGGATAAGCTTGATGAAGTGATTAGGGAAGGAAAGAATGCAACAGGTTTAAAGTGAGAAAGAAATTATAATCAAAAGAAATCCAAGTGCACCCGTCCCTTGGCAACAGACTGAGAGCTGTTCCTGTCCTTTACTACAGTCCCTGTGTAAGGGACTTTCTATTTCAACATCTGCTCTGGGCTTTCCTGGACACACATTTGAATGAGGAGCTGGAGCTCCTGAATCCTAGGCAGTCTGAAAAGCTGCTGGCAGGTCTAACATGAGGTGCGTGAAGAACAACCTGTTGCACTGTGCACTTATTCCTTCTGCTTCCAGGAAGCAGCTTCTGACGGAAGAAATTTGTTTTCCAGAGGATTAGGGTCTCTCGCTGTCTTCCCCAGAGTCCTACCTGCCTGAGACAGAGATGGGGCTTCTGAACTCCTGCTTCTCCCAGCAAGGGCAGCAGAAGCAGCAGGAGAGGGGTGCAGCCTCCACATGGACCCACACTGGCCACCAGTTACCAGCCCTGCCACTGAGGCTTTGGAGAAGCCTTCTGAAACCTGGGACCTCCGTGCGGCTCCACAATTGAGAGAGCCACAGTAAATTTTGTCATCTGTCATATGTTCATTGGCAAAGACTGAGAAGACTGAGATACCTTTACATTGCCAAGAGTCTTCTAGAATTTTTCCATAGCACTTGCAATTCTCTTGCAGAGTCGCTGGAGAAAAGCAGGCTGGGTTACGCCCTACACAGGAGAGTCGTTTTTAACCTTGCTTGAAACAGAGTGCTAAATGAGGCCAAAATGCCACAAATAATTTCACATCAATATATTTTAATTCAGTAGCAGAACATAAAATTGTGACGTTTATTTACATTGCCTCAATTTGATCTAAGAGTCTGTGAAAATAAGTTGACATTCCAAATAGGACATGACTACAGTTCAAAAGATGAAAGTGTGTGGCTGCAAAACACCATGGGCCACTGATAAAAAGGTCATCCTTTCAGAATCTGATACACAGAGACCAACTTTTAATAAGCCAGAAGGAAAATAAATAAATAAATAAAACATGGGTGGGTAGAGCAAACAGAAAACATCTATTCAGTGTGGTCAAGTGGTCAAACAAGACGTGCTGGGCTGCACAATGAGAGGAGAGGAAAATACTAAAAATACTGCATTGATACCTCATGTGTCCTTTAGGGCCCAACATCCAATGGAGATACTCCAATGGCAGTCTCATGATCTTTAAATGTATTTGCCTTCATAAAACCCTGGCCAGGTAAGGAAATGTTATTCTAGCTCTCTATTGCAGGGGAAAAAATGAGAGTCAGACACAAAAGACAGAATTCATCCCACCGTAGTTACCTCAAAGTTATTCTTCTCTTCTAAACTAGTCCTTTGCATGCTCACCGTAGTGAATGAAAATACCAGAATTTCTAAAGAATGATTCATGCCATCCATACAGAAGTGCTAATTACGATGAACTGTGGCAAGGCAGACAGATGCCACGTCACTGAAGTGATTTGTCCTATATGACATGGGAAGTGGGCGGTAGAACAGGATGAAAGATGTTTCTTTGTTCATCCTTGGCATGAGCTACTAATACCTCGTGGCCTGCAGTTGTGAGTACCCTCTCTGACAATGACTGGGACAGGAACAGAAAAAGTGCTTTTTAGTTCCCCTAGGAGCTAGTGCACCTCTGGCAAAATGAAGGCGGGTATCAGAGCCAGGCGATTTCAGGAAGGCTTTTCCTCCCCCTTATGTAAGACCGTGTAAGAACATTTCAACATTGCCAAGACCATGCAGGTGAAAGAGGAGGATTTGTAAGACTAATCGTGTTATGTCCTCATAACAACAGAAATATCAGTTCAAATGCACCCTCTTGCCTGGTGTTCACTCCTCTGCCACTCCCCTCCCTGCAAAACTAAAGGGCAATATGTTTTCCACTTACAGCTCCTACCTGTTCAGTGAGAAATGGAGCAAGGTGCTTGTTGTATAGAAGCGGCGTTGCATTGCCATCACAAAACTGCTCATACGTAGCTGCTTGACATATTTGCAGACGTGTTCCAGCAGTTTGTCCTCATTTGAAAAACATTAGAGTAGACTGCCAGCCAGAACAGCAAGTAATCTAATCCAGCCAGGGGATGCACTACTGTTTTATGCTGGGTTTCTCTTAAAAGCTGGCATTTCTCTTAAGAGAAAAAGGTATTCGATGGCATTCATGTGTTGGCTGAATTTATAGAGACATGAAAAGTGCTTAGATACAATTTAAGGAGAAATTTCAGTTCCCACTGAGGACTGTGTCTCTTTTCATCATCATGTAGGATCAACTTTGGAATGTTAAATGGGACTTCCAGTGCCTCAGACTTGCATGAGGCTGTGCAAAAGGGTGCATTTCCAACCTAATGGTTCAGTCATTGTTAAAAATGGGAATGGGGAAATTTGTAAAGACTGAGGTACTTCCTCTGGAAAAACATTGCAGCTGGATGTAAAAAATAAATAAATACATAAATAAATTAGTGAGAGATGATGCATTTGTTACTGATATTCCACAAGGACTGTCTGATTTGAAACCACAAAAAAAAAAAAAAAAAAAAAAAAGATGTGTAAGTGCTTGATTCAGCAGTAGGCTTGCCTCCTTGGGAAGAGAGTCACCTGATACTTCAAGATCAAACCAAAGCCATCCTTAAATGCCAAATTGGCACAGCAGCAGGAGAAATAAAGTATCAGGATTCCTATCTCCAGACACAGGGCCCATTTCTGCTTAGTCTCTACTTGGTCTAGACCCTGGCCAGTGACACAAACATCCCACTGAGGAAGAAGACTACACAAGAGAATTGCCCCTTTTCACACGATCCATCTATGCTTTTAACCATAACTACTTTACTGATGTCAGCTAACTGCAGGGGAATGTAAATGTTATGTTTTGCAGCTATTATTTTAGAAAGTCGAAGGAACTCAGACGATTTCTTCCAAGAACCTCTTGCACTGCAGTTTGAGATCCGCCTGTTTGACTTTGATATCATACCATAAGGCATGCAGGAAGGATAACAGTGGTCTCCATTTCTGCAGGGGCTCCTGCATGGACTAGAGAAGACACTGTCAGATACGGCTTGCTGTGGCAGCGGTCAACGCTGGTACCTGACAGCAAACATTAACAAATAGATTTACGAGCACTGCAGATGCTGGTCATTGACAGCAGCCAATTTTTCCACATGGATAGGACTCAGATGTCTAGTTCTAAATTATTCTCCATAATGAGAGTTGAGATCCAAGTGAGCGTTAAAAAAAAAAAAAAAAAGCGTATGATAGCAAGTGGCAAAAGGAAACTGCTAAAGAAAGACAATTGTTATCCATGATTCAGAGCGGGGTTCCCTGGAGTTTCATCTGTTTAGTATCACCATGATGTCAAAGAAAATGCATCCAAAAGACAAGCAGGAGCACTCTGCAATCAGTCTTCCCACCCTAAGATGTATTAGGAGGGCCTGTGGGGTTTTGTTTCTTGAGCTTAGCACAGGTGAAATCCTCAAATCACAAAGTGAAAAAGGAAAAATTACCTGTTGATCTTCCGATGGTGACTGAGCAGACTGAGACTCTTCATGAGTCCCTTCATTTGCACTGTCTTCCGTGTGTGCCACAGCTTCATTAGTGGTATCAGACTTTTCAGTTTCCTGGCAGCAAAGAAGAAGTCATTATTAGCCTCAGGACACATAAACAACAACTCCTTTCCATACAACTCTTGACTTCATGGTCTGGGGAGGTGTTTTTCTAATTTTACTTCAGCAGTCAAATCAAAATCGACCCTTTTGGACATTTTCCTTTGAAAGAAGCATGTTGGCATGTTGCTTTGTTGGTAAAGGCCTGGGGTTTGTACACAGAAAACAAGAACTGAAGCACCTCTTCCTTTTCAGAGCATAGCAGATCCCCTAACTTTTCTGTAGAAAGTTTAATAGAATTGGATGCTCACCCTGATGGCTTCAGACAAAAAAATCTTTTTCACCAGCATGCACTCCAATTAAACTTCACCAGGAGGCTACAGAAAAGCAGATGTAATAAAGGATTTCATGCACAGTCTCTTAATAGTCTTTTTTTTTTTTTTTTAACCATTAGGTAACTATCCCTCAATTCACACACCAATCTATCATATCTATTTATTCCAGCAGCATGACCAAGCAGCTCCCAGAAAACTCTTCCTTTCAAGTCCTGCCCAGGCGAAGTAGCTGTGAAAGGTCACACTGCATTACACACTGTGTCAGATAAAAGGAGACCTGTGTGGCCTTGAGTGGAATAATAGAAATAGGATGAACTGCAATAGCATTAAGTGCAAAGTCACATTATTTGGGAGAGGTAGTCCTGGGACAGATATTAGAAACAGATGTTTATAATGTATTTTGGGACCTTGTTAGCCGATGATCATGAAATAAGAAAAAGATAGATGGATTTAAGTAATGACAGAATAACTGAGCCACAAACATGATGCAACAGTGAAAGCAGTAATAAACACGATCCTCAGATGCATGAGGTGAATTATATCTGCTGGAGCTGAAAGCAAATACTAATGCCATTGTATGAAGCAAAAGTGAAACCTCCTCTGGATCACTCTGTACCATTCCAGTCATCCAGGCTCAAGAAGGAGATTTAGCCTGGAACAGGTGCAGGGGGGGGTCACAGAAATATCTGAAGGAGTGGAGAGCCTGTCTTATGAAAGGGTGACAAAAAACAACTTTACTACTTTAATCTATTGAATGCAATGCAGTGAGAGGACGTGATGGCTCTCTAAAAATATATCAGAATAATATCAGGGAGGGATAGGATAAAGAAGAGCACTGAGGTAGACGCAAAATGAGTAAAACCAGCTGTAAATAAAAATTCTAACCATCAGCAGTGTAAAACTGGAAGAGGTTTCTAGTAGAGAAGTGGAGGCAATCGACTTCATTCATTAAAAGGGAATTTGACCACTTCTGAGAAGTGTTACCTGGTGTGGTTTCCTCCAGCGACAGAAAATTGGGTTCAGAGATCCTGTCCTGTGCCATATGAAGTCCTACACACTATGGGCAGAGCAGCACATCCCTGAACAGAAGAGAAGCTCCTTTCTCATCCCTGTGACCAAACCCTTACAACTCATTCACCCAATTGCTTTGGGGGTTTCTTTTTTCTTTTTTTTTATTTTTTTCAATAATTTCATCTCTGTCCCTAGTGTTACACAAAATCCACTGGTCATGATCCCCTGGCCTTTAAGCTTCACAGGTCCTCCTCTGGTGTCCTTACTGTGTATGATCATGTACGATTTCCCCAGCCACTGTACTTAGCTTGTGGAAGCATGACACTAGTGCATCTACCTGGCTTTTAGCCCCAGTGCAGATTCGAGTGAATTCTGACTCTGACATCTTTATCCCCAAATCTGGAGTGCAATACAAGACATGTCCTCCTGCTCAGATGCTCTGCTGAGCTGGGATTAAAATGATAGAAAGGAGGTCAGGAATGTTTGGAAGCAGGTATCACGATAGAGTGAAAATAGACAAAATAATCCTGCAGATGTGTTTTCTTCCCAAACCTTCATTGTCTGTAAGATTTGATGCTCTTTTTGTCAATTTTTTCCTGAATCAGGGAAAACGTATTTCGTCTGTAAGAAGCCTGTAATGAAAAGAGAGTGGGCACAGAGGCTGCCATGCCTCTCCCCTGGGAACAGCAGCAAGTAAACTACCAGCAGCCAGCACCGCAGAAGCTGCCAGGCTCTCCCAGCAGCCCTTCCCAGTACTGCCCTGTCCCTTACCCACCGTCAGCAAAAACCTCTGCGGGGCTGCAAGGTGAATTGTAGTGGGAGACTGATCAAGATTAAAGCTTTAGAAAGAAAAGCTTCTCCAGCACCTCACACAATTTGTTCCCTCCATTACACAGCCACATGAATGTTTTTGCCAGCACGTGGATGATGCCTGGGGTCAGCGATGAGTAAACAGGAGAAGGAGGACAGAGGAAGGACCAAAGACTACTTTTTCTGCCAATGCTGTCTCATCTGAAACGTACATAAAACTGCAGGCTCACTGCACTCTGATGCTGGTGGCACTGTTATGAAAAACAGATCTACAGAGACAACTGTTTGGCTTAATTTATCTTTTACTTTCCCCCAAAAGATAACAAAATATTTGAAGATTAAAATATGTAGCAACACATAAGATATTGAAATTCTCTTGTCCAATGCTGTGTTTATACATTGTTTCTGTAAGAAAACTATAACATCCTTGCAGATCCTTTCTTTGTAGCAATTCCTAAAACGAAAAGGTTAGTGTTCGTGAAAACTGAATTGGTTAGAAATCTATTTTCAGCATGTATCTTAACATTTCATTGCAAAATCCCTGCAGTCAATATTTTTGGCAGATACACAAAACACATAAAGAGTGAAGATGGCATTCTAATTCAAATGTACCTATTGTGTAAAACTACCTCAGATGAATCATATACTCACTCAGAACATAAGGCAAATAAAAGTGATGGCTGAGAGATCTGAACTCTAGAAGCAGTTTTTTGTTAGCAAGGACACGCACACGCATGCACACACATTGTTCTCATTGCTTTTATGGAGAACTGTGGCATTTGGAATACCATTATCATACTACCTCTTCAGAGCAATACAAAATTTATTTATTTTTTTGTTAATGTAAAATGAACTCCCTTTCATTAAGATTGGCTGACCAGTTACTTTTCCTTTAAATAAAATACATATACTGTAAATTTGGAATTCAAAGCAGTCTTAGTAGAAGTCTTCTTGAACTAAAAGACTAAATCTCAAGTATCTATGGGTTTTGGGATATCAGGATTTTAGTATTAAGATTAAGAATTCTAAGATTAAGGATTTAAGTTTATGCAAGATTTGAAACAAGACCTTCAGTCTGAGTAAAGCAGCTTCTTTGAGTTCACAGAACAGCCGCAAACGTAAATGATCTCTGTACAAGCTACCTGCTCTCTGGAGTTCAGGGAAATGGAAGCAGTATTGCGTTTTGGTTAATACAATTGTCAAAAAAACTGTTGGTCCCTGAAAATAAAAAGCAATTAATTGCCTGCATTCAAACCTTGTTAAGATACTCAAAGGTGTAATAATGCAGCATACTGTTTGTCATCTTAGTTTAAGTAATATGCATCTCATTAACAGAACAATTCACCTGTGTCATTTTACCAAAAATAAATAAATTAAATAAATAAATAAAATAGTGTAGCCATTGCTTTTAATGGGCTTTTTATATATTAACAATATTTCAGAGCATTTTCAAGAACATTGAGAACAGTCTCAGGCTCATAAACATGATGAGGGTTTCAAAAAGAAAGCTTTGGGGGCAGCTGAGAATGACATGCATGACCCTAGACATAAAAAGTACATTGATTATAGCTCAACTGTATATATGTTTACATGTTAGCACATCATTATCTGTTCATGCCCTTAATCCAAGATTAAATGGGATCCTTCAGAAATTTATCACTAACTCAAGTGATCTTTGGGTCTGGCATAAGTGCCAGCCTGCCTTGAAAGATGTTTAAAAATTACAATAGAGGTATTTAAGTCCATGTATTCCTTCAAGTGGGAAGTTATTTCATATTAATAGACTAAAAAACTTATAGCACAAACACCCTGACAGCTTCTTCTTTTAGGCATAGGGTGGTTGGGCACTGGGACAAGCTCCCCAGGGCAGTGATCACAGCACTGAGCCTGGCAGAATTCAAGAAGTGTTTAGACAATGCCCTCAGACATAGGGTCTGATTTTTGGGTGGTCCTGTGTGAAGCCAGGAATCCAACTTGATCTTCTTGTGGGTCCCTTCCAACTCGGGATATTCTGTGATTTAAAACTGTGTTATCATTCCTGTTAAATGATGCTTTAGAAAATATGGTAACCAGTGTGATGGCGAGGCAACAGGGGAGAGAGAACTGTGTGAGCTAATTGACTCTTTCAGAAGTACCAAAAACATGCACTGATTCCTGGTGGGGTCACTGTGTTTTATGGCCACATGGCACTCTTTGTGAAAATGATAGTAATATGTTTGGTTTATAGGAAAAGAAGTTTGAAGATCTTTGCCCAGCTCCCACAGTGGACTACGCAAATACTTAGCAATTAGAGCATCATCCTTTCCACTGAGATCTGCAGAAGTTTTCATGTGCCATTCATGCATCAAAACACTTCCTTGTATTGGAACTGGGAACACAGATCAGCATGAAGTCATTACTTGCACAGTGGTACCTTACCAAGACCCTTTATCTAGCATAGGTCAGGACATGACTGTAGGGAGAAGTAGATGCCTACTTAAGCAGCTGCCCTGCAGACTGTTTGCTGACCAGCCTGGTTAACTTTGTTGTTGATTTGCAGTTTCCTAGTGAAATAATTAAAGCTTTTTCTTAAGTCAAAGGATATTTAAATAAGCGCGTGAAGACCAATTTGAACGTGCTGCAGATTTGAGAAGGATCTTTTTTATGTACCTGTGTATTCAAAGAATCTTTACATGTGTCTTACTGTCAATCTGCACCTTGGTGACAGTCTTGATGTGTTTCAGACATATCAGACTCAGGCTGTAAGCCTGCACATTAGGCTCTGGCACCATCAGAGCTGCAACACCTAGCAGTAACAGTTCAGTGTAAACACTGGATGATTATCTGGTGACAAGTTGTAGCCACCTAATTCAGAGAGACATGGAGGCTACAAGAAAGAGAATTTGCAAAATTGAAACATATTTTGCACTCAGCAGGCTGACACAGCAAGGAATTTAACTCCAACTATTTTGTTGGGAAGTTAGAGTTTGTTAAGGGAGTAGCAAAAAAGTTTCTCTGCTTGCTCTAGAAATGGAGTTCAGAACAGCCTTTGGTCGAGTTCCTAGTGGGCTGTGCTGTGAAACAACATGGTCATTAAAGAGGTTTTTTACTGCTGGAGCAACATGAGTCAAAAAATGGAAAAGGAAAGAGAATCTTCTGAGGCAAGAGTAGTCAATATAAAAGGCATATCAGCTTCATATTAATCTTTACAATGACTCCATGAAGTATTAACACTTATAAAGCAAATGCTCACTGGCTGTTTTATGGCGTTTCCATGCTTTATAGTTTTAAATTATCACCATATTCCAGAGAAGAAAAAAAAAGAAAGTAAGAAAGAAAAGAAAGAAAAGAAAGAAAGAAAAGAAAGAAAAGAAAGAAAAGAAAGAAAAGAAGGAAGGAAGGAAGGAAGGAAGGAAGGAAGGAAGGAAGGAAGGAAGGAAGGAAGGAAGGAAGGAAGGAAGGAAGGGAGGAAGGAAGGGAGGAAGGAAGGGAGGAAGGAAGGGAGGAAGGAAGGGAGGAAGGAAGGGAGGAAGGGAGGAAGGGAGGAAGGAAGGGAGGAAGGGAGGAAGGGAGGGAGGAAGGAAGGAAGGAAGGTTGATTATGAAGGAATTAGTAGGAAACCCTCTCATATGTGTCATCATTAGCATTTCTTTCACACCTGACTTATTATCCTAGATTCATGCCGCTGAAAAGCAATGTCACGAGCCACCCATTGTACTTCATGCTAGGGCTGAATTGACAGCCTAATGAAAGGAAAGCAGAAGCAGTGCAGCAAGGTTATCTGTATGACAAAGCACAGCCAGACTGTCATGCAGTGAAGATGCTAAGAAACACTTCTGAAATAAATGCTAAAAGATTTTATATGTCTTTCTCAAATTCAGTAACAGATTCCAAAAGGATGGATGCATACTTTTACTCTTTACAAAGATTTTTTAAAAGCACTGTCACTTATTTCCCCTTTCTGGACTGAAACAATCACCAAACCAATGCAGCCATTAATCAGTATAAACCATGCTTGTTTTCTATGAAAAGCACTAACAGTTATCTGCCCAGAAGAAGTTACTGAACATATTATTTTCAACATTTACAAAGTTTTCATGAAGTAGAAACTGTAACAGCCTTAGCTGACATCTTGGAATGAATGAATTCTAAAAAATTGCTACTTTGCTTCAAGACCTGCTATCTAACAGAACCTTGCATGAAGCAGCAGATAATGTATGAAGTGGGAAGACAGAAAAATGCAATTTTCTTTATCTCATTGATTCTTCACGTATCTTTTATAATGATTATTATATGTAATACCTGGAGTCCTTTAAGCCTTGCATGGCTTTGTGGATGTTAATTAAATGAAATCTCAGAAGACCCTTGTGAGGTAGGCAAGTACTTTTTATTTCCCTTAGTGGGTGATGGGACAGCTAAAGCAGAAGGTTTAAATCACTAGTTCCTTATCACACTGGGACTCAGTGTCAAAGGCAACATTTATAGCAACTGTCTCTCTCCCCTGTGTATCTCTTCATCTGTAGTTCTCAAAGCACTAAGAAAAGGCTTGTTTTTTCTCTCTGCTTTTATAGAAGAGGAAGAACAGAGGCATTTACAATGGCATTTTACTCAGAGTTGCTACACAGTTGGCAGCAGAGTTAGACCAGAAAGCAGAACCCATGCTCCGGGGCAGTTCTTCAGCCAGGTCACCACAACACTGCAGGTTCTCTGCTGTCACTGACTCATCACTCTCTTGATTCCTTCTGTTTGTTGAATCACCCGTATTAAAGATGGTAACATTTGATTATGATCTAGCATGATCTTGAGATAAGAGAGCTATAATACTCCCAGTTACAAAGCTTCTACCTAGGAAAAGCCTTTGTGAGAGACAAAATATTGCTTTCTGTAAATGAAAAAGAAAAATAAATCTAATTCTTTTTCCAGAAATATATCAGAACATTTTCAAAACATAGTGGATGAAGAAAAAGGGGTAGACTTGCCAAAGAGAGTTTGTGAGGCCCTAGGTAGGACCCTAACTTATCTCAAGGCAGAGGGAGGGAACCCTATAGTGCCAGTCTTTGTGCACCCATTCAGGATGGAATGGGTCCTGCACCTCGGCCCCTCTGCTGGTGTACAGACTTGGTTTACTCAGTTTGATGCAGTCAGGGAGAAGTGAATGCTTCATGTAAGTAGCACAATCTATAAATTTCATTTGGAAATTCTGCATCATTTAAAAGCTGAACATGATAAAATACTGTTTTGTGGGAGAGGAGAAGAGAGGAGAGGAGAGGAGAGGAGAGGAGAGGAGAGGAGAGGAGAGGAGAGGAGAGGAGAGGAGAGGAGAGGAGAGGAGAGGAGAGGAGAGGAGAGGAGAGGAGAGGAGAGGAGAGGAGAGGAGAGGAGAGGAGAGGAGAGGAGAGGAGAGGAGAGGAGAGGAGAGGAGAGGAGAGGAGAGGAGAGGAGAGGGGAAAAAGAAAAGAGAAAATCATCAGCTGGAGGCATGGTCACAAGCTTTTAGTGAAAGAAGGGAAGAGAAAAGTATTTTTTTAGTACTGAACCAGCAATATTTTTTTTTCCCTTAAGAACACTTTGATGCACCAGCGTCTAATGTAATGCTTGTCACCGTCCCTTATTTGACATGCTGAGTCATTGCTTCTCTTCATCTTTTACGAAAATAAAATATATGTCTCCCGTGGAAGGACAGCAGTGCCTACCTTTGTGCCTGGAGGAGGAGCAAGACCCAGGAATGAATAAATAATATTTTCTTCTTTAGCAGAGAAAAAGGATTCAAAGTCCTAAAAATGGAACAAACAAACAACAGAGAATTGGTAACAACAATAAAACAAAAAGCACAGGAGGAAGAGACTAGTACAGGCACATCTTTCTTATATTGATGAGAATGACTATGCATTTGTAGCAGTGCCTGCATTATCTAAGCCCCAGGAAGAATATTCAGATAAAGGGAGCTTCATCCTGGCTGGCAAAATGAACAAATGGGCAAATCTCTCCAGAGACTTACACTTTAATTATATCACATCTATGTCAGAATCAGATAAAATCAAGCGTCTCATTTTAATGTGCCTCAGCTATACACACCAAAGCAAAGCTATTCCCATTTAAATGTTAAAATAAACCTTGCTGCAAGAACACAAAATAGGCCCTCAAAACCTTAGACAGCTTTATGACAAAGAAAAGGGAACAGTCAACATAATGGCACAAGTGAAAGGGCAATGAGAAAACTATTTTAAAGAAAGGCACTCTAATCAGAAAATGCAGTATCTTTTCAGACAAACTTAGCAAAGGGCTTTGTTGTTCCCTCCGACACATATGTACCAGCCAGAATGTCTTGTCCATATGTGAGCTGAAGAGCTAAGTCAGTATCAAAAACGTCCATTTTCTCTTCAGTGCTGAAAAATGAAAACTAACTGAAAAGATGGAATGGATGGCTCCTATCCTACCACCTAGAACTCACTTGGTCTTTCCTGTATTCATCCGTACAACCTTCCTATCAAGTAAGGAAACTCTGCTATCACTAGCGTGTTGCTGGGGAGTTCACAACTCACATCTCAGGCAGGTAAAAGTCAACACGTGTGCAAGAAGTTAACAGAAACTCTGGTCATAAGTAGCTGGCCCACGATCACAAGGCAGCTCTGTATCGGACAGGGGACTGAATACATCTGCTGAGTCCTAGACTACTGCCATGACCACTTTATCATCTTTCCTCTCATCCCAAATAACTCCAAAAATAGAACCCTGTAAATAAGAAGGTGATGACTCATCACTGAGACTTGTTTGTAAAGCTGACTTAGGACCCGAGTTGTTTTATTGGGCTGTTTTGGTATTTCCATAAATGACTGGCGAAGGCTATCCTAGGGAAAGGCTGCAGCAAATGATTTAGAAGCCACTCTAACACCAACAAGACTGGAATCAATGACATTTCAGTCCAGTTTGGAAGAGGCAACATAGCTTAACAGCCAGGTTAAATGACAGCCCATTTCACTGATTTATCGGAGGGACAGCTTGGTTTTCACACAGACCTGGCTACAGGCAGTGGGAACTGCCCCATCTGGGAGAAGCCCCAGAACACTTTTCGCCCTGACCAGGCAGAATACCTGTTGCTGCTCTGGGTCATTCATTCCTCAAACCACCTCTTCGCTGCTTTCATGTTGCTGTGGGGTTCCCCTTCTTATTTAATCCAAGTCTGCCTTAAGTGTCTGAAGACCCATACATTTTAGAGTGCTACAGCAAACAAGAGCATGAAGATTTTCTGCAATTCGAAAGGCTGGAATTTGACACAGGCCTTTGACAAGCCATACAAACACATGAAACCTTTGTGTCCTTCTGCATACCACACACTCATCAAACAGACCGAGCAAACTATGGCGCAGCGTATCAATAGGTGGGAAATAAGGAGAAGACTGTAACAAGGAATGGCCATGAAGTGGACTTGATATTTTATGTTGTTAGCTCTCCCCCAGAGCAAAAGCAGCAGACTGCAAATGCACAAAAAATCTCCAGAGGCACGTAGCCTTGTAGATAACAAGACCTGAGGTCACAAGCAAGACGTGCGAATGACCACACGAACCCCTTATCAATGAAGGATACAATCTTCCAGCATATCAAGTACTCCTTGGCAAGAGGCAGTGCACAATATGAAAGAGTAAATGTGGTATCTCACAGTAAATTGTAAGGTAAATCAAGTAAAAGCAGGATTACAGTGACTGTGGAACAGTTTTTGTGTTGTACATTTGCACTCTTGCTTTCTTAATGGTGACTCGTTCAAATCACCACTCACTGAACCACTGAAGATAACTGCTCCCAAGGAAGGCAGTAAGAAAAAAAAAAAAAAAAAGCAGCAAGGGTTTATTTCAGGTAAGCAATAATATTATATCTGTATAAGAACACATAAATTGTATATGCAGAGGGTGGGGGTGTCATCTGTCTTTGGAATGAGTCTTTGAAAAATACAGCAAAACATATATTTTGCCCCCCAAAAAATAAAAATAAAAACAAAACAAAACAAAATTACGAAATGAGCACACATACAATCTACATATCATCCTTTATATGGCCACTGTAGAAATGCCAGACAGCAAAACAGTAAACTGCAGTTGGACATTAGTGGAAAGCTCTTCCCAGAGTGAGTGGTACAGCCCCAGACCAGAGTGCACAGAGACGGTGTGGAAACGCCATCCTTGGCGCATTTGGGAACTCAGACAGCCAAATCCCCAAGCAACACACTCTACAACTTTACAGCTACCCCTGAATTGAGCAGGAGGGTGGACCACAGACCTCCAAAGGTTCCTATGATTTCTCCATATTTGACTTTAGCAGTTATGCAAGGCATGAAATAAAAGTCTTACCTAAAAAACAGTTGTGTGTTGTTGTTTTTTGTTTGTTTGTTTGTTTGTTATAAGATATGCAATGTAAGCTAGTCTATAGATTTAAGTTCAAGGAGAAAATCATAGATTTCTGTTTACAGAGAAAATCAGATTACTTTACATTTCTTTCCTATTTTCCTTTTTTTTTAAGCGAAATTTAGACAAGAGCAACAGTGTTCAGTATATTTAGAAAGTGACACAGATGCAGACGTCTGTCTAGACATGAGCGAAGAAGCAGCTTAAGAAAAAGATCAGATAAGAACTTAATTGCCAACACTGATGGATTAGAATGGATACTTGAGACTGGTGCTATAGCCAGGCATAGAAAACGAATGTTTCTAATCTGCTTCTTCAAGTGGTTACTAGATAACATTACTTTTTTTTTTCTTTTTTCTTTTTTTTTTTTTTTTGGTGCCTGATTTAAACTTCGTTTGCTTTATTTTTTGCCCATTACATTTTTTCTGTCTCTAGTGGGTATGGAACAGAACATATTTTACAAAATCCTAGACCCACATGGTAATTCAGATGGGAGAAACCTCAGGAGACCATCTAGTCCAACCTCCTCATAGCACGCTCACTACTTAATTCAGACCAATAACAAATTCCTCTCTGCTACAGGCTCAGCCTTTAAAGTGTTTGGAGGTTGTCGTGTCTCTCTCCAAATCTCTCTTTCTTTGGGTGAGGAAAGAAACCTTTTATCCTGAATTTTCATATCCCCATTGCCCCCAGACCAAGATGTTGCTTATATGTATATATTATAGGCTTAAATATGTGAATGGGAACAAAACATATAGGACGATCAATTGGAAAGGAAGTGAGGGAAAGGGCAGATCTCAGAACGAAGAATGAGCAGAAATGAAATGTAACAAGTTCTAACCTTAAAAATAATAATAATAATAATAAAGACTATTTGGGAATTAAAAATTTAGTAGGAAGAAGAAAAAAAAAAGACAAGAAAAAAAAAAGGTATAAAAATGGCGTAAAGAGCTTGACTTGTTTAACACTGCAAAAATAAGATTAAAAGAAGATATAATCTCCAGTTATAAATACACCGGATGTGAACTTCTTATGCTAAAGGGCAACCTTGTCATACAAGAAAATGTGTATAAATTTGCTGCATATATCCAGACTAGAAATTCTAAGGTTTCCTGATGCCATGAAGCTGAGATCTCTGAAGACTGTTGTAACAAGGACAACATATTTTAAAGGGACTTTCATGAATTCAGGACACAGAACTGGAGTCCATGACCTAGACTGATCTTCTTTATCCTCAATGCTGTTTTTCCTAAAGTGGCCAATGACAAAGGAATTGGGACACAGGGGAAGAGTTAAGGTATATACCTTATATAAACCTCAAACAGGGTGAAACAGTCCTTGATTTCAGAATGATTGGTCTGTTGGGTCTGCAAAGGCTCTGCAGGGAAGTAGAATGCAAATCCCCAGCTTTGTGCTGTAGATATACTGTGGAAGACATCGTGCATGTCTGAGGAATTTTGCAGCAGTCTGCCAGCCACCTGCCTTGTTCTCAAGCAGCCCACCTAATCCCACTTCGCACACACTGTGCAGCTCCCTGAAGGCACCTCCTCCCGTGTAGAAGGGTAAGGATCATGTATTGATATCCTTACATCATTTATTTGGAAAGTGTGCTGAGATACTATGCAAAAAATGAATCTTCGTTATGCACCCACTGGGATCACTAGCTATGAGCTTTGAGAGCTGGCCACATGAGAACTCTGGAGACTTTCAAACTAATTATAAATTTGATTTAGTTTTAAAACAGTACCTACAATTGCTTTCTAGACCCCTTTCCAATGTGGGGTGTTTTTGCAAAGGACTCTTCTTTAACAGAGCTTTATTTTAAGATGCAGATTATTTGGCTTCCTGAAATAGCTTTACACATGGAGTAAAAATTGTATATTTATCATTTACTGACAAGGCTGACGGGCTGCAATGCTCTGCAAGGCAATAACTCTTTAATTCACTAAGTAACCTCTCTAGGGAATCTCAGAAATATTTATGGCAACATTGGCTGCCACGAAACTCAGAGTAAGATATATCAAGTGATACATTTTATTGGTACCGATTAGATGTTGAAATTACATGAACTCTAACCTACCAAGTTTTCTTTTAAGATTGCTATGATAAAATGAGGAAATTATTGTACTCTTTACTCATAGTAGCAACTCTTTCTCTCAAAGCACTTAAGTTAATTCTGAAAACGTAGTGGCATGTAAATCCCTTCTCTCCCAAAACAACCTTCACAGTAGTTCACAGTGGATTTGTTGAGTAACCTAAAACTGGACTCACTATGTGAGCTGCGTTTCATAGTACTTTGCAAGTTCATTTCAGAGATCATATTAGAGTACTTTCCAGTCTGTTTCCATACAGACTATGAGCAAAAAACTGTCTCTGATATCTGCTTTGATTCCAAGTCCCAATATTAATGTTTTTGCGGTATTATGTGCCACTGATCTGACCTTTTTCAAGAGAATAACCTGTTACAAGTATATATGAAAATGTGTTAAAATTTCTGTTACGAAGAGTTGGATTTATTGAATAAGCAATATAATTTCAATAACTCAAACCACATATTAGAGTTATTCCAGTCAAATGCATTTCCTATTTATTTATATTTATAACATGGCGGAAAAGAAAGATGCCTGTTCATGGCCTCTGGTGTCTCAGACATCCCAGCACCCCAGATGGCTCCGTGTCAAACAGACAAAAGACCAACACACAGCATGCAAAATTAACTGAAAGTTTGAAAAGGGAAGTGCCATACAGCTAGTCTTGAATAAGTCAGTACTGTTAAACCACACAACTGAGCACTTACTACTCCAAACGCAGTTGAGCTGTTTTTACAGTCTACATTTGGTTATCCTGTGATACTGTGTGAAGAAGCCATAGTATCACCTAGCCAGTACTGCCTTTGGTCTTCAGGAGCTGAAGTGAGAGTGTAGGCAGTGAGCCAACAGCAGGCCAACTTGTGAGTGAGCTACACAGCAGGAGGTAGGAGAATGTGAGAGGAAAACCACAGAGCTCCTCACAGGCAGCAAACTCCACACCTTGCAGTGGGCTCTGGGTCCTGCACAGGCTCTGGGTCGGGGGGGGATAATACATACAGCCTATTAAGCAGAGTTTCTCTAGTCAGTTTTCCCTCCAACCGTATTTTTGTCTTAAAAAGGAATATTTTTGTCTGTAATTTCCTTTCTGTGCCTAAAAACACTTTCTAACAATTGTTCTTTCAAACTGAATCTCAAATTGGACACTTTCAACTAATGGAAAAGAGTGACTTTCTGTGAAAGAAGACATTTAGTGCCTCTGAAGGCATTAAATTTCCAAACAGCTTCTTACCCCACAGTACCGCTCCTCATTGAAGATCTGTGGAGGGAGAGGAATTCCATTTTGAGGCTTTTTTTCACCTGGGACATTCTCTCTCATCCATTTCCTGTTGTCCTCATCACCTGCTATGTCCATTTGCTGAAAGTCAATCTTATTGGCCTCTAAAAATCCCACTACTTCTTGCTGTTTCTTTTTGATCTGGTTAGGAAAGAGAAGAAAACAGAATTGCTTCATAAAATTGCAGTACGTTTTCCAAAAGTGACTACTATTACGAGCAGAGCTGATACAAGCATGTCAAGTTTGATCCAGTGCTCCAGGAGCCCCCACACTTTTGAAACTGAGATTCAACATTGCTTCTCAGCACCCAGACCACTGTCACTACTTCTCTTTCCCTCACCTTCTTTCTTTCCTCCCTGGAAGCAGTGGTACCTCCATCTTTGAAAAGAAACTCAGCAGGAAGCCTCCTACTCTGAACCAGATCTGTGAGTGCCACGTACAAACAGCTAAACTAATCCTGCCTACATATGTACATACTCTCCCCAATATACCATACACACTTTTTTCTTACTCTTTGCATGTGACATTTAGATTTCACTGAGCCACATTTGTTTTTCTGTCCCTGTTCTTAAATGCTAGGCATAATTAAATAAAGTCAACAGAAATCCAGTACAGCTGAATTCCTGTACTTGAATATGTCCCACATTATAGACAGCAACGTTCTGTTTGTATTTGAAGCTAGCGCTGTTTAACTGATCTGTACAATCTTTCTCACCTTTCTCTTTGGTCACACACAACCACATTACTACCTAGCACAATCCAGAGATGACTCTCTTCTCCTCCCAGTTATGCTACTCCATGCAGCCTGCTAGTGTCATATAGAGATGGTAGCCAGCATGATGTATCCATGTAGTTTTTACATATAACTGCTCCTATGACTTGAAACCAGGTCTTCCACAAATCAGAAATACGAACACCTAAATTTAAAGTGACACCAGACCAGTGTAAATCAGTCTGAGACATGCAATGAGATGAGAAATAACCCATGGATTATGTATTTCTGTAATCTAATAAACCTGAAAAGCTGAAGAAGTAGAATGATAGCCTGTTATATTGGAGGAGTTAATTTTCATTCTTATTATTAAGGATACAATTTCTTGTTCTTGTTTAAGTGAGGAAATATCTATCCATACAGCTACGTTTGCTTGCAAA
Organism: Anser anser; assembly: GCF_964211835.1. Taxonomy (NCBI): domain Eukaryota; kingdom Metazoa; phylum Chordata; class Aves; order Anseriformes; family Anatidae; genus Anser; species Anser anser. Next base: position 115,733,065 of record NC_139720.1, on the reverse strand, counting down.
AAATAACACACATAGAATGCTGTACATTTTTAAGACAGCAGGAGAGGCTTACTGTGAGCTAGAAAAAGCAAATCACTTTGAATGGAAATACTACTCTAATGTGTTCACAAGCCACACAGCTGACAGATCTCACATATATTCTTATTTTCACTTTTTAAACAGAAGTCATTTTCCTAATGGCCATTTAGCCGCACAATTATTTGTCAAACACATTCAGATGGCAGAAAGGATTGCCTGAGGAATGCACATGCCCACTTCATTGGAGGAGGTGGCAGGATAATGTTTGCGTAAATAGTTAAAAAAATCTGCCTGAACCAGTACTAAGAGTGCTACCACATGCTCTGAAAGCCGGTCCTTTCAAGTGCTGTCAGCTGCAATTTCAGCATCAGCTTGTCTCTTTGGACACAGGCACTGAAGGAGATACGGCTCCTGGAATAGCTAGTGCCTGGACAGATAACGTCACTGAGGAGATAAGGTAAATGGAACCACTGAGTCTGAGCTCCCTTGCTTATGGCTGCAGCTATAACTTGTAGCAGTAAAACTGGATAAACAATTTTTCTTCAGTTTGAAGTTCATAATACCCAAGAGGCTCAGACAGCACCAGAAAAATGAATGCTGAGGAAAAATAAACAGTTATATGTAATTATGCTGAATAAAGATAAGGCAAGATGTTTTTCATGATGACGATAATAATAAACCATGCAGAAGATGAGCTGTGTCTTAACAATTACTAGGGCTTAAGCAGCGAAAAAGATTTAGTTTCTGGGACATACATTAAGCATGAAACCATAAAGCCATGGCTGGCACTAGGTTGCTTGGCAGCTGAAAGGGTCTCCAGCAAGCAGCACTCAGAGAGGGAAATCTTCCAGGATGAAACAACACAGAGGACATGCAAAGGTTTTCCCAGAATGGATGAGATTGCAGGAGCTTGTTTGTGCCCTCACTTGTGTCTGATGGCATGGGGAGAATTCAGATAACTTGGACATAGATTCCCTGGAAAGTAGTGGTGAGCATGATACTATTTCATCAATGCCATTCTGGCTTTCAACAGAGCTTAAATTCCCCCATGGCTGATAGTCCTTTACATTAAGAAAGAACTGTTTTAAATAAATATTACCTAGCTAGAGTGTAAGAGCTACAGCTAATATTAATTTCACCTAATGCATAATTGGCTATTATCTTCTATATTGTTGCAATTCAGATCATTCCCGTTGACCAGCTGCCCATGGCAGAAGCAAATGTTATCTAGTCAACAGCTTACCGCAGCAGAAACATTAATGCCAGCAGGCAGAGCTGCCCCAGCTCTCCGTTCTGAGACAGAGACAACCTGTTCTTGATCACTGTTCTTATTTATTAGATTCTAACTTCTGCTATGGCTCTTTATTTAGTGAGGTGTTAGTCTCATTAGTCTGTGTTTTGCTCAATCTTTCTGATGTGAATGGATTACACGAAAACTGAGACCTGCAGATTTGAACATGGGCAAGTTCACAAAATGACTGCAGAAACACTGAGAATAAAAAGGGATTTTAGAGGTGTCCTAACCATGAGCAGCAGTAAGCAAGGCTTTGGAAGACATCCTCTGTGTAAGACCCAATTCTCTCATGGTTTATGGTAGACTAGAACCTTACAGGACATTACCCATTTCTAAACACCTCTGCAGCTAGTACCAAAATTATTTTAGTTTTTACTAAAGACATTTCAAGACAACCATTTAGTACCCTTTTAGGCTATGAGTGTCTCCACTTCTGCTTGTCTTAATGCATAGCTCAGTATCAGCTATGTTTGGCAAAGATAATAAAGTGAAAGTTATTTAAAATACATTTCTGAATCATTGAGAGGGAAAGTACAGACCTCAGGTTTGCTCTAGAGCAACACCGAATTACATCGTTCAAGCAACTTATCCAGAGCACAAGAATGTTACTGGGTTCACTATATTCACTTTGGAAAAGTACTTAATAATGTGATAACCAGTTGCAATTAGTAGTGCAATTGTACAGTACATAAAATAGAAAAGATTTTCATTCTTTACCAATGATACTCTGCTGATACAGGCCCATCATATTTTGAAATTCAAAATGAACAACATGTATTTGATGGAGATCAGCCACAATGAAGAGAGCATCAGTGATACTAGGACAATTTAGTCTTACAATTTAAGCTCCACAGGAATGAAATTCATACTTCTCAGGGAGAAGCTGTACAAGGCCAATAGAAAATTTGTTTTTAATAGGATTTTAGTGATATATTAGGGTTTGGGTTGGCTCCTTGCAGGAGTGAGTTTTATTTTATATATATCAAAACTCATTAAAGGTTCATTGAAAGGATACCTTCCATCTATTTCATCAGTAAATGTGGAAAACTTCTTCAGCTGAACATGGTGTTTACTTGGAATTGCAATTATGTATCAATAAGCTGAACACATGCTACCTACTCATATTATTATAGCCATACATACACCCACTGCACAAGGAAGAAGGAAATATAGAGGCACATTACCATGTAAAGATGCCATACTCTTCCTTCCAGTATGTGTCTAGGATCCCACTGACAGCTTTTGTAGGCTGCTAACATATAGTAGAGATTGGCATTGATAAGCTTAAGACCTATTACAGTTCACTGACATTAGTCATCTTTCTCGCAGTAATAAACTACAGTAGCAATGCTTAACAACTCAAAATGACCAGAGAAAGCTTGCATGTTGCACAGCGTAGCATGCACACCCCTTCATTGCAGTCCAAAAGGAAAGGAGCTAGCTATAGCTGCTCGCTGGGAGGGAGATACAAGAAACATGTACGGCGTAGGAAAGATTTGGGTTTGGCTAGTGCTAAATATACTTAGTTTTAATTGCATAAGCGATCTCCTAAATGCCGGTGTTTAATCGAAGCACTCAAAAAACTGACTTGCTGAACTACAACCCCACTCCTGTAGCTGCAATGGCAACAATCCATGCCTTCGTCGCACAGCGTCAGTCTTGAAGGAGAACCAAGGCGATGGCCACAAGACACACATCCAGGATGTCTGCAGTGGGATTCCAGTCATGGTCACAGCTTTTCCCCAGAAATGGATGACTGGCAAAGGAGGCAGGTAAGGATCTTGTTTGGTCAACCAAAGGAAACCAAAACGGGAGACCAAACAAGAGAGAAAAGACTGCCAATGCACAATGTGTGGCAATTTACAACATTGTTTGAGCAAAAAAGGAATGGGAAAATGTCAATAGTAAATTCAGTGTCAGGCTTACAGATAGGCTGGCAAAGGAAAAGAAAAAAAGAAAAAGAAAAAGAAAAAGAAAAAGAAAAAGAAAAAGAAAAAGAAAAAGAAAAAGAAAAAGAAAAAGAAAAAGAAAAAGAAAAAGAAAAAGAAAAAGAAAAAGAAAAAGAGAAAGAGAAAGAGAAAGAGAAAGAAAAAGAGAAAGAGAAAGAGAAAGAGAAAGAGAAAGAGAAAGAGAAAGAGAAAGAGAAAGAGAAAGAGAAAGAGAAAGAGAAAGAGAAAGAGAAAGAGAAAGAGAAAGAGAAAGAGAAAGAGAAAGAGAAAGAAAGAGAAAGAGAAAGAGAAAGAGAAAGAGAAAGAGAAAGAGAAAGAGAAAGAAAAAGAAAAAGAAAAAGAAAAAGAAAAAGAAAAAGAAAAAGAAAAAGAAAAAGAAAAAGAAAAAGAAAAAGAAAAAGAAAAAGAAAAAGAAAAAGAAAAAGAAAAAGAAAAGCTGATGAGGGAACTGCAAACTTGCCTTAGCTGTGTTCCAGTTTGAATTTTAGTGAATGTTTCCCATTTCATTTTCTAGAGATGATAGCCCTGTGAACAGGGGGTGTTTTTGGAACTGTTCAACTCTGGAAGCTTCTTAAAGACATGGAGCTGGTGTCAGAGAAACAGAGATGTAGTTAAGCTATGTGCAAGCAGCAGCCAATTTGTTTAGCCATGTCACTGGGAATGAATGACCGCCAAAGGAAAGCTGCAATCTGAGCTCATATGGGAACTGGATATAAAAGGAAACAGTCCTTTCCCGGTTTCCACCTCCCACAGACTTCCAATCTCTCTACTATTCACATGCCCTTTCCTTCAGCTGATACACTATACTGACAGATACAGCAGTAGAGCTCAATACTAAAAATCATCAGTACACCATTTCAAGAGGCATTATATATATGAAAAAAAAAGGGGGCTAGGGAAAGCGAGGAGGATGGGAAGACATTTTTATCTACATAACTTCATTCAGCTTACTTTGACTGCAGGTTCTTTACTAGACACTGTTCCCCTTCAGCAGGTGCAGTGTCCTAAAGTCTCTTTTAAAAATAAATAGATTAATTTCTACTGTAAACAATCTACCTCGGTATTTGTGCAAATACAATATCCACTTTTTCCTTCTTCAGGGATATATATATTGCTTTTTTCTTTTTCTTTCTTTCTTTCTTTCTTTCTTTCTTTCTTTCTTTTTCTTCTTTCTTTCTTTCTTTCTCTTCCTTTCTTCCCTTCCCTTCCCTTCCCTTCCCTTCCCTTCCCTTCCCTTCCCTTCCCTTCCCTTCCCTTCCCTTCCCTTCCCTTCCCTTCCCTTTCCTTTCCTTTCCTTCAGAATTAAATCTATTAACTGGCAAATAATTCATATGGAAATGTTATACCTATAGTAAAATATAGCATGCAAGCAAGCCTGCATTAACACGAATTCTCTACATTTTGAGTTGCTTTCAAGAATAAAGTGTTAAATACAGTCCAGAAGAAAATTGGTGTTTTTCTCTTACATGCAAACTCAGGCTGTCCTGGGATCTTCTAGGCTAATTTACCAACCTGAGCCAGAAAGAGACGTATGTTAAATGAGACACCTACCGCTGTAGACCCCGAAGATGTGGCTACAAAGACTTTGATCACCATTTTGACAGTGATGAAAAGGAATCAGCAGAGCACGCCTGCTATCCACAAGTCAACAAAGTCCCGAGAGGAATCCCAGCCTTCGGCAGCTCCTGGGCTAACCCGGATCCTAAATGGGTGCACCCCACAGCAATCCACCAGCTTTGGCCTCTCTCTCTCCCTGGGGGTCCCGGGTTTTCCCACTCAGTTGTCTCGTAGGTATTTTGGGATGAGGGGCCAGTAAAGGATTGGTTAGTAAGAGGAGCCATTGCAAGAGGTTTGCACCTGCCCCTGGCCTTATTGCATTAGATTGACAGGATGGCAGCCCGTAAAAGGCAAAGGAGAGTCCTGCACCAATGAGGCAGGCTGCAGAAATGTTCGGGAGAGGGGGAAGGGACAAGGGAGAAGGGACTGGGAACAGGGAACAGGATCACAGAGCCGTAGGGTAACGTTTAAAGTTGCATCGGTGTTGTCACAGCCACCTCCTGCATACAAGGGCTTGTGCCCTCTCCCTGACAACAACAAAGAGATTTCAGAGTGGTAGATACAAATTTCACGTTAAAAAGGGGAGGGGAGGAGAGAGAGTAGGGGGAGCATAGGATCAGAGGTAATTCTAGTAGAGATCATATTGAAATAAGCCTCTGTAACAAACGCTCTCAGCTGTAAAGAACTCAGATCATGATCCAAACGGCAGGGCTCACGCGCTTATCTGAAATGAGTATGTCACTATATTTCCTGATACTGAGGAGGGTGATTTTGTCGATTGTATGTATCCAGTCTCTATTACTGGATTTTTTTTTTCCTTCTTTTTGCATCATCAGTGAAAACTCCCAAGGCACAAGAAGAGGTCCAGAACTCTTGGTAAAAAATATTCCGTTCTGCTGTGGTATGCAGGATGCTCTTTTTTCCATCTGGTTGTTGCCTTCTGTCCCAGAGATGGTCACAATTCAGTGTCTGCCTGCACATATTTGCTTAAGAAGGTCTCTGAGCATGAAAGTTATTTTGAGAATGTTAAACGTTAACAGACAACTTTCAAGTATTAAGGGCCAAGTTCGGTTTTGCTGTAAACGAGCACCATGATACTGAGTTCAGCAAGCTGACCTGGTGTCAGAGATGAAAATTCTAGGTTTCAGAAAGTGTTCATGCAGGACTAATTATTAAGATTGAACATTGCAGTGTTCAATCCTAAAAATCCTTTAAACAGAAATTCCTTTTTAGGGTTGATTAGGGCTGAAAACACAATAGTTAGCAGTGCTACCCTTGAAACTAAGGTTTTTTTTGTTTTGTTTTGGTTTGTTTTTTTTTGCATGTTTGAACCATTATATGAAGCTGAAAATGCAGCAAATGTGGTATTTCTTATATTGAACAGGAATCCTGAGAAACCTTAGTGAAAACTAAAAATAATGCTATGGATAGTTTGCGGTGTTTACTGTAGCTCACCATCTGTCATTTTTTCTTCTTTTAAGAGGCAACAGGAGGTCCAGCAAAAAGAAAAGCCAGTTAGAATCGGGTATTTTCACAGAGTATTTACCTGCAAAGGAAGATAAACAACTTAGTCTGAAAACATAAAATTTTTGCCAGGCGTTATTATATGTGACTGTTTCTCAGGAAAATTTGTATGTAAGTACACTCTAGTAAATTGAATGAAAATGATGAGCGATTGGGAACATACTGTTTCCAAATTAGTTAATTTGGATAGTAATGCCCTGAAGAGTTAGCAAGAAAGGACGGTGAGGTCATTTGCTTCAAAGTGTACTGATGAACTGTTGCAAATATTGCAATATTAATAATTAATACTTAAAGTGCTAAATATTTGCACCACCACATGGTCAGAGCTGGGACAGAACTGGTAAATGCCACTCTCCTGTCCTTCGCACCCAAAACCCCTCCTGAAACAGATGGGGAGAAAACAGGATACGGCCCAAGGCCTCTGTCCCCAGAAATCTTTACAGGTAAGGATTTTAGAGCACGATTCGCAGCATGGCTGCTCTCATTTCTAGGCGATTTTCCCCCTCGGATCTCCCTTTCTCCCCCATTAGCCTCGCCCCTCCACGTAAGGCCTTGTGCTGTTTCGGGACGCACACTGGACCTCCCCAGCGGCCAATGTGGAGCATCTGCCCCTAAAAGTGGGGGCAGTACCCCCATCAGTGGGGTTCACGTATGTGCGGGGGCCGGGGAAGGGGGATTCATCTGGGGACATTGCACGGGGCGGGGGCGAGAGAAAATGGCGGAGCCGCCTGAGACTACGAGTCCCAGGGTGCCCTGCGGCCGCCGCCGGTCCCCATGGCAACGGCGGCGCCCCGTGGGCAGAAGAGGCCGGTAATGGCGGCAGGAGGGGCGTGAGGGGCCGGGCGGTGGGGTTGGACGGAGGGTGGCGGTCAGCTGGTGGCCTCTTGGCTTCTTCTTTTCTGTTTTATTTACTTCCCAATGTCTGCTTTTTGAAGTCGGATAGCGAGTTTCGACCCACGCTTCTCATCAAATCAAATTAAAGCAGTAATTTCAAGTTTAATTTAAGCTTATTTGATTTAAACACAATTTGGCCAGAAAGTGTTGACAGTGCCAAATCAATCTGAAACAGAACTACAAATCTGTGTACCAAGCTGTCCTTTGTCTAATCCTCAAAATATGAGTTCCCATCAGCCAGGGCTTCTGGCAGCGGCTCAAATTTAGCAGGACCGTGGGCACTGCCTAATCTTCCATAACGAGGAATAGTTTGTATAAGGGAATGAAGAGTAAGGAAATTGTGTTGATTTGACCTAAAATATTTTGTTCAATCCTAAATTACACTTTTTTTTTCTTTTTTTTGGGGGGGCGTGGGGGCGGAGGGGGGAGCTAGGAGATTCACCTCTTCCCCTTAAGAAATTTAAATTAATTAAAAATAAAATGCTGCCACAAAGCAAAAATGTCAACCAAGTAGTTAGAATGTACTATAAACATTACCCCCCCTTTTTTTTTTTTAAGATGAAGCCACTTGTTAAAATTTACCTGAACTAGAATATCATTTTAAGCTCTCCTCAAATTTCTTTTACGTAATTGATATTCCCTCCTAAATCCCCCCAAAATATACACCTTATTATACCAGTGGGTAGAATTCTGCATTTGTAAAACTATGGTCTGGGTGGTCTTTGTGTCATATTAAGAAAGAGACTGAAGTGTATCCCAGGAAATATTTTTTTTAACAGAACTACAGTGTTTAAATAATGTTGCCAAACTGATCTCTTCTATGCTCCAGTAGACTCAGTAAGCAAAATAAATTGAGGTATAACATATTTACAAAGAAACAGAAAATGTTAGCATTTTATATTTTATGCAAATTATGGTCTCTTTAAAAAAAAATTAATTAGGAAAAATCATTTTATTTGAAAATTGACTATTGAAAAAAGACAGTTCCAAAGGAAGCAGCAATGCTACTTAGAACATAGACAAAATAAGATCTCCACATCTTTGACAGCAACAGTGCATTACAAGTGGTATTTTCAGAGTTATGTGAGTGCCTAGATATGTCATGAAATTTCTTACAGCATTTTCAAAAGCAAACAAATGTACTAAGTGTAGTTAGAGTGTGAATAAATTGCCTTCGTTAAGCAACAGTAGAGTTTTCCATACTGGTTCTTCTGAAATTGTGCAGAGATACTTTGATTACATTGGGAAGTTTTTTTATTTGATTGATTGATTTTGTTTGAAAATAGATAAAATAACACACGAGAGTTCAAAAAGACTTTTATTTCAGTCATAAAATACTCTGTTGTAAAGCTTTATGTGCTGCTACATCCTCTGCTTACAGGGTTACTGGGCCGGTTAAGATTTTTTCCTATTTTAATGCATAACTTTATTTTGTGATCTGATTTGTGATCTAAGTATTGAAAAATATGACTAAATGATATTTTTATAATATGAATGGAAAGCTAAAAATAATATAAGAATACTATCAATATCCGGCATCTAGAGACTTAAGAAACAATTATTTTTTAATATTGTAAAGCACTTTTTAGACATTGAACATAAATACAATTGCACTTCTTTTAAATAATGCTAATCATGGAGAAAATGCGTACGTTACTGGAAACAAACTATGCTATCTGATTACATTTGAACAGTAATAAACCTTTAGAAAACCTTCTCTTAAACCTTCAGAAAACCTATGCCAGTATTACAGTAAATTCTGAGATAAAAATTATTGAATCTCATATTGCAGTTCTTTCTGTAAATAAACCTGCTGCTTCCTACAGACTACAGAATTATTTTAATGGATTAGTGTTTCTTAGCACTGCTTAATTTAGTTGCATACTGTTTAGTATTATTTAAGTGTAAACAACTCACAAACGTTATGATTCCTAATAGGTTATAGAGGTTAATTTTTAAGACTTCTACCTCAACACAGTGATGAACTTGGATGATTGTTTCCTCCCCATTTTAGTGCAAGAAGATACTAAGTCATAGGAAGTCAGTATGTGGCAGAGAAGTCAGGGACATATGGCTCCCTAAAGCACAGAAGTATCAGAAGCAGGAGCTGTAGCAGAGGTAATGATTGTATGCGACGCAGTGGAGAATACAGAAGCAAAAATCCTCACGCTAACTATTCAGAGGGCTTTGTCAATGACTTGCTCTGAAACAGCTGGAAGCAGTGATTGTTTAGAACTATCAGGAACTGAAGAAAAGAAAACACCGAAAGATGAAAAGAAGAAAACACTGAAGGATGAAAAAAAGAAAAAGAAGAAAAAAGGACAGCATAACTTCTCCCAAAATGGTAATTTGTTTTCTGTTAGTAGGCAAATTAAACTGTCTTGAGAAATATGGCTGCTCCCCCTTTTTGGCATTTTTTCAGTAATTAGAAAGGCAAGGGAAACATTCTGACAGTGAATAAAAATAATAAATCATGTTTCAAACACTGGGAAGGGGAGAAAAAGAGGTAGGGATTCCTTATCATGTTATTCCACAAAGTTCAGTGATCCAAGAGGCAGGATAATCAGCTGAGATGCAAGAACACCTCTATAGTCTATATTCCTCATTGTTAAAACAGCTTTCCTGCAAATATTCCAATTGCTCTGGTTTTGACCATTCATAAGATGACGAATCTGAAAAAGCCTTTCCTGAGGAAGGTTACTCAAAATTGACATTTCTGCACAAATGTGTTGTTTTTGACACAAAACACCATGTTTTGGCCAGCTTAATCATAGTATATTATGTAAAAATTAAATTTATGCTTTAACTGAATGACCACAGAGCACAAATATATTACCTCTATGTACATGTTAACAGTGAAGAATCTATCCTGTGTATTTTCATTTCTAGACCTATGCTTTCCTAAATCCCACCATACAAGGTCAAAGAATGACTGTCAAACCGTTGACCTTTTTCCTGTTAAGCTTTGAAACTTCATCTAGATCTACCAAAAAGGAGAGAAGAAACACTGATTATCTTTCTATTATGTAAGTTATGTGCTGGTGTCAAGTCAGACAGGCATCAAACTAGAGGACCAAAAAAATAACCAGTTTTTAAAATCTTTTTAGCAGAAATATTATTATTGGCTAACTGCTGTGTTGGATATTTTAAGTGATTATTTTTGTTTGTTCATGGTTACTTGGTATGGTCAATTTCCCAAGAAGATGCTTATAACCCACATTTTTTGTCCTGTATGACCTGTATAGATTTCACAGCATTTTCATCATTTTTTTTCAGGAAGGTATTTTCCAGTTTGATTCACATCCTGTCATTATATTCTGGAAAAATAAGATAGTACTGTAATGGTTGTTCTCATTTTACAAATATTTGCATGACCATATTTGTGGTCTTATTGTAGTCTTTCTGCAGTGGAATCATATTGCAGAGAACATGCAGGCATGATAATTGCATATTTGCTTTGTTTTTTACAACTGATGAGTTTTTTTTTCACAGCACCTGTTAATTTTACTCGCTGCAGAAGTCTTAAACATCGCTGACCTTAGGTCACTGCTATAATTTCTTCTCTGCTTACTTGAATCTCCATGGTAATCCTTCTTAATTCATTTAAAGCCCAAGTAAAAAAAATAAACCGCCCTGCCCCTATCACAGTCTCTCCTGCCATTCCAACTCCATTATCATCTGCCTACTTATTGTATCCAAATTATATAGCTGACCACTTTCAATACTTTTCTTTAGCTTCCTGCCTTAAAAATCAGGTGTCAGTGTCAGGTCCAAGGCAAGAGACATCCTAGGAAGGGGAGTGCCAGAGCTGGACAGAAGCTGCAGAGACCAGGAAGGCTGTTCTGGCTGTCCCCAGCAGGGAAGCGGAAAGATAGGAATAAGTGCTGCTGCAGGAAGAACCTTTCCCCCAAAAGAAGCCACTGTCCCACTCACCTCTGTCTTCCTAGGTAACACTCCTTCCACAGCTTTCCACTGTTCTAGCTGCGGTCACGGAAGGAGTGAGGCTGTGGCTTTCTGCTGCCAGAGGCAATGTCCTACTTTGCCTTTTCCTGCCATGCCTTTGATGTTGCTTCCCTTCTGCCACAGGGCGTTCTAGTCAGGGCCTGCTCCCCTAAATAGTTTGTGTGCAGAAACCCCTTGAATTCAACAGAAGTTCTGAAAAAAATCTGTCCTTTTCAATTGTTCATTTTTGGGGTTAGGACCTTGTGTGGTTTATACTTAAAATGTTATTTGATCTATAAATTATTATTATAAACTTCAGCAAAATACAGCTTGGAATGTCTTGAGAACTATAGTGAAACTGAGTATGTGCCTGAAAAAGAAGAACACACAGAGATTTACAGCCTTGACTATTTTCAAATTCTAATTAGATTTCAGGAAAGGAAAATGAAAATAATTCACTTAGAATGTTGGCCAGACAGAAAGGCAAATGACAGTGATACACTTAGAAAGCAAGGCAATAAAGATTTTTTTAAATTACTGTATAGAAGCAGCATACACAACTGCGTAATTGTTCTATGCTTACAAGCATGTAAGGGTTAAAAACCTAATTCAATTTGAAGCTGACTTAAAAGTTCTAGAATGCTGGTTAGAAGTCATAGCTGCAGAGAAATTTAACCACGTCGTGTTTCTGAGTTCTTGCAGACCTGCAGATTACTGTTATTTTTCTTCTATCACACCCTTATTCAAGGCACAGGTCCTGCTCTTGAAGCTTGTAGGAATCTTTCTAGATGGGATGCATTTGGTTCATCAATCCCCAAATCATGAATACATTAGTTAAGTGAATATTTACAGAGAAGGAAAAACTGTTTCTGTTGATACTGGAGTACTGTGTACTTTATAAGCATACTTCACTAAATTATTCACAGAGTTTTATTAGTGTTTGCCCCAGAAGATGACACCTACTTAGTTACCCTTATTAAAGGAAAGTGAGCATGATGCCACGCTATTAATGGCATTTCTTAAATGAAAATGGCTTCTGAGAATGAAAGGAGAGAACTTAGCTAGCTCTAGCCCAGTACAGCCACATAAATGCATACACACACAGGTATAAAATCTGTAATGGAGTTATCTATGAAATATTTGAACATTGGTGTCTTAGTATAGATTTTGGGCATTTTGTCAAATGTACCACGTGTAAGTAGCCTGTATGAGTAGTATAGGAGCTTATGTGGGCAGTAAAGAAGTACAGTGATTTTGCTGTCTCAGATGATTGCTATATATCAATGTCAGTTTACTTTGGTCTGAATGCAGGGGGAAAAAAATTGCCAGCTAAGAAGAAACCACATCAGAATCCTTCATTTTTAAGCCTGCAGAATAATATGATTTCCCAGAAAAAAAATACAGTGGCTCAGCGAATATTATCAGCAAGACTTCACAAAATTAAAGAGCTGAAGAATGAAATATTTGATTTACAACAGAAATTAAGAGCATCAAACTTAGAAAACCAGGTGTTGAAACAGCTTCAGTGGCGGCACTTGAAGGCCATAGGTGGATATGAAAATTCAGAAAGCATTTTGCCCGATCTTTTAGCAAGGCATTACAGTGAGGTGAGAGCTTTAAGGAAACATCTGAGGATGTCTCAGAAGGAAGAAAGAAGCACATCCATGAAGCTTAGAAAAGTTGAAGCAGAGCTGCTAAAAACTAAAGATGCTTTGCAGGCCTTGCATATGCTTTCAGAAGATCAGGCTCTTGGAGAAAGAGAGGAACTTTATCACAGATTATCAGCCCTTACAGAAAAAATGGATGAGAATAATAAGAGAATACAGGTAATATGTGCTTATGTTTGTATTTGTAGAAGTATAACAGGAGAGGTTTCTGTACATGAGCAGTGGAAATGTTTTGGCTGCTTCTTGTCACATTGATGATTTTGATACAGTCCTTTAACACTAAGCATTCTTTTTAATCCAGAGTATAAGGTACTAAAAATGGAAGTAGGACCCCCTTCCAATATTTTAAAATCTGTCAGTAATGAGTGACTGAATTAAATCCGGCAATAACGATTTTTAAGACTTAAGTTTTCTGTCTTGCCCCTGTTAGGTGAGAAGCATAGCATGTAGCTGGAGAGCAATCTTCAATAGAGCAGGTGATCTTCAGTAGAGCAGGCAATGCCTATTTGCCGAAGGTAGAGAACCTCAAATTATTTTTGTTTTAATCCCAAATTTGCTGCTCTGCTCCCTGCCAGCAGCATGGAGTTACCCAGCCTTGCTTGGGCAGTCTAGCTGCAATGGTGTGGACCTCGGCGAGCCCTGATTCACCCAGGTGAAACCTGGGGTTAACGTGACAGGCAGAGCACACCTGCCCGCTGCTGAGCTACCTGTACAGCCGAAGCTGCCTAACCTGGAACGTGCACTTTGCCTTTAAAGCAGTGTTTGTGGGCAGCATGGGCTTAACTACATCCCCAGTTCACTAATTAATGTTGCTCTCTGCAGTTGGCTGGACGGCAGCTGCTGCATGAGGCAACAGTCCAGAGTCGTAGATTTTAGGGTTGGTTCTACGGCTGATTTATTATGCAACTGCAGTAGAAGCCAGGTCAGAGTTTAAGAGGAGTTAATTCATTTTGTCTTCTTTATTTCATGCATCTTTAGTCTTAACGAACCTTTCACAAGAAGACACTCTTTACTACAAAACTAGAAGAGTGAAATTTCCATTGTCCTCCGGGAATTAATTTCTATTTTCTATTGGGTACATTATTCATAGAATTAAACAAAGAGCCAGGTAATCAACCATTTGAACAGCTAGGTCTGAAATACTTTTATTACATGAAAGAAAATATAAACAGCTGAATTCAGACACTGTTTTGAAAACTTTCTATTTACAGAAGTCCCAGTGAGAAGCTATAAAAAGCTTGCAGGATTGGGTTCCCACCCTACAATTTTAGTAACTATCACTTCAGTGCATGGCACTGGGTTCTGGTGATAAAGTGCTCAGTAAAGTAGCTACTCTTCATTTACACCTCCTTATGCTGCCATAGTTAATACATCTCAGTGTGAATAGAAATGTCTTAAAATGTCTCAGAAGTTATCATTTTCATTAATTCATGTACAGGCTTAATTTTTATGTTTGAATGCCAAATATCTATTTTTTTGTTTAATACAATGAGATTTTAAACCAGTTTTTGCTCATTTTTAAAGTAAATTTTGAGATGCTCCTTAATGTCATTCACTGTTTACAATAATTAGAAGCTTACTTTTCATTATATTAGTGTGCTTATTTTCTAGATCTGGTAAGAATTGGTTTTTTTAAATGGTCATGCTGAGTATATCCATATTGTAAAATATGTAATTTTTTTAAGAGCCTAGAAAAGCAGCTGAAGTTGAACAATGGCACCTTTAGTCGTCAGCTGGCAGAGGAGAGTAAAAAAGCTGTTGAAGCTGGGATAATTACAAAGAACTTGCAAATGGAAATTAGCACTCTTCACCAAAAAATTAAGGTATTCCAGATTCTAAAGAGGTTTCTGCTGCTGCAGGAAGATTCAAGTCTTTAATTTTATCTATTCTTTTTGCCTCATTTATTATTTACTAACGGAGTTTTTGTTTCCTGTTTGAGTCTACAGTCTACCAAAAAAAAAAAAAGTCAGAATACAAGGAGATTGTTGTGGGGTCTATTTGTCAAAAGTTAAAAGTAGTTCAGTAGCTAATTGGAACAGACTAATGTATCACAATTTGAACACACAACCCCCAGCAACCTGTTACCGTTTGGATAAATGTAGGCCAATATATCCATCTAATAACTTTTTATGAGCTCCTTTACAGAAATACCTTGCAATCAAAATAAGCCAAATATTGCGATCTGGAAAACTACAGTTTAACAAAAAGTCTTATGTAAATATTTCAAGAGTTTGTTTCAAATTCCATCTCGTTCTTTACACAAGTGTTTTGGGGAGAAATATGTCAAGTTCAGCACATACTGTAACAGTTGTAAACTAAACGTACAGTAGAACAAATATCCCTGGGTCGCACCTGGGCAACCAGCGAACTGCTGGGAGAGGAAGACATACAGTGCCGTACCTAGTCTGCCAAGGTGCCCTGAACAGCATGTGCTAATTCCCTGCCACAGAGTCTGTTCTACGTGTGGAAATGTGGGAGATGGGAATAACTACAGTCCCAGGAACACTAACGTAAAACTGTTCGAGAATGCAAATTATTTTAAAGTATAGTTCACACCTTAAGACTTCTCTAAATATTTCTACTTCATGTGTTTTCCACAGTTTTCTGTGCATGTTCAGTTCTCTTAATGTTATATTTAGATTCCCCAAGCCTTCTATTGTTTTACCACAAAGAACAATCATGCTTATTAACCTTATTTCTGTGCCAGAACGGAGTTTATATTCACACATTTGTAGTTTTGCGCAGCTGGCTTATTCAGACCATTCAGGGTGTCCAGACACACAATTCTCTTTCAGATCAGTCTGTATGTCCAAATTAAACGGAGGTCCTTTTGCACACTAAGAATTGATTAGTGAGAATGTTACTGAAATCTCTCTTTTTTAAGATAGATTTCAGTATGGAAGCAGGACTCTTGCAAAATAATTTTTAAAAGTGTGCCTCTGAAGCTTATGTCATGTTACAGAAGGCTCCATCTTTCGAATATTGTGTTATAAGGCTAAGATGTGCTCTTAGCCTTAAAAATGGAGAATTTTGATTTGGCTTATGAAAGAAAATGATTGATCCATGTTTAATTAAATGACAAAGTCACCAAATGATCTGGCACAAAGCAAAATTGATGTCAGTTTTCTCCCAGCATAGGAAAATTAGTTTGGTAAAAAGTAATTCTCAATGCATACTAGAAACTTAATAGTATTAATTTCTTCTTAGGAAAAGGATCGGCAACTTTATGTAAAAAATATCTATGCAAATCGGATGCCTAAAATCCCAAAGGACAGAGGTGATTCAGTACCTCATGAAAAAAGTAAGAGTATAATCGTTTTCCTTAGTTATGTGAAACTTAGTATTATTTTATAACTGGGACAGGTATGCCAAAATAAAAGCCAATATGGTACTTTTATATAGGCTAAAAATATTCTCGTACATACACTTTGGACAGAAGTGCTTGTTTTTTGCTCATTTATTCTATAAATACAAATACATGACCTGTTTTTAATACTTAACCCAATTTTCATCATGAGTAACCTTTAGGATACACACAGGTTTAGTATTCTAACAGTGACAGTGAAGTAGTGTTGCTATTTTAAGTGTCTATTTGCATCAAGAGACATTTGCCAGTTTGTTTTTAAGAGCATGAAGCTATCACTCCACATAGCTTTTGAAGACTAGTTTTTGTTCAGGCTGTTCATTTTGATTTGGCCAGAAGTGGTCATCTAGAGTTAAAATTCCTACAACATGCCTCACTAAATCAAAGCACCTCATGACCAATCAATCCTCCTGTAGCAAGTTGCTAGTGTTAGTACAGACTTTCAAAGTGCCCTTATATTACCAAAAATAATGAATTTAGTTGGGTCTTTAAAAGCTGTTCACTCATTTTTAAAATTCTTAAACCCTGTAGCTTATAAATAGCAGAGAGACTTCAATGCCCATTATTGAAGCCTCTGCGACTCTCGTTTTGTTGGGATGCAAGGAAAGGAGTTGTTTTCAGATACAAGGTTTAGAAAGTTTAAAGGCTAGTCTGATGGTTATGCTGTCAGCATATCTGAGAGAAACGAGTGTTTATCCTTAGTAGTCTTTTGGTTATTTAGTGTAAGTAAATTCAAATGGGCAACCAGAGATTATAATAACCCAGTAATTGGATACCCTCTCAATTAATTCCATCGACAAAATCGATGTTATTTAGAATAGTGTAGGAAGACGGAATAAAATAATAGAAAGTTAATTCTATCAACAGGAAGAAAAGTCTTTATTAAACAGTATTTTCTTCATATTGATACTCAGACAGGTATTGGAGAGAATTATTTACCATACGCAATCTTGTCTATCAACCATTTCCAGAGTAGGTACCTTCTGTGGGATTCAGTTGCCTAATTATGGGTATCTAGTGGCATTTGAGATGTCCCAGCACATTGCCTGGCCCTGTAGCTGTTCCAGAAGGACACGGGTGTCCCATCACTCCTGGGTAATGTTGGCCAGCCTTATGTGGATACCTTGGATACTCTAGGGCGTCTCAAATAGCACCTATGTTCGGACAAGTGAATCTGACCCCTTGACCTGAGGGAGCAGCAGCTGAAAACAATCACAAATCATACAATCCAAAACCTGCTTTGTTGCCCATATGCGCACTGTATTCTTCAGGGACAAAAATGTTGAAGCAGATAGTTTTCTTGAAACACTTATACATTTCTAATAATTGACATATGCTTTAGATGTAGTATCTAGCACTTACTAATAAATGTGTTTTATACAGGAAATAACAAATTTCAAGTACTTTCCCCACATTGAAAATAACATTTTGTCTCCTACTCCAGACTGTAAACATCGTGTCACTATTCTGTGGGAGAGCTTTCTGCACAGCCACCCTAATACCCTTTACTTTTGGATAATGATTTGAACATGGAGTTTCCTGCGTTAAGCACCTCTTTAAAATACTAGATATTCCTGCTTCTATATTAAAGGAGAAGTTGGAACTTTCTTCGCATGGGTACACAAGAGCACTTAAATTTTACTTGGTAGCAAACAAATTCTGGAAATATTGCACATGCCCCCAGAATTCTTAGAAATATGATATCAGTATGAAGTCTTACTGTAGTCAGATGCTTATTTCTTTCCTAATATATTGTTTTTGCAAATCCATTACTGTGCATTAGTGATAAGTGAACTACAGGGATAAAGTTGGTAATTCAAGTTTTAAGATTTAGAAAGAAATTCCTACTTCTCATTCCAAGTCAGACAAGTTTATTTTGTGAAGCACTGAATTCCAACATCAGTTGCATCACATCACCCTCTGTGGTGGTGTTTTTTTTTTTTAACTTTACTCATATGTGGACGTTTACAATATTGTTATTTAAATTACACTATTAAATCATTGATTACTACTTAAGTTAGCTTAGCTGAACAGAGACCTGATATTTTGCAATGTGAATAGGTTCTCAGCAAAGTTGTCTGGTGTTACGTTATTTTTGCCCAGTAAGTGCTTCATTCTTTGCCAGTTAATGGAAACAGATGATTTAGAAACCCAGAACTGGAATTACTGAGAATTGTTTTTCCTTTTCACTGTTGGCCTGAATTTTCCTCTTGCAGATGTGGAAAGAGCTACCTCTTAAAGTTGTTATTTTCCTTTCTGCGTTTGTAAAAATTTTTACTTAGCAGGAAAGAAAAAAAACTGTGGGGCTGCAGTTTTTAATACTCCATATGAAGAACTGAAGGTAGGCTTAGGGTATCAGAAAGCTCTATATACATAAATAAAATTGTTCTTTTGAGCAAATTAGTTAACGTTGTTTGCTGTCCGTGAGAACAAACGTTGATCAGTTGCTGGAAGGTTACACCAGCTCATCTAGAGGTACAGCTCCCCCTAGTTCTGGATCTGAGGAATGTTCTGTTGATTCCTGTTGAAAAGGCTTCTGAAGAAACTTACTGGTTCAAAAAAGAAAACAGTTCCCCTCCACATCATCAGTGCCATTATTTCAGAAGTTATTCTCAAATTAGTTATCAACATCCTTATTACCACCAAACTACAAACATGTGAAGATCATCATTTTGTGGATACTCTTCTTCTGATTTCAGATATCAAAACTGGGAGTAAGGTTGAATGTTGATGTAGGTAAGATCACAGTCTTGCTCCTGTGCTAGCAACTTTCTTAGCTATTGTACTCATGTCAAATTATTCTAAAAATACAATCAAAGAACAATATACTGGCCTTGCCCTTGTCATCCTGTCCTATCTCCATTCAGGTATTTCTTTGAACGGAGCATTCAATCACTCCCTTGGAATCCCTTTTCAAATAGCAGTGATATTTCAGGTAGTGTGAAGTATTGCCCCCAAAGTTTGGTTCTACAAAGCCTTATAGAAATGCTTAACTTTGAGCAAGGTGAGTAACCAAGTCGGAAGGCATGAAAGCAAGCGTGCTTGTTATACTCTGTAAGATCTGAATGTAGGAGCCTGAAAGTTGAGGCCCTTTCCCAGACCTGTTAAATCTACATTAGGATGTTACCACACAAATTAAGCCAATATGGTCTTTAGGCTATAGACACATTTGTCTTGACTTCACGTGTCCTATCTGATCATGATGTCTTTGTAGATCTAAAATGTAAGTATATTTACAGTGCACTGATGTACTGATGAAAATGCTCGGATTTCTAGGTAGCTGAATTCAAAATCTCTAATAAAAATTCCAAGAAAACTTAGATAATGAAACTTTACTACATCCTTGGAAAGGAAAGCCACAACATTTGTGCCTCAAACTCAGCTAAGAGTGCACTAGCTATGTTAGTTATTTCCTTGTTTTCATTGTTTGCACTCTTGCATAGCAATAAATATAAGGATATATATTCAAAACGTGGGATATATTGTGGGATTTTAATTTACTGACGTACAGTTAAACTGCAAACTTCTCATTAACATCAGGTGTTAACTAATAAAACCTAACTCTTACTATATGTGGGTTCCAATTTCAGCCAGATTCGTAAGAAAGAATTCCCTTATTAAAGGGCATTTAAGACATGCAGCAAAACGATGCTTAAATCCTAGATCACATACCAATATTATTAGTCATCAAACATATATTTTATTTTTACCAATGATGTAATTCCAGAAACTGCTGTATTTCTAATGATTGTCTTTTTTCAATAGGTCTCAGCAGAAACACATCAGTGCAAGTAGATAAACAGAGTTTTAGATCACTGCTGCTGCCACAGCACCAAACCCAGGAAACAGAAAAAAGTCCAATTCTGCTATCGGAGGTATGAAAGATCTGGATCCAATCCCTTACTTAAACTCTCAACTAAATTGTATGTTCTTCCTCAGTTTTGGTAACAGATCTATCAGTCATCTTATCTTTTCATGATGTGCATTTTGTATGAATATAATTATTACAGAAAATACCTAGGACAAAAGTTGTGATACAAGGAACTTAACAGAAAATATCAGTCTTTTTATAAGTATTGCACTGATTGTGTTCTTTAAAAAGTCACTAAAGTTATTTCCCCAGTATTTTACCTTTAATTGTCAATTGTAGGTGAAAAAGCCTTCAGAAGATAAGAACCAAAAAGCCAAAGCAAATGAAGCTTACACAGATGCCCAACAGAAAACCAAGAAGCAATCAGCCAAGAAAACACCAAAGCCAGAACCATTCAATGGAATGCATAGAGGTACGTTTTAACATTTTCCTCAGAAATGCCTTTGATCTTTTCAGAAGTTGAATGACCTGCTGATGTTGTTAAGTTACACGGGTCTGAGAGCCGTTAGCTGGCACCTGAGTGTCAGTAACTAGCTCTACAAAGCAGTATTTTGAGTTGCTGACACCCAGCTGCTGGTCGTGCTACACTGACAGCAGATGAGCTCCACAGTGTAAGGCATCATTATACTGCTGTACTTCTAAAAGCAGTTCCTGATGGTGTTGGTAAAAATTCAGTGCTTCATCTGTAAAAATATACTTTAGTTAATGGTTGCCTGTTAATTCCCCAATAATCAAATACTGATCTCAAATTGTTGGTTGTGAATCTTCATCATAGTGAATGTCAACAGATAATTCTGTCTCAGGATCAATTGCTAAGAAAGGAAAAGAAAAGTTCTTCAAGGGCTGGGAGTATCTCCTCATTGCAATGATCACAGTAAATGGATTTTTATACATATTTTTATAGTGAGGGTTTTATATACAACCGAGATCTGAGTGCCGTCATGCTAAATTCTTCGCAAATGGTAGACATTATATGACCAGAAGGCCACACATTTACAGAGGACTAACAGATTGGTGAGGTCACTTACTAGATCAGTCAGTAACAGAGCTAGTAACCTGGAAAGCTTTAACTCCTGTACATTGTATTCCGTCTTCTCAGCTTGAAGCCTTTCCAGAGCCCACCCGTGAACCCAGACAGCCGAAGTCACCCTATGTATTTCAAATCCCCTGTTAAAACTGACAGAAAACTCAGGTCTTTTGATTCTGCCTGCAAAACTCTCTCCTAACTCCCATTTGCCAGTCTCTCCTCTGGATTTCTCCCACTGCCAGTATTTGATTGACTTATTGAAGTCTTATTTAGTTATTTTCAGTATTGCAACTACCTACTTCTCTTTTAAACTTGGACTGTCTCATTCTGGAGGTACTCTGAGTCTCTCCAAAGCACTGAGCTATTACAAATTGTCCCCTATAGCAGAGAAATGCATTTTATAGGCATTCAGTAGACACATACCTTTTCCATTAAAAAGTGGATCCAACTCAGTTATATGTTAGAGAACTGCAGTATATTCTGCTCTCTGCAAGAAGCATGTTGTCGACTAAGGGAAAGAAAACCATACCTATATATAAGTTCCATTTTATAGTAATAAAATGACAAGTAGAGTTTAGATCTCATATAGTTTCCGTGACACTTTGTACACAACTATATTGCTACTATATTTAGCCTTTAAGAAACTGCAACATATTCAATACGGATTATATTTGCATGCTAATTCATTTAAGTGTCATGGAAAAGGTCAATGAAAATGATCTTGCTTAAATCTTGCTCCATCCTGTTATATGTATTAGGAAATAGCACTGTCAGAACCCTCAAGGCTGAAGAGCCATCAATAACAACTTAAGAAATGAAATAACAAAGTAAAATGTGCTCTCATTAATGCTTCATGACAGTTTATGATCCTAGCCAATTTAAGAACATTTCTAAAAACCACAATATTCCATTTCAGAATATTTAGAGGAAGACAAACCACTGACAGAGGAACACACTTGTCTGGAATTTATGAAACAAGAAGAAAGAAAGAGAGACTTCCTTAAAGAGGAACTGAAAAAGATGATAAAAACTGAACGAACTCCTCTAACTGACAGTGTAAAAGAGAACAGTCAAGAGCAAGATGCAGTGGAAGAATATGAAAAAGAAAAAAAGCTAGATGAACAACTAAGTAACAGTGGGAAGGCAGGGAGTAAATTTGTAACTCCAGGTCCAAAAAACAAATCACCCACTAGGCTGAAAAAACAATACATGTTCTCAGAAGCTGCTGAAAATTTGCACCATGGGATTCCTGCATCAGGTACAAAACCCAGGAAGTGCAGTCACTGCAACCACAGACACGCATGTCAGGACTGCAGTGAAGGAGTTGAATCCAAAGTGAAAAATTCGTTTGCGCTGTATGAACCATCTTTTGGTAAAGCCATAAAAACAAGGCAGAGGGACAGTTCAGCTGAAGCAGAAGGCTGTGCTTACAAGACATTCACTGAGAGGAAAAAGAGTCTTATGGAAGAGCTCTTTGGGCCAAGCTGTGTTTGAAAAGACAACCATTCAAGTTCAAGCATGAGAGGAGTGGAGAGAAAGCAGTGAAGGGATGCATGACTACACAAGCCAAATTTTAAACCACCACCACTACTTTACAATGTAGTGTCTAACACCAATGAAATCATGAATAACGTCCTAAGAATACACAAATAATTATTTTGATATTCAGTAAGTATATCAACTTATCTTTCCTTTTAAAATATACAGCACTTTAAATCTTTTAAACCTAATGAAACAATGTTTCTAACATCATAAAACACATATTAAATCTTATAACTTTTTAGAATTTCTTTCCATGATTCTTCCAAAATGACAGGCAAATCAGTTGTCACAGCAGAACATTATTCTGTTTTTTGTGCATGTGTATGCACCTTCGCAACTAGGAGTGCCTTACCAAATATGACATGTTTACCTGTTATCAAGAGGTGTCCAAGTAGGTCCTTTTTGGGAAATTTCATTTTTTTGTGTGTGTTTTCTCTGCAGTTTGAAGTTGACTATTTGTTAGCTAGCTGCAGCAAGCAGTCTGCTTTCAGAAGGTTCTTTATTGGATTAGTACCAACAGCGCACTAAAAGAAAATATTTTTTTATTTTCTTCACTCCTGAACTAGCTTCCAGAATTCACACATAATAATTTGCTATTACATTGTTTTCACTAGCATTATGAAGCTCTAAAGCTTCGTTCTTTTCCGCTGTTCGAACTTATCAAAGCAGTTTGCCTGGTAACTTCCACAGCTGACATCCAAAGATGAATGTGCAAGAGTAAAGTATTGTTTTGGAGAAGTCAGGCATATCCAATTCTCAAAAAGCCTTTAAAAATCTTGTGTTCAAGGTTATGTAAGTGAGGGTAGGAGGATTATGTCTTGTTCCTCATAGTAATTCATGAGACGTTTGCTAAAATGTAAGCTAGGAAAAAAATGTGTATTTCTTTTTACTGAATTTTACATAAAGGAAAAAAAATACACCACGAAAGCTTTTAAAGGCTATTAAGATATTTTGATCCAAACCTACTTGAAGCATACTTTTCTTCAATTTTGAAGTTTTTCAAGTAGTACTTGAGCTATGCAGTGGACAGATTTAAAAAATGATTTAAAAGAGAAACACTCTTCTGACTGCATTACGTACTATTAATACTTCCATAATGCCTTTCTTGCTGCCACCAAAGTCAAGAGTAAACAAGCACAGCAACAATCCTGTTTGTATTGTCTAAATCACAAAAAGCCTCTCTGCCTTTACTCAAATGTTTGACTAGAGCTGCCACCAAACTGCGTATTTGATTACCTCATGCTAAGTGTGGATACGGAGCAAACACCATTCAGAAGATTTGAAAGGATACTGCTTTTCTTGACTTCACTGTGTTAAACTCTCTAACAAGCTAAGTGGAAATATCATTACTCACATCTTTAGAGTCAGAAATACCTCAATGTCACAGTTAGAAAAATCTGTTCTGAATACTTTAAAAAAAAAAATCTGTGGATTCCAACAGTACCTCCTTAGGCAAAAATATAGGTGGGTTGTATTTGTGTTTTGCTTTGTTTAGGAAAACTGTAACATTAAAAAAGCATTGATTAGAAAACCTGAGATGGACTGAACAGCTTTATTTCATGAATAAAAACACCATTATACATAACAGACTGAATCCTGACATTTTGTTTTTGTTGATATTTAATGCATCCAGTTTTCTGTTGGCTAAATGTAATCCTTAATCTAAAAAAAAAATCTAATTAACATTTAAGAAAAAAAAATTCATGTACATATACACAGACACAGAAAATGTATCATGACCTTCTGAATTAATTTCTAAATACAATGCTAATTATGGAGGGGCCCTAATGCCTTCCTGCAGGAAGGCAAAGGACCTGGAATAACACAACGCTGTACAGAGTGGGAAGCTGAACCAGAATCCCAAAGCCCCGCAGAAGAGGGAAGGGTGCCCATCGAGAGTTTTGTTCAGGCTCGCATCAGAAAAGGGAGGCGCAGAAGAGCTTTATAAAACCACTGCTTTGTCTTGCGGAACACCAAGGGCAGAGTTGTGGGCAGCACTGCAGCACAGGAGGTAGCACAGCTTCGTCCCTGTTCTACAGACGTGGTACCAGGAAGAATTTTGTTCTCCTTTATATTCAAAATGATGTGGCTGTTTACCTATATACAGCAAGAAGCATTTACTACAAAACAGAAAATTCTTTTCCCTCCTCCTTCTGCTCGCTACCATTCTGTTACTACTTCAGGTAGTTAAATCACTCATTTGCCTCTTTACATTTACATAGCTGTTTTGGACTGTCCCAGACTGTCATTAATATGTGCCGAAACCCTGGGAATGTAGTTCCTAGGAATGCAGGAACAGCGCTGTCTTTTACTTTCTTAATGTGGAGCTTGAGAAGATTGGCCAGACCTTTCTTCCCAAAACATGGAAGGAAGCACTATCACTGATATTCACTCCGCTTGGGAAGCAGAAGAAATGTCAAGGAACAAAAGGTCAGTTATCAATAAAAGTAGGAAGCAATTCAAGTGTTCAATGAATATTAAAATTCTGTGAGGGAAAAGTAGCCAGCTGTTCTGTATTTGGCAACTGAGAAAGTCACTTAAGAGATAAAAGGTTGATTCTGCATATATATCAGTAATATTTTCTAAGACAGTCTGAGAATACCCCAATTCTAGACTTAAAAAAAAAAAAAAAGAAACCAACAACAAGGAGGAAATAAATTCTGTTTTGCTCTCAGCCAACCAAATCACCTACTTCTACCTAGAGCCACATCACCAAGTATAAACGCACCTTTGGGTGAAACTGCCATATTATACAGCACAGAACAAACAAAGCTCCAAAAATAATTCCTAGTGCCAGTGCATTTCCACCTTAACAGTTATAAAAATCAAACACTTCTAGACCTTGGTGAATATGCCATGGCAAGTCTGATTCATGGCAGAACCATAAATGTTCATACTTGTCAAAATGAGGTTTTATAAATAGCAATGCCATTCTTTGAACATTGCTGATTACAAAACTGAAAAACAAACTAAGGAAAGATAAATCAAAAGGAATACTGACTGATACCTGACTGAAGTTAACAAAAGATATCTCAGAGCTGGTCTGTCATGAAAGACAAACTTTTTTTTTTTTTTAAACAGCAATAATGAAAACGTATCTTAGGACTCCATGAATTACTGGGATTTCTTCAGCTGAAAGGATGAAGCATGATAGCGACAACTTTATTACAAACCACAAGCCAACAGGTAATTCCAACACCACCTGAAAGAGATACAAAACACGACTGAAGTTATTGCATCAATAACCCTGAAGCATGCCAGCTTCTGAAAACCACCCTGTAGTGTCAAAAATGAAACACAGAGTTATCAGGTCAACAGGAACAGAACATCTTTCTGTCTAGGTACACGGGACAGCAGTTAACCCCACGGTGGTTCTGAGAGAGCCTGAAGACTGTCGGGGCGGAAGAGCACCAAATAACACGAATGTGAGCCAAAGTGTGGTATATACAACCTACAACTTCTAAAAACATTCACTATGTACCTAAGAAAAAATGTATAAGTCACTGAAATCAAAGGCATGGCAAATAACAGAACGCTTTGGAACCTAAATTCAGAAACTTTAGAGAAGTTAAAAAGTAAATTTTCTCAGAAACTTACATCAGTATTTTTAAAGAGTCTTAAGTCCATACTTCTGTCCTTTGCCCTTGCTCCCCCCAGAGCTACATAAAACCCCTACTGAGACTTTCACTGCTGCCCCAGACCCCTCTCACTTCTGTTGTACAGAGTGCTGTCATTCAAACGAGCAGTGTAGAAATTGTTATCGGTGTGACGGCACAGAGGGTGCACCCTAACCGTAACACGCAGTGTATCTGTGTCACAGATTACACGGAGTCATACTGTGATTATCAGCCGGGAGAAAAAAGGAGATTTGAAGGCAGCATCAAGGTTGACACCCTTGTCTACCTAAATAAGTATTTTCCAAGGACTGTTCCTCTACCCTGCACAGAAGCAGACTCATCTTGTGCAGTATCCAGCATGCTGGATACAAACGACTCCTTAGACAGCTATTAAAGATGGTACAACAACGATGTAATATGGAATTCATTCTAAGGCAGCTGGATCTTAAAAGCCTAATTCGATGATTCATGAGCAGCATTTTAGCTTCATGGTAGATTTCCCTACTACACTGTCCTGTCATTCTGCCTATTTATCCTGTTGGCATACAGCCAGCATACGTTTCACTCAGAAACCAGCATCTACAATTCATAATATTCTTCTGATCATTAACCCATCAAACTGACCAAAAGAGAATGATTTAATTAAGTAAAAATGCAATAAAAACGCAATGAGAAAAAGGGTTGGAACAGAGGAGACAAAGTGCCAACCAGAGAGCAAACCTCAATCATTCTAGGGTCCCACCGCTATGAAACCTCTGGAGTTTATAAGAAACGCATGTAAGTGATCCAGACCTATGAAGTATTTGCCCATTTCTAAACCCAATTTTGCTAATTCAGTGGATTCCTGACATAACATATTTCTGAAGTCTTCTCAAGGGTGTATTCCATATTAAGATAAAGCTGCTCTGTTCGAGAAGAGATGAAAAAGACCGATATCCCATTTCATTGTGAGTTAAACAAGAGCCGAACACATGGCAAAGAATGTCTCAAGCTTGCCACATTGCTATTATGAAATGTACAGAAGCAGTGTTTTAAGTCCATGGGTGCTCCTTATCATTACATTCTTGGCATCCATACGGGCTTGGGAAATATGTTTTCCACTGTAAAATACCCCATAAAATGTCCTTACCTGCCACCCCAGTAGGAAAGGCTACCAAGCGCTCCAGTGGAGCGAGCCATTTGCTTGGAAGCACTGTAACTGGCTCAGAGTAGTATTTCCAAATGAGAGAGATCATCAGGGCAGCCTAGAGTGGAGATTCGTATTAGCTTGGGTAACAATCAAAGCAATCAAAACATCAAAGTAGATTTCCACCGCTATTTTGAATCAGTAAATCTCCAATTCTAATGAAAGAATATAGCTTCTCTGATATTTTATATCGTCCTCAAGCAAATTCAAAACATTTTGAACTGGGTATAACCTTAACTTTACACACAATACTAAGAGGTAGCAGTACAACACTGAAAACTACTGCTTTCTTGTGAGACCTTGGGTCAAATCTAGCATAGATAAAAATAGTAATACAAATTGTTATATTCTGATGACTGTTTTTAGCCCTAATCCTTGTCTGCTAGGAATCCAACTGGCTTTCACGTTACCCAAAATACATTTTCAGGTTAAGCACTCTTCTCCTTATTAGACAATTCTTTGGCATCAAGTCTGAACTACAAAGATAATCTGATGAGGCGCTGTGGCAGCTGTAAAAGGAGATTTGCGTCCACAGCTGAAGCACATTTTATGTTTTCAAAACCATAAGCAAAATATACATATACACGTATCAGAACTTTCCTGTGTCTAACACTACATATAAATGAAACAAACAAAACAACAGTGATAAAAGAGCTATGACAAACTCCTATTTTGTCATCACAAAACTGGAAAAACAGAGCTTCAAGAAAACCCCAAACTTTTTTCATCCACAACTACCAGAGCATACCAGCAGCATCTCTCCTTTCTACATCCAAGAAACTGTTTCTGTTTGGTATGAATTGTGTCATTGGGATGCCAAAGACCTGAACTACTGACACAGAACCATACAGCCAGTAAATGCAGAAGAGATTTGTAACACTACCAAGGATTTAGTTAAGTAGCTTGTATTCATAATAAAATATTTACTTACTTGTAAGATGTAGAATACAATATTTATAACCCACTTTATTTTGGCTAATTGGGCAGTTCGTGCTTTCACTGTTGAAATAAAAAATATTACTCTGCATTATGTATAATAGTAAATTATACTTACATAAAACTAGTAAATTATTAATATTACAGTATTCAAATCAGGACATTACTGTTAAACATCACATACCTGTTTAAACATCCCATCACGTTACTGTTAAACATCACATACCTGTTTAAAAATCTCTTTTGAAATGACTCATAGATACAGTGAAAGTAAGGAAGTGCTAGGTCCATATCACACACGAGTTTTTTATTAATGATACCATGAAAAGTTGCAAAACACTGAACTCCTAGACAGAGAAATGTCACATATAATAAAGAATGCTGCTCCCAAATGAGAGTAGTCACTGTGTTGTCTAATTTAAGACCCTTCTTTAGATGGAGCATAATATAAGTTTTCCCCTTTCACAAAACGGGAGAATGGTGGTTTTAGCAGATGCACTTGTTGCCTTATTTCATTCAGGAACACAGTTAAAGACTATTCACAAGAAGACTATTCCTGCACTGAATGAGTCTTGGCCAGATTCAATATCCAAAATTCTCATGCCTGCTTGTCTTCTGTGGCAGAACCCCAGACCAGCATAGAGAAGCCCAGTGAAGACAGCACGTCTTCAAACATAACGGTGCCCTGAAGTTTTCTTGAACAATGTTGTTGGCTGCTAAGTATACTCCTCAAATCTAGTTTAATTGAAATTACTGGTAAAGAATAATGCTACTGAGAACAATCCAAAACTGCCAGTTGTAAAGACCGTCCTTTCCCTCAGCAAGAAGCATATAAACATCCCGGCATTCTCCACTGAAGAGGCAGACAAAGCAAGCATTCTCCTATCTTATTAAGTTCAGTTAGTGAGTTTGGACAAAGCCAAGAACAAAAGCCCTGGTGCAAAAGGTTTACGTGTACTTTCTGCCATCACATAATGGATCATCCCAGTGGAGACACACCAGTACAGCTTTATCATAAAAGCCACTGCATTTGGTCAAACGGGATTGCAAAATGACAGCTAAGATCTCGTCTGGTTACCTTACAGATCAACACTTTCTCTCCAGAATTTTGTAGCACAGCAACCAAACAGCCCCAACCAAGCAATTCATCCTTTTGCAATGAAGATATGCAGCCTTACTACACTACTTTTGTTAATGGCAAAGGACTTTGCCAAAGTGTTCAAAACATGATTCAGAAATAAGCATTACTGAGAAAGATGAAAAAAATCCTTGTAAGAAAAAATTTGTATTTAAATTACTCCCTTACCAATGTATACAGAGCCATGCACTACTTAAGGTTAAAAAAAAAAAGGGGGGGGGGAACACTGGAGATGGATAAGGGGAGGTGGAGAGTTGAAAGAGAAATATACTTAAAAATGAAAACATGCTTGTAAATTATTTTTTTTTTTTTTCAGGAAGTAGAAAAGGGAGTAAACATTGCACTCTACCATGAGTTTTAAGCTTGTCAGTCATCTTGTTGATCTTTCTTTCCAGACGGGCATATCTAGCAAACTCATCCATCATACTAATGGTTGAGAGTTCTTGCTTCATGTTCTGGATTTCAGCTCTCATTTGGGATTCCTGCTCTGCATCCTTTTGTAACAACCTGGATATCTAAAAAGTAAAGAAATAATACCACTTATTTATCCAGAATTCTGCTGATTTCAATATGTATAAAGCATTATCTCCCTTTTACATACTCAAAAGCCCCCATAAAACAAGACCCTTTTACCAATACATATGAAAACCTTCACAAGTGTAACATGTTCTAAGAGTCAAAAAATCATACTCTCTCAGCTAAGAAACAAACCAAAAAGGGTCAAAGGAAACTGTTCCCATAAAACAGCGATTTTCAACTTTTGTAACTGTGGTTAACTGCCTTTTCTGTCTCTGTTTCTACCTTCATCTCCCCACTCTCAGTGATGCTGCCTTCTGAAACCTTTTGAACTGCGCAGGACCCTGTCCCTGCATCCTGAGCCAACGTGCTGTCTTCCCTCCTTGCAATTCTCATCTTGCACTTCTTGGATCACAGACTTGCAGAAGGAGGACCAGGGAAGCAGTCCTTTTCATCTCCCCAGCTCCATCGATACCCCTTACACTCATTGTTCCCATTTCCAGATTCAGGAGCTGCAGCAAGAGTCTTAACTGATTAACGTGGCCAAATTTTATTCACAGGAGCCCAGTTCAGACCTCACCAATAACATAAGGCTCAGAACCCG
This sequence comes from Anser anser, assembly GCF_964211835.1. Taxonomy (NCBI): domain Eukaryota; kingdom Metazoa; phylum Chordata; class Aves; order Anseriformes; family Anatidae; genus Anser; species Anser anser. Next base: position 115,702,419 of record NC_139720.1, on the reverse strand, counting down.
GGAATCACTCCTCTCGATTACAGATTACAGCCTGGGCTCTTGGAAGCACAAGGACTGAACCGGAGCTGTGATCCTTCTAGTGCAGCACCTCACTGCTGTCTCAAAAGCGGAAACATGAATGTGCACTTGCTATATCTACATGTTAGCCATGCGTGTAAATGCAATCTTCTCATAACATTTTTCTACCTTTTTTTTCTTAAATTAATTTCCAGTAGTAGAAGTGTAGAAATGCAATTATGCATCATGTTATCAAGCATCTCCTCTTTCTTTTTTTTAAAGAAAAGAAACTTCTCCACTTTAATTTCATGAGGTTGGTTCATGACCTCTTTTATCTTGGGAAGAAAAACACAAGGGACATAACATCTCTTCCCCTCCGGTTACTTAGGAAATGCTCCCAGCTTTCTCAACACAGTTACCCATTTTTCCTAAAAGTTGTGTTATCAGTAGTGCAGTCAACGAGAGCATTACTTTGTCACCAACCGCTGGAGAAAGTCGAGGTTTTTACTACTGATGGATGGTAACACCAAGTTGATTCCCAAAAGGACACCAGTAATTTATGCTTTAAAGGACTTTTATCCATAATCCGACAGCATGCAATGATCCACCTAACACCGATTTATTGACGTGAGCGAGCAGAAGGGCACTTGTTTGTCACACGCAGCTTTATTCGGCACCCACACCTCACAGGAACACCCCAGGACTCCTCACCCTCCCCCCTCTCCCAGGCCGCCCCCTCCCCAGCCCCCCCTCAGTAACGAAATGGCGGCCGGCGGCTGTGGGCCGGCGGGGCGGGGCGGGGCGGGGCGGGGCGGGGCGGTGACGTCACTCACGGCGGAGGAGCAGGAGGGCAGCAGGACCTTGAGCGCGCTGCAGCCCAGCACGGCGCTCAGCACCAGCAGCCACGCGCCGCTCTCCGCCATGCCGCGCGCACACCCCCGCCTCCCTCCGCCAAAACCCCAACGGCGCCTGCGCGAGGGGGCGAACGGCTTGTCGCGGCCACGTGACGGCCGCCGGCCAATCAGCACGCCGCTCCGCCCTCCCCTCACACACTCGCGCACACGACGGGAGGCGCTGAGGGGCGCCCCGCGGGAGGGCCGGGTCAGCCCGGCGGGCAGGGCGGGGAGCGGGGCGCCCCCCTTCTCCTTCCTTCCCCCCCCGCCTCCAATCCGGCTGGATCCTGTTGCGGCGCCGCTGGCGCTGCTGGGATGGGGGGGGGCGGCTTCCCTGCGCGGCGCGGCTGGCGGGCGGGCGGCCGCAGCGGCTCGCCGTGAGGCACCCGGCGCGCAGCGGGGAAGGGAACGAGGGAGGGAGGGAGCGGGCGCCGCAGGGCCGCGGCTGGAGCCATGCCGAAGAGAAAGGTGAAGCCATGGGGGGGGGGAGAAAGGGGCCGGGGAGGGGGCAGCGGGGCCGCTGGGGAGGGGGCAGCGGGGCGCGGAGGGGCGGCTAAGGGAGGAGCGGAGCGACCCCGCCCGTTTCCCTCAACAGCACCCAATGGCGGCGTCTGGAAGGTTCTGCTCCGAAGGCAGTGGCGGGAAGGGGCGGGGGGGGGGGGGGGGCGATGTAAGGGGGGCGAGAGGGGGTGTAAGGGGGGCGGTGTCGGGGGGCGGTGTCTCGTGGCGCTGCGCCCCGCCCCCGCGCCCCTGACGCGCCGTGTTTGTGTTGGCAGGTGAGCGCGGCGGGAGGGGAGGCCGCTGAGGAGGTAAGTCATTGGGGGGGGGGTAAGGGGGGTGGTCCCGGTGCCGGCCCTGACGCCGCCGGGCTTTGTCCTTCTCTCCCTGTAGCCGAAGAGGCGATCGGCGCGGCTGTCTGCTGTGAGTAGGGGTGCGAGGTGGGAGGCGGCCCCTGACGGGGCTAGGGGGGGGCTGACGGCTTCTCGCGGCCGGGCCCTGACTCGTTGTGTCTCCTCAGAAACCCGCTCCTGCCAAAGCGGAGCCGAAACCCAAAAAGCTGGCGGCAAAGGTGAGAGAGCGAGGAAGAGGGGAGGGAGGGGAGGTGGCGGTTCGGTTGGCTGTGCAGGCGCCTGGGGACCTCCCGCCTCGCAGCACGGGTTCCCGGTGTCTGAACGTTTTTATTCATCTTCTCCCGTTCCCTGTGGGAGTGCTCCTTTCGCTAAAGGATAGGTTTGGCATGCTTGTACTGGGACCTGCAGGCGTACTAGAGAGTTTTGTTCCACCCTGCCTGGTTAGGCCCTTGGAAAGCACTCAAAATAATTGCAAAGTAATCAAAAGTATTGCGAAGAAACACAGGCGCTGCTTTGTTGGTTGTTAGGTGATATTTTGGTGCTGATCGTGACAGCTGTGCACAGAATTGGATTTTGTTGCTGCCTAACAGAAGGGGATAGAATATGCTTTCAAATTAAAGCGGTGTCTTACAGCAGGAAAACATTATTTGAAGTACTTACACAGGCTGTTGAAAAAGATCCACGCTTCTATTCATGTAGTCAAGCTTTGTGTCTGTGTGTGTGTGTTGTGGTTTAGTATAATCATGAAATTTTAAGTATAGCCTGAGCAGTTCAATAGTTAAGGTGTAAAATCTTATTTTCAAAGAAATAAAGAGGCTCTGTATCTATTGGCATGTTGGTGTATGCATTTTTGTGTGTTCGTTTGTGATTATAAGGGGGTTTGGTTTAACTTTGTTGTCAAATGTATGGCTTATAGTGTTTCAGAGACACTAGTACAGAATTCTGCTTTTTGGGCCTTCTGATGTCTTCCCTTCTATAGTCCTCAACTGATCAGTACTACACCTTCATTCCAATGGGTTGAATATTGGTGTACCCCCATTCTCTGAGTTTACAGCCTAAAGGTTTCTGAAAGCTTTCAGTTTTTCAGTTCCTTTTTTCAAGTGTTTTTCTCAGCACTGCATCTAATTGCTGATGCCACTAGTTGGAGACTGCTATTTTGAAAATTGAAACACAGAGGTCTGCGTGTTGTGAGATTGTTATCTGGTTTTGTAATACTGAGTCTGAGCATTTATTACTTCTACTGACGTGTTTTTTTTTTTTCTTCAGTGTATTTTAATTCATCTCTGTGCTCTGGGGGATTTTAAAATTAATAAATCATTTTCTAAAAACAGTACAAAAGCATTCCTGAAGTTCTGTGGACACTGACAGTGTAGTTAGTGGATAGAAGATGCTACAGTGTTTTTTGTTTGTTTTTTACATCGCGCCCTCTGTATATGTGCATATCTTACTGCATGTTTGTGTCCAGCAGTGTAAAACATTTAAAACTTTTGTTCAATAGTTAAAATCATTTGGCAAGATTGTATGATGAAGACAATATTTTGCATATGCATTCGTATAGAATAGGAAATGTATTTAAACGGCTAGTAAAAAGCTGTGTAAAGTAGCCCAGTAGCCTGATGCTTTTTTGTTGTTTTCGCTCCAAGTGTTCCTCACAAAGTATGGAATACATCTGACCCAGTGGTCTCTAATCAGAACTGCGTGTTTCTACAGTACATGGAATGAACAAAAGTGAAAACTCTTTTTCTCAGAGTGAATTTTAGGTCAGAGACAATAAATTAGGCCATAAGTTGAAGAATATCCTTCCATTGAGTGCATGCAGTATTTTTAATGAGATTAGATGCACCTTAAGGGAGATCAGTGTAGTAGTCTTCAGCTTAGAAGTATAAATAAATGCATTACATTCTCTTGTCACTTACTCAAATTGAGCCTGCCCAGAAAAAGTGTTAGTTTGTCATTTACGGAAGACTTTTTTTAGTGTCATTAAATTGTGACGCTAATGTTTGAGAGGTGGTGTTAAAAACAGTGCTCCTATGTCAATCTTCATTGACATAAATATTTCGAGGATCAGCTGGGGGACAGGCAAACTTTGTAGCATTTGGTTGCTGTAAGGAGTATCTGGGAGGATATGTTACAGGTTTATACAAAAATAGCTCTGAGCAAATACTTTTCTCCAGTCTGTTTAACAACAGTGACGCCAGGTAGAGAGGATGTGATACACAAAGTGGAAGGACTTCACTGCTGGTTTGGTTTTTTTAGTTCTGCCGCAAGAACTTAGAGCACATACAACAAATTGTTCTGCCTTGCTGCTAGAATTAAGTACTACCACTTTTCTTTCTGATAGGCTTTTTCGGATGGGTTTGTACCACTCTGGGCAGTGCTTTTATTTACTGTACAATGTGGTGGTTTTAGATTCTGTGAGCCTAACATTGTCATAATGTGTGCTGTTCAGGGTCGAGGGATGGAAGAGAACAGGAGAGGTTTATTTTGTCCTGATTTGATTCTCTCATTGTACTGACTACACGAAATAGGGATTGTCTGTATGTAGTTTGGAAGAGGCTTTTTTGGCAATTCAACTATGTATTAGCTCACTGGTTGTTGGTAGCAGCTCTTGCTGTTTGGCAAGTCCATCTTGTTTTTGTTTAATTGTTTTCAAAGTTTACCTTGTAGGTTATATGAACTTACTGAAAATTGATTTAATTGTAGGATAAGTCTGAGGACAAGAAAGCTCAGTCAAAGGGGAAAAAGGGGCCTAAAGGAAAACAGACTGAAGAGACAAACCAAGAACAGACAAAGGACAACTTGCCTGCAGAAAATGGGGAAACGAAAAGTGAGGAGGTAAAGTTGTCTGTATTCTTTATTCTAAAACAGCTGGATAACTTACTGTACTAGTTACCTAAACATCTGTCAGAAACACATGCAGTTCTTTTACTAGATTCTATTTCTGTGCAAAGAAAGATAAAGGTTATCAAAACACTAGTAGATAAGCCAGGTAAATTCTAGTTGCCCCAAAAAGAGTTGCAGTGATGTGGTAAGTCCTTGAAATTATGGAAAAAGGTGAGAATTTTACTAAAGTAATGTCCTTCACCAAGAAGCTGTTTTGCCAGCCAGAAGAAGGGAAAGGCTGATGCAGGGATGGTAGAGAAAGTTGCAAGAAGTACTCATAATTGTTGAGGAACGTGCCAAGTTAGTCTTGATTGTAATACCTTGCTAAAATGGCTGTGGTTCTCTGTTTGGAGTTAGTGATCATTTAACTTAAAACATCCTTCACGCTACTCCTTTTCTGGAAGATGGGCATCACTTGTTTTTAAATTCAGGATGAGATTTGTAGGGAGCAGCAGTGCCTCCTATGGCAGCTGTTAACAATTGGATAAAGCAGGTTTTCATGTAGGCTTAGAATTACTCTGAGGTTTCTGCAGTGTTGACTGCCTTGCTTGCTTCAGTTAGTTGAGTTTTTGGATTTGGTTTAAATTTAAATGTGATTTATTCTTCCTGTCTGGTTTGTGTATTAAATTTTCTTTTTTTCAGTGTGCACATGTATTTTCAAGTAGGGGAAAAGTGTATTTGTTTCTTAGGTAGATGGTGGGGTTTTGTGGGCAAGGAAGGTACAGGATGATATTTGAGCATGCAGGACAACTTACTTGGGGTAATGTTTTTTCATTTGCAAGCTTATGGTGTGATGTTCATAAAAAAGTGCTCTAAGTAGCAATTCATTGGTAGGCTGGAGTTTGTATATGGCTCTCGTTGTCTATCACCATTGCATAATTCAGGCCTTCAATTTGTGCACGTGGCATGTCAGTAATAACAAATCGAAATTTGGTGATGTTACTCATCTGTTTAATACTCTGGTGTAAAGATGACATAAACCTAAGAAATGAATGATGATTTTTGGGGCACATCTTCATGTTTGTCTTATGTTGGTCACCCCAGTCAAAATCACTGAACTAATATAATACCCAAGCCTAGACAAGGCAGTCTGTCCTGTTTGACATTAGATACTACTGTTATCAACCAATACAATCAGTGAAGCTGTTGTTAATTCACAGTCTCCTGGACAGACAGTGAATTCTTATGGTAAAAAGAGCGTGATGCCCATGGGGAAAAATGGCTACTGTCCTTCATCCTTCCAAAGCCTTCCCCCAGGTGGCACTGAAGACAGCTGGTGTTAGGGTTCCTGCTTCGGTTGTAGTGTGATTAAATATCTTCTGTTGGTGCTGCAAAGCTTTGGAATAGTTAAATTAAGCATAGTTTTTATGTTGATAATAATGTTACATTCCTTTTTTTAAAGTATGCTGCAAAAGCAGTGAGTTTTCCAATCCAAATGGGGTTACAGTTGTAATCAATTAAGTTTGTATGAACTTGTTCTGAAGTACAATATATAGAAGCTTGACTTAAAAATGATGTAGCTCTGCTACGTTCAGTGTATTTTTACAAAGTGATGTTTAGTTCAGTGCAGTACTGAGTCCCTAAATCTTGCTTGCCTCAAAATGTACTAAGATTTGAAAATGTTCAGTGCTGCACTTGGGTGCATAAAATGCATCTATAATGTTTTTTCTAAGCACAATTTTATACAAGGATTTTAACTTAAACAATTCTTTCTTTCATAAAGGCAGTAATGATTGAAATAGACTTTGTTTAAAAAAAAAATCCTTTTCAGCACATATTGAGTAGTAACAATATCAACATTCTGAAATCCATACTGATGCATCTGAGGAGATAAAAGGCCTTTCAAGAAAGCTTGGTTTTAGTAGGTTGTTGTCCAAGAGAAGTAAGCAGATCATGGCACCGATTAATTAAGACTACAAAGCATGGTGTGTAGAAACAAGGCATGGTTGTTCTGTATGTCAAGTTAACTCAATTGCACGTTAAAAATGCTATGAACTAAAAGACTTCATTGCTTAGAAATTTTTCGCGTTAAAGTGTTTTGTTTTCTCCCTTGCAGACCCAAGCATCTGATGCAGCTGTAGAGAAAGAGGCTAAGTCTGACTAACATCTGGTACCAAGTCTTCGATTGGTGGTCCTTATACTTTTCTTCTTGTACAATTCAGAGGAATATTTTTATCAACTATTTTGTAAATGCAAGTTTTTTAGTAGTTGTAGAAAACACATTTTTAAAAAGGAGAGAATCCCAACCCAACCCATTTTTTTACATATTTAGATAAGTGTAAATGCTTTTTTTTAAGTGGTAAAATCATGTACTGGTTGTCTGTTTTCTATGAAACCAGAAATTACTGGAATGTTCCATAAAGGAGGGGGCTTCTTGAAGTCTTGATGAGGCTTCACGTTCCATAGATTGAGGGACAATTTTTTTATCCTATTGAATGAAGCATAACACAGGTTGGACTTCAGAGTTCGTAACGATATGTTGAGGATGTCTTAACATGGTAGTTATTTATCTATGGTTGTACCATCAGTAGAATTGCTTACCTAATAAACTGCTCCCTAGTGTTGGATTTCTTGCTGAGTGATGTATATCTGTGACAAAGTTATTTTTGGTAGGTACAGCTTGATTTTTCTCAACAACTTTGTAATTGTGGTGTGAAAGATTGGAAATTTTTACTTTAAATGCTGAATAGGTAAAAGTTTCTGATTGGTAGACTTAATGGCAGCTGGTACTTCACATCCTATTTTAAAGGACAGCTTGTCTACAACGATCAGATGAAAAATATTTGAAATAGGCTTAGAAAAAAACCTATAGTTTTTAGATTAAAAAACCCTATGTGAATAAAAACAATTGTAAAATTGTTTGTAGTGTCTGTGATCACCAAACAAAAGCCAAATAAATCTTGATTAAGAAAGGATGTTTCTGTAGCTCCTGCATTGACTATGAGAACTCACAGTATAAGTGGTGTTGTCATTGAACACGTTGTGTTTCTGTTGGAAAACAATGAATAAATAAATACCTTCCTGGTTTTGATTCCTAACTGTATTCTTAACGTTGGTAAAACCCATACTTTTCCAAGAGATGGGTGGTAACGCAGGCAGTGAGCAGCAAGTAGAAAACCGTAGTTGCAGTCTTGAGTGGACTTAGTTGGAAAGTTGATAAAATGGATGGAAACTTAGATGGAAAGTTGATAGTGTAGTGGTGCTGCTTCTGCTTTTAAAAAAAACAGCATCGGATCTTCTTGTCTGGCATCTAAGAGATGGCACGTGCGCTTGTGTGGAAACAGTGCTCTGGGGAAGATGTGTAAAAGCAATCCTCTTGAGTGTTACCTGTTGTATTGGAACTTCTTTTGGAATGTATTGGAACTGCATTGGAATTTCCCCAATCAACTTTTGGGGAAAGTTGACTTGTGACTTTAAAACACCTGATGTTTTGATTTCCCTGTTCATGAGAGAAATGAAGCTAGGCTGTGAACTTCCCTGGCTAGCTAGCTGGGGTCAAGCAGTGGAACCCGTAGATGAAAAGCAGGGAAACAGTGCGGGCAGGAGCAGCAAGGGAGGAGCAAGAAGACTGTTCTCATGCTGATGATCTGTTTAGGTAAGGTAACCATGCTGTGAGCAGCTGTGTCTGCTATATAGGGTTGCAAGTTGACGGAGCATGGTTTCAAACAAAAGTAAAATGTAACCATGCTGAGAGCTCATTCATGTAGTACAAAACTGTCCTGATTCTCACTCACTGTATTAAAAAAATTTATATATTAACGGCCTTTCATCAGAAGGGGACATATAAAGTATATGTTACTTTATCTTAAAAAATGAAACCTATGACTGGGAGAACCTATGACAGTATCACTTTAGCTCCCCCAGAGTGCAATTGTTCCCCCCCCACACCACCACTTAATTTTTGCTGTATTGCAGCTGTGCATAGTAGTAGAGCTTTATCCTATCAGCGTGATGCCAGTCAGCTGTCAACCTTCTCCTGGGAGGAGTCAAGATCAAAAAGTAACATGTTTTTGTCTTTGTTTCTTCTTCTTTTCACTTTGATGTTTATGCTCTTAACACCTGCAAGTACAGTATCTGCGTCCTCTTCATTTTTGGTGCTGTCTTCAACTTCTAATAGTTCTAAAAAGATACCCAAGTTTCACCTCTGACTTATTTTCTCAAAGAATACTTTCATCTGAGTAATTTCTCACATGCTTTCATGTAATAAAGCATTTTACCCTTTTTACTTATTACCTATTTATGAAAAGATTAGTTTTTCCTTGCCTTATACAGAGGATGTCTTCCAACACTGGACCACAAAGTGCTGCTGGTCCAATCCTGACACAGGTGTGTTTCTAGCAGAACACACCTGGTTTTGACTTCAAATCCTGTGGTATTTTAAAAGGCTTGAACTAAGTTTATGCCACTCTTTCTACAACACCTCCCATGCCTTCCATTATCTTATTTGTTAGTTTAATTTAGCAGTAGGGTGCAATGGCTGCTTATGTGGCCTATTCGCTTTCTTTGTGTTTTTACCAAGTCAAAAACAGTTAAATGACTAATAAACTTGCAAGTGAGTATCCTGAAATAACCTCTTTTACCTTCTTATTGAATGCCTACTTCTCATGTGGTTTGAGTCTCTAATGTCGAGATCCTGCTGACTTCCAACATGTCTCTAACGTATATTAATCATAATTGTTCCCTAATATTTACTCTTGGGGACAAAGTTATTTCTCATTTTATTGTGGAAGTGAAAGGACTCAGCTGTCAGGTAAATCGGGCAGCCTGCCTTTCACAGGACAGAAATTCTCACTGAAAGAAGGAAAGGAACGAGAGTAGTTGTGTCAGGAACACAGAAATCCTACATCTGTTCGGAGCAGCACAAGCTCAGGCCTGAAAGGCTTCTCTTAGCTTTACCTGCAAAGGGAGCTGCTGGTGGGGCAGACTTGGGAGAAGAGGGGGAGAAAAATGATAGCTCTCAAAGAAGCACTGTTAGTCATCATAAGCAGTCCACTTAAGCTGAAAGAAATTTCAAGCTAGGCAGTCACACCCCATGAAAAGTAAGGTGATATAAGCAGTAGCTACTATGGCCCTTCTCCACATGGTTTGAAATGTCAGCATGTTACAGCAAAACCCAACGCTTCAGCTACTGGGAGAGTGAGGAGTTGTGTGTGTTGGCACGAGATCTCAGTCCTGCGTGTGGAGAATTGGACTGGGAGGTACGTAAATAGGTCTGACAACAATTTCCAGGGCTGTACTTTGGAAATAGCATTCCTTCCTGTTGCGACAGCAGGTACGTTTGCTCTGTGTGACTGAAGAATGGAGTGACGGTTAATGAAGATCCGCACGTAACACGCCACTTCAACATCTAGAGAGCAAACCCAGTTTCCACGAGGTTATTTGATCTCCAGAACGTGCTCCCCGCGGCAGCGCCCTGCCGCCGTTCCTCCTCCAGCGCCAAGGACCCCTCAGCCCTGCGGTAACCCTGCTCAGCGGTGCGGGCGGCCCTCAGGGGACGAGGGGCTGACGGGCCGCCTGCTGCCGGCCGCGCGAGCGCGGCGCCCCAACGGCCGTAACGGCCCCGGCGCGCGCCGTGGCCCCTCCCGCTCCTGACAGAACGGCCCCGCCCGCCGAGCCGCAGCGCAAAGCCGCGGCCGTGATCCTTCCGCGCCCGGCCCTCTCGTTCCCCCCCGCCGCGCCGTCCCGCTCTCCCCTCCCGCTCCGCCGCCGCACGTCTCACCGCGGCGACGCGCTCCGTCCCCGCCGACCCCCTTCCTTCCCGGCCAACCACCCTCACCGGGAGCGGGGACTACTTTTCCCCTCCGCCCGGCGCAGGCGGCGGCGGCGGGTGGCGCAGGCGGCGATGGCGGCGCTGAGGCTGCGCTAGGCGCGGGGGGGGGAGCGCGAGCGAGGGGGGCGGGGGAGAGCAGAGGAGGGGGGAGGGGGCGCTGACAGGGCTCTGCTGAGCCGGGCCCGGCCCGCGCCTGCCGCCGCCTGAGCTCGGCCGCCCGCAGGAGGGAGGGAGGGAAGGAAGGAAGCGAAGAGAGCCATGGCCGAGCCCTCGCCTTCCTCCAGCTCCGGCGGCGCGTCCGTGCCGCTCATTGAATCAGGTAACGCCGGCGGGGCGCGGCGGGAGCCGGCGCCGCTCCCTGCCGCCATCTTCCCGCTGCCGCCGCCGCCGCTCAGCCTCACCCCCCCCCACCCCCCCCACCCCGTGTCTCTCTCTCTGTCCCCGTCTCTCCCGCAGAGCTCTACTTCCTCATAGCTCGGTTCCTGACCACCGGGCCCTGCAGGAGAGCGCTGGAGGTGAGTACCGGGGCGCCGCTCGCTCACCTGGGCGCACACGCTCGCTCGGAGCCCTCGGCCGTTCGGTGGCTGCTGCGGAGAGGATTGCAGGGGAGGTGTGAGCGGCCGGTACCCCCATCCCCCGGCCCCTCGGCGGCCGCCTGACAAGCCCCAGCCCCCGGCCTCCCGTCCCCGCTGATGCCTTGTTTTCTCTTTTTTTTTTTTTCCTCTTCTGTTTCCCGTGTCTCCGCAGGTGCTGGTGCAGGAGCTGGAGCAGCACCAGGTCTGTGTGGAATCCCTGCCGGTCTCACCCCTCTCGCTGTAGTAGAAAGCTTCTTAAGTCACTCAAGTTTCTTCCACTCCCACGTCCCAACTTTTTACCCCCCTCCACACACATTGTTGTGGATGTGATCTCTTCCCTCCTTCCCCTCTAGCTTACTTATCTTTTTCCTTCTCTGTTTAGTTACTTCCTAAACGGTTGGATTGGGAAGGAAATGAGCATTACAGAAGTTACGAAGAATTGGTGAGACTTTTTTTTCTTTAAAAAGCCCTTTTAATTATGATGGTAACGCTGATGTTAAGACGTTTTAACCTTTAAAGCTAGGCCCAAAGCTTTAACTTGCAGATTCATTCCTGTTCTGTTAAGGCACTGGAGTCCCTGTTGGGAAAGGCGTTTGATGTCTTTACATTAGACTAACAAAAACACAAGTGGTGGTTTAAATTGAGGATATTGTTTACATAGCAGAGGTGGAGCTTGGCGTTGTGCATTGGTACATGCCGCTGCCTACAGACGGGCAGGAGCCAATCTGGAGCACGGTTTCATTTCAGAGTTTCGCGAGCAAGTTTGTCAAGCACGTTTTGATTTGACGGTATTTATTTTCTGCTTGGCTTCCTTCATCGGTCCCCTTCAACAGATTAGGAAATGAAATCGCTGTTCAGAAATCAAGGCTTGGCAGTTGTGGTTCCTACGAGTGTGCGCTCTTTCTCTGGCCACTCACTGGTCATAGCTTTGTTTCTAAACATTACAAAGATACGAGTGACCTCTCAATGGCGTGTACTTGAATGCCTTCTGCCGCCGATATTGTTTGCAGCAAATGTTTTCTTCCATCCCGTTTCAGAATGGAAAGCTGCTTTTATCTTGGCGTTTTGTTTTACTGCTTCTTAAACTGCAGAATGTATTTGGCAGTTTGAACCTTGTGAAGTGATGGCCTGGTGGTGCCTGGCCACTGTAGTTCTGTGCTGGTTTATTGTTCTTGGTCGTGTTTTCTTTAGACAAATGTTTATTCACCCCCCACCCACACCCAGGTTAATGGACTTCTCCCTTACCTGTCAGCTTGTGTACTGTTACAGTTAGATCCCCTCCTTGTCCCTCGGGTGTACTTCTTGAACACTTCCGGGTAGTGCTTGTATAGAGAAAGAATGATATTTTGTTTATAACGTTTTCTTAATTATTTAACTGCTGCTTAAAATGATAAACTGGATTCCATTTCTTTTAGTTGTCAGTGTGGTCAGTTGAGCAGATGAGGTCTTAAATTAATGCTTTAAGTCACTAAAAGGCCAAGTCTTGCTAAACAGGAATACTTTCAAGCTCTGACTTGAATTTAGCAGACATGAAAGTAGCATTGAGTTTAAAAGGGCTTTGTCTGTTTTTTGTTTGGTTGTTTGTTTTTTGACCCCGGTTCTTCTGGGACTTCAGGAGTTTTCTGTGTTCATGCATATAAAGTTCTCAAATGAATTCTTTAATGTGTGCCACTTCTACCTCTTTTCCACGTACAATTTACAAGAAGTACCTATGCAGGATAATTGTATTTCAGAATACTCAAAATTCATCTTCTGAAGCTTTTAGATTCTGCTTTTGAGGGGCTTTGGGAACCTTTTGTCCTGCCTGTCTCATTCTGAATTTGCATTGACTGCAGATAGATAACAATCAAGTGGTACGATTATTTCTTGTCCTTTTTGTTCGTCATGGAACTGGAGCAAGAGTTTAAAATAACCATCTTTCCAAAATCTGAGTAAAGCTACTTTTAAAAAGATGCTAGGTTTGGTAAGCATGCTTCTGTAAGTGATTCCTGATGATGGCGTGCAAGCAGAACGGTTTATAATACTTGACATAGATTATGCTGAGCATTCTGTCCTGAATATCTTGGCTGGTACTACTCTGTGCCAGTTGAAGAGGCAAAATTTAGAAAGAAATGACGAAAAAGTGCATTTTTGTAGTCTTACGAACTAAATTTGTTCTCATAATCAACCGTAACCATTTGTTGAGCTGATTTACTTCAATATGTTTGGTTGTGTAGTAATGTTAACTGTTTCACTGGTGTTACCAGCCACTCCCCAAAGAATACATCCGATAATCCCGCAAACTTTGTACATTATCTTGGATTTTTATTCTTAAAGCACGTTGGGTTGTGGCTTAAATCATATTGCTCTCAATACTCTGTTTATGTTTGGGCAACTTTTCGTTGAGCAGATCTTACTTGGCAGCGCACAGTATTTTTTTTTCCTGCCCTTCTGATTGTGGGATCAGCCTTATCAAGACTTTTCTCATTTATGTTCAGTCACGAGGCTGAGGGAGTAGCATCATGAGCTAGTCCTGCCTGTGTTTTCAACAACATGGGCAAGAGGCCGCATGTCGATGTTGTTGTGGCCCTTTGCCTCTCTTCAATGTCAGGGAATTGCCTTGCTGCTGGAGCAGCAGCACGGCTTCTGGCTCTGGCTGGTTCTTGTGTGGCCCGATCACAGAGTACAGTGACCATGGGTATGTTTGTACCTGCTGATTCAGACCTGCCACTAGTTTAAATTTATCATCCTCTTGGTTTGGTTTACTCAAGTCTGTAGAAACTCTGTGCATTTAACTTCTGCATTACTGTGATTGACTTCATCGCTAGTTTAGGAGTTCTTCTGACTGACCTCCGGGGCAGGTGGGGGAACCCCAAACCACACATCTGTTCTTGACTGAGGCATCTGAGTGTATGTGGGGAAGTATCTTTTTAGACTGCTAGTTGTAAATAACATGGGATCTCCCCGACTCGACAGGTGATTGTTTTGATCCACTTGGTTTAAGGAAGCATGTCAGTCTTATATTGTGTAGTACTGGTTCTTCAAGGAAACTATACTGTACTCAAACCTACTAGACTGCACTTTACTGAACAAGTACTGTGTGCTGAAGTACTAGTTGCATGAATTCTCATGCTTGATTACAACAAAATTTTCCACGATGCAGAGTTACGAGTGCCTGATTTTTATTAATAAAAAAATAATTGGGTGAGTTAGGCAAAGACAACCTTTGTAGGGTACCACAGAAATGGACACCATATGCATGAATATTGCGGCCTTTCCATAGTAAAATACTGATGTACAAGTAGGTAATTTTACTGAAGGTGTTTTTACTACAGCTCTCCCATTCCTGAAGAGCACTTGCTTAGCTCAGTAGATGAGAGTTTTACAGAATTGCTTTTTTGTAATCTGATTTTGGGTATATTAAACATTGTTTAAATATTTATGTGAATATTGATACTTTTAGATTAATCTGTTCTGGATGTACCATATACATGTTTAAAACTTTAATTTCTGTCAGGTGCTATCCAACAAACATGTGGCTCCAGACCATTTATTACAAATTTGCAAGCGTATTGGCCCGATACTGGATAAAGAGATACCACCCAGCATTTCGAGAGTGAATTCCTTGCTTGGTGCAGGGAGACAGTCCTTGTTACGTACAGCAAAAGGTATGGTTTGTTTATTATTTGAAATGGGTATGGTACATTTTCATAAGTATCTGGTAAAGATTTTTGGATTATTTAAAGGCAGTGAGCTTTCACCAAAGCAGCCCACGCTACTCCTGCATTGTGCTTAAGGAACCAAAACAGCAGTGATTTATGTCTTAATAGAGTAACTACATGCTGATTGTTGTGAAAAGGAAGTTTTAACTTGTATCGGGACAGTTACTGTTACTCTGAGGGCTGAATGTTGCCAGTTTTCAGTGTTAGCGCAATATAGTGAACTATCAGGGGACAGGTGCTCCTTCTCTCCCCTCCCCCAGCATTCTGAGTAGTGCGCTGGCCCCTGTGGTTTTTGATTGTGGTTGCTGTTGTACTATGTTCAGTGCAAATCAGAGGCAGTAAAACCAGTTTTCTGAAAGTTTTCTTGGTTAATGCAAATGGCATCAAAATTAGTACATGCAAATTCTGTACGTATGCAGAAAGAAAGTCCATGTCCATAATTTAAAGGAATGGTTGGCAATACAAAAGCATGTGGTTTATTTGATATTTACAGAATAGATTTTGGCTTAAAATTTCCCTCTTTGAACATTTTGGGAGAGAGGGGCGTGTTCATGTGTTTGTAGAAAGTTTTGTTGGGTAGCTAGATACTACGTTGTGGGACTGGTCTACTGGATGCAGTTGTTTTTCAGTTATCTGTCCTAACTGCTTTAAAGGACGTACACTGATGCGGTGACTGTTTTATCCTTAGAGTTGGGATTGCAGTTATTTCAACATGAGTCAGTCAAAATGACTTTGTGGTAAAGTTAAGAATCACAGAATTGCAAGATTGGAAGGGAGCTCTTGAGATCATCTAGTCTGATAATTTTGTATTAATAAACGTGCTGTATATTTTGCTTGTTTTTTTGTCTTAAATACTTTGTTCTGAAAATGAGTATGAAAATTTCAGATGAAAAGTTAGTTTTGTGCTATGTGAATTGCAGCGGCATCACCATTCAGAAGTAGTTCTAAGCTTGTTCCCTGCCCCCCCCCCCCCTTCCCTTTCGTTATTATATCAATTTTTCTCTCCCTTTCTCTGGTGCTGTACTGTTCATCAAAAGTTTGGGGGCTTTCAGTCTTCTGATTTTTTTTTAAGTTATTTCAATACTACGTATAAGACCATCTACAGGTGTATTCACTACCATGTTTTGAAGCCGCAGTTGAACAGCATTTTTAACATGTGCTTGTGACAAACTTCCACTTGATTTTAAAGACTGCAGGAACACTGTTTGGAAGGGCTCTGCATTTGCTGCTCTTCATAGAGGAAGACCTCCTGAAGTTCCTGTAAACTATGGCACACCACCAAATCTCGGTAAGCCTTGTTCAACACCCATCTCTGTTGATATGCGCTTATGAGGTGTATCTTGATACAGGTCTTGCTATGACACTGAAAATTGCACCTCAGCTGGATCTGGAGGCTTATCTGGAGAACTTTGTATGCCTTCAGTGGAGTTAGGTATGGGTACAAAGGCCTGCCCACAGCACTTGTGAGATAGTAGCCTCTAGGTGAGGTCTGTCTCTTTTAATAAAGCCTGTGTATTAAGTAGTTAAACCAACAAGTATGTATTTGTGAATCATTCACCTTTGGATGGAAGGGCTGTCGTACGATTTAACATATAGAAAGCCAAGGGAAAATAAAGATAACATTTAGAACTTCATATTTAGAGGCAGAAGTTTGGATTCAAGCAAGTTTAAAGTACTGTCTTGCTTATACAGGTAAAAAAATTGGAAATTCAAAAAAACAACAACCCTGACTTCGTGAAATATGAAAGTCACTCTTAGTAAATCCTTAAGTAATGTATTAATGAAGGTAAATAATGATGTTTTAGAGTAGACTTGTTTTACACGTTAACATGTTAATTCTTTGATTTCTTTGTGTTCTAGTGGAAGTATATCGAGCAAAGCAATTAACTGGATATGCAAAGTTCAGTACTTCGTTTCCAGGAAGTATGTATCAGCACGTAAAGATGCACAGACGGATTCTTGGCCATCTTTCTGCTGTGTATTGTGTTGCATTCGATAGGACTGGACATAGAATATTTACTGTGAGTTGAAATAAATCCGAATCTGAAAATAATCATAGTTGGATGCTAGGAAAAGTACTTTGAAATGCAGGCTATGCTAAAACTTCTCGGGGTGGATATCAATGCTGTTAAAGTAGAGCTGATGAGCTCCATCTCAGTGCTCAAGTGTGACAATTTGGTAAAGTAAAAGGTCAGAAGCATCTAAGAAATAGCTGTACTTCGTGTCAGCACCTGACCAGATACTGATGCAGGAGCTTTCTTCGGTGATGTAGTTGTGTGTTCAGCATTTTTCATGTTCTTCATAAAGTGGTAGAAGAGAAATTTGTTTTACAGTCCTTTTTTTGGTCCTTGCCATTACTGTAAGGAAACTCCTCAAATTTAGCCCAAACTTTTTGCTTTATATGGCATAGATCTGTAATCTTGAACCATAATTAAAATTTTATTTCTTAGTGTGGGTCATATGACATTATTTTTGTCAGTTTAATTAGTATACAGAATTTTAAACAGACTTGTAATTTTACCAAGCTCTGAAAAAGCACAGGTTCTTTAAAGAACACCTAAACACCCTGAATGTCTTTTAAACTCCTTGCTGAGCATAATAAATATTTCTTTCTAGGGTTCAGATGACTGTCTGGTAAAGATCTGGTCAACTCATAATGGCAGGTTATTTGCCACATTACGTGGACATTCAGCAGAGATTTCTGATATGGCTGTCAATTATGAGAACACTATGATTGCAGCTGGAAGCTGTGATAAAATGATCAGAGTGTGGTGTCTGAGGACTTGTGCACCAGTTGCTGTCCTCCACGGACACACAGGGTCCATTACCTCATTACAGGTATGTTTTGCATTAATGCTTACATTTTCTGATTGTTGGATACTTTGTGCAGTATTAGAGGTTGTATTGAACAAACAATGCTTGTTTTCTTAATGTAGAACAAAATGGATACTAAAAATGAACATTTGAAAATAAAGCTTCAGGCTTGTAAAATAAACGGTGTATGCAATAATAAAAAAATATGCAACTTGGCCTAGTGCTAACTTTATTTCTTTTAGTAAGTACTGCAGATTCTCTAAGTAAAAATCAGTACTTGCATACAAATCAGCGAGTGGTAAATTTACAGAAGTGCAAGAGGAGTCCATAAGCAGAATTTAGTACTTTGTTTTGTTAATATTGAATGTGAAGTTTTTGGCTCTGACTGAATATACACCTTGGGTGTTCTGGGGTTTTGCTTAGTTATTTTCCTCCTGTCTTACTGTTCATTTGGCACTTCTACCCAGCACCAGCGTGCCAATGTACTGTGAGGACAGCCAGACCACTGGGTGACTAGAGAGGTTTTTAGAAAACTCTTGTGCATGGCTTAAATCTTAAAAAGTCCTCTTGGCCTTGAGGACTATACATGTAACCTAGTTATTTGTGCTTCAGCATGTAGAAACTCTTAAAATGTGGATAGGTTATAAGAAGCAGCTAGGTCACGAGACTCAAAGATAAGTTTCACTTGACAGCATGGTATGGAAGGTTTGAAGGTATTTAAATTGTAGAAAACGTGAAGTCATTTGGGGGAGGGGGCTGGGATTTTTGCACCTGACTTTAGAGTCAGGTGTGGTAGTAGGATTTAGGTTGGTGGGATGCCCTAAGATTAGCTAGCTATCATATTGGTAGGGAAATAACCACTTTTCTTGGTTGCTTACTTATATTGGGAAACACACTTACATGAAAGCCATACATGAATACTGCCATCTGTCCTTGTGTCATTACTTCTTTGAGAGGAAAATTAGTGCCTCATGTTCAGTTTGTGGAGAAAAGTACTTTGTGGTTGCTGTTACTGGGTTAAGAAGTAGTTCACCAATTGTTCTATCTTACTTTTTCACGTCCTAATGCAAGGAACTGATGTTCTGTTTGCCGTGACAGTTGGCATGTGAATGGCAAATAAATTTCACTGCGTATGTCTCTGTGGTTTTTACACGACTAAAATTATTTTGGTGTTACCGTGTATATTATTTCTGAACATTTAAATATTGATGCCAAAAATTAAAACCACAAGAGAAACCAACCTATTTAAAAATAGGTTCCTTGCTTCCGTGAAGTTCCTGAATAGTTAATGTAAAGACAGGAATCTATCCTCACTTAGAGACACTGAATAAAAGATGGTAGTGCTGAATCCCCCTGAAGTTAAACTTTATAATTTCATAGATGAACTACATTGATGTTGAAAGACATGTAAAGCCAGTTTGTTAAAATACTTTAAGAGAGTTGTTCCCAGGCAACCACCAAACATTCTACCTGTACTGTTTGAGTTGTTGGAACTGGAGTGACATTGGGTGACGTTCTGGGTGACACTGCGCCCTCCTGGTGTCAGTTCCTGGAGATGTGGTGTGCTGGTTTATGTGGGTGGCTGTTCTGGTCCAGTAGGTCATTCTTACAACTTCAGTGATTGGATATTTGTCTTACTGTCAAAACTATGTAATTTCAAAAGTGCAAAGATGTCTAGTGTAATATGTTAGAAAACAATAAGTTCTGAGGAGTGGCTGAGGGAACTGAGGCTGTTTCATCTGGAGGAGAGGAGGCTGAGGAGAGACCTCATTGCTCTCTGCAGCTATCTGAAAGGAGGCTGTAGCAGGGTGGGGGTCAGTCTCTTCTCCCAAGCAACAAGTGATAGGAGAAGAGGAAATGGCCTCAGATTGTGCCAGGGGAGGTTTAGATTGGAAACAAGGAGACATTTCTTCTCAGAAAGGGTTGTGAAGTATTGGAACAGGCTGCCCAGGGGAGTGGTGAAGCTACCATCCCTGGGGGTATTGAAGAGACATGTGGCGAAGAGGGACATCATTTTTTGGTGGGACTCAGTAGGTCAGGTTGATGGTTGGACTTGATCTTGAAGGCATTTTCCAACTTCAGTGATTCTATTATTTTATGTTGCATATTTAAATTTGAAAGCGTTTTGATACTTGTGCCAGTCCAAAGGTGGCCCTTTGGACTCAGTCTCGTTTAGGGCTTTGTAATTCCTTATTTATCAGGTAAACCAGCAGCTCATTATCCAGATTTGCTGTGTTTCTCAAGACGAACAGGCTTACATGGAAGGCTGAAGAGGGGTTACCTGCCAGCTTTTGCAGTTCAATTAAAAATATATACAACTTCACAGTTTTCTCAAAAAAAAAAAAATGCTGCCTTCAAGAGCAATCTTAATATTTGCAGTTTCTGCTGTATTCATTGTTATTTTTTTCTTGGTTTCTCGCAAAGCACTTGTTTCTTTTATTGTAGTATGCTGTTTTTTTTCTTAATAGTTCTCAGTAAGGCTATAATTGAAATAGATTTATACGGCTGATTGCAGTGGTAGTAGTAATTGATGAACAATTTAATCAACTTGTTATGTAAAGTTTTCTGAAAGGGTGGCTTTGTGCACAGCAATAAAACTGTCTTAAGCGTGCATGAGGGCTTCCTATGAAGTCGTATGTGCTTGGTTACGCATACTCAGGCTATCTCATAACTTAGGCTGTGTTTAATTATAGTATTTAGAAAGAAAGCCTATCTAGTGAAATCTGCTTTCATTTTTTTCCAGTGCTCTGTCTGCTTGTTACTTCTCTGACAAAAATTTTTAGTGAGTGCTTGTGGTTAGTTAAAACTTCCAAAACAAAGCAGCGAGAGAATTGTTATATAATGCAATAATTGGAACATGCGACACAAACTTATTTTTAGAGTATAGGAGGTGTTACTTTTGAAACATTAAAAAATTGTCAGTTATCAACAACTGCTTTAGTTAAAACTTTATCTCAACAGTTTTAGTTAATAATAATACAATATTTCACATTAGCATTTTTTAAAGTTCCTGAAAAGTTCTAAAATATCTGGTTTTGTATGGTTCTGACTTCTGCTTTTTTCCCCCTTCAGTTTAGTCCAATGGTAAAAGGCTCCATGCGTTACATGGTCTCTACGGGTGCAGATGGAACTGTTTGCTTTTGGCAATGGGATACAGATTCCATGAAATTCAAGTATGTAACTGGGTTGCTGATGACATCCTCTTATGCCGTACTTCGATTAAAATAATTTGGGTGCTTTGGCAAATGTACTTTGGCTTAACTAGCTCAAAAATTTGTTTGTGTGATTAAAAAAAGTTGTGGGAATAATCTATGACATGATTACTTTAAAGCATGATCACTAATTATGTTCTTTACAAACTTGTTATTCTGTTGTCTGGGAAAATTGAGTTTGCTGGATTTTCTGCTTAATGTTGTTCTTAGTAGCTGCTTTGTGAGATTATGGCCATGTCAACTGGAAGAGTATGCACATGACTGGCAGAACAGGAAACCAGTCTTTTAAATCACATTGTGCAGTATTGCAAAACTTGTATTTACTTCTGTAAAATGTTATGAATTTGCCTGGTGTTTTGCAGTAACAAAACCTAGTGGGCCTTATTTGAAGTACCACTGGTGATTTGTAATGCAAAAGCACGAGTTCAGTACCTCGTGGATATGTTTTGGAGGGGATAAATCATACAAATCAAAGGATGAGAGAGAATACATGCTCTTTGGCATGTCATCTTATATTTGCTAGGTAATAACATTTTGCAGGAAGAGTCATAAGCTGCTGGGTGTGTGGGCTTCAAATACCATTTGTGTTGTACAGGAATTTTGAAAAGTAAACCTTTTTGCTCATCCTCCTGCACAAGATGCCCAGATGTTTAAGAAGTACCTGTCATGTAGATGTTCAAAGAAACACACTCTTATGTTCTGAAATTATGTGAAAAGCCAAGTTGTGTGACATGTCCTGTTTCAAGTAACTCTTTCTTTTGTAGCAATCGGCCAGTGAAATTCACAGAGAAGCCTAGACCAGGAGTTCAGATGCTTTGTTCTTCGTTCAGCGTAGGTAAGTCATGCGCAGATTGAATTTAGCGCTGTGACTTCTCTTCCTCCATGAGCACATACTATAATACTCTTCTGGTGACAGCTTTAAAATATACAAGAATAGGCACCGTGTACTTTGTATATAGGTGTATTGTTAGCCTGGGACATAATTGTTTTGCCTTAGCTGACGGTGAAGGACTGTGGAACTAAGTGATGCTATTTTCGAACTGCCATTGGTGGTTTGTTGAAGGAAAAATCAACCTGATGCTTGTTTACTCTTTGCGTGTCTTTACTGGATTTTTATATTTGACTCCTGATTCTGTGCCAGTTGTATGCAAGGATTGTCATAAAGATCCCTTCTTACTTAAGAATTCATAAATGTATCTCTAAAAGTGCTTCAGTCCTGGCCTTGAAAGTCTCCTTTCATTCTAATCACGTGGGTGACTTTTGTGGGAATGTTTGCTTGTACCAGGCAGAATGAATGTCAGAAGCAACTTGGGAACAGAAATAAAATGCAACTCGAAGTGTAGCTTGTCAGCTCTTCACAACAAAATGTTTTGGACAAGACTTGCAGGAGCCAAGAAGCAGATGATAATATTTTTGTACCACAGTTAAGCACTGGTCTGCTTATCCTGGTGTACCTGTAATTCCACACAGTTGTGAAGCGATTCTTAGGCCACAAATAACACACATGCTACAGGGAAAGAATCATATAGATAATTCTGATGATGACTAGCTATATTCCTTATAATCTAACACCCGTGTGCACAAGCAGTGGTGGTAGATGTTTCAGCATTCCCCTAGTTACATATTTACAAATATTTGTAACATTGAGCATGACTGTTTGTTTTTACAGTGTCTGAGAAGGCTTTCTAGGCTGAGAGGGGGGATTTCACTCCACATCTGGATGTCAGTGGAAGTTTTTAGTTATTTGAACTAAGGATTTGAGAAATGTGATCTGTTTTAATTTCTTACATGGTGGCTTGATTATTTTTTCACAGGTGGCATGTTTTTAGCAACTGGCAGTACTGACCATGTTATAAGGATGTATTTTTTTGGCTCCGAAACACCTGAGAAAATAGCTGAATTGGAGAGTCATGCTGTAAGTAAGATTTTTAAATCTACTGGTTAGTCACTTAAAGCAGTATTAAAGTTGCAAATTAATATTGTTAGTGAATGTTTAACAATGTTTTTATTGAAAGTATTTTTAGAACTTGCATATATTTCAGCCAGTTATCTCAATGTGACTTGACCATTTTAAAGGGCGTCAGGGATCTCCGATTTTAAAGCATGTGGCTTGCTCAGTTGTTTCCCTTTATGATGTGAGTATGCCTAGCCACATATTATGTGATGTATACAGGAAGTATATATACTGAGAATATGAATTTCATTATGCAGTTATTTATGATTTGACACCTTTTGTGTTAAATCTTTAATTGGGAATTGAGGTTCCGGAGTTTTCCAGAACCATTACTTTTTTCTGTAGCCTAGTCTAGCAGATTCTGCCTTCTAAAGAATCTAAGGGAAACTTGGCTTGCATTCACATGATGAAGTTTGAGTCACTTTTTCTTTTTTTTTTTTTTTTTTCCAGTACTTGATGCTCAAAGGATCTTTAAGGAATATTTTTTAATGTGTCTTTTATGCAGTCAGTACAGTGAATTTTCCCATGAATAGGACTTGGGTCCTTACATTTGTATAATTTTATGCTTGGATTTTTTTCACTTAACTTGAGCATTTAACTTTGTTTCTTACAGCTGTCACTGTTAATGTATTTCAATCTTGCTCCCCATTGTCATTTTTGAATGTGAACATAAGAATGTAAAATTAATCATTAGTACGGTTCTTAGGTTGCTGGATAATGTCATTTACACCTATTTGTATTGCTCTGCTCGTAGGCCAGTGTAGCTTGGTAAGATGATTCTATATTTCATATGAGAAGGCAGCTTTTCTGCCAGGTATATTTTTAACACGATTTAAAATCTCCTTAGAATTTTGTGCTGTTTAGATGTTCTGTGTGATAGAACATCAGTTAAGACAGTTAATTTTTTTCCACATAGTTTTAGCTTTAATACAGGGAATTTAGATTTAGTTGAACTCTAAAATCTCTTTCAAAGGCAGCTTTTCAAATACTCCCCTTATTTTGTTTGCTTTAATATGTTTTTTCTAATACCAAATCTGAGTTTAACCATTTGTTATAGTGATAAGATTTAATCAATGCACATTCTGTCTGTAGAGAAGACTTTCAGCTCTGTAAGATAAACTAATCTGAATGTGGTATTTGCTTTTCCTGTTGTTTTTATTTTGATAAAATAAATACAATCTTATATTTCTTTGAGGAATATGTAAGTAGGAGAGGGAGCAACGGGTTTCTCTAGATTATAATTGGTTTAGGACTAGAAGTATATGTTCAAATGCAAGTTAACTAGCTGCCAAGTTATTAAAGGACAGTTATTTAATCTGTCTATACGTCACATTTAAAAGAAATGTTTTTGTAAAGCTTGCATTTTAAATATAGCATTAATGATTAGTGAGTTCTTGTAAGTCTTTTGGCTTGGCTCAAGCTGTAGTAAAGCTGTTAGAAGTTGTATAGTATGCATTTTTCATCATTTCAGATTTTCCTAATCTTAGATTTGTCAAAACCATATTTCATGTTTATAATTTCTAACAAACTGTTTTTCTTACAGGACAAAGTTGACAGCATTCAGTTTTCTAACAGTGGTGATAGGTATGTTAAATATACTCAAATGTAAACAGACAATACATTGCTTTGGAATTAATAATGTGTTTTTATTTTATTTGAATTTAAAGGTCAGGCTTGGACTAATTCAGGAGAGTATAGTTAAGTTGCAGCTGTGCACCTCAGCTTTCTATTGATCTTTTTTAGACAGTCTCTTCGGACTAGTTGAATTTGTACTTATCTGGAGGAATATTGCCACTTCTTAACGTATCTGATGCATTTGTGGCTTCATAAACCTCCTTTTCCTTCTCCTTCCCTTTTGGTTTCAACAAGTATTGGATCAAAATATGAAGCAATGAAAATGCAATGCAAATTGTCTAAAATAAGTTTTAATGCTCTTTTTTTTTCTAGCTTACTATTATTCTTTATGGAAATGAATTCAACAATTTTACAGCTCATCTGGGGGATAAAAAAAAAAAGTAGTTGTGTAAATTCCATTTGCAAATCTTCATCCATACTTTAAATTCAGAGTAATGTCTTAATTGATCTCTCATTGGCCTATCAGAAATTAAAATAGGGATTTTAGCCTTCAGGGCAGACTTCCATTTGCAACCATCAGTTGCAGCTATATTTTTGTGTCCTTTCTCTTTCTGAAAGCCAAGCATCTATGACTAAGAAGGCTAACAGTCAGTATTCAGCTTAGAAGTTGTAAAAAAAGTTGTTGTTGTGGCTTCATTTTGAGTGTGGTTTTCTGTAATTACACACCTTTGGTACCATTGTGTTGCACTGATCCCTCTCACTTGCATGGATTAGCTTTGAGGACACCACCCCTGTTGCACTTTTTCGTGGTGACTCTTTCTATGGAATATGTTTAGGATTTTAAAATACTACTAAAGTGAATTCTAGCTAATTAGAACATAGTCATGATATACCCAGGACACAGACTTTTTCTGTGGGAGGTCTTTCTCAGGATTATAAGTCATGGACTAGGGAGGTGATTTGTATGTCTGATAGATTTTTTTTTTTTTTTTTGGTTCCTCTCTTCAGGAACTTCCATTCTTCTATATTGATAGTTCAGCAGTTGATGAAATGGAAACCTGAACTCTGGTTTCCACCTCAATATCTCAGAGAAAACCCCTAGTGGTCTTCTCTTCTGTGCACAGCTGTGGGTGAACATCTCAGCTTTTGTTATGCTGACCTGTCCTTTCCTCTACATCAGCATCCGATACTTTGCAGTTTCAGAACAGTTTACTTAAAATACATGCTTAGAGAATTGTAATTGAGAAGGAGTTGAGGATAAAGTTGTGAATTGAGTTTAGCTTTGGAAGTTGCTTCTCTATTTGGAGTGTTTTGACAAGTTGTTCAACTTCAGAAAAACTCTGTAGAATCACAGAATCATCAGCTTGGAAAAGACCTCAGAGATCATCAAGTCCAGCTGTTAACCTAGCACTGCCAAGTCTACCACTAAACCATGTCCCTAAGCACCACATCTACAAGTCTTTTAAAGACCTCCAGGGAAGATGACTCCACTACTCCCTGGGCAGCCTGTTCCAATGCTTCACAACCCTTTACGTTGTGCCGGTCTAAACCTCCCCTGGTGCAACTTGAGGCCATTTCCCTTTGTCCTGTCCCTTCTTGCTTGGGAGTAGAGACTGACCCCCACCCCGCTACAACCTCCTTTGAGGTAGTTGTAGATCACAGTAAGGTCTCTCCTGAGCCTCATTTTCTCCAGACTAAACAGCCCCAGCTCCCTCAGCTGCTCTTCATAAGACTTGCTGTCTGGACCCTTCACCAGCTTCATTGCCCTTCTCTGGACATACTCCAGCACCTCGATGTCCTTCTTGTAGTGGGGGGCCCCCAAGTGAAGCAATATTCAAGGTGCAGCCTCACCAGAGCTGAGTACAGAGGAACAATCACTTCCCTGGTCCTGCTGGCCGTGCTATTTCTGATACAGGCCAGGATGCTGTTGGCCTTCTTGGCCACCTGAGCATACCACTGGCTCGTGTTCAGCCAGCTATTGACCAGCACCCCCAGGTCCCTTTCCACTGGGCAGCTTTCCAGCCTCTATTTCCTCAGCCTGTAGCATTGCATGGGGTTGTTGCGCTCCAAGTGCAGGACCTGGCACTTGGCCTTACTGAACCTCATACAATTGGCCTCAGCCCATCATCCAGCCTATCCAGCTCCCTCTGCAGAACCTTGCTATCCTCAAGCAGATCGACACTCCTGTCTAACTTGGTGTTGTCTGCAGAGTTACTGAGGGAGCACTTGATCCCCTCATCCAGATCTTTGACAAACATATTGCATAGAATCCATCCCAGTGCTGAGCCCTGGGGGGCTTTCCTGGGCTTCTGGAAAGAAACCTAATAACAGGTAACTGTAAAGAGCTCTCATGCATAAATCGAAGATACGACTTTTACCGGTGTTTCGTTGTGATATTTTAAGTTGTAGCATCGTGTACCTCTGAAAATACTTTAAAACAAAATCTTTTAACTATCTTTTAATACTTCTTCAAGGTTCATAAGTGGCAGTAGAGATGGAACAGCTCGGATCTGGCGTTTTGAACAAGCAGAATGGAGGAGTATTTTGTTGGATATGTCTGATCGATTACCAGGGTAGGTGAAGTGTTGCCTTGTTTTAATCTGTTGTGTGAGGTCAGAAGGTTTGGAGAACTATGAAGCACACTTACAAATTAGAACTTAACAGTGTTATGATCGGGTGGTGTGGTCTCTGGAGGGTGAAACGTCTGTTCAGTGTTGTAGTAACTTGTTAAATTATTGTCTATGCTTGCATAAAAATATGCATTCAAATGTATAGCTTTCAAATGTACACTGAACCAGATTAATTACAGGCCTGCATTTGTTAAGGCAAAAAGTTAACAGAAAATGCAGTAGGACTTTTCTGTAGCTGGCCTTCAGCCAGACATCTGATATGGTATCAGAGGAGGAACTTATTAAACTTATAAAAATAATATATTTGATAAGCTTTTTCTAGGAGAGGTGATGAAAGATAATAGGTGGATTTCATCAAGGACTGATCTTGCCAACTATTTTCATTGACTGTTTGCAGTTTTAAAAAGCATATTAATGAAGTATGCTGGTGGCACGCAGTTTGAATAGTATCCTTACAGATGAAGATCGGGATATTACACAGCACTGAATAAACCTGAAGGGTGGATGAAAGCTCAGTCACCTTTTGTAGAGACTAATTTGGAGGTGATTAGATTGGGGGGGTGGATACCTAGGTTTTACTAGGTGATTGGGGGATAAATGTAAGTGGTTTTGGTAGAAATAGAGTTATTAGTATTTGAGACTTGACTGGCATCTTCCTGGCATAGTAGGTAAAATTATAGTTGTGTATGATTGAGAGAGTCTTTGTAAGGTGGGCTACTTAGTTGATGCGGAATGTAAATATTCTGTGTGAAAGTATGTTTTAAAGACAGCCTATTCCTTCAGGTAATTAAGATGCTGAGAGGAACTGCCTGGTATCCTATACATGTGGTTTGGTGAGAAAAATAAGGAAATAATGGTTTGCCTGATTGTTAACACTGAAAAATAGGTTATTTTTCTCTAGCTTGAGATTGAGATAGGCTAATAAAAATATCTCATACCTGTGTAACTCTTTAAAATAGTGACACATGTTCAGAAGAGGACAAATTTATGAAGCCAAAAGTAACCATGATAGCTTGGAACCAAAATGATAACTATGTTGTTACGGCTGTAAATAATCATCTGCTCAAAGTTTGGAATTCCTCTACAGGGCAATTGCTTCATGATTTGGTGGTATGTAATTTTACTTGCTTTTTGGAGTAGATGGTCTTTCCATACTTAGAATGGCATGTGCATGCTGAGTTCATTATTAGGTCTGATTTGTCTTGAAAGCTCTATATGAATGGTAAGGCAAGTGTAGTGTTTCTTGGAGCTATTTTTTTTAACCAAAACTAACTGCTCTCTCCTGCTTTTGAACAAGACTTCCCTAGGTACTTTGTTGAACTTGCCTCTCCATTAAAATGAGTAAAAAAACCAAGCAAACAAATAAAAAGCCTTGCCTATTTTTAGTAATTCACGTTGATTTGGTAGAAGCTCCATATTTCCAGAGTTCGTTTGAATCTAAGAAATGATTAAATTTCAAATGATAATAAGTTTCTGGCTGCCAGGAGTTCTGCCCTGCTTTCTGTATGCTACTCTAATCATACAGGTAGCGATCCAGATAGTGTGGAGTTGCTGTGAAGTTTCTAAAAATCCATATATTTTTTGGAGGCAGCTTGTAGGGATCTCACTTTCAAAAAGGCTGAGCGTGAGGGGGGGATAGTACAGTGTTTTAGGCTCTACTGTAAATATCCTGTTGATTTGGATTTGTCCTTTTGTTTGCATGTGACTTGCAATTTTGAATTTTAGGGGCATGCGGATGAAGTATTTGTCTTGGAGACCCATCCTTTTGATTCCAGGATAATGTTGTCTGCAGGTCACGACGGCAACATCTTCATATGGGACATTACAAAAGGCACAAAAACAAAGCATTATTTTAACATGGTAAGACATTTTTTTAACTCCACTTTTTCTCAGCACACAGCATTGTGTTCAGTTACTTGTTAGAGAATTAATTGTCATCAACAGGCATACCTGCTGGACCTTTTTAGAAAACAATCAAACAGAAAGCAACACCAGCAAAAATTCAGTTCAGTTTGTTTGTAGAACTTTTACCTTTGAATTCCGTGGCTACTGTAACTACATGTGCAGTGTAAACAAAAGCCAGTTTTAATAGTGTAATGTGGCAGAAAAGGAGGTTGATGTAGCCTCCATTGTCTGCTCCCAACTTCCAGTTTCTACCTTGAATAAGATGCCTATCACTGGACCATTTAGTAAGCTGAGTCAGTTCACTAATCTAGAAAAGTATTTCCCTCTTTCTTGTACTACTACCTCTTTACTCTAGGGCTTCTGAGTTGAGTCAGGTCAGGGTGCTCTGATAAGCTTCTGAGTCAAGGAAGATGAATTGTGAGAATTTATAGTCAGGTGGGAAGAATGTGAGGCATGAGGGAGCAAAGTAAGATACTGCTTTCATCATAGTTGAGGTCTCAGCTATTCTGATTTTACCTGTTCTTCAGCACTTCCCAATCTGTGAGTGCTGCAGATAGTTAACACTGGGACTTTTCCATTCCTTGTTACAACTGACCTAGAGACCATTTTGCGCCTCATTCATAGTAACTGTTGATAATGGAGATGAGGTGGATTCAGGGAAAAGACTGAAAGGGTCCTGTTTCAGACCATCATTTCAGGAGTCATACAGACAAGTATTGGTATCCTCAACTGTTCTAAAAATGATAATGTTATTACCATAAACCTTAGTGCTTTTGGAGAGCTCCTGTGATATTCACTATTTAACAGCTTTATGATTAACGCTTATAAGTAGGTTATCGTCTCCGAGGCTTCAGTATGATCCAGTGTTCATATTAATTTTTTTAATCTTTTTTTCTGGTTACTGTCAATAGGAAGGGATTTTTTCTTAAGCTTTAAGATTCCCTGTACTTTTCTTCAAAGTGATTTAACAATCAGTTTATATTAGCTACAATTTACTCTTCAGTAGTATACTAACAGCTAAAAAGCCTCAAAAAGATTATTTTTTTTTAAACAGTAGGTTTTCCATACCCTTTAGTGCCCACCTTTTAAAATTGTATAATTCAGAACTTAATATATCAGGGAGGCGAAATAAACTGAAGTGACAGAGCATTATCTGTGCTTTAATGGAGGTATCTGAGAAGTGCTTGGCTGCTTTTGATAGAATAACTAACTTTTGATGCTGCATTATTGTTTGCTCAAAAAATTTGATAAAATCGTCTTGAGTTTTTTTCCTTCAATCTAGATTGAAGGCCAAGGACACGGTGCTGTTTTTGACTGTAAATTTTCACCAGATGGGCAACATTTTGCATGTACAGATTCTCATGGGCATCTGTTGATATTTGGTTTTGGCTGTAGCAGGCCTTATGAAAAGGTAAGTTCAGCTTTTTATTAGAACTGTTTATTTAAGCTTCTAACTGAAATTAGATTAGTTATGTTAATTCCTCTAAAACATCGCATGTAAAAAAAGAGTTTTATATGTGTAGTGGATCTAAATATAACATGTTTCTTGATGCCTGTGAGTTCTCTTATATATATGGTCCTGGCACGGCAGAAACAACCAGTGTCATAACATTCCTCTGGGGAGTAGCTAGTAAACTTTTCCTGAAATAAATCTATTCATCTCCCAGCCACCTAATTTGCATGTTAATTGTTTGAGAACATATTACTGTTATTTCTGATTTCTCAAAATAGGTTAATGTTTGAAGGCTGGAATGTATCACAAAGTTTACCGCACTCCTACCAAATTAACAAAAAGCAGAATGTTTCTATGTTAAGAATAATGTGCTGTTTTGTTTTCATTATTAGAACTTGCAGTTCTTTAGACCTTTTATTACTCAAACCCAAATTCACTGTAGCAGTCTAAGCAAAAGTAAATATGCAGCCAACACTGCTGACTTTGAAATACTAGGAAAATGTATATAGGATTGAATGCTTTGCTTTTTTGAATGTATCAACATGTGTTTCTGTTCTCTTGAAATAGCTCTCAAAAGTGCAGTTCTGGCCTATGCTTTTCTTCACTTCCCCCTCAATTTTTTTAAAGTTGCAATGGTAATTCTATGTTTGTCATTTTAAAGATTTTTTTTCTTGTTTTACATTCTTAGCTGAAATTGAAACTTACTCTCTTCATCTTGCTCATCATCTCTGGGAGCAAAGATTCTGACTATGATCTAATACTTGTGTAACTGTTTTCCTTCAGCTGCATGGACTTAACAGACTGTTCAGTTGCAGAAAACTTTTCTGGTGGACGTTGCATGATTAAGAAAGAACTTTACTTTGAGAACTTACGTTGAACTTGAGATGATGATTTCCTTGCACAGAAATCAAGGAAGCTTTCTTAATTGCGTGGAAAAAATTAGAATGGGATGTAAAATATTTTGAGTTTAAAGTGTAGAGGTTTTAAGTGCCGTTTAAAGTTACTGCAGTTTATTGTTTTCTAAAAGCGTTTGCATTATCAAAAATGAGAGTACTGCAACACACAGGTTATAGTAGTGATGCATAACTCTTCTAGTTCAGAACTTACCCTTTTACCTTTTAAGGTGGCTTTAGATATTTCAGTTAGTGTCACTTGTTCTTTTATGTTCTCTAGCACACCTCTTTTTTTTCTTTCCAACTGACAACATAAACTCTTCATTTCTTTCTAGATTCCTGATCAGATGTTCTTCCACACTGACTATCGGCCACTTATTCGAGACTCTAACAATTATGTCCTAGATGAGCAGACTCAACAGGCTCCTCATCTCATGCCCCCTCCCTTCTTAGTAGATGTGGATGGAAACCCTCATCCAACAAGATATCAAAGATTGGTGCCAGGAAGAGAGAATTGTGCAGATGAACATTTGATTCCTCAACTTGGATATGTAGCAACAAGTAAGAACATTCTTGCTAAAGATGTACATCCAAAACTTAGCCGTGCTGCAGTAATTCTGCGTGGGAAGAAAGTAGATATGACACGTGATATAAATACGGTGTTTTTCTTGCACGTTTACAACTATCACGTGTATTTTTGTTCACTAGGGATGCTGAAGGATCCCAAAGTGAATACTACTTTAAACAACCAAAAAAAAATGTGAATGTCTTTTTTTTTTTCCTCCTGGAGCTGGCATGCATAAACTGTGTTTGAGTTTTAGGCTCCATAAATGTCTCATTTGAGAATAAGTAAGTTGAATCATTTCCAGAGTTGTTTTTGTTGTGTTTAGTTGCAGAATGTGTCTCACTGTGATGTGAACAAAGATGAAATCATTTGCCATCATCAGTCAGGTAACCCATTCATTTTGTCATTCTGTTACACTTGAAAGGTGATGGAGAAGTGGTTGAACAAGTTATAGGCCAACAGACGGTTGATCAGGATGAACAAGGCATGGAGCCCAGCATTCTTGATGGCATGATTAGACAATTACAGCTACAACAAGATCAAAGAATTGGAGCAGATCAAGAAGCTGCTTCAGGTGGCCCACAGAATGAAGGAACGCCTAGAAGAGGTTAGTACTTGCTGATATGTTCTTAGCTGCTTGTTTTATCTCCATTTGTATTACTGTGTGAAATGGATTATAAAATCCACTAGAGTTTTCTGGACAGGTAAGTCATGAGATGATCCTCCTACTGTATTTAATGTCGGTGTGGCTTCACCTTGGATATTGTGTGTAGGTCAGGGCTCCACAATATAAAAAGGATGTTAAGATACTTGAATGTGTCCTGAGGAGTGCAGAAAAGTTGTTAGAAGGGCTTGAAGGCATCTCCTGTGGGGAGAGGCTGAGGACACAGGTTGTCCAGTCTGGGGGAAAGGAGGTTGAGAGGTGACCTCGTTGCTCTCGGCAGCTCCCTGAGGGGGGAAGCAGAGAGGGAGGTGCTTACTTCGGCTCCCTGGGAACCAACAGTAGGGCACGTGGTGACAGCACTAAGCTGCACCAGGGGAGGCTCAGGATGAACATTAGGAAACATTTCTCTACTGTGAGTGTGGTCAAACACTGGAACAGGCTGCCTAGGGTGGTGGTGGTCGCTCCATGCTTCTCAGTGTTTGAGAGATGTTTGGACAGTACCTTCATTCATATACTTTAACTTCTGGGTAGCCCTGAGGTGCTCAGGCAGTTACACTTGATGATCTTTGTAGGCCCCTTCCAACTGAATTATTCTGTTCTATTTCCAAAGGACTTTAACTTGGACATTGTTTTGGTGACCAACTTTCTCTTAACGGTGATATCTGGTTAAGATGTTTTTTCTTCTCTAAAACACTGTTAATGCTGTGATTAAATTGCAAAACAGCCTTTCACTGTTCCTTTCAAAAAACATTAATTATATTTATTGTAGAGTGCTGTGCTTTTAGCAATATGCGTAGAGTATGCAGATGTCATTTACAGGAACTACATTTATTCTGAAAACTTTAAAAGAGAACCAGTATTTTACTATTATTCAAACTGGGGTCTCTTCTTCCATCTTTGCAAATTTAAACTGGAAACTTAATGATGCGTGTCCATGTACTTTTAATTACATACGGTCAACTACAGGAAGATTGCTTATTTGAACGTCACTGCCTGAAATAGTTCAGAAAAACACCTGTCACATTATGCTTACTTTCACTTGTTTTAAAGTAGTAGTAGAAACAACCATTTAAAAAGCATATGTGTACTGTCACTACATGTTCTACAAGACAGATAACTTCCTAAATATGATCCCTATGCTCTAGGATCATGGAGGTAAAAAAAAAAAAAAAAAGTGTTGTTTGTTCTTACTAGAGATAAAAACTAAGGTTCCCATTCTGCGTAGTCTAGAAGAAATGTTTTTGCTTGTGCATTTTAGTTTTTAGAAGACCAAGTCTGGACATCCAGTCTCCTCCCAATATCGGTCTGCGCCGTAGTGGGCAAGTTGAAGGTGTGCGTCAGATGCATCAAAATGCTCCACGAAGCCAGATGGCTACTGAGCGAGACCTTCAGGCTTGGAGACGAAGAGTTGTTGTACCAGAAATACCACCAAGCTTACTCAGGTCTGTAGACAGCTGACTAAGCTGCTGACATGACTAGAGAGAATGTATCATGCTATTATTTTTAAATCTAGTGTTATTAACTAAATTGAAGTAGGCATATGGAATGAATTAAAATAATTTAATGGACAGCTGTGTTTAAAGCTCTTAACTGTGAAGTCCATTCAAAAAGAATGGAAAATTAGTTTATTAAAGAGTGATTCGCCAACATTTCAATATTTCGAGTCATCTCAAAGGACAGATATCCAAGATGCTTTTTTCAGAAGAAAGGGGTGTAGGTTAAATTTATATACGTGGAAGAGTTTGGAGAGATTGCCATTGCTAAGTCTCAGAAAAGCACAATGTGTTATGACCAGAAGCAACATTGCACACTTGATATGCTAAAGCCAAGAGGTGTACTGTGAAATTCAGAACAGCACAGGTTCTTCAATGGAAAAGAAGTTAGATTGATTTCAAAAGTACTATCAGTCCACATCTGTGAAAAAGGAGAAATAATATTGATATGTAAACAATTCTTCTTAATGATACAACCACGTGTTCCAACAACGCTGAAGTTTTTAAAAAGCCTTCCCAGTGTTGAATACTTGGAGGTAGAAAGATTACAAAGGGAAGAATATAGATTCAAAATGGGGTTGCAGAAGTTAATTATATTCTGATATTTGTGAGGAAGATTTTTTTTTTTTAATATCCAACTTCTTTACCCTATCTGGAAGTGAGAGGACTTGTGTTATGTCTTAGGCACTTGAACAATAATTAATGTCTGGAATTAATGTAATGGAATTAGGTGTTAGGGCTTTTTATATAGCTCTTTTTTAAGAAAATGGACTGCTTAAGTTCAATATTGTTAAAAGAGATAAAGAATTAGATTTTCTTGCCATCCTTGTAGGAAGCAGGAAGAATATCGAACTGCAAAAGGGGAAGAAGAGAGAGATCTTTATGCGGCAGAGAAGAAAAGGAAGTCATTCCAGTCATTCGAAAAGGTATGCAGCATCTTTTAGGAAAACAGGTGTTCTGCATGGGATTAGGACAAATCATGCTCTTAAAAAAATGAAAGCAGACACTTCCTGAAGGTATAGTCTTCAAAGGTTCCTGGTGAATCATCTTCCACTCATTGCAGGTCGAGGTTTGCTTCCAGTTGTGCAGGTCCACGCTAAAGCATTGACATGCAAGCGAGAGTGTTCAAGATCCTATGTTTGAAGAAGAATTATAGGCTATATTGTGATGCTCTATGCAGTTTTACTTTAGTTTACAATGTTTTGTGTATGGTTAATTTTTATCAGAGTTGCCCTACTTTGAACAATTTTTTCATTTTCTATTTTTTGGAAGAGATCAGTAAGAAGGAAAAATTGGTTACTGGCCTGGCTTTATAAGGTTGTGGCCTGATTCATCGTGTCTTGCAGTACAGAACAGCTTGATACAAGAACTGTACTGCATGATTCCCGTAGTTGGGAGGAGTTGAGGATTTCTGATCTTGATTCTTGATATTTGTCAAGTGATGTGAATTGATCTATTGCTTGCAGTAGTCTAGAAAGAGCAATTTCTTAGAACAGCTGTCAAATCTTAAATTGGGAGCTGGGAATTTAAAACAAATGGCTTACAGTAAAATTATTTCTTGTGAAAAAGAATTGTGATGTGATAAGGCTGTGATGCAATGAGGCCATTTTAGTTTTTATGTTAATCAGTGCTTTTTATACACCCTTTGACCCCTGTAAGATGTTTGCCAAGTATATATTTTTGTGTAACTTTTTTTGTACTTTCTACATAAATTAGAGTGACTCCGAGTCTTCATTAATACAGTCTAAGCGTAGACTGCATAGACGGAAATATCCAAATTACCGAACACGGAATAACATTGAACAACTTGATTCCTCTGATGAGGAGAGAGAGGACTGCCTTGGTTTGATGGAGCAGGTAAGTTCTATTTTAACTTCTGTATTGTGAACTCAAGTTTCTTAATAAGTGAGGTTTCATAAAAATGTCATTTTTCTCTTAAGACAAAGTAGTAACAAAACCTCCTCTTATTTTAAGGAAATAATTTCTGTAAGCAACATTATTGTTAATGTAAACTGTAATATTTCTCGAACCTAGTTCTTTGTTGCCTTAATAGTGATAATCTTTCATGTTACTTCAGAAATGGCTAAACCATTTTTGCTGAGAACCTTCTAAGTCAAATCTACAGACCAATGCAAAAAAACCCAGTGTACAGTGCTGAGGTTGGCTTAAGCTGAGATTGGGATTTTAGATTTTTTTCTTTTTCGTTGTGAAAACCTTCTAAATTTGTGTGCATACCTAAAACTGCAAAGTTTTAAATTTAAAGAGTTTTTATGGTCTAGGAATTCTTCTGCAGAGTCTGTTTATATTGGCTGAGTCCTGGCTCAGAGTTTAAGGGATGAAGCACAGCTTTGCTGTGAATAACAGGAGGTTTTGACTGTTATGGTATCAGATGCTGTAAATGAGTGCTATGGCTGCTTGCACTGCAGTTGTTTTGCCTTGCACACAAGGAAATAGTCTCAAACTGGAAAAGAGGGAAGGAGTTGACAAGGACAGATTTTTTTTGCTAGTCTCTGTTGTGGCGGAGAATGGTGAATGAAGCGGGGTCATTCAGGAGATAAGGTAATGCTGTAAGAAAGATGTTTTTATTTGGAAAAAGACTCTTTTCTTGGCCTCTTAATGAAGAACTCCAGTGTGTTTAAAAACAAACAAAAAAAAAATAACGTTAAGGGAAACTTGAACTTTTCATTAAATTTATTTAATTTGGGAAGTTGGTGGAAGGGGAGTTGACAGGAGACTTCTGGCACCTGACAAATTCTAAGCACTCAAACTGCAAACAAGTAAGTGAGCAGTATGCACTGTCATGTAAATACTACATACACTTAAGAATATTTGAAGTGATGTTAGAACTTCTGACATCCAGTCTTCTGTGCTTTTAGTTTTCCAATTTGTAACATGATTATTATACAAGTTTCTTATGGCAGAGAAATCAATTTTTGAAATCTCTTACGTTGTGAAAATAATGTCTATTAAAAAAAACAAACAAACAAACAAAACCAAACAAACAAAAAAAAGAAAATGAATGATACAAAAATGAGCTTTGGTAAATGTAGGAAAAAGGGTTGCTTTTTAAATCCTGCTATTTGTAGGATAAAAGATCCTATATGCTGTATGAACAGCATTGGTTTTATGGGGGAAACTGTTGACTCAGTTACTCTGACAAACTGAACAAACTATCATGTTGGACTAGTTCAAACAGTATTGAACTTGAAGTTGCAAGTCAGATCTTTTTTTTTTTCTTGACAGTATACAGCTGGAGACATGAGCAATGCATTATATTTAGTCACTTCAGTTATGGAAACTATTTAAACGTGAAGTTAATGTAGATGTTTAACAACAGTCAGGATATTGCTTATGTTGTCATATATTTTACTATATCTGGACTACTTAGTTTTGCATTTAAATGTATGCATGAAAATAACCAATCAGTTAATACTAAAATGAGAAAAAAAACACCTGAATTAAAGAAAAATATACAAATGTTTCTCCTGTAACAGAATATACCCAGGCTGTGTTTGGATGGGAGACATAACAGCTTTCCTTGACTTGTTCCTGTTGCAATTGTTAAATTCTTCCTTTGCATTCTAGGGAGTTAGATTTTATTGTATGTTTTACATGACCTGGTGGCAGCGTCAGTCTGCAATTCAAAACAATCAAAATCACAATCTAGTTCATTCTGATAAACAGTGTGAACTTAGATTAGTAAAAAAAAAAAAAATAGGCCTATCATATGGTAGGGGGATGAAAGCATTGCTTTGTGAAGACAGGCTACAGCAGGTAGATCCACTCTTGGCTAATAAAAGGAGTGGATGTATAGAAGTTAGTGATTAATAGTGCAGTCTTGAGGTTAATAGGTTAAGTTGAAGTAGAGTAAGTTACAAGAAGGAAGTACTTTTGTTTCCGTATTAACAGCTCTTTTTTACTAGATTTCTTCCTAACCTGATAATAGGCAAACATGAATGGAGAACTTGTTTTATGTTTAACCACTAAAACGTGCTGTGAGAAAGTTTTGTTTGACTCAGATGTGTATTTTTAAATTCAGGAAGCTGAAGAAAGTGAGGGCTCTGGCTCATCTGATGAAGAGGAAGAATGGAGAAGTGACAAGAAAAGCAACACTAATAGCTCTAGGTAAAAGCAAACAAATTCTAACTTTTACTGTCACAAATTTCACATGAATTTTGTCAAGTTAAAGTTGTATGAAGTTCTAGTGTGATTCATATGTAATACTTCTAGGTTACAATATTGCAGTGTCGCTGTTGTCGTTATTTAGTCTTCTGTTTTGCACAAACACCTCTGTCTATTAATGTAATTTCTAATCCTTTCACTTGCTGGATTTTCTTGCTAGATGGCAAGGCAAATGGTGATGAACTAGCATGTTTCTAATGCTGTGGGATTTTGGTTTTATTTTTTGTTTTTGAAGAACCTAGCAACAGTCAGTTGCTTGTGCTTAAGAAAATGGTTGGTTGAAAATATTCATCAAAACCAAACTTTTTCTGTTTGTTTCAGGTTATAATTTTATTTAGAACTGAAGTAGCAGATGCATTTTTAATGGTTTTAATATGGCTTTCTAAATATTCTTTCTAGAACTGTGTAGTAGTAGGATTAAAAAACACTGGTAAACACAAATGTGAACCTGTGAGATTTGTATAACTGAACTGTCTTTGAAAAATTTGAGTAACTCTTGGCTTTAATGTTTCTGTAGGCATGGCTTTTAACTAGTCCCCGAAACTGTCAATGCACAACTTTCTTGAATAAATTTATAATTTTAGAATTTACTGGGTGACTTTGCTGTGGAAAACATGCCTTAAATTTCTGTTTTCACAGAAAATTAAGCAAAATATCAAATAATTTTAAAAAGTTCAAAGAAATTTGATAATTCTTCTGATATTACATTCTAAAATAATCTGTATTGGCAGATATTTGTCAGAGAGAACTTAGTGTTCTAAAGTGTTGACAACTCAATTCTGCGTTTGTATTCTTCCCTGATCCTGTCCACTGTTGTCAGTGATTCTTCAAGCAGGTACTCTGACTGGATCGCTGATGCAGGGATTAACCTGCAACCTCCTGTACGGACTTCTCGACGGAAAGCTATCAGATACTGCAGTACTTCAGAAGATGAAGTGTCAGCAGAGAAATCATCTCCTCCAAAGAGAAGAAGAAGAAAAAGGAGAAAAAAGCCCAGACCAAAAAAGCAGGAGGGGGTATACAACTGATTTCTTCTATCTTTTTAATAGATTTCTGTTAGGTTTTAGACTTTATCACTGGAAACTTGTGAAGTAATGGCTTTTGCCATTAGACAAGAAAGTTATCACTAAATAGTGTGCTCTTGATTAATCTGATAACGTTCAAAATCCAGGATACTTACTGATTGAGTTGAATTTTTATTTTTTGTGAACTACAAAAATTACTTTTTTTTCAAGTTCCTTAAGTTTTTAAGTTAAATAGTTGTTCTATTTTTCAATTTGAAACAATTATTTTCGGCCATTTTCTCTCAATCATTTCACTTTCTTCAAGATATTTCTCTAAATTATTTGCAACTGTTTTAATATTAATATTTACTGAATAAGTACTTGGTTTATTTAATTACGCTGTTGCTTCTGATATTAGGCTAATGCTGCTTCAAAAGAATCTGGTTATAGCTCTATTTTAAGATGCTCTGGGTGGGCAGAAGTAACTTATCTGCCCCCAGAACTGAATGAATTAAAGATGTATATTGTCAAGTATGTAAGTATACAAGGCCTTTGAAATGACTTTGTGATCTCTCTCATAATTTTCCATCTTCAGATAGTTTCTTGCAGCTTGATAAGATTTTTTTTGGGCACCAAGAATGCCATCTAAATTATAAGGCTTTGATTCTCTTGAGAGCTACAAAATAGTTATCTTGCTCACTCAAATCTTCTACGTGGTGTGAGTACTACAAATACAGTTACAATTTGAGGAAAGCCTTGAAGGAATTTTAATAACAAGTTTCAGAAATGTACATCTGTCTTTCATAACGTAAACTTTTATCTGCCAAATTGTTGTTTTTCATGTCCTGTCAGCAAGGTTTCATGTCTAACTTTGCTGTCTCTTAAATGTGAAGGCTAATGCTCCATCAGAACCAGTAAACTCGGAACTGTCATATGACTGGCATCCTCCAGTTTGGATAACAGACACAGCTCTTCGGAGATCGCCATTTGTCCCTCAGATGGGTGATGAAGTAAGAATATTTATTAAAATCTCCTATGCTACTTACATATTACTATTGTTACTAAATATGGAGAAACATTTACTATTGTTTTGTTGTGTTGTTGTGTTTGTTTTAAGGTAATATATTTTCGACAAGGACATGAAGCTTACATTGAAGCAGTTAGAAGAAATAACATTTATGAACTGAATCCCCACAAGGAGCCTTGGAGAAAAGTAGTCCTTAGGGTAGGTCTGCATTGAAGATGTTGTGAGTTCAGTACTAGTAGTCTGTGAATGAAAAGTGTTGTGTTAAATTTGTTTCAAAATATTAATTTCTGAGGTTATGCCATTTGCCTTATAATGCTTTCCTATGAAAGCAAGAGGGAGAATTGTCTTCAATTATTAGAATAGCTTTGGAGTTACACGTGGGAAGCCTGACTATAAATAGTTGTTCTAATATTTCTGAGTCTGATAGGCGTGTTCCATTAATCTCAAAAATTGTGTCAATATTTTTGCCATTTTGGATGTGGGTACAAATCATGTGTTTGGTTAAACTATTATTAAATTAATAGTTCTGTGCATAGACCAAAGGGTAATACGTTCTGAAACTGTTCATTCTTGCCTGTAGGATCAGGAGTTGGTAAAAATTGTTGGAATTAGATACGAGGTTGGTCCTCCCACGTTGTGTTGCCTCAAGCTTGCCTTTATAGATCATGCCACTGGAAAACATACAGACAAATCATTCTCCATCAAGTATGTGCATCTTTATTTTCCTGAAAAGTATTCAAAAATATTTCTTAAAGCTTCTTCCTAAAACCCCAAGGTACACATCTGAAAGCAATTTCTTTTTAACCTAGATACCATGATATGCCAGATGTTATCGACTTCCTTATATTACGTCAGTTCTATGATGAAGCACGGCAAAGGAACTGGCAAGCCTGTAAGTCCGTTCGTTCTCTGAATGTTTGACAAAAGAACTCTGAAATAAATAAAAATATCCTTGTCTAATTACTGGATATGCTAGTTATTTGCTTGTAATTTCAAAGGGTTTTCTGTTATGTAAGTTTCTTCTGCCTTTTTGAACTACGAAACTACTAGTGCCAGTACTAAGTATTTTGGAGGGGTTACCACAGATCTAAGATGAAGTCTTTAAAACATAAAGTGAGGTTCTAGTGTTGTCTTTTCTTGTTTTGTAGTTAAGTAG
The DNA here is from genome assembly GCF_964211835.1 of Anser anser. Taxonomy (NCBI): domain Eukaryota; kingdom Metazoa; phylum Chordata; class Aves; order Anseriformes; family Anatidae; genus Anser; species Anser anser. Next base: position 115,661,222 of record NC_139720.1, on the reverse strand, counting down.
CAAGCAGTTTTAACGTAACATTTTTTGGCATAATAGGTTGTCTCATCTTTACTGAGTATCAGTATTTTTAGGACTTTAAACTGAAATACATTGTTAAAAAGGTTTTAATTACGAACAGAAGAAGTGTATTTAAGTAACTCTTGTTAATAGAATACAGGATCAGACTTTTTTGTTGGTGTTGTTCTAGCTGACAGGTTCCGATCCATTATTGATGATGCATGGTGGTTTGGAACAGTGCTGGGTCAAGAACCGTATCAGCCTCAATATCCAGATAGTCATTTTCAGTGTTACAGTGTAAAGTAAGTATAAAAGGGTTTTAGACTTCTGATATTAGTAGTGTGGATTGCCTTTTATGTAGCTAGACTATTGGTATAAGAATATGAAAGTTGTTTAATGATTTTACTGGCCATATTATCACTTCTGAATGCCTTAAAGTTGCTAATCTGGCATAATGTGAATTTGTAATAATTTGAAGCAACTTTTTAAATGAAGAATAACAGGATAGAATAAGTTATTGACCTCTCACAACTGCAAATGATCTGTAACAACTACTGCTGAATATCTTCCATGAAGCAAACCATGCAATTTCCAATGTATATAAATTATTATTCTTCATTGATAGTTGGTTTTGGATGGGGCATGTTGAATCTTTCCTGTTATTAACATCATGATTCTTACACTTCAAGTTCTCCCACTTTTGTCTTTCGTGTATTATGTGAACTATTAGCACTGAGTCTACAAGAACAAGTATAACTGTAACTTTATTTCAAGCCATCATTTGAGCCTCGTGTAAAGGATGTTTCTAAGTGTTGCTCTATCCTCATGCTTGCTAAATGAATATGAAGACAGAACTTGTCCTTTCACTGCCTATTGGTATTCCATCATATTTGCTATTATGCAGATTCGGCTTGTGGTTTCTCCTGCGTTTTCCTCTTTGGATTGTATTTAGCAGGAGAACTTGCAGGTAAAGTAGCCCCCTGCTACTGTCTGACAGAGAAATCCATTTGACCAGTCTGCGTGTCAAGAGATAATACTGCATAGGTGAAGGCATATGGTGTCAAATGCATTGTTCAAAATATGGCAAATACGGGGATATTAGAGTAGGGATAAAAACCTGCTTGAACAGGAAACGCCAGAACATCAGATTCAAACTGGTAGCAAGATACTTGGACGTAGGCATGTGCTGAAAAATGACTCCCTACTAGGCCCCAGTACAGAAAAGTACTCCAAAATAATTAAAAAATAAAAACAAAAAATAGTACTCTGAAATAAAAGGTAGTAGTAATACTTTTCATTCTGGTATCTGAACTCAGAGGATTTTTACCTGTTACAAGATAGCTCAAACCTTTTGATATGTTGCAGTGGGGAACATGCAGTAAACCTTTCACGTGTTTTGTTATATTATTACAGTTGTTCCTTATAAGTAAGTTCAGATGAGTTTTTGGTTTCTTTTTTGGCCAGTTCAAAATAACATTTTTAGTTATGAAAAAGAGCCTATAGCCAACTTCCTAGACTCCTTTCTTCTTTGAGTGCTGAAGGATATTTCAGTATTTTCAATGCACTAGCTTTTAACAGAGCACAGTCCAGAGCTGCTTTGAAGTTGGCTTAAAAATTTAATAGTTAAGGAATTCGGTGGTGTTTAAAGATCATTCTCAAAAGAGAGCTCTTCCAAAATTTGTGGTACTTCTGTCAAGAATGTGACTCTCAAACAACTTGTCTAGAAAAGATTTCTAACATTTGTATAGGTAAACACTGTATGAAAATGTCTGGAGTGTTTTGCAGGTGTAGATAGATTTAGTAACTTGGCTGGATTCTTGGCTCTTTTTGTAAACATGATCCTTTATTAGAGAACCTCATGTCTTGTTTGTCAAAGTATCTGCATCTGGTTCAGTAACAGTGGCTTCCTAATTTGCATTCACAGGCTTTTAAAATTGGATGCAAAGAAATTTTTTAATTCACTTCATTTTACATCTATTTAAAGTGTGTGTGGGGGGGAGGCAACTCTGTCTTGGAAAAACTGCAATCAGTTGTCTGTCTTTGTCATGCAGGATTTGGGTTAAGGTGCTTCCTAAACTGGCGTAATTTTGATAATCCAGCAGATTTTGGGCATCTGCAGTTGTTCACTGCTTCTGAGTCAGAGCTTTATTACAATAGAAGTGCTTTTTATTTCATACCAAAAACAACCTTCAAAAGATGGTTTCAGAACAGTCAATGACAAGGAATGTTGGAAACCTCATTTGAATGAGATGAAAGGGAGTACTTGACACATACCTTCAAATTGCTTACTCCTGATTTATTCTTCTGAATAGATTAAAGTCAGTCTTCTCAGTAACCAGGTCATCACACATAGGCATCATCTCAAATTATCATCACCACTGTAGAATAGTTAATAAATAGACAGAAGTTGTATAAATTGAACGTTTTGTTTTATTTGCCCCATAAAAATAGGTATTTATATAGAAGTAGCTCTGGGTATTATGTAAGTTGTGTTGTCTGGATGAATGGTGCTTAAGCGGAACTGAATGGGTCTTTCATAAAATATTATGAAGTAGTGTATAAATTTATTTATGACAATAACTTTTGAGGTATTGTGAATTAATTGAGATTAGAACTCAGTAGACAAGCTTTCAGAAGTCTCTTAATTCATAAATAATCAAACAGGCTGAATGTAGATGCAGCAAAGTTTTCCTGAATCAATGGACTGTCCAAAATAGTAGAGAGGTTTTCTTGCATGAGCAGAGTTTTTAGTTAATAAATATTATGAAGATTATCATCTAAATTTTCAGTTTGTGTTTGAAATAAATATGCAAGAAGTATTAGACCAATACTAAATTAGATGTATTAAGTCATCAAAAGTAGGTGGCATGTAATCAGGCATGTGAAGAACTCTAATTTGAAACTCCTGGCAAAGTTGCAACCTATGCTACCGTTGGATCATGCACTGGTATGCAAGCAGATTGTAGCTCCTGCCAGCAGAAAAGGGTCTGGTGGGAAATCAGTGAACTGTAGACTGATGTATTTGACTGCAGTTTCTGGTATATGCATATAATATACATAATATGTATGATAATAATACCATTGAGCGTATGGTTAAACCCAGATGTAGGAGAGAGTTAGCATTGCATCTCTATAGGGAGGTTCTGCCTCTGGCCCTTTTGCAACTCTGTGACTTTTTAGTAAGCATATACTTACTTTATCAACTTTATTGCATAGTATTTGTGTGTTCATTTTTTTGTTGGTTTCTGTTTGTTTTAAGAGAAGCCTTTGGCAGGATTTCTCTCCAAGAGATGTTAAAGAAACTAAGATGATATGGCATTGGAGCAAATGTTTTTGTGTGTTGAAAACTGGTTAAATGATAGGGAGCAAAAGAACGGTTCTTAACAATCATGTTTAAGGCTAGAGCAATGGTAATGGGCTCCTGCACAAATCAGAGCTGGGACCAGCTTTACCCAGAGTCCTCGTAAGCATGTTGTAGGGCGTGAGTAGTGAACTACCCAAGTCTCTAGAAGATGCAAGTCATTTCAAGGAAGACAAACAAAATGCTATACGAAATGACTAACAAAGACCCAATAAAAATGAATGACTAGTTAAAAAAAGTTCCACGTAATTTTCAGCGCAGGTATGTTAGATAGGACATCTGAGGGAATAGTAGTCTTGTTTATGCTTGTGACTTTTTTCTTTGTAGTAGCTACAGCTGAGGAAGGAAGTGTTGAGGTACTCATTGACAGAAACAGGCAGTGTTAGCAGGCTGGTAAAGGTATTAGACAAAAAATAGATACTAAAGGAAATAACGTGGAATGTATTCAATAACATGCCTAGAGGAACGCAGTGATAGTGAATATTGAATGTATGAGTAGAATGCACTTGTACCTGGATCAGACTGGCTTCAGACTAATACTTTGGAAGACAGATTACTGGTGTAGCTGGACCTACAGGGCACTGAACTGATCCAGTAGGCCATTTCTTCTATTTCTTATGTTTGAAATACTAAAATTCATTGGTAACTTTGATGTTGATAAAAGCATGTAAAAATCTGCCTGAATGTTCTGTGATTTGGGGAGACTACTATTATGTTAATGCTGTAATAGTTAAATATCGGAGTGAATATGCAGTTGCTCTGTGAATATTAGCTCTGCTTTTGCTTCCTGTTTCTTAACTTTAGTTTCTACGTTTTATTCTTCTTTGTCTTAATGTGATATGCCTTAGATAATGAAATATTAATACGCCCGATACCTCAATTCTTATTCTTCCTTTCTCTGAAACATTCCACAGACTTACACAACTACTGTTGTGGTTGGGAAAAAAAGTCTGTTCCCCTTTTGTTTTCTTGATGTCTTCTGCTTGATGTTCTCATTTTTTTCCAAGTGTATGGCTTATTTTTTCTGACACTTCTTGATATAGCATTTGTAATACCGATTTTTTATATTGGATAAGTTGTGCAAAGCCAAAATCAGGAGTACAATTTTAGTTGGAAATTCATTATGAAGAGTTTTTCCTTTTTATGTCACAATTGGTTACTAACTAATGCTTTTTTATATACACTCATACAGTTTATTTTTATTAATGCCTAAAAATAGCAGTGATGGAGAATTTCATTAAATATGCTCAGAGGAAATACTTCTAACTTAAGGTAATGTTAACTTGTATGTTGTTTTTTTTTTTTAACTTGGTGAATCAGATGGGACAACGGTGAAGTTGAAAAGCTTAGTCCGTGGGACATGGAACCAATATCTGAGAATGGTAGGTAGAAATTCACTTAATTATATGCTTCTCTCTCTTTCCAGACCCTTCGTTATATGCGGGTAGTGGACCTTAGATGATTCTTACCTTTTTTGCAACTCTTGCCACTGAATCATCTGAGTACAGTATCCATTTTGCATATCTATGTAACAGGTGGAACTGGTATTGCAGTAGTTATCTTTGAAATGTCAAGAACATCAGCAGGTTTTTTATGTGCCTTTAGTCAAGAATGCTCATTAAGATAGTCTCACTTCAGGTTTGGTGAAATATCTTGAATATATCTCTATTTTTTTCCCCTGAAACTTTCCATCTTCCTAAGTAGTTTTGAAGGAAATAGTTGAAATACAATAAAGCCTGATATTTCTAAAAGCCAAGTTTTGCAAATGTCCCAAGTAACAAAAAAATAGTTAGCTATAATATGGTACAGTATAGGAGGGAGGAGGAGGAAAGAATATATATGAAATAATTTCCAGTCAGCAAATGTTAACTGTTACTTTAAAAACAGCGGTTTGCAAGGTTTACTGGTCAAACCCAAATTAATTCTAAATGAAATTGCTGGATTCCTAGTTTATCTTACTCAATTCAGTTTTCCAATGCTTCTTGATAATGATAAGAGCTTGGAGAAGGGAGGAAAGTTTGTGAAATACTGAGAGAGTAATCATTGAATAAGCTGTCAACAGGATATTTATTCATTTTCCTAATCACCTTTGCCAGGAGTTAGCTTGTTTCCCAAATGCCAGAAAGGTTTATGATAATTATTTATATATGATATTATTATATTAAGGCTTATGATATTTATATATATACATTTTTATATATACATATATATATACATGTATAAATAAAGTACCATTATGTTGCACACATTTTGATGTTCTCAGTAGCCACCTGACCATCCAATGTTTGAAGTATGAGCTGGCTGCTTCAGTTGCATCTTGTGATGAGGAATGCCGCAAGTCTGGATTCAAAATATGGAATTAAAATTTTTATACATTTCAGTTTATATAAAACAAGGAGTCAGCAGGATTGTGTTCTCTTTTCCCCAGAAATTTAATTGAAACACTCCATTTTATCATCACCAACATCCGTCTCCTTCAAACATAAAGCTCTGTTTTCTTCTTATTCATCATGATCTGGTTAATGCTTACCATATATGATTGTCAGAAGCTCTATAACAAGCCTTACGTGCGAACTGGTCAGAATATTTATGTTTTGCTAACAGGACAAACAGCATCAATTTCTTCTGAATATTCTATACAGTGGTTTAAGTTGCTTTTTATGAGAGTATTAATGATGTTCTCCCTCTGTGGTTTGAAATATAAAATGTAGTGTTCCTAACCACTTAAGTTTGATATCAAGGAACCAGAATTTCTGAAATTGCTACAGTGACAATGTAATGACAGAGACATCCTACAGACACTTATCTAGATCTGGGTAGTAGTATGTATGTACATTGTCATTTACTGGCTGTATCAGAGGCAAATTGCAACTTCTTTCTTTGATTTAGTAGGGAAATAAGGCTCTTACGGAAAAGTTTTATGCTTTCCTAGAAAGCATTATTATATTAGTAATATAATATAAAACAGGTTACACCCCTTCTCCTTTGCTTTTTGTTCCTTCTTCAATTGAATGACTTACAAATTGAATTGAAATTGCATCTTACATTTGCCACTCTTCTCTCAAAATTTTCTTTATTCAGTTTACTAAGATAAATGTGTGGGACAAGAGCAACACTGAAGTTGGATTGACTAGCAGGTCACAACTTTAATTTATTACCTTTTTTTAACCTGCAGGCATAAATTCTGTCTCATGATTATCGAGATAGAGTATGAGATGTCCAACCCTTGTCTTGGCAGGCACAACATTGTCAAGATCAGGATAAATATGCATATGAAAACTCAGTTTTCAGCAGCCTGCTTACTAAACTGTTACTGGTGTGGACTGTCTGTAGTCTGTACTACCGATCTGTGCAGTGAGCACTGTAACCCTCCTTCGGAGGGTTCAGCTGTCTATGACCCATTTACTCCTGAAGAGTGGACCATATGGTCACCCTATGTATATAATGTGCTACAAATTATGACAAGTCTTCTTTCACATGTACCGGGGTGCTGCAAAAAAACACAAAGCAGTGATCTTCCCATGCTTCTTGAGTAGGACAGAGATTTGTTTTAGTCTGTCATTCTCCTTTAGATGTTACTCCTGCAGGAGAATGTCCCTCTTGAGCGCTTATGCAGTGGAGTACCACGTACGATGTAGAGTTCTTCTTGATACAAGTGTAAGCGTAGAAGAATTACTTGCTGCTTTCTATTAGTGTTGTCTTCAGGAAGTCTGATTGCAGAAGTGTTTCAGCTCAAAGATGAGTTAGAAGGAATACAAGTGAGTCACCTCCCTCTCTTCAGCTTTTCCTAGTGCCTTTTTGTTATTTATCCATTTGTTTTTTGAAGACCTGCCTCATCTTTGGTATTGAATGGATAACAAATGTTGTTAGGGCTCTGTCAATGCAGTAATGAACAAAGAACTAGAAAAGACTTTGGGTTATTAATACATGTTCAGCCAAAGGAAAAAACAGTCCTTTTCATAAATTTAGAAGATCCCCGGTAAACTTGTTTAGATCTTTTTGTTTTGTTTTGGTCTCTACAACAGTTGGAGTGGAAATGTTTTAGAATTTGTAACCTATTTGTGGATTGCAGTCTTCATAATGCTAGCAAGTACCCTATCATCTTTCTTGCTTTCATTTTAATGGACAGACTCTCAGATGCTAATAGAAGCTCCTACTGTTAGTTTCTAGCTGTAAGCCTATATGCTTTAGACTGCTGAATTTAATCTGCTATTCCAGTTGTCCTAATCAGTACAAAGATGGACTGAAGGACTTACTGTGTCTGATCAGGAGCCTTCATGATCTTGTTCCTTTTTATGTGCTTAAACAAAATGAGGAACTTGGTTTTTCAAAAATAAAGTACAGAAACTGAGACTGAAGATGTACTAAAAACAGTCTGTGGAATTGAGGGGAAAGATACCCAGAGGTAAAACCTTATCTACTCAGTCATTCTGCATTAGCTGGGTTGCATTAATCTTTGGAAGCGTGACTTTCTGTGGAACCATCCATCACAGCTTTACATGTATACTAGTAATTTTTGCTTTGAAATTCAATTGATCTGCCATATTCAAAGCACACATTTTTTAAAAATGCCCTAAAGGTCACAGTAATTCTGGGAAGGACATCACACAGTGTATTGCCTATCTTGCACATGTTTAATGGTTGAGGGCACAAATGGACTCATTAAACTAAGTTATGATACTGTGAAGTCTGGGGCATGCATTTTAAAACAAAAGTGTGTGATTAACTCAGAGTTGAAGTCTTCTTTTCAGGCTAGTAATTAAATCAAGAGAGTAAAAAGTCTTCAGGAAATTCAGAACTGCACAAAAGGAGAATAAGGGATATCGTTGTTGTATTTTCTTTGTGTATTTCCTTTTCCCCATGCTATTAGTGTCAAACTTCACTTAAGGCAAGATATTTTTTCTTGGTTATTCTTGTTAAATACTTATATGATCATGAATATTTAACAGTTTGTCTTGTTTCATGTTCTCCCTGCTCACACTTTTTCCTATTTGCTGTTACTCTTCAGTTGACCAGCCTGAAGAATTAGGAGCTAGTGTTTCCGTGACTTTTGAAGAAATGGAGAAGCTACTATACAAACCCCAAGAAGGGGAGTGGGGGATGCGGTCTCGTGATGAAGCTTGTGAACGGATTATCAGTGGTATTGATCAGCTTCTGACTCTCGGTAAGCATGTCCTCCAAGCTTTAGGGAGTTTTCTCCTCGCATTAAATTTATAAACAGGTCTGCAGAATATACATGGCATCCTTTAAAAATGTCCTATAATAAAGTACTGTAAATGTTTACACACTTCTATGTGCAATCCTCTCACTGTCTCTGTGCTCAGATTTGTTTTTGTACATCATTGGTTTTATCAAGGATAATTATGCATAGCAATTGAATGTCTGACTCAATTTTTGTATGCATACAAGCTTCAAAATAGTTCAGTTAATCTTATTGTTTCTTAACAGACATTTCAGCAGCTTTTGCTGGTCCAGTTGACCTGTGTACATATCCCAAGTACTGTACAGTGATTGCTTACCCAACAGACCTGAACACTATTCGAACAAGACTGGCTAACCGATTTTACAGGTAAGTACTAGCAGCGGAAACAAGGGGGAATATGGTCTTAGGTTTGTACCTTGTGAGAAGATCTAAACTTTTCTTTTTCCTTTAATAAACATTTTGAAAACCAGCAGTCCAGTACCTGAATTCAGCATTACTAGTACTTTGTAGCAACATTAATGTACATTTTATTAAGTTTCTTATTTCTCAAGGAAATTGATTTCAGCCTATATTGATACTATTTTCAGAGTTACAATGAACATTGACATTTTGTTTGTGAAATTTGCGATTTGAAATGAGTAAATACTTCAATGATTGTCTTATTTTTTTCAATTTCATTCAAGTTTTGAGGTGCTGTACTTAGTTTGAACTTGAAGAGGGTTCAGCTCTTAGACACTTAGTACTTGCAGAAACAAGTCTAAACACAGAGGTGAAATGTTAAATATTACCACCAATACTTTAAATGATAGAAACACCACAAAGAAAGGGGGGAAGAAGCTTCAGTGTGGAGTTGATAAAGTTCTGATTTGTTGGATGTGCAGCTTATCAATTTTGATAATAGAAATTAAAGGGTGTTCCTTATCTGGACTTGCATTCAGAGTGTCTGTAAATAAAATGAAAAGATATTTATGGTTGTTTTTCTCCTCAGCGAGCCTGAAATAATGACTTGGGAAATGGTTTGAAATTTTTTAGATGAAGAGCTGCAAATCTGGGGTATTATGGCTTCAAAATTACAAGGAATTGGAAACTGAAATGATAGAAAAGCTATACAGTTGTGCTAGCTCACTTCCATAGTGTTAGCTTGTAGCAGTTTCTACAAGTGTATCTTACAGAGGACAACTACTTCATGACTGATCAGTTGGTCTCAAAGGAAAGTATTTGAGGGGAGACAGAAAAGATCATAATAGGTGTATATAAAAATGTATTTAGGTCAGGCCTTTTCTCACTGCTTTTTTAATTGCTTGTGTCTTGTGTTTATTTGTTCTTAAGAATTATTAGTGTACTACACAACTTGTGTTCCATTTGAGAGGACAGTTCCACAGGCAACTGCTGTTAGATGTTTCCAGAACAAATGTTGTAAATTAAAGTAGTGGTTAAATACTACTTCTGTTTTTCTTCCCATTTTGAATAGGGTCAAATATAAGCTTTATAAAAATGCATGGATTTTTAAAGACCCAAGGAATTCCTCACTAGTTAAATTATTTCAGTGGTATTTCATAATTCAGTGGTATCAAAAGCCAGTGCTTTACTGGGCTAGTTGTATTAACAGAATTTTAGGAATGAAATCGAAGACTGTTAGAATTTTGCAACCTTTCTGAAGATGAATTATCCGTAATTAGTTGGAAAATGAGTTAACAAAGGTGTCCAATGTTGATTTCACTATCTTGAATTGTGTGTGCTTGTGTATATGTGAATACACTTCAGTTTTCCATGTGAACGAGAAGTTTGAGTCTAGTGTAATAAAACTTCAATTAAAACAAAGGACATTGAACTAGGATATATATATATATATATATATATAAAACAGACATATAATTACTAAGAGAATAACTTCACAGTTTTTCAGCTTAGTTTAAAGGTGCATTTTTATTTTTAATTTTAAGGAGAATCTCTGCATTGGTTTGGGAAGTAAGATACATTGAAAGCAATGCCAGGACCTTCAATGAACCTGGGAGTGCTATTGCTAGAGCTGCAAAAAAGATCACTACACAACTCTTAAAATTTATCAAGTGAGTGGCTTTTTAATTTAAATAGTGCTTGAATGTTTGCGATCTTAAACTGTGGGGGAGCATGAACATCTAAGATCCCTTTGAAAATCCTGCTTCCTTTGATTTCCTACTCTTCTTCCATGCACTGCAGGACAGTTGTATAATTCTTCTTGAGTATTATTTTAACTGGGGAAAATACTGAAATGTTCCGCAAAGAGACATTTTGACTTTTTCTCATAGTAGCATTCACTGGTATTTATAGTACAAAGATTACTATAATCACCTTGTGAGTTTATATTTCAGTTAATTCTTTGTTACTGTCTTTAAGTTTATATGTAGCTTTTGGTCATGTCTGGATTTAATCTAGGAAGTGATAGGTATGTTTTTGCTATTCCAGTAACAGACCTAATTGCATTACAGTGATCAAGACTGTACAAACATTTTTGAACTATGTAGCACAACAGATGATGAGCAAGATTGTCTTGATGACGACGATCTGGTAAGCTTTTCTTGTGAATAACTGCAATAATGCATTAGCAGTGGTAAGAAAATAACGCCCATCTTCAAGTATTTGTAGTACTAAAATTACTAAAAGTACTAAAGTGCACAAAATTGTCCTTTTTTTAATAAAGATCCTTGCATGTACTTAACTACTTATGTAGCTAATACAAACATTTAATATACTAGGAATGTGAGAAGTGATATGGGGAGATGCTTTAATGAAAACATTTGAGTTGTCAATACTTGTTCAGAAGTACAACAAACATGCATTTTCTACTGTGACTATTTGCCATCAAATAGAACAATACTTCGATGTTTTGTGAGTGATACATTTCTGAAGCATATTAATATGCAGTAATGTAATATTTCAGGAGTGTATGAATGTATATCTTTCATTATATTTTTAATTATACGCATAATTGGTTATTGCTAAGGGTAAAATTGGCATGCAGTGGTAAATGCTAAAAGTTGGCAAGTTATGACTACTGCAGTGGTGCTTTGCAGTAACATACACTGCAGTTTCTTTGTATACCCAGCTATGATCATGCATCAGTTTTGCATGCCTCATTGAGAATATAATGAAGTATATTTATCTTAAATCTGAGAGGTAGCATTCACTGCATAACAGTGCATGTTGTCTACAATATCTTACATTTATTAACAATATACCCCAAACTACCTAATCTGAATGTCTTTTACGCATTTTGGTTTCTAATTCAGCAGCTAGACTTCTGAAAACCACAAAGTGGCAGCATTCTCTTTCAGGGTAATATTTAGGGAAGAAATTACATTGAGCAGTCGCTCTACTTCAGCATTATCTTATTACTTTCGTATTGTAATGTTCTTCTTTTATCAGAAGTAAATTGATCACAAAGATTTCTTCATCCTAAACTCAGGACAAGCAAAATTCAAAGAGTTCTTTGACTTCTATTATATGTTAATTGAATTACTGATGGTCTTTAGTCATTGAGATTCAAAGCTAGTGGATGTCTTCTCAATTCTTATCGAAAAGAGAACTTGCAACTTCTTATGGTGGTTTTTCCTTTGTATTAAGGTCAAGAGTTGGAGTGAAGAGTCTTCAGTGGTGGGACATCTTTAGGATCTTACTTTCCTAGTTTTTCAATCACTGTGCTGTAGTTTTTGATACACTCATGTTCTGTTTCATTGAGAGAAATTAGAATAAAAGTCTGTTTTAACTGTGGTGTAAAATTCAATGTTGCTTTGAGCAAACATTGCCTATTGTTTCATAACTAATTTTATTTTATGCAGGATGATGAAAAATGTCGTCCGAGAATGTCATATAGGAGGAGAAGAGTGAGTTGGCTAATCTTTACCATATATACCCAATTCAGGTCTGGTGGGATTGGTTAGCAGACTGTTGAAATTCTATGGGAGTGATGTTTTGTTTTTTAATAGTCATAGATAGAACAGATTTTTTTGATGATAAAAAGGAATAAAAAGGAATTATACACTTTGCCTAAATAGTTCATTGTTATTTTAATGCTTCTGTACTTACAAATTTGATACCAATACTGTTCAGTTTAACAGGTTTCAATTATATGTATGCTACTGAAGTAAAAGCATTATTCAGCTGAGATGTGAGGAAAAAGTATTTTGAGCGATAGATATTATTCAGATCTCTTAAGAATAATTTGGAAGAAATCAGGAGGTATCTTTTTGTGTGCTTTATTTAGTATTTAAAAACAAATTCAAAAAAGTTGTGTGATTTGTTAGTGTTATTAATAAACATCAGTAAAAAAATCTTCTAGTAGTAGAGTTGCAAAGTTTTGTTACAAAACAGTATTTTTGGAAGCACATTTCTTAATACGAAAATAATTCCAGAAAGACTATTAGGTTTAGTTTTTCAGGCTGGGTTTCAGTAATGTTTTTTGACTTTTTTTTTCAAGGGACGGGGGAAAAAAGGAAAAGGCATTAAAAACGGCTATGATGAAAACTGTTGGAAAAAGCAGTGTATGGAACTCGTGAACTTAATTTTCCAGTGTGAAGATTCTGAACCTTTTAGGCAGCCAGTTGATTTGGATCAATATCCTGTAAGTTGTTCTTATAATTATTTATATCTTACAAGGTTAATTTGTTTCTTTCTTTTAGCATTTGGTGTCATAATAAGATCTCCACATTTCTCTTGGAGCTATTTTTTCTCTTTAGGGTTTCAGTTTCCAACCATTGATGCTTGACTGCATCAAGGTAAGATCCATCAAAGTATTGAGACAGCACAAAACAATTGTAGAGCAGCAGTATAATGTCTACAAATGTCGTGATATATTAAATGAGTTCTTTGTTTTGCCTTTAATTATTAACTCTGACGGTAAAATTAAAAACAAAAAAATGGACTGCAAACATGAACTTGTTATTTGTAGTCCCATGACTTTCTAGTTTTCCTGTTTTCACTGCTGCCATTATTATTTTTTCTGCTCTTCAGCTCACTGTATGTTTTTAGGAATCTGTCCCCACTTTGAAGCTTCACATTTAGGTAGAATGTAGGCATTGGTTCATATATACCTCTGAAGTATGGATTCTGTCCAATCTGGTATGCATATTCTTTTAAATTCTGTTTAAAATGCATCTCAGAACATCTTTGTGCTCTAATGGCTCCTCTTCCATATCAATAAAATATTTTGTTGTTGAAGGCCTTCTGCAGCCTCATGGTGTACTTTCTTCAGCAATTTATCTGATATCAGAATTTCATTTCTCTCTTCTGTAAAATTTGCTATTCTTTGCTACAGTAGTGGTTTCAAGCCCTTTATTGGGCATTTAGACCAAAAGAAAAAGAAACTTAAGGGGGGAAAAAAAACTTTTTAACAAGCATAAGCATGCGGCTGTTTTCCTGTGGCTTCACATCTTGAGTTTGGGTTTCACGTCAGGTTTTAAGAACATGTTGGGGGTTCTCTAAAACTCATTTACAGCGGAGAAGAAGTTACATAACAGTGTTATAGTGCTTTCTTAATTATTATAATTTTTTTAAAGCCAGATCAGTTTCTCATTGTAAAATGCATCAATGAAATGAGTAAATTAAGTCTGCAGTGAATCTTCTTTCCCTTTTTGATTACCGATAAAAAGGTCAACCTGCATGGTATTGTCAGTCGGTAGATACTGAGGTAAATCAGGAGAAACAAAACAGCAAAGCTGCATGCACAAGCACATGGCATTGTATTAAACAGTGATCTTTAATAAATTCTGAAGGTGACACTGAAAATAAGCGAGGTTTTATAGGGGTAACATAGAGACTTTAAGTCAAGTAGTTTCTGCAACAGCTTAGTTCTCTGCTGTGGTACGTGTCTGTGTCTTGAGCGCTGATGGTTAAGATAATCTGAGCTCCTCTTAAATTCTAGGAGTAAAATTCAAAAGTGTTTTTCCTCTAACTTCTTGAACTATTTCTTTTCATGTTTTATCTAGGATTACAGACATATTATAGACACTCCAATGGACTTTGGTACAGTGAAAGAAACTCTGGAAGCTGGAAATTATGACACTCCAATGGAACTGTGCAAAGATATAAGACTAATATTTAGTAATGCCAAGTCTTATACTCCAAACAAAAAGTCAAAGGTACCTGTTAATATTTTTTTTTTTAATGCAATTAAGTATTATTTTGGAATTAGCTTCCTTATCAATATTTTGAATAAAGTTTCTGGTTGATTAGATATAGGTGAGAAGTGCAATAAATTATATTAAACATTAGTTTGTGCATGGCATGTCTTGTTTATCTAGTGCTACAGTCCATCATGTGCCAGACTTTTTCTATCTTTTTTCTGTACATTTTTACATTTTAGAAATGCTAGTCTTGCATGAAAATTTTGGTTGTTAATATAAGCCACTTTCTTGCCTAGATTTACAGTATGACCTTGAGATTGTCAGCATTATTTGAAGAGAAAATAAGAAGAATTGTTTCAGATTTCAAAAACGGTCAAAAACAGAATGAAAAACTAAGAAGAAACCAGAGGTATACTAGAAGACTTCAGAATCAAAGCTCGATGCAGCAACCTACCAAAATGCTCAGGTAACAAAATTATGAAGATGTGGAGGCTTATCACAGCTGACTAATATTCATATTCACTGACATACAAGAAGAGAACAATTGTTTTATTAAGTGGTTAGCTAATTTTGGTGAGAATTTTTAGAATCCTTTTTCAGTAGGGCAGGCATGCTTAAAAAGTTCTGTTGTAATGTAAACTGCCCATGGAACAGTGGAAGGACTGAAAAATAGAATAGGGGTGGCTTTGTTTTGTTTGCTTTGTTTTAAATACTTAAGTGAGGAAAATCAGTGTTTAATCTGACTGTAATAATTAGCAAAACTTGCTGCATGTATTGCAGTTATTTTACTATGAGCAGAAGAAAGGTAGTCCTGTGGATTTTAACTTACTGTGGCATTCTGTTGCTAATTTAGTATGCATCTCCTCTTTTGAAGGAAAACACACGCTTGACACCACTGTGGGTTGACATGATTAACTCTTGTTGTTAATTTGTATATGGGGTGAAGTGAGATAAAATACAAAAACTAAACATGCTAAATTGTTGGAACTGAGCGTATACTTTTCTGCTGCTGTCCAGCTTTTTTGTCTGATAGTGAAGGGATAGGAATAATCCCATCTAGATCACTATTGTTTTACTTTAGTCAAAAATGATGTCAGGATTACATATAGCATGCATTTAAAGAAAGGATCAAATCAGTGAGTTCCTCTCCAAATGTGCATTTTATTTTAGACTGTAGACTTTGAAAAATGTGCTGCCTTCATGTCTTTAGAACTCAGTTTATCATGGAATAATGTTAATTTGTGCTTTGAGGCTTATGTGCAATTAACAAGAGACTGAATTCACCAGAAGTTGAGGCTGTTGTTGCAATATCTTGGTAAACAATAAGAGGACATAGACCTAAAAGGTATTCAGTGTTACCTTTTTTGGTTTTGATTAGAGATAGAAAGTTTCTTCGTGTGGAACTTTGCTAGGACTGTAGACTGTTATTTTAATGAAAGTAGTTAATGCTTATCCTTGTCAAAATTGTCCCATACCATGTTAGCTCACAAACCTAACTACCATTCCATAAATGTAAAATCATATGGTATATGGTTAATTAAGCTTTCAGAGAACATAATTTTTGAAATACTTAATTGCCGATATTTTTTCATAGTTTACAACCCATGTTGCTTTTACTTCTTTCCCCTTTCAGCAGAAATGTGAAGCAGAAACCATTAAAGTCTCAGGCAAAAATTGATTCTGAGCAGGAAGATGCTTTTAGTCAACCTACCTCAAGCAGAGCAGCCTGTGTTGCAAGCCATAAAACAAATGCTAGCAATTACAACCATAGTTCCTCTGGTGAATCCTCTGATTCTGTATGCCTGGCATCTTTTGAAAGGAATGGAAAAGCTAGATCTACAACACTAACAAACTGTTCTGCATTGTCATCAGGTAAGAAATGTTTGAAAGATCTGTTTCAGATGAGGATTTTCATCTGTCTTATCTGTGAATTATCTACTAATGCTTGTTTATATCTGTGGATATTATAAAAAGTTCTGTGTACTAAAGAATGCTCTGCTTTAACATTCTTTAACATAGAATGCAATTAGCTTAATTTTGTTAATGATAAATCCTGCTCCTAAGCAGAAATTTATTACTAGCATAATTTACATGGAGGCAGGGTTGTCTTGGTTATATATCCATTTTGCAGTCAAGTGTACTTTTCTACGGCCTTGTGTGGGAATTCACAGAAAAGCTGAATTGAGTAAGACTAATGATAAGCATAAGCTGACATACAAACTGCATGATTACTTGATGTTCTTAACTCTTACCAAATACAGTAATAGAATTTCTTCAAGTGGATCTTCTAGGAAAATTGTTGTGGGGAATGGATGCCTCTTATCTGAGAGGAAAATGCGTTGTATGTGACCTAAAATACAGGTTATACACCCATGCATGTCACACAAAAATTAAAATCCAAAATTAGCAAATGGCAAAAGTTTCTGGAGTCATAAAATGTTTCCTGTCTCTTTTTTTTCTCCCCCTACACTTTACCTTGGCAAAACTTCATCTCCTTTCAAAGAACAAGGATGCAAGTCCTGGCAAAAGAAGGGATTTATCAGATGATTCAGGATTTTTTAACATGCTCTTCTCTTAAGTCTGCTATTTGGGAGCAGCTCTGCTATTTTACTTGAAACTTAAATGCAGCTCAAAGAAACTTATCACCAGAAATCTCATAAATGTGGAGTGGTATATTTCGTAGAACTAGCAATTTCATATGTGCAAGACATTACAGCATGATAACCAGTGTACTGTAAGATAATACTGTGAGGAAACTTGAAGATTTCCTGGATGAGCAAAATGTAGCCCTTAACTGCAAGCTAACTGCATGGTTAGAATTCTGATTGACAATTTTTTTATTTTTTTTAACAGAAAGTGAAATAGAAGGTTCTTTAGCTTCTTCATCTACATCCTCTTCATCTTCATCCTCTACAAGTAGCTCGGAAGAGAGCAAAGAAAGCTCTGTTGCTCTTGTGTCACCTCCACTACACAATGGTGTATGTAGGAGAAAGAACATCAACTGTAGAATAACTAGGAATCGAGCTGCTCAAAGAAAACAAACAGGTAAGATTCAAGCAGTCTTCTTCCGAATGGCCAGTAATCCAGGTGTGTATGTATAAAACTAAATGTAATCAGTATTTTTTTTAATTGTTGTATATGTGGCATTGTTTGATTAGTACTAGTTCTGTTGCTCTCAAAATACTACTTTCTGAACTTTTCAGAGGATCCCTTTCAGTACTTAGGGTAGGAGGGCAGAAGCCAAGAGCCTGCTGAGAGGATATGTCTTGCAACTTTTTATATCTTAAAGTAAAAGCAGTAGTTCATAAAGCAGTTCTAGTTTTCACAGAGCTAGAATGAATCCAAAATTTGACATTTTTTTTCTTGCCGGAGAACAAAACCATGTAACTACTACTAGGGGTGTATTGCATTTGTCATGTCTGTAGGTTGAATCTGTTCCAGGTTTGACAAGGCTTAAGAAGCTTCTACTCTTTTAAGATTTTAATCCCTTCTCTACTTTACAGGAACACTTCTGCAGGAGAATGGGAATACAAGAAAAACTGTCAGGAAAAGGTTATATGGAAGTGATTCTGAAAATACTTCAGTGGTGACATCTGAGCCTCTGAGTAATAGTACTGGTAGACACAGAAAAATTCCACGCAGAAGTGCTACTGTGGCTGCTAATAAGTTAAGGCTAATGAGTGATGTGGAAGAAGAGGTTTCAAGCTCAGAAAGTATTGGTATTGGGTGCAAAAACAGGAAACTGCCTCACCGAAATGCCTCAGCTGCAGCCAGGCGAATGTTACTGGAGGGGTCTGAGGATGACGTAGGTGTGAAGTCTGAAAGTGAAAAAGAAAATGAAGAGCAGCTTACCAAGAGGAAAAATCTTTCTCTTCCTGGTTCATCTGCTCCACGAAGGAAATTTGTTAGTGAATCTGAAAATGGAAGTTCAGATTCTGAGATAGACATGCAGGTGAAACAGAAAACCTGGCAAAGCAATGGCCACAGACAGTTACGTGGGACACTCCATTCTGCGTCTCCCAAAGTGAGAAGTCCCACGCAAGACTCTTCAGAAGATGATTCCAAAAGCCATAATTCAGAGGATGGGAGCAGTCAAAAAGCTGATGAGTCAACGTCTGCACATAAGCTTGCAGTGAGCAACTCTGAGGATGAAGTGGATTCTGAATCAGATAGGTGGAATGACAAAAAAATGACTAGTCTGCATATTGTTGCTCCCTTAAAGAAAGCAAAAGTCTTGAGTGACTTAGAGGACACAGCAGAATCTGAAGTGGAAGGCAGAGAGAATGGAAGAAGTTATATTTCGGAGACCTTGGTGCCATCTAGAATTGCAGGGAATTCAAAATCTGGACCTGGTACCAGTTACAATGACTCTTCTGATACAGAATCTGAAGCAAATTCCAATAACAGTAATTATTGCGACACTTCTACAAAAACAAGAAAGAGGAGAAGGAAAGGAAAAACAAAAATCTTCAGAAAAGGTAAAATTACTAAAGCTAGTGTGTCTGATTCTAATGGTGACTGGGAGGAAACGAAGTCGGATTAAAATGGGTAATGACTGGGGGGATTTGAACTGTACAGTGTAACAGTCTTTCTCGCTGTTCTAAAATCTGAACTAGATATCAGGGAGGGTGAATTATAAGGTACGGTGATCCTGACAGGAGAACTGGGGAGTTACCAAACAGCACTGAGAGAAAAGTATTACAGTTCTGTGGTGACAGTTTTTTGGTATTTAGAATTCATGAGGGGTTCTGGCAGTTCTCGAGCAATACAGGGAATACATTTTTCTGTGGAAAAAGTTGTCATTAAATAATGATTGTTGTTTTCATATTTAATCTGCACTTCCTTACCTATGTAGCAGTATATATTAACTGATGCTAAAATTCCTGTGTTGAAGTAGCATTACTGTGTGTGTGTTGACAGATAAAGAACCACTGGCTTTCAGGGTGTTGGCTCAAAACTAAAGTCACGTTCACAGCAACCTTCAGAATATTGCTATCGCATGTAGGTCAAGGCACCAGAAAATCTCAAAAAGAAAAGTTCACTCTCTTTCATCAGCCTGCTGCTTGTTTGGAGAATTTCAGTAATGAAAATCTGAGTTGTAGTTCTGTTACTTCACCCACAAACTCAAGATAGTAGTTCTTTATTTAGATTGTTGCCTTTTCTGTTGGCAAACTTCCGTGTGAAAGCAGATGTACAGACATTTTTTTCATCTGAAGTACCTTTGTAATCTTTCAAAATAAAATTGATAGATGTTTTAATTATTATTTTTTTTTACTTCCATGGCATATACTGGAATTTCTAACTTAATTTGCCTTTTGGAATTTATTGTCAGTGATGCGTAGTCTCCTTTTCAAGGTAGAGATGTTTTGATGCTGTGATGGTAATGTTCTGATGCTTGTCTGGCTTCTCCCCCATTTAAGATTAGGAGTATTTGAGGTTTGGGTGGGTTTTTTTGGAGAGCGTGTGGATGGGGCTCTGTTACCAAATACGGGGGTGACTCTTCTGTTCCTTGCTTTCTCTAGTTTCATGGGTTTATAGGTGTCTTTGCAATGTTGTGACTAACTGAAGCATACGACACTGTTCTAACTAGTTTTTTTAAATGTGCATCCTTACTTTGAGGTTGAAGAGATTTTTAATATGGCAAAGAGAGAAGGTATTTCTGTTCAAATACTTCATGTAGTGGAGATTTGTATTTTTTAAAAGTGGGTAGTCAGTAACATTTTCCGTACCAAATTTGTCCAACACAGCATTTCTAAGGGGAAATTAGCACTGGTCAACTTACAAATCTTTCATTACACATTTTTTTAATGTAAACGTTTCTCCATGAAATACGTAGAAACTGCCACACTGAGTAGCCAGTGTGTGAACTGCAGGGTTTTGGTCTCTTTAGGTTGTCCTTTGAATGTAACATGGGTGTCTTAACTGTTTTTATTGGAGTGGTTAAAGCTTGCTGAAAATGTGATTTATTTTTTTTTCCTGCCAGCTTTTTAACACTCCGGTTAAATTGTAGCTTCTCTTGTATTGTACCATTTACGGCTGGGGGTGTGTTGTTATATTGTCTTCTAGCTATAACTTGGAGCAGAACTCCTCTTACTTACATTATTTTTTTCTTAAACTTCCTCGATGATTTCCTCTTCGATCAGTTTTCAGGTTAGAGTGAATATCCTGTTCCTTTGGATGATGAATGCTTTCTTTCTACTTTATCCTTTAGCTTCATTAGTAGTCAATGTTCATCTATTAGGTAAAACTACCAATCATAAAAATACATTCAGCATTATTTTCAGTCTGTAACTGGTGCCACTGTCAAGGATGTATTAGTAGTTAATGAGCTGCATCTGTTACATGATCGTAATAAAATTACTAATGGCTTTTATAAGAATTAGTGCATAAATGACATACTTTTTACTTTAATATTTTTGCATTTTTTATAGAGCAATCTTATTTTCTACAGAAATGTTTAACTTCTCTGCCATGTCAAACCTTCCAAATGGTGCAGTGCACATGCAGTAGACTATTCTTTTGTCATTTTCAACAACATTTTTAAGGTGAAGCCCTTTTAAAACTCGTACATTAAATGAAGAGGCCCCATCTAAAGTTAGAAAATTCTTATATGTAAGATAAATATGGGGCAAGAGCAAGTATCATTAAACTTCTACGAGGCCATGAAATATGTTCTTTAAATAAGGATGAAATACGGTAATGAATACTTGCAATGTTTGGGTCTCACTGTTAAGTAAGAATGGTTATTTGAGAAGAGGGCTCAGTGAACTGTTTGCTTAGGGGGGGAAAAAAAAAAAAACCACACCATTGTTTCCAATATGTGCAGAATCAGGATGGTTAAAGACAAAGGGCTGAAGTGAAGACCTCTCATGTGAAAGGGGAATGTGTCATTGTCTGTACAGAGTTCCTGACAAGCAACTTCTGGGCATTTACTTTACTGTGGGAGATGTTCCCTACGTGGTGTTGTTGAACTGTTGTCCTTTGTGTGAACTGATACATAGACTTGGATATCTACACTAAACCACATTTATTCTCCATTTCCGTTTATCTCATCCTTATTTTGGGATATTACCACAGGTGGTCAAATAACTATTTTTATATTAGCAGATGCCCATTTTAATCCTTAACAGATAACAGGTACAACAGGCATGCTGCTAGCACAGCCTAGTTTACTGTGGTTTGCCAAACTGGTGTGTGCGTTCCTCTCTCTGGAGAGGCTGATAGTTGCTTGTAAATAAGAAGCTAAACCTGTTTGTACCTGTGAAAGTTATTCATTAGGTGCTGCTGGAGTACATGCATGCTTTTATTTAAATACTTACGTATGTATATAATACATTTATTTGAATATATGACTGTATATGACTCAAGGGGTGGCTGGATATTTCTGCCCAGTGCTGCAGCCCACACTACCAGGTTTGGAGTCTGGTAGCACGAACACCAGCCTTCCTTGTCACAGTAGTAAACTTGATGGACAAGGCCTTCGTATCGTGGTGCCTTTCTTGTAAATGCTCTCCCAGTTCATGTGATAAATGGAGTTTTTTATTTGATCCTCCCTCTTCCTGCCCATGCAATCTGTTTGCAGCATTTAATTCTGGATATTTGTTTTAAAGTTTCATAAAGCTGATGCGAGCTTGTTTCTTTTAGTACTGTGGCGTGGGGGGATGCTGAAGTTATTCCAGAGCGGATTTTAATTCTAGTAAGAAGCTTTAATTTAAAAGAAAAAGAATGGGGAGGGGGAAGAGCTTTCCACTATTTTACTGCCAATTTGTGTACAAAGTATAGGTTTAATATTCTTGTAGTGTGTTGCAGAAAGGCTGGACTCCTCTCCCAAGTAGATTGCAATGCTGCTCTATCCTTTAGTCTTGCATTTGGTTTTATGAATGAGCTGCTGAAACTTTGAAAATACGCATAATCTGTTATGGTAAAGTTGTTTTGTTTTAAAAGAATGAACCTATAAACACCTCTCTATGTGGAAAAATGGCTAAAATGTTTGTGTGCAGTTTTTTTCTTTTAAAGCTGATTCTATTGGGATATTTCCAGATGATATCTAAGTTTTTAAACAGTCATTTCTTCAGGTGGCCAAAGCGGATTAAGTTTTGCTCAACCTTAATGCTGAATGCTGTCCTTTGCACCTTTCTGTATTGCCCTTCTAGAATGGGAGTGTGTCAAAGCAGTTATAGGGGGATCTTAACCCTAAGGTTGGGTTACGCAATTTCATCCACACTTAAGAACTGGTCAAAATGATCAATTTGAACCAGTAACGTGTGTGCCACTAGTATGTTATGATATACTGTTACAAGTATTTACAATACTTTTCCTGTTTCAGGTATAACTTACCACATTAAATGTCTTGCATCTGCCTGTTCAGCCTTACTTCATATAGTAACTGCTATGGGCAGCAGCTATTTGTCTACGTGATAGTATTGGAAGACAGTGTATAATTTAAGTTTCAGCTCTTCACTTTCATGTGAATTAATTCAGCTTTTATGCAGTATTCAGCAGCGTGCTGTATTTTGGCCATAAAATCACACAGTACAAATAATAGTAACACCCATGTGTAATTTCTGGAAGCTATTAAAACAGGCAGTAAATGAATTAACTTTTGGAAATACTGAAAGAGGAATACTGTATGTGAGCAGTAAATAAGAGGATCTACCTTCACATAAAGACCAGGTTTGGCATCTGAACAGATTTTTAATATCGGCATTCAAGTTGGACATATTGGATTTGTCCTATTACTTCTTTTTTAACTTAAATAATTTCCCAGTCTCTTAGAATACATCTTCATTGCATGTATCCTTGACAGAATTTAGGGAAAATGTTGCCCTATCCTAGCTTGACAAGTGATATATTGGGGAATAAAAAGACCAAATGCCTCGCCAGTGCTAAACACAGTAAGCTGGCCAGGAGCAAGGAACTGAACCTTGCTCAGGTTTGTCTCGGGCCGGTGTTCCAGTGCCTGAGGAGCCATCATTCTCAAAAGACGTTGGGCCACTCATTCCAACAGTTGAACAGCATTAGCAAGACGAGCTTTTTTCATCTGCTGTGAAATTAGAGCATTCCCTGTAAAACCTCCTCTTCCCTAAATGTTTGCTTGAAAAAATGTTTAGTTGCCTACCTTTCTGCAAAGGAATACACAGGAGCTGCTGTGATTTTTCCCTCTGTTTGCAGAGTACAGGTAGAGAATCATGAAAAGCAATGAGACCGAGCTAGAACAAAATTGGCTGTTCATTCTGTTATCAGGAAATAATGTCATGTAATATAATGTAGATGATTTTGTGGTTCCCATGTTTACCCATCTTGGTGAAAAAATCAGTAATGGCTCCAAAGAAATAGGAGATAGGCATCAATTTTGAGGAAAGTGAACTTTGCAAAAGACACTTCCACCAAAACAGCAATTTTTAAAAAAAATCAAATCTATGCAAATCTATTTTAAGAACTTCTGGTGTTAATTTTTGGCAGTATCTTATCAACAATTCTGTTTTCATTAGAATGCAAAATGTCTAAAGCATTTATTTTAGTAGCATCATTCATGGTATTTACTGATCAAATATCTGTTTTAAAGCCCAGCTTAAGAAGCAAGTGTTGTATTAAAAATAAAAATACTGATTGGAAGATTCCCTGTTAGAAGTAATCTTGCAGTTTCAGTCTCTAAGGAACTGAACGGTTTAAGTGCTTTCTCTGTATGTGAAAGCGCTTAAAATTGTGAAATCTATCCAGGGCTTGTATCTGCATGAAATAATAATCTCTTTTTTGAACAGAGAGTCTAAAAAGTGTAATAATTCATTTTAAAAAGTAATTTTGGTATGAAAATTACAGCTTTAATGATGGAAGTATTAGTAGTGTGAAAGCAGGTGTTTGCTAAGCTAGGTAATTTGTAAGCTAATTTCTAGAGGGATGCTAAAGAATGTTAATTTACAACCCTTTCATCATCTCAAAGCAAAAGACTAATCCTGAGAGTTAAATATATGCTCGGGACTCGGTGGCTGTATTTTTAATAAAGGCTTAAGGTAAATTCCACATAACAGTTGAAATCAAAAAATGCTTTTGTGTATTTCATTAAACATGGGAGTGTTTGTGCTTAATGAACTAGCTGTTGCAGGAATGTAAGTTATTAAAAGGCATTTTTCAATCTTTTTTGTAGAATCAACGTCTGAGAAGACTGGACAAAGCGGAAAAGTGCTCAGGAGCCGGACATGTATCATTAACTACAAGAAACATACAAAGCTGTCTAATGTGATGGAGAAAAAAAATCCACGAAGGTGTGCCACTCTGGCAGCTAATAAGATAAAGATAATGAGTGATACAAAGGAAGAGTTATCAAGCTCAGAAAGTGTTTACACAGTGAAAAAGAACAGGAGGCAGCTTCATGGCGGTGTATCTGCAGCATCCAGGAAGAAACCAATCAGCAGCTCGGAGGTAGATGTTAGCTTAATGTCTGAAAATGAGAAAGAACAGTGTTCTGGCAGAAAAAAGCTTTCTTGCCCTGAATCATCTGCTCCTAAGAGAAAATATATTAGCGAGTCTGAAAATGAAAAAACGGAATCTGAGGTGGAGGTAGAAGTGACTCAGAAGCAGAATGATGGTAACAACAAGCAGACGCATAGAACTGTCCGTGCTGCAGCTCTTAAAAACGCATGCCACTCTTCAGGGGAGGATTCCACAAACCACAAGGTAGAAAACGGGAGAAACTGGAGAACTTCTGGTCAGTCAACTTCAGCTCACAACCATCATATGAGCAACTCTGAGGAGGAGGTGGATTCTGAGTTAGGTAAACGTGAAACTAAAAATATGAGACAAGTACCAAAAAGAAAGTCTAGAGCTCGCTTCAAAAGATCAAAATTATCAAATGACTTAAAAGAAACACCAGAATCTGAAACGGGCGGGAAGAAAGATGAAAAAAGCTCAGTATCGGAGAACATGGAAACACCTGAGACTGCAGGAAGCTCAAAAGCCAGTTTCAATTGTTCTTCTGATTCAGACTCTGGAACTGATAACAGTATCTACAGTGATGCCACAGAAACAAAAAAGAGAAAAAGAAAAACAGACGTCATTAGAAAAGAAACTTCCAATTTATCTAAGCCTTCCAGAAGACCCCAGCGAAGGAAACGTTGGAAACCTAATCAAGAAAATGACTCTGAAGATTTGGATTACACCAAATATAGAAGAGCTAATCGGCGTTCTAAGATAAGAACTCGAAATAGGGGTAGACGGACTGTGAGATACGACGATTGTGACGATGACGACGACGATGACAGAGGTTTAGGTGACGTAGTTCGTGAAACGTAACCTTAAGAGGAAAAGCCAGCCCACTTTTTTTTTTTTATTATGGTAATAGCACTAGAACTCACGACGGATGCTGGCTCTTCCTTGTCCTACATTTCAGGGAATATATTTATATTTTTCTATGAAAAAGTTATGAATGTGATTAGATCATGACTTTCTCCTTTTCATATTTTGACTTGCACTTGCCTGCCCATGTAGCAGCATTTAGCACAGATGCCAAAATGTGCCTCATTATAGGGGCAATTTTTTTGTCTTTACTGGTATTTTATTACATATAACAAGAGTTTAAAAAAAACGAAGTTAAAACACTGCGCAACAGGTTAATAGCAGTATGTTGAGTATTATTGTTATGGGTGCTGCAATGGAATACTACCTAGGTCATACAACATTCAAGAACAGATTTCAAACATCTCTAATGCTGTATGAAATCATATACAATATTAACAGGCTTATAAATAATAATGTACACTATAAAAATCTGGTGGATGCTAGTGTTGCATCAAAAGCGTAATGAGCAGTCACTAAGGTAACAACATTACAGCTTGTATTAGTACAGATGCTAAATGTTCTGTACGTTCGTAATTGAAAACATACAACTAGGACCAGTTACCAGTGAAAAAGTGTATTTGCCAATTAAAAAGGCATATTGGTGCTGGTGAAGAGAGTTTATGCTGACAGGTAGTACTATCATTAATGTGACTTCTATCCTGTAAACTAAACTTAAGAATATGAAATGCAGGTGAACTCTTGGGCCTAAGGGTTTTTGTGTGTTTTCTTTATAAAATAGAAAAACCAACAAAACACTTGTTCTGTTTTTTTTATGCGTGAAAAGTTTGAGGTGCAGGATTCTTACATTCCAGACCTTTTTGCTATATCTCTGTTGTTCTTCCATATTTAAACTTCTAAGTGCTTTAATGTTAGATTTTTGCATTGATTAAACATATCAGTTTGGACTGTTGAAGTATATCTACCGATTTTTGAAATGCTTGAGGTGGCTCCTGTTGTCAAGAAATAATTATTGCATAGGAGATCAGAGAAAATTTCTCCAGGGAAAAAATGTATAAATTCTTGGTTGGCCTGTGTATCAAACGGGAATGTGTAGCACCTCTAAATTCTTCCCTTGTTTTTTCGTGGAGCTGTGCTGGCTGAAGCCACCAGGTCACTGCCTTCAATCCAACACGAGGTGCTTGGCAATCTCAGCTCCTGTCCCACTCTGCTATAGGTTTTCCTGCCTCTCCTCTGCTGGTTCAGTTTCTCACACAGCTGATGTATGCAGTTCCTGATCTCCTTGTTCAATAGGGGATACGGTAGTGTTAGATCTGTCCTAGCTCAGCTCGTTTTAACTGAACTAGCAAGCTTGTGAGTTAGTTTTCTAGCAGCTTGGACAGGTGATAGTATCTGGAAGGGCTTTGGGGAAAAAAAAAATGTTAGTGCAGCTTTATAATCAGACTTATTAACAAGTGCTTATGCAAATGGCAGTGAAGTAATGGAAAAAGGACCAAGTGCTGCCTACCAGAAGTTAGTGAGAACCACGTCTCCAGCAGTGGTGCTGACATTGTGCCAAAAGGTGCATTGACTATCACAGCATTTTGGATCTAGAATGTCATCTCGGTATAGAGAAGTACTATTTTTTTCCTTAAAACTTCTGTATGAAGTCCAAGATTAACCTAGTTTATGTCATTCTTGCCCCAGGAATTTTCTTTATTTAGTGCATAGTCTTTAATATAATAGCAGAATTTTGTACATTCAACGTACATGTTTATTTGAAATCTTTAAGTTGGTTTATAAAATATGAACACAGTTGTGTTTAGTGATGAAACCTGACTCTTCAAAGTGGCTTTGTGTGTTTTATCTCTTATCAGCATCTCTGTTAAAAAGAACAAGTCAACTGGTATTTTTGTGTTATCCATAAATTGAGTACTTTGTTTAGCAGCTGCTTATAAGTAACGTTCTATGAAATATAACTTCCAATATAGGGGTAAAAACTGGTATAAGAGCTTTTATAAGTGATCATCACAATTTTTATTAAGTTCAAACAGCTAAAATTGGGCTGCTAGGTTTGTATTTATAATTCAGCCTTAGATTTAAAAAGAAGGTTTTCTTTCTTGCCATTCAGATGCTGTATTCTCTGTCATACTGCACTCATGCACTGTATGTTCGTGATGATCCCAGACCACTGAGAGCAGATTCTGGCCTCTGTATTTGTCTATCCAAGAGGAAATTACTAGCTTAGGGGTCGTAACACTTTCTTTTGTAAGCAAAGCAAATACTGTTTTGTATTTCTTGTTTTTATACCCAGATTGCGGAGCCAGGAGGAGGGGAGACGATTAAATGGTAAAGGGATTTTTGTTGCTCTTTCACCCCCTATGAGTTTGGATGTATTTATTTATTTATTTGTAAATGGGGCACGGTTACTCTGAGAACTGGGTCTCCTGAGTCTTGCAGAGAAGCCCCCCTTGCCCTCTTCCTGGTGACCGCAATCATTCAACACTATTTATTATTTGGTCTAGCTGTACTCAGGGAAGTAAAGTGATTTAAGTAGACCTGGAAAAAAAAAAAAAAAGTAGTATCTTTTATTTAAAGCTGCTTAATGTGTGATGCCGGTTTTCTGTGTTTTGGGTGTTTTTTTTGTTTTTTGCTTTTTAAAGCAGGACCTGACTAGGCTAACAGCACCAACAGCGGGCAATACTAAAAGCGCAGGCCAAAAGCGTTAGGCGAAATCACTCTTAGTCCCGAAGACTTGCGCTGTACATGTAGACGCGGACCAAAGTAAAGCTATACGTCTCAACCCTAACCTCACTGTATTATTTGCGAACGCCCGGCACCTCCACTCCCCCCCCCCCCTTGGTAACGGGCTGAGGGGGTGTGCGGGTGGGGGGGGGCGGCTGGGGGGGGTAACGGCCGTAACGGCCCTAACGGCCCTAACGGTCGTAACGGGCGCCCGCTCGGTGGCGCTGAGGGGAGCCCTGCGGGCGCGGCGCGCATGCGCGGGGCGGTGAGGGGGAGAGGCCGGGGGCGGGCGGCCATGGCGACGTTCTTCGGGGAGGTGGTGGCGGCGCCGTCCCGGGCCGGCGTGGACGACGACGAGGAGGAGGCGGCGGGGGAGGCCCTGGAGGAGACGCCCGAGGACCGGGAGATCCGCAGGAGGGTGGAGGAGAAGAGGTAGCGGCGAGGGGAGGCTGGGCGGGGAGGAAGGGGGGGTCCGCGGCGGCGGTGTCCGGGCTGCTGCAGGGCCCCTCCGGCTGTGTCGCAGGGAGGTGGCCGTGCGCTGGGCGCTGCCCGCGGGAGAAGCCGCGCCGGGAGTCGCCCCGGAGCCCCTGCCCTGCTCCAGGTTCGTCGTCGCCGTGGGACACAACGCCGCAGGTAGGCGGTGCGCGCCGGGAAGCCGGCCGGTCGGTCCTCACGGGGTGGCGTGTGGTGCGAGCTTCACAAAGCGAGGAGTTGGGGAAGGTGTTTTCTCTTCGTGCTGCAGCCCTCGCGGGTGTCCAGCCCGTCATTTAGGAAGCACAGGTTTAACCCCGAGGCTGCTGAGCTGTCCAGAGAAAGCCGGAGTTAGGCTGTGCCTATAAAGCACGGTTCTCGTTCCAGCAGCTTACGTGGAAAAACAATCTCTTCTCAGTGAAGAGGGAGAAAGCAGAGATTGTTTTCTCTCTGGACCTTAATGGGGACAGCGCCCTTTATCTTTCAACTGATTTGTGTCTGGTGTCTGGATAGTTTGTTAATTTGGAAGTTTCCTTCCAGTGATGACAGGTTGCTCAGTGCAGTCTGGTGTTTACAAGTTAGGTGACTATCAACATTATAAAACTGCATGTCAGTAAGCTGTAACGTTTCTGTCCATACTTCAATATACACGTGAGATGGCCTGGAGTTACATGAACTTGCCTTCATCCCTGCTGTCCTCAGATCGTTTAGAACTGACCAAATATTTTGGTTAGCGTTCTTAGAATTGCAAATGTTCTTTCACTCACCACTTTCTTTTAAAGTTCTTGGATGTGCATTAACTCTTCCTACGTGAGTATAAGAATATATCTGAGGTTTTATTGTCCGAATTTTGGAAATTTTCCATGTCCTCCTGTAAAGTCCATTTCATTTTTTTAACATCCTTGGCAAAGTCTAGCTTAAATGTGAATACTTCTGACTTTAGTTCTTCCTCACCTTCTTTCTTTACTAATGAACAATGATCGTTTTGCACATCTTTTTTTTCTTGATCAGTCCTTTTTTTTACCTTTTAATTCTACGATTGTTCATAATGTCCTGTTTGAGGTGGCTATTTACTCATTAGGTCCAGAGTCTTAAGGTAACCTCTCCCTTCCCCCTTCCTCCCCACACCATGGTCTTGAGCTTCTGAGTAGCTCTTTTCCCGTAGATATAAAGTTTTTTGTAGTTTTCTTTTTAAGTTTTCAATACATTTGTTGTTCAGGTTTTTCCTTTAAAAATAGTTAAAGATATATTTTAGACCTGTCATATGTTTAACAGGAACTAATTTGATTTATGATCTTTTGATTTAGTATCTCTTTTGTCACAAAGCCTTGGGTACTCATGTGTCTGCTTCCTAGAGACAGCCTAATAGTTTTGCCTTGCTGGCTCAGTGTTTGTTTTGTCTGAGAAATCTGGTAAATGTCAAAAAAAGTGTTAGAGTAGCATTTAATAATATTTAGTAATATTTAATACTTAACAATTAATAGCATTAAATATTTAGTAGCATTTGTTCTTACTGTATGCTAACAGAATCAAAGTTGATTGTAGCAATGCAGTTCCTAGTAGTACATGTTTTTGATGTTAGGGATCTCTACCTATATCTAGAACTGCTCTTTATCTTAAGTCTTGGTACAATGAGATTACTCATGTTCTTGATCTTTGCTAGATGTGGTCAATAAATACGCTATTATTACATTTTAATTTGAGGAGGTTGTAAAGAAATACAGCTAGTTCAGCTACTTATTTGTAGAACAGAGATTTTATTCTTTATAAATTAACAGAATTTATTTTGCAGCTTTCCTGTCGTCTTTTATTCTGGATTCTACGTGTTGGGAAGTAGTTGGAGCTGTGAAACTGTGGAATGAATGGTGTCGAACATCCAATACAACAAACGTCCTCCCAACAGATTCTTTCTGCCTGTTCTATCGATTAATATCAGATCCAACAGTAAGTGACTTATGCGTGAATTCTTCTGCATTTTAGCTTTCTGAAAAAGCGAGCAGCCACCTTGCAACCCCCACCCTGCCAGGAGCAAACTGAGCACAAAGGATTATGGTGCTGTATTTGGATTAAACTCACAGAAGGTTTGAAGGGTTGTTACACTCGCTGAGATCACCTGAAGTTCTGTCCGAGGAAGTTCAATACAAAGATGATGCGTTGCACGGCTGAATGTTTTAATACCAGTTATGAATGAAAAGCTCATGTTGAAATAAAGGTGAAGAAGCCCAAGAATATTTAACAAGTTGTCAGCTGCAGTCGTACCACCTTTATATGCGATCATGAGCTGTTATGTTCTTTAAACCATTTGCTCACACAACCTTTTTTTTTTTTCCCTTCAGGTTTTGTTGTGTCAGTGTAGTTGCTATGTTGCTGAGGATCAACAGTTCCAGTGGCTTGAAAAGGTATGATTGTCAAAACAATTTATAGAGCAATGAAATCTTAGGACTGGGGGGTCTTTAAGTTACTGCATTTGCTTCTTTTCTCTCTACTCTTCTAAACACAACAGTATTGTAAGTAACTTTCTACTGTGGCTTTCTTTCCTGAGTACTCAACAAATGAACAAATCTGTTCGCAAATCCTTTGATTTAATTTTTTAGTGCTGCCAGTTATATCTGCTGTAACTCACTGTGCAGTTACATCTTTTAGAGAATTCCAATTTTGTTCCTTTTCTGTTTTCCGATCTCTTTCCATGGCTTGTTTCAACTGTATTGCAGCTGTGGGAGAATTCTTCCCTAAAAAATAACAACGTGTACAGTTCCCAGATAAACATGTTGTGAAACTCATGGTAGAAAGTGTCCTTACTAATGGGTGTGATCTGTTTCATTCACAAGGTGGAACTCTAAAGGAAGCTGCCTCCAAAGCAGTATCTATCCCATTCTTTTCATATATTGTTTGCTATGTGGGCTGCCCCACGTACACAAACTCAAGTACACGAATGCTGCTGGTTGTTCAGATCGCACCAGATAACGCCACATTGATTTTAATAACATAAAACCAGGGGGAATTTTCTGGCTGTTGATTTTCTGTGTGAATTTGGGTCACATCTTAGCCTCAGGCAAGAAGGACTTATTTTGTATTGCTGCTTGTTTGCTAATCTGCCTTCCTTTGAATCTGTACTGATCCGATGAGCAAGCATTTTGATTCGAAAGCCATTACATCATGCCGAAGTTGTGCAGGTCTGTGGTGTGAGAACAGAGCAGCGTGTCTGCCAAGGCCTCAGGCCAAGCTAAGCGGTGCCTGCTTTGTCCAGCCTGCCAGCTGGGGCAGCTGGCACCGGAGAAGGATTACGGAGAAGGATTACCTCGGGAGCAGGGTAGAGCTGTAGGAGGCTGTCGCTGTGAGACAGCCAGAGAGACTGTGGGAGGGCAAAGAGGATGAAAAGCTGGGGTAACTTCGTTGAGTGATTTAGAGATTTCAGGCGGAGGTTTGTGGAAAACGAGCTTTTTGTTGTTCCATGGCTTGCTGAAAAGTTTAATTCACTTTTGGGAGTTAGTGATTGACTTCAAAGTTTAGAAACCTTAGGACCTTAAACGTTTTTGTTTTGCTATATTCCCCTTCATTTAAATTGGTATGAAAAAAGAAAGATTATTGTGGCTTCATTGTCTTCTCCGCTGCTGTTTTTTGCAGCTGTTTGCATATGTATTATTACAAACATAGGTGGTTTTGAACAGAAGAATTACACAGTTTTTACCGAGCCAATGTTACTGTGTATTTTTAGAAGTTATGGTTATTGTTAGTTTTAAACATACACTGAAGTGTTGTGCTTTTGCTTTCAGTGTGAGTTATGGGCCTGTTCTGTATGCTGTGTAAATTCTCATTAACTGTGCATCCTCACAGTCTGCATGAATCAGATCTTTTCATTCTTGTGCTTTCTCAGTAAGCGATCACAGACGAAGTAAGAACGCAGAAAGTGAAGTTTTGCAGAAATGTGTAGTAGCTGGTGCTTCCAACAAAATAAACCATTGTGGTTTAATCTGGCAGACAGCAAAACGCTATACAGCCATTTCCTCACACCCTTTATTCTTCTGCAGCAGGATGGAAGTGAAAGTTAAAAAGTGCAAGAACTCATGGCTTTAGATAAGGTCAATTTAATAAGAAAGGGGATACATATAGGATGGGATACAAATAGGATTGGGGGGGAGAGAAACAGGAAAAAAATAACAAACACTATACAAAGCACGTGGTACACAACAGAGTTGCTCACCACCAGCCAACCAATGCCAAGCCTGTCTCTGAGCAGCGGCAGCCCTCCTGCCAACTCCCCTTGGTTTCATTGCTGAGCACGATCCTGGAGAGGAGAGTGTCTGGAGCAGAAGGCAGCTGTTTGCTACCTAAACTGAAAATGAAATTTGTCTTTGTGTTTTTACACCGTTACTGTGAGCAGATAAATTTGGCTGATGTATTAACATTTTTTTTCAGGTTTTTGGCCATATACGAAAGGAAGGCTTGCAAGTAACCATTCTTTCAACGTGTCCTGTAGCTGATTATAAAACTCAAGAATCCACTTTAACACTTCCATCTCCATTTCTGAAAGCCTTAAAGACGAAAGAATTCAAAGAGCAGGTCTGCTGCCCACTGCTGGAACAACCAAACATAGTGCGAGATCTTCCTGCTGCTGGTATTTTGCAATCTCATTTATTGTGCTGCTGGTAGCAATATATAAATTTTTTTGAAGAGCATCCCATTGCAATTAGAATTTTTAGTTAATTATATGAAGTGTCTAGCAAGTTATCTTTTTGAAAGTTTATTCTTAACTATTCAACATCTTTTGTTGCCTCATAAAATAAGGACAGATCTAAAAAACACACGCAATGCCTTTTACCACTTACGTGTATGACATCAGTACTAGCAAATTATTCAGCATAACTATGCGAAGTGTACTGTATATTGTTTTCTGGAGTATTTTAGTTTCTTGTGAAATAAACATGTTCCGGTAAGTTATTTCCCTCTGGGAGTGTCCAATTTGAGGTTTATAAACTCCTTTCTCCTTTCTAAAGTTAAAATAGGTTCCTCGATACTACTGATTGACCTCATGAAAAAGTTAAATTTAGTTCTATTATGTACTCATTATGGAGGACCAAATTAATGGAAGCATCACGAGGAAAAATTTGCATTGCAAGAGCTAAAAGCAGATGTTTTTTCTAGAAAAAGAAAATTTATCTCATTTGCACTTTGATTTTGTTTTAACAGAAACTCCTATTACTTTTGTTTGCTAATAATACGTGATTTCCAGTGAAGGTATTTACCAGAAAGAAAGATGAACTGCATTTTACTGCTTTTTGTTAGTTTATTTTCTTGTGTAACTGGGGAACAAGGGATGGCTTCTCTAGCAGTCAGGATCCTGAGTAGTTGATTTATAAATTTTCATGCTTTTAAAGTTCTGGCAAGATCAAGTGTGATTTTATACTTAGAAGTAAGGCTTCTTCACTGCTGAATGTAATACGCGTTTTCTTTTTGCTTGTATTTAGTTCTGAGTTACTGTCAAGTATGGCAGATTCCTGCAGTATTGTATCAGTGTTACACTGATGTCATCAAACTGGACACGGTTACAATTGAAGCCTTCAAGCCTCTGCTTTCTTCTGAGACCCTGAAGAATTTAGTCAAGGTAAGATCTCATATTGTAAAATTAATGGGAGATTTGGTCTGTCTTGTTCAGTCTGTCATTTCTTGTATTTGGCTGGTGATGTGACCCACCAGTAAGAGTGAGCGTGTGTACTATGCAGAAAGGTACAGGCTTTACTGACAGAATTCATTAATGTAGGAAGTGATTTCTGGAATAGTACTCGCTGCAACTTTTCAGGCTCTTGCAGTGGTATTGGTATATCAAGGAGTAATTTCTTGTGATTATTCAAGCTACAGCTTCCTTTGGAAGTGTCTAAAATGTATATGTATCTTTTTTAGACATTCTACGTGCATATGGAAGATAGTTCTGTTTTCGCTCTCTATCTAACTGCCTTTTGTGATACACAAAAGCTGCTTAAGAAATTTTTAACCTACAGCTTTTTACTAGACTTACAAGACTGAATCCATAAAGATGATTTTGCAGTTTTGCACTAACCAAACAGCTCCGAAATCGTGGCGTTCTGCCTACTAAAGCAGATGTCTTGCTGCTTTCTGAAGTGTTTTTAACTGAAGTATAGTTGATTCAAAATCCATTCCTCAGTTTTGCCGCTTGGACTTCTATTTCAGTGACAGAAGAGGTTTATAGGTACTGAAGTACTTCAGCTTTAAGTGCAGGAATTGGAGTTACAGGTCTGCTAAATAAGTCTACCAGACTAGTGTGTAAATGTTTAAGCTTTGGAGGAAAACAACAGAAATGCAGGCCCTCCACTGTACGAGGGAGGGGGAACGCAAATTGAGGAATCCCATTGCATTGGTAAATTGCAAATTCCTTTGGAGCCTTTAGCAGTTTTCTGGATACCTTCATTCAGAAGACATGAGCTTTGCTTACAGTTAACACGTTAACCAAACTGTTATTCATGGTATTGAAAATTGGAATGGGTGACAGCGAGGGCTCGGGTTTTTTTTGTTTGGTTTGCTTTTGTCGTTAACAGCAACGTAGCTAATGCTGATCATCTCTTCCTTTTCCTAGGATGTATCTGAAAGCACAAAGAGTTTGAAGAAGTTGCTGACAACCAACGAAAATCACAATAATATCTATATCTAAAGAGGACACTTACAACACAGACTGCACTTTTTTAAACTCCTGTTTCTTCTGTAGAGGACATGTTGGAATTGTGGTTTTCCCTTAAAAGTGGAATAAATTCTGCTCAATTTTTACTTCTGAATTCATTTTTGGTACTTTCTAATTCATCAATACAAACATGTATATTTCTTCTGCAGGGGATGGGAGACTCTCTTCAGGAGCAATTTTATGTAGAAAAGATACCTGGTATATAAAAAGCAATTTTTTCTCTTCCTGAAGGAATTGTCTTATCTAAATGTATCCCCTATATACAAAAGAGGAAATGCAGTTAAGGTATTCTGTCTGTATCTAATGAGGACACCTATTTTTTTCTACTTCAGTTTGAAACAAGTTTTTTTTAATATCCTCTTTAAAGATTTGTCTATGGTGAAGCAAATGTTCTCTGCATCTTTCTACACGTGTATTGTGTGTATATATATATATATAAAAAAGATATATAAGTATGTACATGTGCATATACAGGCTTTATATGTAGTGATACAAAATACAGTAAGTAAAGTATGGTAAATACCTTTTAAAGACTTGCTAGTGGACAACAAGCTTGCTTTACAGATGAGGAGAAGAGACAGGAACACAGAGCTCTTTTGACCTGTGTGGAAGGGTTGTGACTTGGATTCACTGCGTAAATCACCACTGCAGTTTAGGAGGATGACACCGCCTACGAGTCTGGCAGGAAGAGGTGCGTGCCTGCATTCAGCTGCTGCAGTTCCTGTTTGCAGTATCTCGCCGCAGGCTCACCTTTGTTGGCAGTTTCAGCTTCAGACCTTGAGCTGGAGCCGTAGAGGTGCAGGAGCAGGCAATCCCTTGTGCCAGACCTCTGACAGAGACAGGAGCTTCTGGTGAAACTGGGTGGTGGGCTTGCAAACTGCTTCATCTGGATTCACCAGGGCGAACTTTAAAATTTTAAATTTCATCTTCTGACTTTAATAATTTTAGTTGCTGTCAATAGTAGGAAGTGTACAAAGTCTTCTATGCTGAATGTGTGATTTTCAGAGGAAAGTAGAAGTTCAAATTCTAAAGTGTTCCAAAAGCCCTGAAATTTCCTGACAATTTCAACAGTGTATTTAAGATGTTTATTAGGATTGGCATGTATTTCTGACTTGTGAAAATGCTATTTAACTCAACATTTTATTTAAGTACGTGGTGCTTAAGAAAATATTTCTGTTGCTACCAGGTGCGTCACTGGTGTAGTCACTGAACAGAGATCTTCAAATTGCACATAGCCTGTCCTTTTGGACAATACGGGTAGCAGCTTCAGAGTTCTCTACTTCATTTAACTTTGACTTACACTGGATGTCCAGTGGAAATTTTGGAATGGTGCATGTTCCCTTCATGGAGCTGTCATCCCTTCTGGTTTGAAAATGGTCAGCTTAGTCAATGTCCTCTGAAGCTGAAGTCAATGTCCACTGAGTGTCCACTCTTGGCTTCAGCAGGCCCACTATGAATTCTGTTTTGTTGAAGCTTTTAACTGCACACTGTATCAGTTTCCACTGTAGTAGGATATTCTTGTTATGGATATAAAGATTATCACTTACAACATGATTTCAACTTCAGTTAATATAACTAGTTAATGAAGAAACTGTTGCTTTAAATGGTACTGTACTTTCAAATAAGCTCTTGAAGCATGAAGTGCAGGACACGGTTCCTGCTGTTCTCTCCATTTCTGCACAGCGTTTTAATTAAAATCTGTTTGTACACATAAGTTGAGAATTGTGTTGCTCTGAAAGAGTTGCATGTTGGATGAGCTGTTTTCTTGCATACTGAAGGTGTTTGATTAAAAATAAAGTACAGAACAAGAAAAATCTTTAATAAAAAATATGCAGGCTCTTATAGAACTGTAAATATATTTTTATGCAATTTGCAGTGTTTTAAAATGTTACCCTTTGAAGCAGAATACAGTTTTTACTACCGGGGCTTATGCTGAGATGTGAGAACACTTGAACATCTTGAATAAAAGTGGCAAACAAAACTCTAGCAGTTTGACAATTAAAAGACTGAAAACTTTGTATACTTTGAAGCTAGAATAATTACAGTTTCGGAGCATTCTGCCCAAGGCTGTGATCACTCTCTGTAGGCGGGAATGTTTACCTGGGATGTGATGCTTTTTCTGTTAAGGTACCTTTTGGCTAGTGGTTTCATTCTGCATCCAGGTTTGTTTCTGTGAATGACCTTGCAGGTGAGGTCAAGCTTTGTGCAGGGGTAGTTCTCTCTGGTGTGAATCTGTTGGTCTGGGCACGTGCACACCATATGGTAAGTCACTCTCTCTCCCTTAGAATCATAGAACAATTGGAGTTGGAATCGGCCATTAAAGACCACCCAGTTCCAGCCCCCTGCCATGGGCAGGGACACCTCCCACCAAACCAGGCTGCCCAAAGCCCCATCCAGCCTGGCCTTGAGCACCTCCAGGGCTGCAATTAATCCCAGTGTCCACATAGACAACAAAGACGCTAAGTAATAGTGGTCCCTTATCTGTGCGGACTGGATTGCACTGTGAATTTGAAAGCTTTCCTGGTACACGATAAGTAGTATAGGGCAATGCAAGAAGATATTTTGATTTAAAAATGCTATTTTTTCCATATGTATGAAGTAGCTCAGCTTTTCCCCCTTGAGTCACCTAGAAGCATCAGAGCTAGTGATTCAAGTATCTCCTAAGGTGTGAGTAATGACTAAAATTTTTCTCATATTTGAATATATTTTCTGGTAAAATAAGAGCCTGCAATAAGTTTTTGTTGTTTATAACAGGTACTGGCTTTTGTAATGTACGCAAGAATGTACGAACATTAAACTCATTTATCAAATGTTGCTGATGGCTTCAGAAGCTTTGGGGGAAGAAGTGACTTGTGGATTCTTGCCTGCAAGTCTGAAATGTGACTGCCTAAGATTTGTTTCCTTAGGGCATTGAGCTAAATGCAAGTGATCAAATCAGATAGGGCAAACTGTTAGACTGGAAGAGTTTTCTTTTTCCACTTTTCACGTCATCTAAGCCACTTGCTGACAATATTTTTTCAGGTAAACATCAACCTCTCTTCTGCTGATGAATGTTGTCTTCCAAGCAAAGGTCACAGCCTTTTCTCAAGTCTGGTCTGCTTTATCACGCTGCAAATACGTTTTCTAGACAGAAATGTTCTTTATTTCCTCGAAGGCTCTGTCTGACACAAAGGTGATGTGCCGGACTTAATTCATGAGTCTTGGAGCTGCAGGGATATTTAGTGAGGCTCCTAGCTCTTGGTGGTAACTCCTTGGTGTCTGTGCAGTTCAGAGCACAGATGGAGAGTACAGGACTGTACAGACACACACAGAATGTAGTCTTTAATACAAGAAATCTGGATTTTATTCAAATATATTATGAAACCTCCATACTTGAAAGCCCAAAGTAGCAATACAGTATTACTCTGCTTTCATTTTCCTTTTTTTTTTGGTGTGGTGATGTACAGTGCAGTGGCTCTCCAGTAATGAAATGCCTGCAGTCTTCTGAAAGTGCAGCATGAAAAAATTGTGCTCTCCTTGACCTTTTCTCTATCTCATTATTCCTTTTTCATTTGACATAGTGTACAAGTTCTC
This sequence comes from Anser anser, assembly GCF_964211835.1. NCBI lineage: Eukaryota > Metazoa > Chordata > Aves > Anseriformes > Anatidae > Anser > Anser anser. Next base: position 115,621,809 of record NC_139720.1, on the reverse strand, counting down.
CTTCATGTGGCTCATCAGTAGAAATGAACCCAAGCCTTTAGTGGCACTAAGGCAGTGCTCTTGGTGCTTACCTTCTGAGGGCTGCTTTCAGTGCCTGCCTGTCTCCTGTCCTTTAACGTGCTCCTGAACATTGTTGGGGGTAGTGGAGGAGGCAAAATACAGAAAAATTCTGGAAGGTTGCCTGTGCAAACTCTTGTTCAGCCCCGATCACAGAATCATTTAGGTTGGAAGAGACCTCCAAGATCACCTAGTCCAACCTCTGACCTAACACTAGCAAGTCCCCCACTAAACCATATCACACGTGTCCCAATGCCCAAAGACATTTGTGTCTTTAATTACAAAGTTAAGCACTTTTTTCCCGTGTAAACCTGCTCTACCAAAGGGCGATGCTCAGCTAAAACACTGTGTGGGTCCTTCCCTCTTGGCTTCATTTTTTCTCCATGTTGCAGGGAGTGATAACTGAGGCAAGCGAGTACTCTAAAGGTCCAATGTCAAAGATGGGCAAGGCTGAAGGAGGAGGAATTTGTTTCTTCCTCCACTTCAGGCAAGTTTCCTGCATAATGCTGGGCGAGCCTCATGAATGGTGCCTGGCATGCAGCTGGTGTCTGCCTCTCTTGAGGGTGGCCAAGCAGAGGTACCTGGGACCTGGTTTGCCAGCGTCCTGAGCGCTCGCAAGATGAACTGTGGGAATAAATCTGGATCAGGATGCTGAAAGTAGAAACAGAATTATTGTAGTGAAACTTGGAAATGGTTGAAACGTTGCAGGTAATGAAAACGATTAAAAAAAAAAAAAAAACATTTTGTACAACCTTAGGTGTTCTTTCTGTTTGTTTGTTTGTTTTCTTTAAGCATTGTAGACTAAAATCTTTGCTAGCAGTAATGGGCACTTCTGCCTAGCTCAGAGCTTTGAGGTCGGACTTTCTTACTTTACAGGAAACAGAGATGCTGTTGATAAATAGCCTAGAATAGTTTATGATCAAAATGGCTTGAATTTCATACAATAAATACTGTGGGAAGCCATTAACCAGCCAGGATAAAAACATAAAGCACTGCTTTCACTTTTTTAGCAGGGTGTCCTGAGATGTCTTCAGTGAGGGGAGGAAACCATAGACCCCAAACAGTGTGTATGTGCAAAGAAAATTAAAGATTGAATGGCAGGCTATAATTTCTTTTGTTTTAATTAAAAAAAAAAAAAAAAAAAAACAAAACAAAACAAAACTTTCAAATAATGGTATAATAAAATGCTTAAAATATTCTTTATATGGGAGGTTATATACTTGCTTGTATAATTGCTTTAAAGCAGCAAGTGTTTTGTAAGAATGGTGGTATACCTTCTAAGGTCAGCTTCTAAACATAGGCATTTCCTGAAAAAAAACTTGGGTTCTTCCCCTCTGATAGAGGATTACAGAATGCTTTCATATGCTAAATGCACTATATTTCTTGTGTTTGGGATTGATATTTGAATTCTTCTGTTAGGTCTGATTCAGACTCGTATTCTTTTTTCATGATCTACCGAAAAATACATATATTTTTTCCACCAGCTCTTTGAAGCCATCTACTGCTTTGTAGAGAATTAACAGTCAGGGGAATGAAGGCAAAAGTGTCACCACCACTACGTGCAGCAGTGTCACAGCCGAACAGATGAGTGGTGAGTGCACGGCCTTGCTTAAACATCTGTGGGTAGAAGAGCTGCAGTTGTGTGAGAGCAGAGGCAGCCAGTATGGAAAAGGAAGGCGATGGCACAGCTGAAAAAAGCTTCATGCTGATCATCCTATAAAACTGGGGTTTGGGACGGCTGCTGAGAAATAGGAAAGGAGCGGGGGCAAGGAGTGTTGGCTGTTCCCTGCTGGCCCTGGGTAACTCAGACAGGTCACAGGGAAGGCCTATGTGCTGCTCAGCTTAATTCCCTTCCAATTTGGATTGAAAAAGATATTTTTAGTACAGAACAAGCACAGAGAGCAAGTGTGAAGTACTGTGTCAGGCTATTTCCATCCTTTAACCCTGGAGAGCCCCCGCAATGAACCCTACGGATACTGTCAGCAGCAAGCAGTTCTTTTGTGCAGTGCTTGGGAAATGCTGGTACCAAACTCTTTCACCTGAAGTGGGAACTGAGAGCCCCCCTTGGGGCTCCATCAGTTTGGTAATTTTTGCAGAGTGGCAGGAAACAAGCACGTTTGAGGTGGTCTTGCAGTGCCACGTGTGAAGAGATGCTCTGCAATAGTGGATACAAAAAAAGGTGATTCAGCAACTTCCCTTATGGTTTGTACTTTATCTATTTCACTGTGAGGTGCATGAGGGTGCATGTGAGAACGTATTGAAAAGGCCTATCGAATTTTAGTAGATTTTAACAAAATAATTCAATCTCTGGGTTTTTAATATGTAGACTTACACTTATGGATTACTGTAAGCACATTTTCTATCTTTGTGAACGTTGACTTCTGCTCCTACGACTCTTGTTGCAGAGGTCTTAGGAATGAAGAAAATTAAGCATGAATCCCTACGGCTCCCAGCTGACACCCTGCCTGGCACGTAAAGAAACTTTGGGTGGTGCGGGTTTGTCTGGGATAATCGACATTGAAGACTTTGTTGGTTATAACTGGAAATGCTCTGTTTTGTGTCCTCCTGGACAATAGTCCTATTGTTTGCTTTTTTGGAGCATGCCGATGTGGAGGTGACTACAAGGTCAGAAATGAAAACTGCAGGCTAGTTAGTTCTGTGGCACTCATTTGTGGCAATACTGCTTTCAAAGGCTCATGTAAATTTCAGTTTTTCATTAACCTTTTCAATTAGCTGAATACTTGCATTTAAAAGAAAAAAAATTGAGGAGAAGTCAGTGCTGGAAAACAGATTTTGTGCGGGTTTATTTCTGATTTTTTTTGGCTCAGTTCTGATTCGGCCTCAGCCATGCCTGATGTTATTCACCATCAGGTAGTAAGAGTCTGGTCCTTGATGTGGTTACCTAAATACATTCAGAGTATAACACCTGCTTGTGGTGGTTTTACTCGGGTGGGCGGCCGAGCTACACCACAACTGCTCTCACTCCCCCTCCTCTAAGAGGAAGGGGGAGAAAATACGATGAAAAGGGCTCAAGGGTTGAGATAAGGACAGGGAGATTGCGCAGTAATTATTGTGATGGGCAAAACAGACTCAGCATAGGGAGATAGTAAGATTTATTGCTTATTACTAACAAGCTAGAGAAGTGAGAAACAAAGGAAAGAAACCAAAAGCACCTTCCCCCCCATCCACCCTTTCCTACCTCCTCCCCCCAAGCAGTGCAGGGGATCCGGGAATGGTGGCTGGGGTCAGTCCCTGATGCTTCATCTCCACCACTCCCTCACGGTCACTCTGCCCCTGCTCCACGCGGTGTCCCTCCCACGGGATGCCGTCCTTCCCGAACTGAGCCTGCGGGGGCTGCCCACAGGCACCAGCTCTTCAACAACTGCTCCCACACGGCTCCGTACCACGGGGTCCATCCCCCAGGAGCAAACTGCTCCAGCACGGGTCCCCCACGGGCGGCAGCTCCCCCCAGACCCCCTGCTCCTGCGTGGGCTCCTCTCCACGGGCTGCAGCTCCGGCCCGGGGCCTGCTCCTGCGGGGGCTCTCCATGGGCCGCAGCCTCCTCCAGGCCACATCCACCTGCTCCACCGGGGGCTCCTCCACGGGCTGCAGCGTGGAGATCTGCTCCGTGTGGGACCCGTGGGCTGCAGGGGGACAGCCTGCTCCACCAGGGGCCTCTGCACAGGTCGCAGGGGAACTGCTGCTGCCTGCCTGGAGCACCTCCTGCCCTCCTGCTGCACTGACCTTGGCACCTGCAAGGCTGTTCCTCACTCCTCTCACTGTCCCAGCTGCTGTGTGGCACAGCGTGTTTTTTTTTTTTCCCCTGTCTTAAATATGCTCTCACAGAGGCGCAAACAACATCACTTAGTGGCTCAGCTCTGGTCAGCAGCGGGGCCCTTACCATGGGGCAGCTTCTAGATCCTTCTCACAGAAGCCACCCCTATGGCCCCCTGCTACCAAAACCTTGCCACATAAACCCACTATGCTGCTGGAACACAAAACCTCTTGTTTGAATGGAAGGGCTCATGGCAGGGGTGCTCAGAGCACATGAGCACCGAGCACCATCCCAGCTCCTTCTCCTGGTCACACATCCTGCCTTCGAAGGGATCACCTGGAGGCACAAAGACACCTGCCTGCTCCTAGGAAATAAAACAGGAGCTGTTCTGGCTGAGGTCTCAGACCCGGGCAGCTCAGTCGGTGCTGCGGGTAATGGCATGTACTGCTGCACCGTGGGGCAGAGGGCGTCTTCTCCTGGCAGCAGAACAGCCAGTGCTTCCCCCAAAGAAGGTGCAAAAGTTCCCGTGCTAAAAATTTTCTGTGGTCTTCAGAGCAGCCCAGTAAAACCACAGGCTGCAGAAGTGGGTTTCACGTTGCGTGTGCCGGTGTGAATCACGTACTTCCTCACAGATGGGAGCCAAACTCTCCAGCGATGTCCCCAGAGCTCTGTGCTGTGTCTCGGCAGCAGGCAAGAAGCTCCTCTTCATCCACTGGGAAGCAGCTCATTTGTAATGGAAATAAATAACAAGTCTTGCTCCATAAGAGTAAGTAGGATGCTATAACATCACATTTATTTAGTTTTCAGTCCTTTATAGTGCTTTGTGAGCAGGATCAAAAGCGGTTTTTTTGGCTGTGGTGTTTTCATCCTGCGTTACCCTTGCTGCGTGCACCTCAAGTCGGACCCTAAAATTCAGGTCAGCTGGTAAAGGTCTTGACTTAATCAGCAGGGGCCAGAGAAAGCAATGCTCACCGAAACAGTCAGTTGTCTGAGAGGAAAGCCTTCTGCCTTAGCTCCCTGTGTCACCTCTGCCTGGGGCTGCAGCCCAGGGCTCCTGCAGAGCAGCCCGCGGCCTAAGCCGGGACACTGCGACATCCAGAAAGAGGCCTTTCATGTCGGAACAGCAGCAAGCCAGCCTTGCCTTTTCTGGTGCTGACATGTGGCTTCCAGGCTTCAGGACCCAATGCGTGTTATGAAAATTAATGCGTGGTGAATTTAAACCATATTTTAATAATTTGGCCACCTGTACAATATCCTAATAATCTTAAAATAGAGGACTTGAGATCCTCTGTATAATTATTTGCAGCAGATGTTAAATCTTTGGTGTATTCTACACATTTACACACTGGGGGACTGATATTAAACATTGCCCTTACAAAAATAACCCAAAACATATTTATTTCAAAGAATTAGAATGGTTCCTAGCAGGAAGTGGGTGCAGGAAGCTTTGTCCATTGTTGTGGTTTGTTTTAGAGGTGTGTTCAAAATGAGGAGAAAAAAGTGTCAGTCGTTACTGCAGTTGGACAAAATTATTTGAGTGTATAAAAGATAAAAAGTGTTTTTTTTTTTTTTTTGTGTGTATATATATATATATATTGTTCCAGCAGCATTCTCAGCTGCTATTTTCTGGCCCAGGTTTTATTATTATTATTATTATTATTATTATTATTATTATTACACTTAAACTTTTTGACCTTAAAGACGTAATTATGGGGCAATAAATCTTAACTGTCGAGCCTATTCGCTGATGATTGAAAAATTACTCGTTTGGTCAGAGCTTGAGAGCCAGAAATGAAAAAGTTGCTGGCAAGAGGTAAACATTACAGTACTATGTGGCTGTCTAACAAGTCTCTTTAGAAGCAAAGTGAAGTGCTGCTTTCAAGGATAAAGATGTTGTTTACAAGCAAATACATACACAGTCTCATTTGATGCAGCTAGCTCCAAGCGTGTGAGCTGCGCATCTGCTTCAGACACCACGTCACTTCTAAAATATGAATACATTTTTTTTTTCTTTGATTTGTCTCCCGAGGTTTTGAGTTTATCCTATAACTATGAGGGCTAGACTTTTTTCTTTCTTTCCCTGTGATGAAAATTAAGGTTCTGATGAAGTCGCACATGTCTAAGAGCTGGGACTTCAGGGAAATCAGTGAATGTCTCTAAGCCAGCAATAAACAAAGGGCAAGACCCTACTCACTCCTACAGCCACTCTCATAGGAAATGTCACCTCTGGCTTCTTCAGCTTGGGATAAATACTGCTTTATGCACTCACCCCACTCTTCTGTTGCCCCTCTCCAGTTGTCTCCCTTGCCTCCTCCCGCCTGCCCATGCTTCTCTGCCATCCTCCTCCTGTCCTCTCCTTGCATTTTGAACACTGCCCAGCCTCTTGCAGGGACAGCTTCTAGGCCCCCGTGCTCTGCAGGAAGACTCTCAGCCTTTCTCCTGGTGCTCCTGCCTTTATTTGTGCTGGCAGCGGTGATGGGGATGGAGCAGCAGCTCCTCCTGGCCCGCAGGTGAGGCAGCTCTGCTTAGAGGGGGCAAGGTGCAGAGGCCAGAAGATTCGAGCTGTTTGCTGAATGACTTGGCAAACTCTTGAAAGAAAAAAGTTGATCAAAGGCTATTAAATGCGAAGATAATATGTTAGATGGCCAGCAGATGGTAGGGCACAGAATCACAGAAGTGCTGAGGTGGGAAGGGACCCCTGGAGGCCACCTGCTCCAAGCCCTGCCCAAGCAGGGCCACCCAGCGCAGGCTGCCCAGGGCCAGGCCCAGGCAGCTTTTGGAGATCCCCAAGGAGGAGACCCCGCAGCTCTCTGGGCAGCCTGTGCCAGGGCTCCGCACCCGCACAGTGCCATCCCGGCCACTTGGAGCCTGTTGCCACTATTTCCTGCAGTAGGAAAGTGCGGTACAGAAACATTGTGGCTCTCAGTTTAAGATTAGGAGTAGGAAAAAGGACCCAATCTTCAAGGGACAATTGGTTGCAGGGAATTCGGTTTTACCCTTATTTATCCAGAGATGATTTGGTCATAACTTTTGGTATCTGGATTGTCTCACCTGCTTGAATCTCAATGAACTTACCCAAGGTGAGAAAGTGCAAGTCAGGTGCCAATGTCTTTGGCCAGAATTGATGTGTTTTGCTTAAAGAGAAGAGTGGAATACTCCAGAGGCTGTTGTTTCATTAAAACTCATGGTTCTGCTACATCTTCTGACTTGAGAAAGAAAATAAGAACACCAGTCAGTGAAATGTGCTGACAGGGGTGATCATGGATGGCCAATGAAAATCTGACTTGAGGACTGAAAGTATGAGTGCCACTGCTGCTGGATCTCATAACAATAAGTCTAGTTGGCTTTTCCTGCAGGACATGTGGTTTCTACCTTCATGTGACCTTTCTGCTCATGGAGTATGGGTGTTACACAGGCAAAAAATGCTTGCAGCTGGAGACCGGGATGGGGCAGACTTCTCCTGTCCTATCATTAAAACAAAACAAAACTTTTGCATGATTGAAATAAACATTCATCTTTGTTGCTGTGTTGTGTACTAGGTGATGGTGAAATGTGTGGTAACTTCTGCATTATCCTGAAATAAGCTAAAACCCACCTCAATATTTGTTGGTTTTGTCCCAAATCACGCTGAATGTGAACATACACATATATATATGGATTTGCATGTTTACGTATGCATTTTTGCCATGTAGGTATTAATTTACAATTGTTGAGATTATATTCAGAGGCCTTTTGACACTTACAGCTTTGGATCTTTTGAATAAAATATGTGTTACTCTTCTTTTGAAGGCTGGTTTATTTAACCAGGTAGATCATCACCAACAAAATTGTCTGCTTTGATGTCTCGGCTACGTAGTTTAGCATTAAAGATGCCTGTTAGGGTCTGACAAATGGGAGCACTAATGGCGTGTGAGTGTGTATGCCACTCATGCACTTCAAGTCACTGCTGTGCAAAACCCACTCCCTTCATCTGCAGAATCCCAGCTAAGCAACGCACTCACACATAATTTTAAAGAAAAAAAAAATCTCTCCTCCCCACTCTAAAATATGTTCAGTCAGAATTGGAAGAGTTTGTGCATTTGTTCTGGGTATCCAGAAATTCTGGATACATTCACTGAGCTTGTGTCAACCACCTGTGCAGGCCAGGAGCAGCAAATCCAAGGTGCTCAGAAAGCAACAGGCTTGAAATAGGGTGTGCGTGTGTGTGGTACCTTTGATGTTTTCTGAACGTGTTGGATTTGGTGCTTGTGCTCCGTCCTCTGAACAGGCCATACAAGGCATCTGTATATCCAGTCTTGGACCCAAATATCTGGGCCCAAAGTTCATCAAGAGTACATCTCTGGTGTTAAGGACTTCATATTTCCAGTAGTGTCTGCCCCTAGAATGAGCACTGGGAAAGGCAAGAAGAGTAGGAGCCTGCAGCTCTGGTTACCAGCAGATAAGCTGGTGCTGCTGAGAACGCTGCGGTGCACAGAGACTGCTGATACGATGAAGTATTCTTGGGTGACAAAAAAATTGGGAATGTCTCTTCCAGGCCAAGAGAATACTGGGGTAATTCAGACTTCCCAGTGCTGATAGTGCTAAGGTGCTGACATCTTCAAGGTTGGTTTTAAAGACCTGCCCCTATTCCCTCGTTTTTTTTTTTTTTAATTATTTTTAAAGCTAAAATTGGAGGTCAGCCGCTACATATTCCAGCTGGGGGCCCGTGCTGCCCCCAGTCCTCCCTCCTTGCAGCATGAACCACCTGTTTATAAAGGTATCTGAGAGGCCTGGGATGTAGCACAAGCTGCGTGCTGGGGCAGCCTGGGCTCGGGGTCTGGTTAAAGCAGTTTGCAGAATTTCCTATAGAAATATATGTTGCAGGCATGCCTGGAGGACCCAGCATAACCAAGACAAATCACCAGAAATGTTATTCCAGGAATCTTCCTACAAGGATCTTTCAGAAAGAGTGAAAGGGTTGTTTGATGCTAGGCAAAACTGTAACAAAAGATATTTTTCTGAAAGGGTTTTTCTCAGAGTCACCATAAATGCTGTTGATTTCTGTGTGCTTTGGACCAGCTTCCTTGTGTGTAAATCGTATATGAATTTAATAAACACAAAATCACTGCTTTGGTCTTAATATTACTGAAGACATCAACTGAATATGTAACAATATACAGAACCAGTGAAACAGTTCCTAAACTGTCACCTGTGAAAAGGAAAGCTGTAAATCTTCAAGTTAATGTGGAAAAGCTAATACCTTTTCCACAGAAAGTTTTAAAAAATCTGTTCCATATATCTTTAAAATCATAAATTTTAGAAATAAAAAGTCAGTTAGTAACTCATGAGATGGGAAAACGGCGTGTCTCCTTCTTGAAAGACGAGGGTAGTGTAACCTATATATATAGTAATGTGCTTTAATGCTCTGGTTACTGTTTTTGTACGAAATACTACTGTCCTGGAAGCATTTCAGCAACTCGTTAGCAGCACAAAACGTGACCTCAGTGGCTTGCTGGATTGACCAGGGTTCTGCAGCTATTTCCTTCTCCCGCTCCACGCGGAGTTAAAACTGTGCGAGTATTTCTTATTTTCTGCTTTAGTGACTGAACCAAACTAACCTTGGACTAGTGAGTGCTTTGGGGTCTATAAAAAGCACGAAAAAACTCAGCTGTCTCGACAAGGTGAAAAGAAAAAAATATTCAAAAAGGACTTTTAATGACCGAAAAGTCTCATTTATTTAGAGTATAAGTATTCATTTTTAGTGTTTTCTTTTTGTTGTTGTTGTTTTTAGTGGGTTTTACAATTGAATTTATTTAAGTCCAGACCACTTCTCCCTTGCACAGGTGCCTTTTAATGAAGGCTCCCAAGCGCTTCCCAGCCGCGGGAGGGCGACGTCGCCCAGCGCAAGGCTCCGGCCAGCCGCTGCCAGCCCTCGGCCCCTTTCCTCTCGGCCCCGTCTCTCCCAGCACCCCATAGCACCCCGGAGCTCAGTACTCTTTCTCACTACATCTAAATATTTGCCCTTTCAGCTGGCTTCATGTTCCAGAGTTGTGGAGGTTCTCATTTTTGCGGGGCTAGCAGCGATGCCAAGCTGGGAGAACGCGGTGAACGCATCCCACTGGTAATGCCAGCCAGCACGCCGCTGCTTTTTCAAGTCCATCTCGTGTTTGCGTTTCCCCTTAACAGCCCTGAGAGTGCTCTGTCTGAAACCTGCTGGCATGTTAACTATTTCAGTTATTTATCAGCACTATCCATCAGCAATTTGCTGTTGTGATTGGCACCGATTTTACAGCGCGCCGCTTTTTTCCCTTGCCACGGTACACACGTTGTGCCATGTTTCCAGATCCTGGCTGATTTCCCCATATGGTTTCCATATGGGAACATGTTGCTCTTGTTAGCCACCTTCGACGCAGCCTGTCAGCCAGGTCCCTGCTCAGAAACAAATAAATTGTCTAGTGTCTACTGTATTTCCTTTCAGGCCGCACTCTCCACTTTAAACTTGGCAGCGTTTCAGGACAATCAAAATCCAATCAGCGGCCGTGCTAACTCCATATGTTTTATTTCCAGGCTGCGCGGGGCGGAGGAAGCCCCGACTATTTTCGGCATGTAGCAGTGCTCGGGGTGACACGCCACACATTTTCCGCTGGCTGTTACCCTTTCGGGGAAAAGAGCCGCTCCGGTTTCACGCAGCAAGCAGTGGCCAGCCAGCGCTGCGGATGAAATTGGGTTTCCTGGAAAGCAGAGCACCGCTAATACAGAGTGAAACGAATGTAAACTGCAATTAGTTGGATGTGTTGGAAACACGCTGCAGTCCTCTGGGGCTGAGCCTTGCAGTGTAAGCAAACTCACTGGGTTGCCTTTCTTAAAATGGTGTTTTAAGGGCAGTGGCCACCCCTGCCCAGGGGTCTTTTGGCATCATGTGTTCATCATGTGTTAGCATTTTTAGCACCATGCATGGTGCAGCCAGCACCTGGGTGTAAAAAGCATCAGCATCCCTATCCCCTGCCCAGGGCCTTACGGCATTATCCCCCTCCCTTCTGGCTGCAGGGTGCAGGTCTGGCACAGCAGAAGGAATACCTCCATTTGGGAATTTTTTCCTAAAATGAGTTTTAGGTCACTCTGTGAGTGTGTGACAAACCAGGGAGAGTGCGCTGCCAAAGTGCAGGAAGCACCAGCAGAGCTGCTGAATGTTAATCCAATATTTAATATGCGGTGGGTTGCCAGTAGTTATAAAACCGTTCATATGGTTTGATGGCTGTGTACAGCTTTCCGTGGTTGCTTTACATCTGGCTTCAAGAGTGATGGATGTGAGAATACCGCTAGGATGTCTGTTAGGAAGCACTGTGAGGCCTTGGGAGAGGCAATAAACCAAGATTTGTCATTGTCAGGGGGCTGGCGTGGAGGATGCTTTGAAAAAGCACTCTGTGTGACCTCTGCCTGCAGAGGAAAGCCGGGCTCACAGGCATCAAAGCAGTGCCACATGGCAGGAAAGCCCGACCGACAGAGAAAGCCTGGAAGGAAGGCGCGGGGCAGCACGAGGCCTGTGTGCAGACCCATGCTGATGGAGTAGTAACACTCCAGTGAAAATGGCTTCCGCCGTTTCCCGCGGGCCTTTGGCCACGCTGGTGCTGGGTGACACAAAATGCCATTGAGCACGTTGTGAGGACCATGGGGAAAGCAGCGCGTCTGGACCCCAAAACTCCTTTTCCCGAAGTGCCCTGTCCCCTCAGGGAGGGATGAAGGAGGACAGTGCCACAGGTGCCACCACCATGAGGCTCTGGGGTGGGCGCAAGTGTGGCCTACCCAGAGTCAGGGGCCTGTGGTGCTGCGCCACCAGAGAAGTTGGCTGTGATAATTACTGAATGTGCAAATTGCAGAAAAGTGTCCAGTTGGGTCAGTGAGGAGGGAAGACAAGGAGATAAGGGAGAAAGGGCTCTACTGGATAATTTGGGTCTGAACAAATCCATCATATATTGGGTTCTAATCCACAATTTGGGTTCAAAACTGTACGGAACTTGAGGCAACCAAGTAGGCAAGACTAGTGCCTATGTCTGCTTTTTCTACCTTTTTGTTTGTCTTTGGAAACAGAGACGTCCTTCCTGAAGCATCCAGCACTTAGACAATTTTCACCAGGTAAAGACCATTTCAGTGTGGACAATTATGTGACAACGGAGGGGACTGAAAAGCTAGCTTTGGGTCTGGGACAGTCACGTACCAACAAGTACCAGAGACTTAACTCGTTCACCAGCAGTTCCCATGCGCCTGATCTACAGGAACTTGGAAAAGAGATTTTTTTTTCTTATTTTTTTTTCTTTGTAAATCTCCTTTTTCTCATTTTGCTATTCCGTCTTGTTCAGCTCCTGTGTTCAGTAAGCCTTTTCAAGCTTTTTCCTGAACCTTTGGAGTCTTTCCGATCCTTTCTAAATCCTGAACCACAATCTCTCTTTGAGAAGCTTTTTCTGTTCCTCTCTCATTACTGCTGTTAGCTGTTTTTCACAATTGCCTTGCAAGCTGCTCCTTTCTTACTTCTCCCTTCTTTGGTTTATTTGCACAGTCCAGCTTATTTTTGTTTCTTAAAGAAAAAAACATGCAGAGGCTTCCATGAAGTATTACGCAAAGGTAACAGGTGCAGCGTCCATCCTTATTTTCCTTTCCTTCTGTATCATACACTGCCATTAACTAGGTCGTCCCATTGATCACTTTGGGCTTCGCAGCTCTCCTGGAGCAGCGTTAGTGGATGTTCCTGGTTGCAGGACCTGTGCTGAAGCTGCGTGGCAGCCTCCTGGCGTTTGAGAACAGACAACAGGTATTTTTTTCCATTCTTTTTCCCATTTTCATCAACAGGATGCTTGTTTCATTGATCTGCAGAAGACACCCTTTTCAATATGAGTGGATTGGAATAACAGGTCATTTGGATTAATATTTTTAATTGCAGGGGAGAGCCTGGCCAGGGATGGAGTGTTGCATGTTTCCCTCTCTGCCATTACCAAAACACTGAATGCAGAATGAGTAGGGTTAATCTAATTTGATCCAATGATCTATTTCCCCTGTGATTTTAGCCCTTTCTGTCGTGTTTAGTCTAAGGAAAATAATAGGAATAAACCATTTTCAGTTATAAAATGAGCTAATTATCATTTTATTATTTGTTGTTAATTCAGTTATAAAGTATTAACCTGAGTTATAAAGCTTGAAGCTGAACCCAGAAACTGAACAACAGATTTTGAAATAGTCTTTATAGCTGAGTGTAACTGCCCCTGAGAAAACTGTGAAATTAAACTTTTGGGCTTTTACTTTAATTAATTTATTTTTCCCTAGTGAAATGTTTCTTTGCTGCTTGCACAAGGAGATTGTAGCAGGGTGAAGGAGACACAAAGTCCCTTAGCGCTTTTGTAGCTGGAGAAGCTGCCCGAGACATCTTTTGGTATGCTGACTGTGAGAAAAGAGCAGGAATCAGTAGGAAGCAGGATGGCAGTGTTGCCACATCATATGAATTTCAGTGCGCTGATACTTGCTGCTTTGCTTTAAACCGTTGTGTCTCTGTAAATGGAGCTCTGTGTTGGGGAGACCCCACAGCTGAGCAAAGCCCCCATCCTTGCTCCCTGCCCTAAGTTTGGCTTTGGGTCTTTGCTGATATATGTTCTTTGTGGAAATGGCCTGAGCTGGTAGGAAAATGGGATTGTGGTTTTCAATGCACATCTGTAAGTCAAAGATTTTTTTTTCCCCTATAGTATGCAATGATGTTTTAACCAACAACTTCTTTCACATTGAATTTTTGGTTTTACACGTTATGTTTTTGAACAATGCTGCTGTCAGCATAAGTACGCTGTTTCTAATCCTTCCCAAAATGAATTTGGTGAGTTCCCATGGAAGTTATTTAAAAGAGAAAAAAATTAAATAGGACCTGCTTTATTTATATGCTTTTGCCAGAGGTTTCATTTGGAGGAAAAAAAATAAACAACCTGTCCCTCAATGACAGCATTTTAACTCATGCTAAAAATAATATATGCACTGACTTCAAATTGCCAGCCTCCAGCCTGTGGATAAGCATATGCCTAAGTGTGTTTGTGCATACGTATTATGATAAAGCATATTCGGCTGATTATAAATTTCTTTTGTTATTTTTTTGCTTGCTGCAAAGTGTCAATTTTACAACAATTCACATCCTAGTGAAACTGAAACCCAATATTTTAAATTATTATTGCTGCCTTCCTGCTTGAATTCCCTCCAGTGAAGCCGATAAGAGTTTTGCATTGTACCAAGTGATGTAGGGTTAGTCACTCACAGGCACTTTGACTCTATCTGTGATTTTTCTTTTCCAAATGGGCCCATTACATATTTGATATCTAGCATGAATGTCCCACAAAGTTAAATGCTGAGCAAAATATGCATACAAATGGGATAAGAGTAAGACTTGGGAGAGGCTTATAGCCAGGTTAGTGCCTTGCAATTGTGTATGGCACAGACTGAGCAGAAGTGGAGACTGAACAAGCAAACCTCCTCGGGGCCCATCTCTGCGAAAGGATGTGTCTTGATGTCCAAGGACATAACCTCTGTCCTCGTTGCACACAGACAAAGCTGCTGTGCAACTGGAGAGTGATTTTTGTGATGAACATGGAGAACGAACTCTGAGTTGATGTCACAAAGGGGGATTTTCAGCATCAGCTTTTCCCCTCGTGGGTACTGTTTGGAAGCTGTCTCTCCAGGCATGGCAGTGCTGTTGGCACCTCTGGTGTGTGCCATGTTTGGGGACCTCTGGTCTTTGCTCTCTCAGGTGTAGTGGAAGCTCTGCAGCGACTGCAGCCTGGCAGCCAGGCGCTGCTTACAGAGACCACTGAAAGCTGTGGCAGAATGTAGCTCTCGGGGGATTCGGGAAATTTATATTTGGGATATACAGAGAGAGCAGAAGTCCATAAAATTGACAGGGTGCAGACAGAGTGGAGGAGAGGCAGGGAGAGGCAGCCGTAGCTGTTGGGCTTTGTGGCCAGGACACTTCGAGTCACGTAGAGGTCTAATGGGATGGGCAGGAATGACAGCTGAGCTTCAGCCTTTACTCACGGGGCATTCATGCTATACACACCTCCTTTCCCTTCACCTCCTCGCATAAGATGGTTTATTTTAATTTTCCCCTTACTATGTCCTGTTTTTAAGCACTTTCCTGGAAAGCCAGCAGTTCCTTGCTCCCATAAGGTCCCTCCACCTCCCTTCATCTCCTGACTGCCGTTCATTATAAGCATGGTCTGAATGCTCTGCTGAACTGGGACCTTGCTGTGGTGGAGATGAGGGGTGACTCCATGGAGCTGAAGGAGTTGTCTCGTAAGAAAGGCTCTGGTCTGAGGTACAGCAGGTAACTCACAACTCAGTGTTTACATGGCCCTTCCTTAGCCTGCACACTGGAGTAAGGTATGAGACTGTGTCTCCTTCCCGTGAGAGCCTGGCCAACAACAAACAACATGAGCAAGGACAAGGGAAGGAAAATGATTCAGGGGTCCTGTGACCATTTTGGATATAAGGATGTAGCAGTTACACTTCTTGTTAGTGAACCAAAACTGTAAGAAAGGGATGTCAGTGATACAATTTTGGAATTGTTCCTTCTAACATTTCCAAGGGAGTGAAAAGTTTTGGGAAATCACAGAGGCCAGGAAGGGCTCACTCTGGTGTGTCAGATATCTGCTGGAAGTGTCTGAGGGGATTGGCACCTCTGGGTCAAGGTAAATCTGATGCTGGAAGTGTATTCATTGTGCCTCTTTGGGTGGCAGCGTTTGCAGAGTTCTCAGAAACCAGCAGGAAGATGACTGTTGATGTCTCAGTGGAGATAACATGTTTGGTAGCCTGTCCTGATGGAGAGGAAGCTGAACTCAGAGGGACTCTGTGCACTACTTTCCTTTTCCCTCTTTCAGTGGTGATAATCAGGAGAAAATAGTTCTGAACCTATTCTTTCAAGCCTTTGTTTTGTTTCTGGTGGTGTGTCTGGGTCTTCTGGACGCAGCACCTTCTCACATGAGTCCAAGGGAGCAGTAGACCGTGGCTGCCTGCTTTTCCACCTGCTGTGAAGCACGGCAGGGTGGGTGCTGGCAGTCCTGCGTGGCAGGAGGAGGGATTTAGGATCATGGATGTGGCTCCGGGGAGCTATGGGATCATTTTAAGTTACTTGTGAGAAGTGTCCAAGGAAAGGAAGGCATGTGTGTGATGGATGGATGAAGTGGGCGCCCAGGGGCTGCTGCCACAGGGGTCTCAGATCTGTGGATCCACCTGCTTCATTTACCTGAGGCCAGATCCTCTCCCCTTTGCAGGGACTGAATATTTTAGCAGTGACCTGAGGGAAGCTGTGCTCGAACTATCTCAGAAATACTTTCCCCAAATTTTCTGGGTGACAGGGAGGGGTGCCAGGCCCTCAGTCCGCTGTTGGCCGCACCTGGTTTTCTCTGTCTTTACCTCAGACCTTTGCCTGAGGCCTGCTCCCCTCCATGCCATGCCTGTCACACAGCTCCTGCCTGCCCGGCAGCCTCCCCTCTCTTACGGCATCGCTTTCAGTTTCCCCCTTCTCCTCCTCCTTTTCCCCCACGTTCCTGACCACAATTTCCCCCTCTCTGTTGTTGCTGCCCTGCGTTCTTCCCAATCCTGACAGCTGCCCTTTTTCTCTTTTCTACCCCCTCACTGCTGCCCCTCTCCTCCTGCTGCCCGGGCTCCCCGTCCTCACACAGCCCGTCTGGCAGTTTGTCCATGGTTTTTGTGCCTCCTGTTCTGTGGGATCAGGGCTGGGACCATGGGCTTTAATAAAATTGAATGGAAAGAATCTGCGCCACCCTGCTGATTGTTATTTTTTAGCGCCTAACACGCACTGTTTTTAATAGCAGCGATATTTTTAAAAGCGCGTGTGAAGCAGGGTGGACAGACACCTCATTTTCATGCTGTAATTTTTCCTTTCTGTACAGGGGGAAGAGCAAACAGTGAAGAACTTTACTGGTTGAAACCTTTGGGCATCTGTGTCAGCTCCTCCTTCACCAGCACTTCTGCTATAACCCAAAGAAAAACAGCAGCAGCGGAGAGGCATAGCAGCAAGCGTGTCAGTATGGCACGGAAGGTACCAAGGCTTAACCGAATAGTGCTCAATGTACTGTTAGGGTGGTTTTCAGCACCCTGACTGAAGGTAAATGTCAGTCATGCTTCTCTCCCTGCTGCCCTGCAGTGCAGCTTGTAAAAAGTCTGACACTTACTGTCCAGTACGACCATGGCACAGACCTCCCAGCCCTCACAGCCGAGGGGCTGGTGACAGTTCCTGATGGAGAAGTGACGGGTGATGGCTCCAGAAGGAGAGCGAGCTGTCTGCCCTGAACCTGTTGTAGACGCGGTGCCAGGGTGCACCAGCCAAGTGTGGCTAAGCTCTGGGCCATGTCCCTGTGGCTGGTGGCAGCGGCTGGCTGGGGCCACCACCTTACACTTGGTTCCTGCCCCACACCCCCTGGCAGCACAGGCTGGGCAATGGGGTGATGTTAGGAGGGGGGACCAGCGGTTTCTCTGCAGCCCCACACAGCCTGTGGCCAGCAGGGCTTCAGCCCCAGCTCCAGGAACCCACACAGTGCCATGGTCTTAGAATCACTCATCCATAATGGGTTGCAGGATCAGTCTTCTCTGTGCTTTCAGGTACTTTCCTTGGACATGTGACCAGATGACGCAGCTGTCCAGGTGAAATTCAGAAAACAAAAAACAATGCATGATAAGAAACTGAAAGAAGTCAGGAATGTGTTGTTTTATGAATGCAGAGCATCAGCTGTAAAATCACTGAGACTGACAAATTGTTTTTAATCATGTAAAACCACCATCCAAAAATTTAATATGAGCTTTGGGCAGCAAAGGATTGTTTTATATTTTACAGGTAGATCTCATCACTCAAGGATTTCAAAGGCTCTGCAAAACCCAGGTTTAGTTCTTCCTTTTTGTAATTGCAACTCTTCTCAGTTATGTAGTCATTTATTGGGCATTGTTAAAACTCGGATCTGTACTCTCAATTGCTCTAAGGCCTGACCTAATCTTACGGTTCTGCAGAGTCACAGAAGCAGCATACATTTGTTCCCAATTCTGTCAAAATCAGGTTCCAAACAGGACACCATGCCTATGTGAGGAGAAGAAGGTCATCCCCTGCTGCCTTTTAATTGTGAACAGGCTAATTGTTCAGGGGTTATTTTAGGAGACTCGGTATTTGGGCATATGAAGGGAGAACAAAAGCTGTGATAAGAGCATAAATAAGAGAAAATAAATTGGTGTAGACAGGTTATTTTTCATATAAGCAATCTGCATCTTGAGAGTCACCTAAAAAAGGTGCCTTCAAATAGTCTCCATAGAGAAAAGTGACCCCCCGCTCCCCAAGTGCTAAGCCTTTGGGAACAACCATTTAATGCTCAATCTAGATGGAAGAGAAACATCAAGAATAGCCTTCAGTTTCTCTAACCACTGTTTTTCTTGGACTGCAAGGTGCACTAAATGTTGCCGAGAAAATGTGAACTCTCTCCAGCACTCTGAAGAATTCAGATCCATGTCTTTCATTGTCACTCTGTGAGTGCGCTTATTTACTCGTAGGGCACTTTTAATACAGTGCAACGGAGACATTAAGCTCAAGGCTGGTCTAGGATTCTGAAAATAACTCACCATTTGGGAGGAGAATAAAGGGTGTTAATCTCAGTTCCTTGGCTGAAATTCCTAGTAAAGTTTTTACTTCTCCATTCCCAAGAATAGGCACAGTGTTCCTCAAGAAATAATTCATATTCAGAGTGTTACTCTGTATATAAAATTTCAGCGCACCAGTGCACAGCTAATCCTTAGAAGGAAAAGTTGCCCTCAAAAATCTAGCCAACTCTGCAATACTTAATGTATATAGACTTGAGTGATAGGCAAAATGTTGAAAGAATTAAGTTAAACGTAATTCAGGGGAAAAAAACATTAAGAAAACTCTTGGGTAAATCTTTTACAGATGGTAGACAGCTTAATTGCTGTGGTAAACTTGTCTGATATTTCTGGAAAAATTTGGGTGCTACAGTAATCCATAGAGCCCAATGGGCCCAAGCTTAAATGGTTCGTGCATGTCTTAATTGGAGCTTGGTTGCTAAAGTTTCACCCAGGGTTTTGTGGGGTGAGTTTTTTCCTTCCTTTATTTTTTCCATTTAACTTTTTTAAACCAATTTAGAAGTTGTACATGTATTATTTGGACGGGAAAGCAACAGAGACCTTAAATGAAGTGAATGAGGCTACAGTATTCCTCCGTGCCGAATGTCTCCCTGGAAAGTTTTATGCTGTACACAGCTGGACAAACTTTAAAAATATGTATATATATGTGTGTTTGTCTGGAGCATTGTGCAAGACACAACATTAATAGCAGGAGCACAGTCTCTGACTTTCAGCGGTGCAGGCTTGCTTCGTTGTCCATCACTGCCCAGGCCAGTGACCAGGTCAACATCTGACATGGACACATGGCTCAGATGCTTCTTCAGCAAGCTGTGGATGCAGGAGCCAAATTTGTCAGAGGCTGTCACTGTGTATCTGAGAACTGAGTGGCTGTGTTGAGCTAAACTTTATTATTGTCCTTATTTAATAACAGGCAGGTATAAAGGGAGAGACCCAAATTAGTGTGACATTCAACTCCTAGTCTTGCCATCGCATCTGCTATCTTTATCAGCAAGCTATAGCTAGAAGATAAACTCTTATCTTGCACTTAACCAGCCCATACATCTTTTTCTTGAGAAACCATTTGTTCTAACACCCTATTTTTATGTTTTATATTATACAAATAGCAACATTTCATGTAATTTCTGTAATCTGACTGCAGAACTACAGTTCTACCTGTCTTTGTCTGAAGCCTACATCATTTTGTGTGCAATTTGTGTGGAGGTCTTTTGGTATTTCTTCTTTTCTTCTTCTTTTTTTTTTTTTTTCTCTTTTAATTTTCTGCTTGCCAATACTGTACCCTCCGTGGGATGCTGTTAACCAGGGATACCATGGGATGCTCTTAACCTGGTAGCCTGGGGCTGACTTTACCCTATGTGAGCCAAAGGAGCAGTGATCTCTATCCCCCTGTGTGGGGCTCTATTGATAGCTCAGGATCTGTCCCGAGCCCAGCTAGCTGGGGAACCATGTTGGGAGCTGCATGAGGCTGCAGAATGCTTCTCCATTTGGTTCACCATGGCCTGGCCTGGCCTTGGAGCTTTCTTTAACAAACTTTCCTCTCCAGGGAGGGTAGCTGTCATAATAACAGGCAGAAGAAAATAATTTCTGCCTCTCTCAGAGAATACAGCTATTGTGAAACTTGGAAGCTTGTCTGTCAGCAGGTACAGTCTTAGGATGCTCTGTGATGTGGTGTTCTGCATTACAAATGTATGTTTAAGTGTGTGATATCTAAAAGCATACTTATTTTACAATGAATAATCTACACACATAATATTTTACACTTGCTAGAAAGTTCCTGAGTGAGACTTGTCACAAATCGCGTTACTGATGTGCAAGTGTTTGTGGGTTTAGAGTTCGAGCAGTCTGTTTGTTCCATTTTTTTTAGCCAATTTTGGTGGTTTCTGGAGCCAGTTTGACCTCATTGTTGCTCAGTTCTTCCAGCTCTTTAAAAAAAAAAAAAAAAGAAAACTTTTATTTTCTGTTCCTTTCCAACTGGCACTACTTTCAAAGGCTGATAAAGTGCTGACTATGCTGTTCCTTTAAGGGTGGGTCTGGGTCTGGCCTCTCTCATGCTGCATTTCTCTCCTCTCAGGACAGTCTTCTGCGGAGTGAGAGATCCCCCCCGAAGGATAATATGACTTTGGGATAAAAATAAACCCATTAGGGAAGTGGAGACAGGATTATGCACTAGTGTTGTTCCTCAAAAATCATAGCATTAAAAACAAAAAAATAAACTGCAAATTTTAGTCATGTCCTAGTTTGACCCTTTAAGAGGTCATACTTTCAGGGCTTTTCCTCTGCAGGTTGAGCAACTGGCACTGGTTGGGTGCAGGTAAGTGCCTCCAGGAGGAGAAGGACCTTCCTCGTGGACCACTGAACCACGGGGGGTTTCAGCCTTGAAGGCAGGTCCTGGGTCCCAGCTCGGAGGGCTTGGTGTTAGTGCAGTGCCTGGTCTGTGTGTGACATGCCCTCAGTAGCTCATGGGCATCAGGAGCAGAGGTATATTTTTCTCTAGGAACAATCTCAAATAACCAGCACCTTTCTGGATGTGTTCTTTAAACGATTGTGCAGCCTGATGTTACATCTCCTAGTGTGTTCTCAGTTGCTCTTTGCAAGGCTGTCTGTACCTGCTAGTGAACTATGGCTTCCGTGAGGAGGACAGCCGTCGCAGCTCAGGCACCTGCAATATCCATTCTGCACCCCTACTCCTACTGGGTTTTCCCATTGCCTTCACAAATGGAGATGTCTGGCAGGGATTCCTGCACGGATCTCATGGTAATTACAAACCTACCTGTGTGTGCCTGAAAAAGGCAGCACGTGCAGAGTGGGTGAAGGGAGTAAGCATTTCTTGTAGTTCTCTTACTTTTCTTCCATCATCACCTCTACTGACTGGTGGAGAAACTCTTCTGGTTGGCATGTAAACTCTTCATGCTAGGATGTAAACTCTCTCCCCAAAATGTTAAAAGACAGTGTGACTGCTGAGCTGGTGGGTGGCATGACCACCACGCAGTCTGCTTTTAGGAAAGAAGGCCTGGGAGAAGTGCACATTATAGCCATAAAAGGATGGA